>NC_053118.1:5743780-6433780 GCF_010015445.1 Perca fluviatilis | reverse complement strand
AGTCCACCTTAAATCCCATTAACAATGTCAAAATTAACCTTAAGGGATTGCAGTCCTGGGCATTATTGCTTTTTGTTTTGGGAAGTTCAACCATAGACAGTGACACATATCAATGAGGTACTTCCTGCAGCTAAAATGAGTTTAATCAGATTTTCGTTTACATAAAACATCAGCAGATGTGTTTATTGAACACATCAGACTGAAGCAAATGTTTATTTTACCACCAGCCTGTCTTAGCAACCAAGGTGGGAAATTAGTACCCGCCACCCGCCAATGGCGGGTATTTTTTCAAAGTGGCGGGTGCCTTTGCCTTGTTTACCAGCCACAGTGGTGGGTGGATTGTAAAACATTCCTTGTAACGGATTGGACAGTTTTTGTCAAAGAATGCTGTTGTTAAGTAACAATGCACAATGCTTATATGAGTCGCGTTACGTTACTGCTAATGAATCCCCAAAATGTCCAGATTTTGCTGCTTCATAATAAAAACATTCAAATACTAACATAACGGAGGACCTTTATTGTGAAGAACTTACAGGAAATGAAACCGTTCACAGCCGGGGCTTTGACCACGCATAGTCGAGTAGCTAGTTTCACCACCACGCTAGTCCGTGAGTCCGTGACACATGTAGCTAGCTAGCTGAGCTGAGGTACAGACGAAAGGAAAATGATCTGTTAAAAAATGTGGCGACATATCCCCGGTGTTAAGAGGCCCGCCGCGGAGTCAGCAGTAGCTATGGCTGTACAAACTGTTGAGAGCCAAGTAAAGAAAAAGAGGAGGTACTTCTCGAACAAGTGGCGCATTGACAAACGTACATATGGAGCTAGAACAGTGACAGTAACCTGTGGTATTGAAAATAAAAATTGGCATTGAAACAACAAATATTGGTACTGAAAAATGTTGAACTGAAATATAAAACACAAACATCAAAAAGTAATAATCTCACAATGCTATTATTTTATTTCACTTTGACATTTGTTTGTATTATGATAGGTTTTTCAATGTCAATCTACATTTTTTCTTGATGTCTGACTTTTTTCAGTAACAGTTTTTTTTTTTACGCTGTCAGGATTTTTACAATGTCACTGGTTTTCAGTTTCAACTTTCTGTCACTGTTTTGGCGTAGGGAGGAGGGGCCTGAGGGGAGGGACAAAGAGGGCGTGGTTTACAGGTAATTTGCATAGGCTACTGGGAGAGAAGGCAGCTCCACAGGCATCCACAGATCCATGTGTTATAACCACATATCTGCAATGGCTTCCACAAGTTCACCTGGAACCTCCAAATCTAGTAAGTCTGTTTATCTCTGCCATTTTTTTCACTTAGAAGCAGGCTGGTTTAGTGTTAACTTTTAATGTAGGCCTAAGCTGTGTTGTTTTGGCAGAGGTTAGAACTGTTCTCTTCATCAATGGTTAGCACACGTCAGCTAACTTGTGGCTAATTGTAGCTAAGTCTCCGGCTGGGGATGTCAATCTATCTTCTATAATCTAGTATTTATAATAACAGTAATTCGTGTCCTTTATAAGTCTAAGGCCAGTGTTATTGCTGGTGCGCAGGCTTGACTCTCGCTTTGTCTCTCATTAGCTCCGTCATGGATGTCTTAAGAGAACGAGCTCCGCTCTCTACCTGCCGACACTGGCACGGAACGTTAACGCCCTCCCCCATAACTATCCTCCAATCACAAGTATAGCTGCTGACTGACAGGTTTCTAGGCAAATCACACAGGCAGAACGCGTTCACTGACATTTCCTAAAACTGGGAAAACACAGTTACTGAAAAACTGCCTTAACTGAACATAACAGTTAACATTATCATGTAAACCAGTCCAGTACAATATTTTATAACTGTTTAACTGATATTATCAGTTAAAGGTTTACTTGGACATAAATGTATAAATTTGTCTGTAAACAAAAACTAGTATGTCTGAGGTATTTCTGGCTTAAAGGCATAACCTTTACATTTCTCATCTGATTTCACTAAGTTGTGTATAATTACAGGCACCTTCGACTGGGAGGCAGTTTATGGAGAGACTGCTGAGAAGGCTTCAGGAAGTTCTGCAACATCAGCCTGTGGATTTTGACTATTTACACTTTTACACTGTTTTACACTGGTTTAAGTCATGAAATGGGACTTGTACCCTTTTGCATAGACCAGTACACATTAACCCTCATATGCATTATCATTGCATTTACTGTAATTTGTTATTAAATATAGAGTCAAATTCTTACTTGAATATATTTATTTGTTATTCATTGAAAAGGTACAGATTTAACTGTTTTGCTGGAGTCCATACTGTAAATGCATGTTATTTCAAAAACTGTTAAGGATTAAAATCAGTACTACATATAAAGTAGTAGTGGTATGTGTCATTTTAAACAACAAAATGGTTTTCCTGTGTTATCCTGCCATGTTTATGTGTGAAGAATCACATAGTTAAGTGCAGTGTTGCAAAGCTATCCGCCATTGTACTAGGAGTTAGTCACAGGGTAAATGGCTGCCCTCAGTTCTGCCATAGTCTGTAGCCTCAGAGGGCACTGGATGGGTGGTAAAAGTACTCCACTGGCAGACTCTTCTGTCACTCTGTCATGGTCCCCCTCCAAGAAAAGATCTTGTATATCCTGTAATTGACAAGTAATGTTATTAAAAGACTGCAGTTGCTTTTATAATACTTCACAAAACAATTACACTTTTTTTTGTAAATAAAATGGACACTTTAGGTGTGCATTTTATTTTTTATGCACATATGGCCATAATAAATATCCAAACAAAATAAAAAAAGGTTTAATTCAACATTTTGAAGCTGCACAGGGTCCTGGAGAAGTCTGGTAAAGTGTCAAGGTCCCTCTGGAGGCGTGGTACAAATATATAGTGGCTTGGAGGGATCTAGCAGGTGACCCTCTTAAAGACTGACACATCAGTGCACTATTAATATTACTTTCAACCCCCAAGTGGGCTAGCTGATGTGGTATTAGCTAGCGTTAGCGCTTGTTCGATGGGAGACTTAGCTACAATTAGCCACAAGTTAGCTGACGTGTGCTAACCATAGATGAAGAGAACAGTTCTAACCTCTGCCAAAACAACACAGCTTAGGCCTACATTACAAGTTAACACTAAACCAGCCTGCTTCTAAGTGAAAAAATGGCGCAGAGATAAACAGACTTACTTAGATTTGGAGGTTCCAGGTGAACTTGTGGAAGCCATTGCAGATATAGGTAATCTGTGAGGATGCCTGTGGAGGTGCAGTCTCTCACATATGCAAATCATATGCAAATTACCTGTAAACCACGCCCCCTTTGTCCCTCCCCCCAGGCCCCTCCTCCCTACGCCAAAACAGTGACAGAAAGTTGAAACTGAAAACCAGTGACATTGTAAAAATCCTGACAGTGTAAAAAAAAACTGTTACTGAAAAAGTCAGACATCAAGAAAAATGTAGATTGACATTGAAAAACCTATCATAATACAAAAAAATGTCAAAGTGAAATAAAATAATAGCATTGTGAGATTATTATTTTTTGATGTTTGTGTTTTATATTTCAGTTCAACATTTTTCAGTACCAATATTTGTTGTTTCAATGCCAATTTTTATTTTCAATACCACAGGTTACTGTCACTGTTCTAGCTCCATACGTACAGCGAAAGACCATGCAAAACATTTCAGACCGTTCTGCCAACCTGTATACATTTTAACGTCAATGTAGACTAACGATGTTTAAGGAGCTGCTGCCATTTTAATCCTGTCGGCTCTCTGCTGCTCAGTTCTACCCCGCGACTGATGAGACACACACACACACACACACACACACACAATGCAGGAAAAACCGGGGATGAGACGTACAGGATGACCTAAATTGAGGACAGCTACACTTGTTATTGTAAGACCAATGATAAGTTTAAGTCCAATAAGTCCTTTATCAAACCGTATGAATGTGTGTCTCAGGCCAGGATAGGAAATTAACTAACAATGTAAAGATCAACAAGCTACTGACACATAATAAATACATTTATATTAATAAAATATGTATTAATAATAAGTAATTTAATAAAGCAATTAAAAGTATGCTAGTGCACTTTCTTTTATAAATTTGAATTCCGGAAAAAGTGGCTGGTAAAAAATGTAAGTGGCTGGTAAAAAAAAAACTTTGGCTGGTGGGCAAAAAAGTTAATTTCCCACCCTGTTCGCAACCAGTGTTTGTTAGCCCCATACAACCAATGTAACTGTTTAAAATGAATCTGTAGCTATTTTCAGTCCTTTAGCCCAGACTTGCAAAAGTATTAATTAGCTATAACACTTAGCTGGATAACGATTAAGATGTTTTAGGCTGAACCCCATATTGTACATGAAGTCATGCAAAAAGATTGAAAAAATATATTTTAGCTGTTTGGTTATATTTGGGTTGTATTTCACTATAATCATGTCAATCCCATTGCCTTATTTGGGGATTTTGCTAAAATGGATCTAATTTCACTTGATCGGGACTCTTGGTGTCACTTTTTGACGCTCTGGGTCGGGACATAAATTTACAGTAACTGACGTGTGGCACAAGAACGGGACTGTTAGGTTTAGGAAAAGATGGTGGGTGGGGTTACAAAATGTACTTTTCAGTGACAAGAACAGGACATAAACCCCGGTCTCCTGGATGAACGTCCTGTGTTGTTTAACCCATCCACACACCCCCTCCCCCCCCTCCCAACGTACCTCCTTACGCAGATTTTCGGTCTTTGATACTACTCTCTACCGTTGTCTCTCTTAATACTAGGGCTGGGGGTAAACGATTATTTATTTACGATTTACGATTAATCGGGCGATTATTTTATCGATTAGTCGACTAATCTAACGACTAATTGGACGATTAATCTGACGTTTTTTTTCTGTTGCTGGATTAATAAAAACCATAATGTATCAAATAAGTACCAAAAAAAATCTTAATACAGTACAAACATAACTCTCATAACTCTAAAAAATTAATAAGTTGTAGTGCAAAAAAATACCGTGCAGTATAGACATTCCTGAGAGTGTTTAACACAATATAAAATTCCTGTTTTCAGTTTTACAGTCCCAACATAAATCTCTCCTGTATGCTACCGTTAGCTAGATCTAGCAGTTGTGCACTTTGGTGGTGCAAGGCTAACCAACGCATCTTAGCTCTCTGTGCAGTTTGTTCGTGCTAGGTTAGTAGCTAACGTTAGCTACTATAGATAGCTGTGTTCTGCAGCCGTACGCTAGCTACGATTCAAGCCAACATTAGATGATAACTAACGTTAGCTAAACACAGCTGTCTAGGCGCCAGTAGCTAGCTAACGTTAACGTTAGCTACTAACCTAGCACCAGCCTAGCACGAACAAACTGCACGGAGAGCTAAGATAGTTAGCTAGCACCACCGAAGTGCGCAGAGCTCAAGAAACACAACACACTACGCAAACATGAAATTAATTTAGCCAATGTTATTACGTTATTGTCTCCTTCATGAGTGACAATCGGGTGCCTCCGTTTCAGATGCTCCCACATTGCTGTTGTGCTGGTGTGGTATGCCAACTCCATTTGGCAAAGAGTGCAAATAATGACACCTTTTACGTTTGGGACTAAATTTGAAGTATTCCCATACCTTCGATGATTTAGGGCGAGCTGTTTTTTAGGACTTTTTATTTTATTGGGGCTTTTTGCAGGGCTTTGTTGGGAATTAAGTGAGGAGGTTGCTGTTTCGTTCTCCATTCTGCAGTGTTTTGGTCTCCCACGTTATATACTGTCTATGGTGGCGAGCTGTGCCGAAGCGTCGACGAAATTTTGACGTCAACGTCATCGACGCATCGCTACAGGCCTACTTAATACTACGTCATCTTACAGCGCTGCGGTGGAGCTGCTGCTCTGCCCGGTGCGTTCCATACAGACGCTGAAGGGGGATTTTTGCGTCGGTATCTGACGCTGAGAGACACTGACCAAGCGTCACTATTTTACGAGTTGGGAGAGGGGACAGGTTGGGCCATTTGACACTCCCATAACTATTAATTTTACATCAAACCGAGCCATGCCTCTGTGATACCAGTCAGACTAAATTACACATAAATTATGAACATTATGAGCAAAATAACTGCCTGTAATCTCAACTCTCTCTGTGAAATGCAATGAGTTTATAGGCAACTTTTCAGGAGCTGCTCCTCATTTCTTATTTCGTTTAGATTGATTTATTTACACTCATTTATTTCTCATCAAAGAATCACAACATGATTAGTTTGTGCTTTTTCACAGTTTCTCATTTATGTGCTAGATAGACTCCTTATCTTTTCATTGCTTTCATATCCGCTAAAGATTATATTGCTCAATCTAATCTCAAATGAAAATACAATTAATAATTTTTTCGGGCATTCCAAAGAACACATTCTATTATTGCAGCTCAGACACCCAGAGGCTCGACTGAGAGTAAATCTTTTCAGTCTGTTTCAGCTTAATCAAATTCTCTCTCCCCTCCAGATCTTAGCTCTTCTCTTCTCTCAGCGTAGTGTGTCAGAAAGATCACTGATGAATTATCTTTATCCGTGGTGTTTGCACTGTCGTGTTGTGCTAATGCTTCTGCTTTCAATTTAGGAGACACTTTTGGTTTTTAATACTTTGATAGTTGGATTGTTGAAGGTTAAAAACTATCCTTGGACTCTGTGGTTGCCGACATCAACCAAAATCCATCATCTGTGCTCAGTTCGACTCAGCGGAGGAGGTCAATGAAAGGAGGGTAAATTATGAGCTGAAGACATGACGCATCTTAAGGCAAACAGCGACCAATCATAGTAAAAGTCTGTTATAGTTTGAGGAGAGCATAAATTCACACTTTTGTAACGTTTAGCCTCAGGATTTAGTATGGGTGGAACGGTGTATTCGTATTGAACTGAAACAGTACGGGGGTCTCGGTTCGGTACATGAATTTACACGGAGAATACACGGTATAAAAATACATAAAGCTCGCGTGCAAATTAATTAATGTAATGCGGAACTACTGTTTGATACGCGTTTCTTTAGGGACACCTAATCTGTAGTCCCCCCTTAGCTCTGAAGCTCCTGAGCTCCGCCTACATGTCGACGGTCCAGTGAGTGAGTCAGAGCTAGCAGTAGTGATGGTCAAATGAAGCTTCGCGAACCACTGTCTTTGTCTGTTCAACAAAGGGTTGAAAACACACTGAATTGCCATTCCTTTAACCTTTTTCTTTGAACAGAGAGCGCCATCTAGTGAGCTCAGAAAATAAAGACAGTGGTTCGCGAAGCTTCATTTGACCATCACTAGCTAGCAGCACTATGGCGAGTAGCCTAGCCTATGGCGAGTGGTGGCAACCTGCAACAGTTAGAGGACCCGCCTGCCTCTTTAAGATCGCAAGTTTGGGAAAACTTTGGTTTCCCAGTCATTTCCAGTAGTACAGGCGAGAGAGTGGTGGATAAGACGAGGACTGTGTCGACGTTGTTCAGCAGTTGTTGGGTATGTGAGTGGAAATACATCTAACATGCTAATGCATATCCAACCCCATCACCCAGATGTGCCAATCACTGGAACGAGACAAAAAAAAACTGTCCAACTTCTCCTCCCTCCCTGTATGAGCAGCACACAAGCACTCACCTAGCTGAGAAGCTACAGGAGGTCGTGGCCAGTTGGCAAAGGTATGCCTGTCGCACTTAATACCAAGAATACTTTTGTGGGGGAAGCTCTCGCCTAAGTAGAATTTTTTTGTTTGTTATTATTCCACGTAATTTGCTCTTTTGTAAAAAACAGATGCTGTATTTTCAGTTTTATAGCTGATTGTCTTATTTTGTTTACAAGTCACAGATGGAGTCTGGAGATGATGTGGGGTACTTATTGTTTACATCTTACTTTACATACTTCAGGCTGTTACAGCTAGCTCAGGGGAGATACTGTATGACACTAGGTGGTACAGCCTGAGACGTGCACAATAAAAACAAATTGCCTTCTGCATTTTTGTTTTGCTTTTCCCTCCATTGTATCAAACCCAGAGATGGCAAAAGTACTCACTTCCCGTACTTAAGTAGAAGTACAGATACTTGTGTTAAAAAATACTCTGGTAAAAGTAGAAGTACTGATTTAACTTCTTTACTTAAGTAAAAGTAACAAAGTACAGGCTTTGAAATGTACTTAAAGTATAAAAGTAAAAGTAGCCTTGCGAATTTTTTATGCAAAGCTACCTGGACCACACACGTTACTAGAGTGCAAGATGAGAAACTTCAGTGGACATAAAAACCAGGCTCTTTATATGCCATTGTCTACATTTTAAATGGATGTCTGCCAAACATCACATATATGATTATTGTGACAGAGACTGGGACTCCAGCTTAGTAAGATTCTGACTGAGTAGCAAGATATGAATTCAATTGTGATTCTGTGAGAATTCACAGATCCATACTTGACGCCTCCTAGCCTATCTCAAACATCTCTCTCAGATAAGGCCAGGGATGATTGGGAATGTCTTGCTGCTTGTCTGCCTAATCTCTGGGATCTCCGTTTTCTTCATTTTCAATCATGTCGCCGTCCATACTACTAGTGCTAACGTTACCACCATCATGCTGCAATTATTTGCCGCAAATGAATGCAGAATGCGGCCGAATCTGTCGAGTCGTCTTGTAGTGGTGCGTTACATGCAACGTAGCCTACAGTATATTCCCATCCAATTAGATTGAATTCGGTATTGATCACGTGAAAAATAATAACGGTAACTCCAGTGAAATTATTTGAAACTTGTTAGTGAGGACTAGATTAGGACCGTATTTAAAGCTGATGCTGGTTTCAAACTTCGCCCCCGGTGTGTCTGTAAAACACGGACAGAGACAACTTCTCTCTTTTGATGCTTTACAAGCAACGTGAAACCTAGCTAACAGGTGAAGAACACAAACAACTAAATCACTAGCTAACCTACTTTAACTGTGCAGGAACTACAGACCAATACAACAACAGGCTTACATGAACTGACAACATAAGTTATACGACTTACAGTTCTCAAGGACGCACACACACGATCTCAACTGATTATCCTCTGGACAGCAGTCTCTCTTTCTTTTTTCTTCACTTTTTTCTGTGTGATGCAGCGCTCCGCCGAATGTGAGGCGCTGTCTCCGCGTATTCTCCGACATTACGACCTCTTGTACAAAACTAAGGTAACGAGCCAATTTTTAAAATGTAAGGAGTAGAAAGTACCGATATTCGTGTTAAAATGTAAGGAGTAAAAGTAAAAAGTCGCCGCAAAAAAAAATAGTAAAGTAAAGTAGAAATATCCGAAAAATCTACTTAAGTACAGTAACGAAGTATTTGTACTTCGTTACTTCCCATCTCTGATCAAACCAAACCATGATGTCTGAACCGAGGTATGAACCGAACCATGACTTCTGTGTACCGTTCCACCCCTAGGATTTAGAGTAACCTTAAAGCTACATTGTGTAAGAATTTCTCCCATCTAGCGGTGAAATTGTATATGACAACCAACTGAATATTACTTTCTAGACCCTCCCATTCCGATCGTGTTTTAAGTCCTACAGTGGCCAAACCTGAAATTAGCTCTTAGTATCTCCATTGTTTACACGCAGATGTTCTAGCCACTCCAATATTAACTTTGTTGCTTTGCCTGCCGCGTCGTTGTTTTAATTGTCTTTTTCACTTCCCTGGCGAGTAATCTCCCCCTGGCATTCGTCACGGTGCGGGGTGCCACTGAGTGTAAAAGGGCGAAAGGCGGAGGTATGTCCCTCTTTGGCCAATGTATTTTAAAGATGGAGGCGCAACATGCCGGCCGTCATTTGAGCGACTCGCTAGTATGTATTCTGAATGATTCTAAATGGCAGATTCTACACTTACGAGAATTCTTTGATTAGTTGGTGGAAGTAATTACACATGAATGAGCACATATTTTTGAAAGAACAAAGGTTTTTTTTGTTAAGAATAAACTCAACAAATTATACAATGTAGGTTTAACCCTCCTTAAATAAAGTGTGCTAGAGGTGCTCCAAAAGATTTCTTATCAGTAAACGACAGAGTAGGTAGATTTCCAATGACTCCCAAAATGACAAATGGCTGCATGGTGAACATAAGAGCGCAGGTATATTTAAGGTAATGGTAGCACTTTTAAACACATAGTAAATGTTGTGAAACCGAACTAGTTAGATTTGGGCTCCAAAAATATTTAGGGTTAGTAAAACATTAAAGATTGGCTTAAAATGAGTCCTGTAAAACTACTAAAATGGGGACGTTAAGGTTCAGGATTTAGAGTAACCCTCCTTAAATATAGTGTGCTTCCAGTACTCCAAAAGATGTCTCATCGGTAAACGACAGAATAGGTCGATTTCCAATGACTCCCAAAACGAAAAATGTGAGCATTTTATTATACGGCATGACATGGCTGCATGGTGAACATGTGAGCGCAGGTATAATTAAGGTAATGGTAGCAATTTCAAACACCTAGTAAATGTTGTGAAACAGAACTAGTTATGTTCCAAAAATATTTAGGGTTAGTTAAACATCAAGGATTCGGCTCAGGTAATGAGTCATGTAAAACTACTAAAATGGTTTAATGTTGTTAAACTGCCTCTCTTCCTTGGCCAAAGTGGCTGGTGGATGCCCAATTTTACCAGCCACTTAAATTTTTTACCAGCCACTTTTTCCGGAATTCAAATTTATAAAAGAAAGTGCACTAGCATACTTTTAATTGCTTTATTAAATTACTTATTATTAATACATATTTTATTAATATAAATGTATTTATTATGTGTCAGTAGCTTGTTGATCTTTACATTGTTAGTTAATTTCCTATCCTGGCCTGAGACACACATTCATACGGTTTGATAAAGGACTTATTGGACTTAAACTTATCATTGGTCTTACAATAACAAGTGTAGCTGTCCTCAATTTAGGTCATCCTGTACGTCTCATCTCCGGTTTTTCCTGCATTGTGTGTGTGTGTGTGTGTGTGTGTGTGTGTGTGTGTGTGTGTGTCTCATCAGTCGCGGGGTAGAACTGAGCAGCAGAGAGCCGACAGGATTAAAATGGCAGCAGCTCCTTAAACATCGTTAGTCTACATTGACGTTAAAATGTATACAGGTTGGCAGGACGGTCTGAAATGTTTTGCATGGTCTTTCGCTGTACGTTTGTCAATGCGCCACTTGTTCGAGAAGTACCTCCTCTGTTTCTTTATTTCGCTCTCAACTGTTTGTACAGCCATAGCTACTGCTGACTCCGCGGCGGGCCTCTTAACACCGGGGATATGTCGCCACATTTTTTAACAGATCATTTTCCTTTCGTCTGTACCTCAGCTCAGCTAGCTAGCTACATGTGTCACGGACTCACGGACTAGCGTGGTGGTGAAACTAGCTACTCGACTATGCGTGGTCAAAGCCCCGGCTGTGAACGGTTTCATTTCCTGTAAGTTCTTCACAATAAAGGTCCTCCGTTATGTTAGTATTTGAATGTTTTTATTATGAAGCAGCAAAATCTGGACATTTTGGGGATTCATTAGCAGTAACGTAACGCGACTCATATAAGCATTGTGCATTGTTACTTAACAACAGCATTCTTTGACAAAAACTGTCCAATCCGTTACAAGGAATGTTTTACAATTCACCCACCACTGTGGCTGGTAAACAAGGCAAAGGCACCCGCCACTTTGAAAAAATACCCGCCATTGGCGGGTGGCGGGTACTAATTTCCCACCCTGGTGAGGGTAGGAACGAAAATTGACTGATAGATTGAGAGCTTTGCCTTCTGGCTCAGCGCTCTTTTCGTCACTCACTTGCGAACATGACCCAAAGGTACTTGAACTCCTTCAATTGAGGTAAGGACTCATTCCCTAGCTGGAGTACATGAAATAATTAGATTATTATAGCTGTATCATCATCATATCATATGTGTTGGATGTATTTAAATTGTTCATATCAAAAACATCACAATCATGGCTGGGTTAGCTCAGTTGGTAGAGCAGGCGCACACATGTCGAGGTTTACTCCTTGACACAGTGGCTGCGGGTTTGACTCCGACCTGCGGCACTTTGCTGTATGTCATTCCCCCTCTCTCTCCCCTTTCATGTCTATCTGTCCTGTGAAAATAAAGGCCTAAAAATCAATATTCACTGTGTAACAGATAAAACATGTAATGGAGCATTATAACATGAGACACCATCTAAACTGCTCTATATTCTTATGCAGGAATGATATGACATTAGGGTTGGGTACCTTTTGCATCTGAACCAATACCACTACCGATACCGGTACCTGGAATTCGGTTCCGGTACCCAACGGTACTTTTTTCTGTACTTTCCCTCTGTAATTACAAAAAAAAATATTTCAGTTGTAAAAATAATTCCAAACCTATTTACTTAGAACATTATGTTATTTATTTAGAATATTTTACACTGACAGAAAATAAAAGTTCCCTTGCCTTACAACCTCAGCCTGTCAGTCAGTCAACAGGGCACAGAAACCAGCGTTGTGCCTGCTCATGTCAGAGGAAGTGTAACGTCAACAGCACCGCGACCGCTTTCGCCTCGTCATTAATATCATATCGCAGCAAACGCTGTCTGTGTGAAGTTTTGAAAAACTGTAACCACACTTGCAACCACATTTTCGGCATTGCCGTGACTTACTGTGACTTCAACCAAACTGCAGAGCCGACGTAGTTTACTCGAGTTTACTCCTCACTCTGCGTGTGTGTGTGTCGGACCTCTACTCTCTGTCAACTTGCAGAGAGGACAGATAAGCTTGTGCTTACTCTCAGGTACCGAAATCAGGCACCGTTTGATTTTATGTGAACCTATACTCGGTAGTACCGATGTCATTCGGTCGGTACCGGTAAAAGTACCGGGTTCGGTACCCGACCCTATATGACATAGATATGAACTGCCAGCAATAAGTGTTTTTCTTTTAATAAGCATGGAACACTGAATCTGTGATATAACATTATTCCAGCATTTATTTTATGAAATAACAGTAAATATCATGATAAAAAAGAGAAATACATTTTTTTAAACCAAACATTCAACTAAATATTGCAAATTCGATGAATCGCAGTTGTCACGATTAGCTAATTGCATTCTTTCAAATCGCAATTTTTATTTGAAAAATATTAATCACCCAGTCCTAATAGAAACCTTGTCGGGCATTAACCCCTACTTACCTTGTTAGTTAAAGCATGTTGAAATCCATATGTTATTATATATATATATATATATATATATATATATATATATATACCTTACGTCAGTTCTCATTTTCAACATTTCCCATAAGAAAAAATTATATTTTGGTGTTTGGGATTTCCTTAGTCATTGCAGTTGATGTGTTGACTGCACTGTCTGATGCCAAATTCTTAAGTGTTGATTTCCTGCCACAAGCTGTGCTTGCTTTTCATTTTCTATTTTGTAGCATTTTATTTCAGCCGCTGAAAAAGATAACGCTATATTTGAAGAATGAAAACTGAAATCGAATACAAACACTCCAAATGCCATCTTAGATTTGCTCAGACGTCTGAGCTATTACTTTTTAATCATCGCTCTATCTCATGCAGAAATTCTATTGTTGCAGTCAGAGCACTTTTTGCCTTGAACACAATACAAACTTAAATTCAGAGCCCTTCTGTCAGCTTTAAGCCTACTAGAAATTAATTTCCATCCACTGTGGTGGGTCCCTATGTGGCACTAGAGCAGCCACTGTCAACATCCGGCCCGCAAAAACTTTCAGTCCGGCCCGCAGAATAATCATGAATTCAGAAAATGTGAACAGATCTGGTATTTTTTTTACGTTCTGGTATTTAGCATTTCAAGCATTTACAGCAGGTAACATTACACAGGTAGAGAACAAACCCAGCCCCCTGTATTTTCATCTCTATTCACATGCCGGGATTCTGTACAGCGATGCCCGCGCTCCACACGCACAGCTGAGCCGAGAGGTATGTGCGTTACAACAAATACTTATAAACTTAACTGCTGGCTGAAAAAACCATCCTCTCTCTCTGGAGCTGTAAATCTATGGATGTATTATAAGACCAAAATATATGCATGTGGCTAATTAATATGCACGTGAATGACGCGATCGCTGTTCGCATGTTTGCGTTCTTCATTCTTGATGATGTTGCTGGTTGTATTATTTCGCAACAGCATTATTTCATTGCAAATGAGGCATACATGACTAGCTGCTAGCCTGCTTATCAGTCCATCCATTCATCAACTTTTCGCTTCAGCGTCTTTGACAGTGACATTTTTACCTGACAACAGGCCTTTCTTTCTGCAAGCATTTTCCACCAATCAGTACACTGCATACTACAACCACCATCACTCCTCAGTGAATTGCCTCCTAGTCTGAGATCTTTTTCTAGTTAAAGCGGCAGTTATCATTATGGAGTTTCCATGTTTTTTAGGAGTTTGCTCACACTAATACATGTTAAAAAATATAGCATTAATTCAGTAAGAAAGTGAAAATATCGATAAGGAAAAGGCATATTAGGTATAAATACATTTTATTTTCTTTATTTGAAAGTCCGGCCCCCGGAGTATCTGCTTAGAAAAATTCTGGCTCTTGGGAAAATGCAGTTGATGACCCTTAAGTACCAGAAGGCAGCAAACCAGTTCATCTGTTTTAAATGCTCTTTAATAACAGACAAAGGCCTGGCTGCTCTTGCTGCAGAATAATAGTTAATGACAGACACACAAACACAAGGGTTCAGCCAGGTGCTTCTACATACAACGATAATTACTCCAGACACAAAACAGGTCAATCAGCATTAAGAGCCCAGTGTGTTTCTGAAAGATTCCTCTAATACCCCACTCATTTCATACATTTTGAAAGCTTATGTTCAGTGCCATCACAGGTTCGGCTGTGGTACAATCTGGCAGGAGAATTGTTGCAGATATTAAATTGCTAAGGAAGGAAAAAAAATGTTACGCATGCAGAGGATTCAAAGCTTTGCATTGGTGTCAGGATCGGAGGTGTGAAGTCTAGCCAAATATTTCACACACCAGCCTCCAATTATAAAATAAACAGTCACATAAATAAGGATGGAGTGTTTCTAGCTTTTTGTTGCCACATTAGGGTATAGTAGGCTTTTTTTTGTTGCTATTTTTATTGAACACTGCGAAAACAGCTTCAAGCCCATTGCCACCTAATGAAGATGTAAATCTTTCAAAACAGGTTTTATTTTGTGAAGGGTTCAGTAAAATCCTGTAACAGCTCATTACTGCACTTTATGCATTTTTTTTTTCCTCAAACAGGGAATAGTGCATTTGTTGAGGACTATTTTCAGCCGCAGATCAGTATTTATAGCATCAGGATAGTCACCATTATAGCCATTTATGAGAGTTTAAGATCTAATGCCATGAGCATTAATGTGCTGCTACAACAGCCTCCACTCTTCTGGTCTCTGACTTCCCACCAGATGTTGAACCTGGCTGCAGGGATTTGCTCCCATTCAGCCACAATAGCATTAGTGACAACACTGATGTTGGGTGATAAGGTCTGGCTCACAGTCAGTGTTGCAGTTCAACAATAACCGTAGCCACAAAGGTGGAAGCACACAATGGTTTTAAATACCAATGGGCCCCATACAGTACATGAACCAGTCTTAAAGCAGACTGATCTCATGGAGTGGCATATGGCCAATTCGTATGCCATTATTGGCGCGTTATCGAGACGCATACTTGTTTTTTAACATGTTTATCAGCGCCGTTTGGCCTCCATTGACTTACATTACCTTGCGATTGCGTGTGAATTGACCACGTAGGGAGGTTGGTCAGGTTGGAGGATGGGTAAAACGCAGGACTTTCACCCAGGAGAGTGGGATTCGTGTCCCGTGTGTGACTTTGTGTCCCGCGTGTGATGCTTTCTTTCCATGTTTGTTGTTTTCCTAAACCCAACCCCGTTTTTTTTTTCCTAAACTCAACCAGTTCTTCTTTTCCGAAACCCAACCTGCGTGTGACGTTTCCTAAACCCAACGGTAGCCTTGTGATAACACGAAGCCTCGCAATAACACGTAGCCTCGCGATAACACGCTGTGTATGTTTACGCTGTGACGTTGCAGACTGCCACCCGCTGTATACAGCGTAAACATTCACGCGGATAACTCAAAATGCGTACAGATAACAGGGAAGTGGCGTGTATGTTTACGCAAAGTCATGATATCACGTTGCTATTGTTCACATACAAGTGATATAAGATAACTTGTATTCGCCCATTTTTCTTATGTACGAACAAAGTGGTTCAGAATCGTGGTATAAGTCAGTTTGTAATACCTTAATTTGCCTTGTTCCCAAAATCACTTCCCGTCACCCACCTACCCACCCCCAAAGACAGTATGATAACAGCTGCCTCAATGTCTTTATTGAAGTTGTGTCCTTTATTAAGTAATAGACGTTTTATCTTTAGCAAGATGTTGTTTTTGGCACATAAACTGTCCAACCATTCTGTTCAGTCATTTGTTTGGGTCTTCCACTGTACTACCATTACTGATACTGCCAAAAAAAGATTCTGTTCTCTTCTGCTGATTTGAGACCACATGATTTCACAGTATCTGGATGATACTGGCCCACAAAAGGAGCTAAACCAACACATTCTCATTCCCATCGCTTCAAAAAGCGACACTTGGTCAGGTGTTTTTGGCGTTTGTTATTGACGCAAAAAGTCTCCTTTAGCGTCTTGACGTTACTTTTTGATGCTCTGGGTGAGGACGTACGTTTAACCGAGATGAACGGGACAGTTAGGTTTAGAAAAAGATGGTGGGTGGGGTTACAAAATGTACGTTTCAGTGACTCTACCGTTGTCTCTCTTAATACTACGTCATCTTACAGTGCCTCGATCCAGCTGCTGCTCTGCCCGGTGCGTTCCATTTAGACTCTAAAGGGTGATTTTTGTGTCGGTATCTGACGCTGAGAGACACTGACCAAGTGTCAGTATTTTACAAATTGTGAGTGAGAACGGGTTGGAAGAACAGGCAGCATTATGTATGAATTTGGAAGGGTAAACTATGCTTATGATCAAATCTCACAAACATGCTCCTAGTCATGAACAGGTGACATTCATCAAGTTGAGATAAACAATGTACAGGTTTGTGCAGGTTAAGAGAATTGACGGTGAATACGACTTAGAACACTCATACAAGCACACCCAATGGATACACGAAACAACATAAAACTAATTTTGTCAAGACAGTTGTTAAGGTGGAGGCGGGAGCTAAAAACTTCCGTCAGCACATCTACAGCTGTATGTACATCACCTACAGTGACCTGCGAGGCTCTCCCTTCATGGCCCACCAGGATGAACCCCCAGCAGCCTCCGGCCACCTCCTCATCCATCTCTCTATGTGTTTCTCTCGGTCTATGTCTCCGTCTCTGAGTCACAATGCAGTCACATCCCACACTGTGTGGGGAGACAAGGGCTTCTGATGTATGAGTGTTATAAAGCGTGGGAAGAGTAAACCGCATTGCTCAGAGATCCGTGTGTGTTTGTGTGTGTGTGCACGCGCGCTTGCATCTGTTTGTATGTGTGCCAGTGGATCCGAGGCTTACAGGTTAGCGATCCCTGGACGCCTCTGAATATATTTCATATACCGATGCATGCCGTATGGGTTTTAAATGGAGCCGTTAAATGCGCTCCTGAAGTAACTTGGAGAAACACAGAGAAGAAAAACAATGACGCATTCATCATCTATATGGAGTGAATGAAAAAGCTGCCGAGAGTTAAGGACACACCAGAGCACAGCGGGGGCGATTTTTAGTCTTAATAGCCATGTGGGGAAAGGTTGAGGGGGTTGGGAATCCACTCAAGCCCATGGATGAAATAGACTAGGAGGCTATGGCTTTCCCATAGGAACACTTTCGCCTGATGCCCAGTGCATCAGGGTTACAGGGATACTTTTTTACAACCTGTAAAAAAAACATCCAGCTGCTGACAAAGTACTTCTCAGCAGCTCTCAGAAGCTCTTTACCTTCTGTGGAACTCAACAGAGACACAAAAACCCGGCTGGCAGATACTGCACATACTATATATTGTTTGCACATTCTGCATTCAACCCATTCAGACACTTTTTTAACAGTTATTATGTATGTATATAAATATATTTGTTTCTGTATTTATTGTTTATTTCAGATTCATATTTAATATGTTTGTTTATGTATGCACCATTCATCAAGACAAATTCCACATAAGGGTAACTTATTGTGGCAATAAACCCTTTTCTGATTCTGACTTCCAAAATAATTGCAACTGAGTTGTTTGACAAGCAAAAAGCACGTGGAGTTGAGCACCCGTATGCCCAATTGCAGTCTGAGCACGGATGCTTTATCAGCAGTCGTCTCCACTAAAGATGGATGTGTGTTGGGAAGGACAAAAAACAGTAAAAAGCCTTATTTCTGGGAGCTGTCAGTCAGACTAGAGAAAAAGAAAGAAAAGCATCTGATACCTGTGAGGAAAGACCTTATGGGCCTTTTCTTATCATTCCCTCTGAAATGGGGCATTCATCTTCGGAATTGAAATGTCTGGATGGCTGACCTGCAACTTAAACCAAACAGTGACCCCATGATATGTATTTATAGACAATGGGTTTGGGCAGAGCGTTTCAGAGATGGTGCTGCTGTGGAAGGTGAGGGGTGTAGTGGTTGGTTTCTCCACGGCTGATAGGGTTAAAGAGATGGCACAGCTTTACGCTGATTCAACAGTCTGCTGGAGTTTGTTGGATTAATAGTTAAATTGGTTTATGAGTGGATCACAATTGTTAGCATGGTTGTTGTTTTTTACCCCAAGAATTTGACTTGGGTTTTAATTAGGGATGCCAATTTTTCTGACCGATAGCTGACCCTTGTAAGGTTAACCCTTGTTAGGTTAACAAGTCATTAGTCTATATCAATGATGTTTCATTTCTAGGATTGTTCAGGTTCCGCCCGAATTGTCGCCAGATGTGCCTCATTTCGGCCGGATGTCCGTCACCTTCCTTTTTCTTTGTGTTGGCGTTCTAACCTCCGGTGGATTTGTGAGGACTATGGTTAACTGCTCCTCAGATCTATGCAGGGTAAATCCAGACAGCTAGCTAGACTATCTGTCCAATCAGAGTTTTCTGTTGCACGACTATTTTGCAGCGACTCTCTGCAGAGCTTAGCACCGCCCATGACGATTGTGATTGGTTTAAAAAAATGCCAATAAACCAGAGCAGGTTTTCCTCCCATACCCGAATGCTGTGTGGACTAGCCAGACCCTCATCCAGCACGCTGTGGAGGAACCGATCACTAACCGTTAACAGACACAAGGCAACACAGACCCAGTTCACCTGTCCAGGACGCACGGACATACTTTCCGTGTTCAGCGTCCGCGGACACAATGTTCCATGCATTGTCGTGGACACTTGCAGCTACTTTCCTGGAACCGCTTGCGTGTACGCGTGACCGGTACAACTCCACAGCCGTCCGCGAAGCGTATGTCCGAGCCTGTCTCCACTGCATCAACCTGAGAGATGTGTGTCTGCCTGGCATACTTTGTGTGTAGGACGGCTGATTTTTGTATAAAATGATTATTGACGGTTAACAGTTAAACATTAACATTCCTAGTTTTAATAAAGCTGCTTTCTGACACACACTTCAATGAAATGTGCTGGCAGTTTGACATGTTGGAACACTTTAAACACCACTCAACTTGAATGCTATAAAATTATCACAAACTAGTGATGGTCAAATGAAGCTTCGCGAACCACTGTCTTTATTTTCTGAGCTCACTAGATGGCGCTCTCTGTTCAAAGAACAAGGTTAAAGGAATGGCAGTTCAGTTTGTTTTCAACCCTTTGTTCAACAGAGAGCGCCATCTAGTGAGCTCAGAAAATAAAGACAGTGGTTCGCGATGCTTCATTTGATCATCACTATCACAAACACCACGGCAGTACAAGGTTGGTTTGCACAAAACACCCCATCTACGGACCATATCACAGCACCGGCCTTGTTCTTGTACCCTGCAGCCCCGGTACTTGTTGTTCTTGCTTAAGTAATGGGAACTTACAATTCCATGAGTACCTGGCTAACTTAGAACACAGTATTGCAAATAGAGATGCACTGATAGACCGGCCGGTGACCGGAATTGGTCAGTTTTCACGTGCTCGGCCATAATCGACCCATCACCGATGCAGCCTGTAGCTGGGCACACTCCTACTTTCTTTATGTCTTTGCGTTCCAACTCATCGCGGTGCCACCTCTCCTTCTGTGTACGTGGTGCCAAATAATGTGTAGTCTCGCATTGCCAGACCTTTCTCCACAGTGCTGCCCAGGAGGGTCTGTCTAGTCCACACAGCTTTCCTTGATGGGAGAAAAATGTGCTCTGGTTTATTGGCCACCCTACACATTATTCTAGGCCCAGTTTAAAACACATTTAAGACCCCTAATTTAGGTAACATACACCTATATTTAAAAGCCCAAAAGCCATTAGTTCTACAGGTTGATGAAGCCAACTCTGTTGCGTATTCCATTTCTGAGAAGGGCTTCTATGTGTTGATATTCGGTCAATGTTCCTCCCTGATTTCAGCTAGTCCCTGTGTTTTGATATTATTTGAAGATGTCGGACCAGAGAGATGTTTCCAGTGTGATGGGAGGATTTTGTATAAAAACCTGCAAAGAAAGCTGCCTCATCCTGCCTGAAGGAACTGTTAACCCGACAAAAAGAATTTCAGCTTTCAATGGAGCGATTCAGTCCCATGATGCTCCAAATTCGGTTTCACAAACTCTCACTGACAAGAATAAAAGAGTGGAGGAAACAGGGTAAGAACTTGCCATCCTTTCATAGACATCGTCTTGAGCATTTGCACTTCTTGTTAGAGATTTGAACCAAGGACAAAGCATTTTATTGAAGCTCTTATTTTTCATAATTCTGCCAATTGCTACTATTGGCAGTAATAACATCGCACTCAATAAGTTATTTTCACCAAGTAAAAGAAGTCGAACAGGGGCAAGGAAAGCGGCAATCATGATAAGACACAGCAGAGAGAATGAGTTCAACTATGACCTGATAGTTTGCCTGCACATTATCCACATTTCAGATTGCACCTCCAGATGATGGTTTATAAAAATAAAAAAATAAAATACCCAAGTTATGATTAGAGATGTTCCGATACCAATTCCAGTATTGGAAAAGCCTAAAACCGCCTAAAATGCTTGTATCGGAGAGTACTAGAGTTTATGCACCGATCGGATACCACCTAATTTAGCTCAGAAGAAAATCTACTTCAAGTAGTTTATTTATCTTCTTTTTCTGTTATGACAGACTGTCAAGCTGGATAATAAAAGAAAGTTCTATGGATAATTGTGTTTGTTCATGTTTCACAAAACGTGTAACCTGAGCCAAGCTGTACAACAAAGATATAAATCATATCACATCCATACAGTAGTATACAGCTGTTAAAACATAATAAAATATATATGACACACTGGTATCAGATCAGTTAGATCATTAGCCAGCCCCAAAGGGCCACCAGTGCTAAAATGATAAGAATTAAGAAAAAATAGCAATTCAAATCTAACAAGTGTGTTTATCAGCATTTTACCCAACAAGCAGAACATAAACTTGAATAGGAGCACTACTCTCGGTTTTACTGTCCAGAGTCGGGCTTTACCGGACTGTCGATAATTGTTACGGTGGTATTGAAATATGTATATTATTGTTTTAAGCAGTTTGGTTAATTGTGGCTTCATTTACTCAAGCACAATAAGCATTTTTGTTTATCAAATTTCTGCATAGCTTTCTGTCAAATAAGTAACACACAGTCATTGCCTTTACTGTACGTAAACCGATCATGCTTGATGCTTAGTCACCCCACCCCCTCCCTCCCCCCGTCAAAAAAAAAAGGAGAAAAAAAAGAGCCTATTTTCAGTCAGGAACATCCCTGCAAACAAATTACAGTGCTTAACTTTTCGTAGCTTTTTGAACGTATGGTCATGAGAACAGGCTGCACGTGTATTAAGGTGACACATCGGGTTTTTTAACCATTTATGTACTGTTTGTGATGTTGTGTATCTATGTGATCGAAACAAACCAAACTAAAAAAGGGAATCAATAAAGCAGGTGTAATAGACAGAGGCACAATGGTGGCATGATATGTTTGTGACTGCTTGCTGAATGTCAGCGATGACGTGGCGCCCCACGTGGCTGATTGGGTGCTGGGTGCTCTGTGGCGGGTTCACCCACAGGTTAAGCTTCCCTCTCTGCAGGAAGAGACTGATCGATGCAGTTCTTTATGTATCTATTTATTTCTTTACCTAGAAGACAGAGTACGACAGAAAGCACATTGGACCTGTCAGAAACACAGTTCACATGCAATAAAAAAGACAATTAGTAATTTATATAATATATATTTATGCATGTGAGCATTGTAATGGTTGTAGAATTCTAACATTCTGTTCAGTTTGGTATCAGCCTGTTTTTTACCCCTCTTTTCATTTCCCCCCATCCTCTTATCCGTCCTAACATTTTTTCCCTCTTTCTGTTCCTGTCTCCCTTCTCTTCCTCTGCTCTCCCCCACTCTCCTTTGCCTGCCTTTATCCACCATGCTCTGCTTATTCCTCCCTTATCACACTTTCCTTGCTCATATCCTTCATTCAACCCTGGCTTTTTGGCCCCCCCTTTTTTCATTTCATGTTTTCCTGATGATTTTCCTCAGTCCTCTTGCCTCTGTCTTTATTTCATTTTCCTCACCCTCGTCTGCCTCCCTCCCCAGCTGCCTGCTTGTTTCCACAATAGGTGTCAACTTCAACCTCATATTTCAACCCTCCTTTCTTCACACACACACACACACACACACACACACACACACACACGGGCACACACACGCACACACAGAGCTCTTATATATAGGGTTGCTGCAGATTTATTGATTGAGGTGTGTGTGTGTGTTTGTGTGTGTGTGTGTGTGTGTGTGTGGTGTGTGTGTGTGTGTGTGTGTGTGTGTGTGTGTGTGTGTGTGTGTGTGTGTGTGTGTGTGTGTGTGTGTGTGTGTGTGTGTATGGGTGGGTGGGTGAGAGTCAGTGGGGTGGGGGGTGTTAGTGGCAGCTATTGATGATTTCAAAGCTGCAGAAACTGGAGCTGTAACAGGAGATGCCCGTCCACTCATCCCACCGCTACGAAAAAGAGGTGAAGGTGACTTTCAGAAAGTTCATTACAGACACACACACACACACACACACACACTAGAGTTGGGCGATATGAAGAAAATTAAATATCATGATATTTTTGACCAAATACGTCGATATTGCGGCAATATTATAGGGTTGACTAGTGGTGCTTTCACAAAATATTAACATAATGAGAGTTGAGTTAAATAATCAATGACTGGATACAATGACTAAGTGGGCAATGGCAAATAATGAAACATCTCGTATGTCTGGTAAATTCAGAAAATGACATCACTTTACTGTAATGCAGCCTTTAAAACCAGGAAAAAGACAACACTTACTGTAATTTCAAGATATAACGATATCCAAAATGTAAGACAATATCTAGTCTCATATATCGATGTCGATATAATATCCCTAACACACACACACACACACACACACGCACACATAAATAATTCCACATATTCCCATTAATGGGTTCGTATGGTATCCTGGTCGTTTCAGCAGCCGTTGCAGTTGAGTTTAGCCGACAAAAGGTGACCGTCCTGCAGTGACGACAGTTAAGTTTAGACACCGAAACCACT
This sequence comes from Perca fluviatilis, assembly GCF_010015445.1. Classification (NCBI taxonomy): domain Eukaryota; kingdom Metazoa; phylum Chordata; class Actinopteri; order Perciformes; family Percidae; genus Perca; species Perca fluviatilis. The sequence continues at coordinate 6,410,110 of NC_053118.1, read as the reverse complement.
AGTTAAGATTAGAAAAAAAGATTGTGGTTTGGATTAAAACATCGGTCCCCTTAAGTAGTCCTCGTGGGTCACAAACACGCGTTGTGGAATTTGACCCTGAGAGACACTGACCAAGCATCGGTATTTTACGAGTTGGGAGTAAGAACGGGTTGGTAGCCTACATGCATGTCCTCAGTGAACTGCAAAGCCTTGCAATGCACACAAAGAGGATTTGAAGGGAGAATGTGTGTGTGTTTGGAAGAGAGCTGAAGGTCAAAGTAAAGCTGGGGTTTTGGTAGGTGAAGCAGGAAGGATGGGTTTTAGCATTATTCAGGTGACTTGGACTCAGGGTGCCACCAGGGGTGTTCTGACAAAAGGCCCCTTCTGAATTATTGAGAACATAATGTAATGCCCTTGCAGAGGGAGAAAGACAACACTGCGTTGTTATCCCCACATACACACACACACACACCAACCTGAGTCTGATTATTGGGCAGAAAAGACAAGGAAAAAAAGTTCCTAGTCTTTTTTTTTTTTTTTTTTTCTGCAGAAGAATGAATCTGATCTGTAAATGGACCCCACCCCCCTTTTTCTCTCGCCTTGCCAAAGCCTTTATTTGACAGAAGGCGCCTCTGTCCTTTGCTCCAAACTGCAGTTAATCTTCCTCTGTATCCATAAAGCATATTTGTTGGTTCGGGACAGAAGCTGAAGGTTATTCTGCTGCATCAGGCTCACTTTAGTCCCACAAAACACAGGAATTGTAGAAAAATATGCATTTGGTTTGCATTGGAATGGCTGCTCTATGATGCCTGATTAGAAAAGCAAACAGAAGGCTAAGGGGTGTCATCTTATCGATAATAACTAAATATTGAGAGTCCCAAATTTGGTATACTTAGCAAATGTACATGACATTGTTTTAAATAATTTCAACAATGAATGTATTCAAAGAAATCAAATAGTGGTCATCAGGGTCAGAGAACAGTCAGGAACCAAAAGAAGACACAGAACACAGAAGAAAGGTCCATTTCTGAATTGTAAATAAGGTCAGAGGTTTGGAGCAATGTGAGTCCAATGTGAAGATAAATACTAGATAAAAACTGGTAAATGCTAAATGTCTTATTATTAACAGATTCCATTTAAAGACCAAAACTAACAACACGTCTTTATACTTTGACTTCCCTACCCTTAACCTACTCAGCTCACAAATTCATTTAAATTGTTTTTAAAGGATCAGTAATTTCTGCTCACAGCTGCTCACTGTAGTTTTTATCAAAGGAGGAAATAGTGCTTTTTGGGGTCTATTTTCAGCAGCGGATGTGTCTACTTGTGAAGCTCTAGTGACTGGTTGCGACAGCAAGAAGGTCTATGTGGGATTAACTTTTTTTTTTAAACTGCTGTTACAAGGCTAAGCTAACTTGGGCTCGTAGAACAAAGAAACGCAGCTACTAAAGGCTAACCTAGCTCGTAAGATTAGTTATATTGTCTACTCTCCCTGCGTGCTGCGTTTAATGTGAGAATGAGACTAACGGGGGATTCAGACCAAAAAAAGTGATCCGCTGATTTGCCGCAGGGTTGTGTGGCGGGGGGTGTGTCACTGAAACGGCCCATTTGTGTGACGCCCTGTTGTGTTCTTTTACCACCCAATGTAGCGCAGACTTTAAATTTCACAATGACTGTTTTCCGTCAGTTTTCCGTCAGATCGTTTATAGATCTCAACGTTTCCGAGCGCACTTGAAGGCAGCTTTATTTCACAGGAGAGAGAGAAAGAAAAGAGATGAGCGAGACATAGCGAGTTGTTGCAGGAACATCCAAAACTCCCGGGCAGTTCAGTGCTTGTGTTTGGTGTTTTAAAACTTTGTAGTGGCAGCGATAGAGGCATGGTGTTTCCCGTTTCCTGTACGGGATTCTCACACCACCTCAAACCACAGTCAAAACACACCGACAAGTCTGATCTTCGGTTACATGACCACCGCTGTGGAACGTGGGGTTTCGTTTCTTTAAAAGTTGAGTCGGCCTCAACTTTTCGCTGCGTTTGTCGGCTGTCGGAACATGGTCTAAAGCTGGCATGGATGAGTGCATATCTTTCCTACTTCTAGTGGAGTTTGTGCTATGTTAACTGACTCACCCAGTCGCTGTTTGAATTTGCCTTCCAGAGCTAGGCCTGCTAGCTTTTGGTGTCTCCCTCGTCGAGACGGCCAGCAGCCTCTGATGTGGCGCTCCGGCCTCTCTGCTGTCGGGTCTGGAACCGCCCGCTCTGTGGTGTTCAGGTTTTAAAAAGGTGTATTCACAAAAAGTGTTTTCCGTGTGGTCGCGTTTCAGCCTGCTGCATGCTTGCTTCCGTCTTACTCCATCCGGAATCAATCTCAATGTCTCTTGCCTGCCAGTTAGGCCGGGTTTAATTAGAGTCACACAAACACGCCCCCTCATATGTCACATGTCAGTACTGACCCTATTGGCGCTAACTACATTCACTAAAAGACCTGTAGTAGCACTAAAGGTACTTTATTGTCACATACACATAGCGAAATTCATTCTCTGCATTTAACCCATCCCTCAAGGGAGCAGTGGGCAGCCAATCACAGCGCCTGGGGACCAACTCCAGATCTGAGCCAGTGCCTTGATCAAAGACACTGACTGGAGAACCTAGTACATGTTTTTGATGGTGGGGGAAACCGGAGATCCCGGAGGAAACCCACACAAACATGGGGAGAACATGCAAACTCCACACGTAAAGGCCCTGAACGACCTGGATTCGAACCTAGAACGTTCTTGATGTGAGGCCACAGTGCTAACCATTGGGCCACCATGCTGCCTACTACTTATTCATGGTAACGGAGGAACATGTCATGATGTGTTTTTTAATAGTTTAGAGCTCTATGGCATGGAGGAATATTATATATCAGTCTTTGCGCACACACACACACACACACACACACACACACACACACACACACACACACACACACACACACACACACACACACACACAATACTTTAGTTAGTAGGACACTAACCACCCCCTAACTAAAACCACACACATTCAACCAGACAGCATGCGGTGTGAGCTCACAGGTTGAATGTGTATGTCTCTGTTCTCTCTTCTCTTCAATAACTTTAAAAATGACATCTTCCTTCAGCCATTACCAATAAAGTATGCACGTCACTGTATGACGGTGACAACTCGTAGCCATGGAAATGACATTATGCTCCTATGACTGGACTGGCATGAATGCACACAAAGGCAGCTGTCGTCTCACAGTCTGCAATGCTTGTCACCTTCTTTAACAAATGTGTGCACCAGAAAATATGTCCCTACATAACATAATAAATCACACATTGATCTGCACTTCGGTCCAGACTACAGCCCTCTAAAGTTCATTAATTTCACCATAACATGAAAGTGTTCAACAGAACAGTCATTCAGCAATTAAGCACCAATGATTTAGCTATCCTAGAGCACAGGTGTCAAACTCAAGGCCCGTGGGCAAAACCCGGCCCCTTGCAGATTTTGATCCGGCCCGCATATCACTTTAGGTTCACAATACATTTTGGCGAGCCTAATTGTGCAACACACCAAAAAGACAGGTAACTGTTTTTTAAACTGCAATTGTGCTACACTCAATGCCAAATTTGGCAGATTTGCCAACTTTCAGACTCAGAAATTCCCCCTCTGGGGAGTTTGCTTAATCAGGCTATGAAACTGGTTGTTGTGAGTCGGCTGTGTGGTAGCCTACTTTTAAAAATGTAATCTTTGTTTTTGTATTTAATGGGTTGGTTTTATTTGCTAAAATCTATGATGATAAAAATATATATACACATATATATATGCACATACATACACATATACATATATATACACATACACACGCATACACATATGCACATTCACTAACACATTCTTAATAAATAGATAAAACAGCTAAAAACAGTCACAGCAGTTATTGCAAAGAGTCCGATTGCACTGAGGGGGTAAGAGGGGGTAAGAGATGTGTGTATTTTTAGTTATTTATTTAATTTTTTATGTTTGTATGCGTGGATGTATGTGTGATTTTTGTAATATGTTCACAGCTCTGGGGAAGAAGCTGTTCCGGAGTCTATTTGTGCGTGTGCTGGGGGTACTCAGTCTACCTGAGGGGAGGGTGGTCAACAGGGAGTGTCCGGGGTGTGAGGTGTCCTGCCTGATGTACAATAGGACTTATGTGCAAGGGTCAATTATTAACAAAGACACCTACTGTATTTACAGCAGCAGTCCTGTACAGACTCTTCCCCCAAATCAGTCGAGCTGGACATAACCAAATCTGATGTGTATATGTTGCTTGGATCTCCATAACAACATGCAACCTGCTCATTGTGCTCATAAGGAGTAGGACTATTGATATGTTGAGTAGTCAATATCTATAAGCAGCTTTATCTCACATTGCCAGAACTACCATCAGAGCGCTGTATCAGTGCTGACGTATGGTATGGCTACACCACCTATCTATTCTGGGATAGGGGAACAAATATATAATAATATAAATGTATTTCTTTAAACCAATCACAACCTTCCTGGGTGGCGATAAGCCCCAATAGTGGAGATAGTGAAAGGGGAGGGAAATAAGATTAGATTAGATATACTTTATTGATCCCAAATTGGGAAATGTCAGTGCTACAGCAGCAAAATCAGACACACAGCACACATACAGAATACAGTATACAAGAAATAATTAATAGGATAGAATACAAGAACAACTATTCGAAAAAAAATAAAGATACAAAAATACAAAGGAAATAATGTACAAACATATTTACAAGTTGGGAATAAAAATGTACAACAGTTAAATAGTATTTTATAAATACGTAAGTAAAACCTATGTTTGTGCAAGTAGCACTTATCTAGTATTGTGATGTATATGACTCTTATATAACACTCAGTGATGAAGTGTTAAAAAGTGTTATTGCCTATGGTAGGAATGTGCCAGATGTCAGGTTTTATCCCAGCAATATACATCCGTTGATCCAGACTGTTTGCACTGATAGTGGGAATGACCATACTACTGGTCCAATGGGTTGCTGTTGTTTGTGTTGTTTTTGGTGGTGGTTGGGCTTCCAGTGGATAATAGGGTCAATTTCTGCCTACACCAGGCTGATTATGCACTGATTGAGTGTGGTCACAGAAACATGAGCAAATCCAATTTCACAGCCAGCAGTAAACACTTGGGCCACACTCAGCCAGTCTGCTGACAACAAAGAGATATTGCCTGTGATCACTGGGGCCTGTTAATTTCATCTATGAAGGGAAATTAAATAGTTATTTTGACTTTGTTCACTGGAATCTGTCTCTTTTAATCCATAAAGTTTGACTCATCACATGTGACATGGTAAGATTACACACAGCTGTGGAAGAATTGAAATTGTGTGTGTGTGTGTGTGTGTGTGTGTGTGTGTGTGTGTGTGTGTGTGTGTGTGTGTGTGTGCGCGCGCATATCTGACTGAATCAAGTGCCCTCCACAGTGCCCCCCCCCCCTCTTCCCGACCCTCAGCCCAAATTAAAGTGACTTGCAAGTAATTATGAACGTGTGTCTGGATGTTGGCCAACTTCATGTTCTATTCATGCAGATTAATACATATTTGCGGTTGCCTGTGGGGGTTGAAAGGCATCTGTCTTTAGCATTAAACATTCATGAGTGTGCAGGACAAAGAGAAAGAGAGCCTTTTAGAGCAGCTCTTTACCCGCTCCTCTTCATATCAGCACACATCTTAATGGAGCGCATTAAATCAGAATGGCCAAACAGGGAATTTCCCAATGACAATGGCATTCATCACACCTCTGTTTTAAATGGAAAATCTCCCCTCAGATTACCTCAGTCCGTGTTACTTAATGAAGGAATTGTGTTCCATGTTAATCAAGTCTGCCTCATTTTCTGCATTAGCTTGTTTTCTACTGCCATTTATATGCTTCATGCATATATATCTTCAAGTTCAGCTGCCAGCAAAATATACAAAATACAATATTTTAATCATGTATTTGAATGAACCAAAAAATAAAATATGATTTGTATTTGAACCCCAGCTTAAAAAAATAGAAATAATAAGTCTAAACTGAGTCCAAATAAACCCTATTTAACTTGTAATGGTTTGAGTGGAAGTCAATAGTGACAGTACAGTGGGAGGTTAGTGAAAAAATTGCACTGGACCATATTTGATGATTTTCTTTAAAAAAGTATACTTCTATATGGATATACTGTATATTAGGGGTGTCATGATTTTAAATAACAAATTTATCAAAATGAGTTTTCGATTTAGACTATCAAAATCAAAAGCAGGATCTGTGGTTCCCCCAGTATTATTTGTCTTCATGGTGCGTTCATGTGCACCTCATTAAACTAATGGTGCATCCAATTGCACTTTGTCAATTTTGAGAAACTCAAACTGATGTTGTACCCCTCTGCCATCTAGTCACTCTTATTGTGTCACTGCTGGAAAAAAAAAAATTTAATGGAATTGTGACCTTAAATCAAATCTTGAATTTGGAGAATCGTGACACCCCTGTGTTATTTGTATCTGTTCAGAGAGCATCATCACTGCGTATTTTAATAATGTATTAAAATTAGTTATTACCCCTTGTATACATATGCCACTCAATGCCGTTTAAATATTTGAACTATGATGTTACTTAAATATACATAACTGTGTATAAGTGTATAAGTGTGACCCAAGTGGTCCCAGAGGGTCAAAGGATGATTTCAGGAATAAGAAAGACAAAATATATTTCTGTTCACATACACGCACATACAAGTCTTTCACCAGACTTTGATGAAATTGGAAACCTCTTTGGTCTCCTGACCTGTTGAGACACTCAGTAAAGGCAGTCCACTCTCTGATCAAGGGTTGACAAATAATGCAGTGCTATATAAAGGACCACTGCTGTTTGCGTGTGTGTTTCCAGGTGGCTGGAGTGTGTGGGGTCAGTGGGCACAGTGCAGCAGTGAGTGCGGAGGCGGGGTTCAAACCCGGACACGGACCTGTCGGTCACCTCCGGAGGAGTCGTACCTGTGTGAGGGTGTGGTGGAGGAGGGCCGGCCGTGTAACTCACAGACCTGCACCGGTGAGCTCCTCGTTATCTGTGTGAACTTGTATTTATGTTTCTATACATCCATGTCTGTCAGTGAGTGACCTTTTATGCTTTGTGGTTAAATATGAGCACCAGGTGTGTGCAAATGTGTGTTTAAAACTACTTTTTATATTTTGTTTTCCATCTATTTATTTTATCTTGTTCATTCGCTTGCGTATCCATCCTCTATAAGTCAGTGTTTTGACTTAAGGAGTGCATGTTGGAAAGGGGACTTTGATCGATGAGAAAAAATAATGACATGGTCAACCGTTTTTCAAGACCATGCTTGCACAGTATGTCAAAATCATTACACTCACAAATGGATAAAAGGACACAGAAAATCAACATCGGAGCGCTATTATGTAGAAGTGCTTTTACTGAATTGTTCTCCTGCTTAAAGCTTTCTTCATTTGTACAGAACTAGCAGTATGTTTCTGTTTGACAAATAGCTCAGCAGATTGTCGTCACTCTAGATGTGTTCATGTGTTTTTATTCCAGTTATGCTATCAGAGACATTTGAAGACTCAGATAAACATTAAACACAATACAACAGCTGAAATCATAAAAAATGAGCACTCCACACATTTACACCACATTTACACCAACAGCACAACAAAAGTCCCAAGTTTGGCTGATGCTGTTCTGGGTGACCAATCACGTCACGGTTGTGTCCCAAATATAAGCCGTTAATGAAGGACCTCTGGTTGCTAACCCCCCGCCCCCTCCTCCCCCCTGGCCTTGCCTCACCCTCCTTTAGGCAAAGGTCGCCATCTCTCTCGCAGCCAATCGCTTCGCTCGGTGGACAGCCGCAAGCGTGATGACGTAGACAAGCCCCGCAGTGGACAGCAGAGCCCTCAGACAGGTAAGACAACGGGACGCAGAGGGATCCCATGCATCAGTCACTGTGGCAGCTTGGGTGACCACCACACTTGTACAATATATACATAATGACGACCAAAAAACAAGAAAGTTGCACTCACTTTTAATGTACACATCAATCAAAATCTCCCCAGGTAGTGCCTCGTCCGCAATGGACTAATTCCAACATGGACCCTGACTGAACATAGTGAACATAGTGTATTTTTATGTAAGGTCATAACAGTACACTGTGCCCTGTCTGTAAAACACTATATTAAACGGAGTCCTCCCTCTCTGTTTAAGTGATACCCCACCCAAAATCAGGAGTAGCAAGCACTCAATCCTCTGTAGGCTAAAAGGAATAGTTCAAGAAATTGGGACGTATGGACGTATGCTGATTCTAAATTGTATACTTTGTCTTTCTACGAGTTAGATACCAGTCTCATGGCTGGGTGGTAAATATGTAGTGAAAATTAGGTGTTTAGCCTAGCTTAGCATTATAACAAGAAGCAGGAAGAAACAGCTAGGCTGTCTTTGTCCAAAGTACACCTACCAACACCTCTAAAATGCCCATTATCTTTTGGGCATTTTTTGCCTTTATTTGATAGGACAGCTGAAGACAGAAAGGGGGGAGAGAGAGGGGGAAAGACATGCAGTAAAGGGCTGCGGGTCGGAATCGAACCCGGGCCGCTGCGTTAAGGACCGAGCCTTAGTACATGGGGCGCACGTTCAATCAGGTGAGCTACCGGGGTGCCTCAGTAAAGCAGTAAAGCAAATTGATGGGCAGAGGAAACATGGATCATGTTGAAGGAGTGGCTTCTATGGATTGTCAACCACAAAAACCTTTTCATTTTGTCACCATTGGAATCCATTTTAACTAATATGAATCTAACGTGCCTACACTCAATGCACTTTGGAGAGAAGTACAAACCTTTCAAGCCTACAGGTGTGCAGTTTGATACAAAGACAAACATTTTGTGTGAAGTATCACATTATTTTGTCAATCAATTCCCCACCTCCTGTTTAGTTCTTTTCTCCCTTCTTCCCCAGCTGTGACTGCCCAATTTTCCCTAATTGGTCAACAGACCCATCAAATCGGTAGTCATGGCCATTAAAAAGATACCTGACATATCCTAAGCCAGTGGCATACACTTCCCCTTGAAGTTAATGCAAAGGATATGACATCAGAGCCCCGCAGATGAAGTAGGACAAACAGAACAGAAGCTGGGGTCCATTTCAGGGGCCACCTCCTATAACGGTCGCAGTGTAGGAAGTTGGACAGAACATTAGATGGGCTGCATCTGCAGCTCCTTTCCAAATGAGATGGTCTACAGAGGATAAAGGTCTTCTGGAAAGCCTCTATCAATGTCTTTTCAATTGGTCAGCATGCAGTGGTTTGGAATACTGAGGCCATCAAGGACCCTCAGTCATGTCTACAAAATAAGGTCTCATGTCAGCCACATTTGGAGGAACCTTTGGAAAGGAACAGCCTGATCCACATGTTTGGAAATATTAGGCCTTTAAAGGAGGTGGCCACTAAAATGTGGCACAGCTAAATTCTACCCTTTATCACTCCACAACCCTTCCTCTTTTGGCCTCATAGGCTGCATCCTGCATGATAATTAGTTATGGCCCTGTCCTTTCCTTTCCCTCTTTTTTCTCCCTCTATCCTCCTATCCTTTACCCACCCTACCTCCTCAGTAGACTCAGCTTCAGGTGAGGAGTGGTCAGCGTGGAGTGTGTGTTCTGCCACGTGTGGGGAGGGCTGGCAGAGTCGCACTCGTTTCTGTGTGTCCTCCTCCTACAGCACCCAGTGTAGTGGGCCACTGCGCGAGCAGAGACCTTGCAACAACTCTGCTATTTGTCCAGGTAAGCCCCACGTCCCTTCCACCACTGCCACCTTCCTGCGCTCGCCCAGCCCTCTCCTGGACCCTGCCTCACCCATACAAGACCCACCTGACTCCCCTCAGGTTCTGTGGACCCAGGGTTGATTTCTACCCTCACTTTGCCTGCAGTTTAGAATGACTCCCACTACAATAGCAGAGATTCCACAGTGTTCTCAGGCTCTCCTACATGCAGACAGGCAGGGAGACTCCTCACTTAGAAAGCAATACTATCCCAGGACAATGGATCGGCGTGGATGATTCCAGTAAAGCTAAACAGCAGAGTCTTTATAATAGTCAATAAAGTTCAGTGTCTCAGTTAAGTTCTCTTGTGTTGTTTTGGTGTATTAAGATGGCCTGTGTTAGCCCGTCTATAAATCATACCATAGCTGCTCTGATTGCAGTGCACGGCGCTTGGGACGAGTGGTCGCCGTGGAGTTTGTGTTCGTCGACCTGTGGCCGAGGTTACAGGTCCAGAACGCGAACCTGCACCCCCCCACAGTTTGGGGGAGATCCCTGTGATGGCCCAGAGAAACAGACCAAATTCTGCAACATAGCTGTCTGTCCAGGTAAGGAACACAATAATTATTTATTTATTTAAAACAAAACTATGGAAAAAAGTAACCTATGTCACAAAAAAATTCAAACAAAAGGTAAGCCTAAAAAAATAATAAACGGATCCAAGTGGCCACAAGGGTGCACATGACATTAATCTACCCATATCCAAGAGGGTCTGACTGTTTGCATTCCAAAATGTATGACTGTGGGAACTGTACGCACATTTTCCTACGCTGATATTAAAGCGATTCCTGCTCATTTAGAAATATTTCTGGTGGAGCAGTAGTCTATAGCCACGAAATTCCGCCGAATTTCACTCTTTTCGGCCGGATGTCCGTTACCTCCCTCTTTCTTTGTGTTGGTGTTCTAAACTCCGGTGGATTTCTGAGGACTATGGTTAACTGCTCCTCAGATCTCTGCAGGGTAAATCCAGACAGCTAGCTAAACTATCTGTCCAATCTGAGTTTTCAGTTGTACGACTAAAACAACTTGTGTAAAAGTTGCTGAAAGAGGGAGAGTGCACTCTCTCTGTTTCAGCAACTTTCTCGCTCATCCCACAGTTGTTTAAATGCTGTTCAGTTCGGTTAGCAGGGCTCAGCGGGCAAAATTGCTGCTCCACTAGTCTCGCTTTGCCAGATCCTCCACAGCGCTGCAGAGGAGGGTCTGGCTAGTGTAGGTTTAAATGTAAAGGGGATAATTAGCCACTGTAATGAAGAATATGACAAAATTAACTGCGTCGAGCTACCAAAGCTTGTGTGTTGCTATCAGCAACACAGAAACATTGTCGACCGGAATTGACGCAACACGCTTACTGCCGCACGTCAGCACATCAGCCAAGCAGGACTCAGGACAGCCAAGACAGTGTAGCCAGTTTCATTGATAAAAGTGAAAGCCGCTCTGCATGTGCATATGTTATTCCCAGTTACCTGTCCAATGTAGCCAGCCTGTCAGCCTGATCAGATCACCTATTGGAGATCTCAAGCAACCACGATTGGACGATTTGAAAATATAAGCAATCGCACAAGCCTAGTGCAAAAGCCAGGGATGCCTTTGAAAAGATTCATCACATCTTCTCCCCTTATAATGGCCGGCTTCTTGCCTTGCCTTCGATTGCGACTATTTGGAAGAGTTATAAACACTTTTGCCTTTTGACTTTGTACAAACTAGTTTGTTTTAGGCTCAGTGAACCCTTAAAGCTAGTCCATATATGTTACTGTAATACATTTGTCCTAAACAACACACTACAGTACATGATGTACATCAGCACATGTATTTATACTCAGTATTACAAATACACAACGAATACCAGATTTCATATGTCCAAGTGGAAATATTCAGCAGTGAGCACCGAGTGGATATGGAAAGTGTTCTTATGAAATACAACTCTTAACTTTATTCCTAAATTATCTTTGAATTAGTATATACACTATAATCTATAATGCACCAAATCAGGGAGAGTGACATGTCCCGTGTACTGTCTTTTCTGTTTGCCTGTTGTTGGTGACCCTGGATATTCTCAGTGGACGGAGTGTGGAACGAGTGGTCCAACTGGAGCTCCTGTTCCGCCTCCTGCTCTAATGGGACCATGCAGAGAACCAGGGAGTGTAACGGCCCCTCGTATGGAGGCTCCGAGTGCAGGGGAGAGTGGCTGGAGACTGTTGACTGCTTCCTTGGGGAATGCCCAGGTATGTAATGGGGGTGAGGGAAAAAAATCGATACAGCATAGTATCGCGTTATTTTTTGTGGCAATACTGTATCGATACACAGACACTAAGTATCGATCTTTTATTATATATGTGTTGGTCTGTTTGCCTGCTTGACAATCCCATTTTGCAGCAATAAAATTGAAGTGAGATGAACAGACAGCCAGATCAAACCACTTACTGTGGTCCAAAAATTTATTTCTTGCTCTTTGACAACAGATTTACTGGAAGCTACTATACCATATATAAACTGGCTATTAAATCATACATAAATGAACTTTTAGAATTGATTTAATCGAGACACCGAAATGGATACCAGTATGATTCTGAATGGAAAGTTTACTTTTAAAAAGTTGCCAAATGGTTCCATTGACAAGACCAAAGTGATCAGTGTGTTTTGTTGTTGTGAACTGAGCTATCATCGCAGCACGTCCAGTCTGAAATACCACTTGATGGCCAAGCACACAGCTAATGCGAATTCTCCGCCCCCTTGTCAAAGCCAGGCAACGAAATTAAAAGTTCTACTCTTTGGTGCAAACACAAAAGCACACACATCAAACTAAGAACATAGAGCAGAGAATGTGGAGATGGTAAAAGGAGCAAAAATAGAGTGAATAGTAAAATAGTGAAATAATTTAGTAAAAGTTATTATATCTTTCTACAAATCACATAATTGACTTTACATTGCTAGTGTTTTTCTTACTAGTGTTTCATTGCTGTTTCAACTAATGAATGTGTGCTCCTGCCTTCCAGACTGTCACCAGTTGTCATTCATTTCATTTCATTATGAATTATAAATTAATTGTATTAGGAAATTTCAAGTCTCAGTTAGGTAATGTCAATGCTTTAGTTAAATAAATACTGAAAATCCAACACAGCACATTGATCTGCAGAAAGTATTTAAATAGAATAGAATATGTTTTATTTTCATTGGACAGCAGCTGTCCAACGAAATTTTTCTGCAACTCACCCTCAGTGAAAATGGCAGTACCCTTATAAAGGCAAAAGACACAGAAAAAAACAATAAATATAGTAAATACAATAATAAAAATAAAAAAGTCAGATATTGCACATTTGCAGAAAGACTGCTGTTGCACCATGTGTTAGTGTTTAGTTCCTTTATGGCACATGGGTAAAAACTGTCTGGATGTGCGGGCCTTCATGGACCTGTATCGCTTCCCAGAGGGCAACAGGGTAAAAAAGTGATTGGCTTTGTGGGAGGAGTCCTGTGTGATGCTTTTGGCGTAAATATCGAGCCCTGTAAATGTCCTCTAGGGTGGGTAGTTGTGTGTTTATGGTGCCCTGTGCAGTTTTAATGACTCTCTGTAGCGCCTTCCTGTTGGCCACAGTGCAGCTAGCAAACCACACCAGAATGGCATGAGAGAGGATGCTCCCCACAGAGTGTGTTTAATTGTGCCTGATGTATTCTTGTCTAACACTGTGTGTGTTGCTGTATGCTTTCTCTCAGTGGATGGCAAGTGGCAGCCGTGGTCTTTGTGGTCGGGCTGTTCCAAAACTTGTGGAGGGGGGAGCCAGCAGAGAAACAGGATTTGTTATGGGCCCTTTTTTGGAGGAAAGCCTTGTCCTGCGGAACGAGAAGAGGTCCGGCCCTGTAATGAAAAGAAATGCCCAGGTCAGTGGATGGGAACATACTTTGCTTTGTCAGCAGTATTTCATCAGGGATGGGAACCTGAGATACTTACAAATTGTATGACACCTATTGTAATACATTTTACATGATAGCCTACATGATGATACATTATATGATACTCATTTATAGAGATGTGGACTTGAGACTTGGTGACTTGGACTGGAGTCAACGTTTTGACTTTGACTTGCGACTTGACAAAAATCAAATGACTCGAGACTTGACTTGACTTGACTTGAGGCATGGTGATTCGGATGACTTGCGTGTATTCATAAGTTTTAATGTCAGCTGTTAAATATAAAATAATATAATTTAATGTTTCTGTCTAATTATCAAGTATGCTATGCAGCTGTGAATCATGATTGGACGAATTAAAAAGCTCTGTAGTATGTGATTGTCATGATTGGATGACCTCGCTATGGCAACACGTAACATCAAAGACCCCTAAGTCTTCACTTCTGGATTCAAAAATTAAAAAAGTGACTTAACTAAGGATTCGACTTGACTTAACATAACCTGTGATTTGACTTGACCCAAAAACAAATAACTCAAGACTTGCTTGAGACTTACTTGGGAGTTGAGCAAAGATGACTTGGTCACAACATTTACTCTCCTTTTGTGAACAGAACCTCATGAAATATGTGGCGAGGACAACTTCTCCAATGTTGTATGGAAGATGACTCCAGCTGGGGATACAGCAGCAGTACGCTGCCCTCCCAACGCCATGGGTGAGCTCACATCTTTCCATTTATAAGACGCAAAATGTCCACTGGTAGTTTTAGGAGTTGGATTAAAAACGAGTCTTTGGTGTCCTCATACAGGGCTTATCCTGCGCCGCTGTACCCTGGACGAAGAGGGCATCGCCTACTGGGAGAACCCCACCTATATGAAATGCATTTCTAATGACTATCGAAGTATACAAACTTTGGTAAGCAGCAAAAAGTTTTTCTTTAGCACTCCTAGTAAATGTAAAGGGACTACATTTATATAGTGCTTCTCTAGTCTTAACGACTACTCAAAGCGCTTTAACATAGTATAGGAACCATTCACCATTCACACACATTCATACACTCTGGCCGAGGCTGCCGTACAAGGTGCTCATCAGATTAACATTCACACACTGATGGTGCAAGCAAATCAGGGTTCAGTGTCTTACCCAAGGACACTTCGACATGGGACTGCAGGGCCAGGGATCGAACCGCCAACCTTCCAATGGGTAGGCGACCGCTTAGTCTATATCAATATATTCCGGGATTGCTCCGGTGCCGCCGTAAACTACACCGTAGGTCCCTCATTTTTGACTGGATGTCCGTCACCTTCCTCTTTCTTTGTGTTGGCGTTCTAAACGGCGGTGGATTTATGAGGACTATGGTTAACTGCTCCTCAGATCTCTGCAGGGTAAATCCAGACAGCTAGCTAGACTATCTGTCCAATCGGAGTTTTCTGTTGCATGACTAAAAAAACTTTTAAACATGTTGTTCTACCATAACAAGTTCCTTCCTGAGGCTATTTTGCAGAAGCACCGTTGCGCTGTACAGCACTTAGCACCACCCATGATGATTGTGATTGGTTTAAAGAAATGTCAATAAACCAGAGCATGTTTTTCTCCCATCCCGGAATGCTGTGTGGACCAGCAAGACCTTGCTCCGCTGCGCTGTGGAGGAAGGTCTGGCAATGCGAGACTAGCGACCGCTCTGCCAACTGAGCCACAGCCGCCCCTTAGATAGTAGCCTTAGAGCACAGAAATTTATTATGGCTGTTCAAATGTGTCGGGGAATAAATGTGTAAAATTCCCAGTAGGTGTGTTGTAATGATGTATATATTGTGTCAAAGGTGTTGATCACTTACTGTCAAAACTAAAAGAACACACTTTTTCTGTTAGACTCGGGAACACTTGTCCAAAGCCCAGCGTGGCCTTGTGGGAGATGGAGTTTCTGAGGTAATGACCAAGCTGAGGGTGACATCCAGCGATGGGACCAGCTACAGTGGTGATCTGCTGGCCATGGTGGACGTGCTGAAGAACATGACAGAGATCTTCCGGAGGGCATACTACAGTCCCAGCAGTGCAGACATGAGGGTGAATTAATACGTATGGGTTTACTGTAGGGCTGCACGATATGAGGAAAATATGCGATATCGCGATAATCATATTACTTGCTTGGTACGTATTAACGGATGAGGTTATTATTCCATATTCTTCTTATTGTCAAAAGTGCCACTGGGGAGTTTTTACAGAACTATTAGCTCTATGGTGCAATGTTTTTACGTGTGGGTCTTTGTTTTGTTTGTATAATGCACATGAATACTTCCCATAATGCAATTGTCATGGTAAGAAGGAGCGGGTCACCCAGTGCAACAGTGTGGCATATCAGGTTTTGATACACACACACAATACTTAGTATAGTAGATCCATTTATCATTGGTTGGGTCTTTTCTTGGGATTTGTTGACCTGAAGAAATATACAGACTATTACCAGCCTTATTCTAAAATACCTTAAAGGGAAACTTTGGTATTTTTTAACCTGGACCCTGTTTTTTCATGTTTTTGTGTCATGAGAACCACATTTTTTATTTTGAAATTGATCCGGTATTATGGAGGGCGGCAAACAAGCTGCAATGTAACCTACATGGGCAATTGCGCGCCTTCAATGTCCGTCCACTAAAAGTCTGTTTTACCACTGACAGGCTCAGATTATTATTTTAAGTGTCTGACAACATTATGGAAAGGATCCCAACAGACCTTTCTGTTAAAGATCCTTTTTGTTTAACAAGAAACAGCCCCAAAATCACTAGCGCCAAACCCACCAGACTCCATGTAAATAAACAGTAATTTTATCATTGTAAAACATTCATTCAAAGTCGACAGAAACAAAGCAAAACTATGAAAAGCTGTGTTGGTTCGTCTTTCAACAATCACTACTCTAGCTAAAATAAACCTTTTATTCACCCATTTACATGTGATAATATGGTGGCTCTATACACGCTAAAAGTACTAAATGGAATCTGGTGAGTTTGGTGATGGTGATTTAGGAGCTGTTTCATGTTAAACAAAAAGGATATTACTCTTTAACAAAAAGGTCTATCTCTGTAGGGATCCTTTCCATAATGTTGTCAGACACTTAGAATAATAATCTGAGCCTGTCAGTGGCAAAAACAGAACTTTTAGTGGATGGAAACTGATGGTGAACATTTGCCATATAGGATTACATTGCAGGTTGTGGCTATTGGTTACAGCGTTCTCTCTCAATACTGGACCAATTTCAAAGAGGTTTTTTTCCCATTAGTAACTCAGCCAGCAATGCATGGGAAAATACGGTCCTGGTTAAAAAAAAAAAAAAAAGAATATTCTGACTTCAGAATGTAAAGCTAACAATGTGACATCATGTGAAACATTTTCTTTTTCTTTTCCAGAATTTTGTGCAGTCAGTCAGCAATCTGTTGATGGAAGAGAACAGGGAGAGATGGGAGGAAGCACAACTGGTTAGTATCCCCCCCCCCCCTTCTCTTTCTAAATCAGGATTCACCTCGTCACCTCGTCTGCAATTACATCCATTCTAGAACTTAGTGTACAGTAATAACAACCCTGAAGCTGACGGGTTGGACACTGCGACAAAGACACAGGTGGACAAACAGCCCTACTGTGTCTTTTCAAACTGACAGAGGTAGATGGAAAGGAGAACTGCTGAAGGACAGAAATATCTATAGCTAATGAGTAAGCGAGTCAACCCAAACACCCACTCATCCATCTGCTGCACTCATCCACTCGTGCATCGCTATCTTTGCCTTTCCGTTCAGCCGTCCAGCTGTCCATGCTTTTCCACTATGTAGGAGGAAAACTATTAGTACTTCTTAATAGATGTATTTTTTTACATTTTTGCTTTCCGATACCGTTTCCAATACCTGAACTAATGTTTCAGACGATCTGATCTGATACCAGTGTGGCATATATTTTATTATGATTTAACAGCTGTATACTACTATCCCTGTATGGATGTGATATGATTTCTATCTTTGTTGCATGCCAAAGGCCAAATATGTGTTTTAGGCATAGGCGTAATTTACAGGGGGATGGGGGGGACTGAAATTTGCAGTTGGGTTCCTGGGTGGGCTAGTGGTAGAGCGCCTGCCCATATATAGAGGCTCAGCCCTCGATGCGGAGATCGCGGGATCGATTCCAACCTGTGGCACTTTCCTGCATGTCACTTCTCCTCTCTCTCCCCTTTCATGTCTAAGCTGCTACAATAAAGCCCTAAATGCCAAAAAAAACTTAAAAACCTTAAAGGTGCTCCAAGCGATGTTGGGTGACGGCACTTCTTGTTGACGTTCGAAATCTTTTCAAACAAAACGAGGCTTGCTCGCCCCTCCCTCCTCCTCATCCCGTCCCCTCTCCCTCCCTTCCGTGCTTCCGCTCACTAACACCCCAACCCCCAAATCCTTCTTGTCGGTTAATTGGCTGGAACGCTGGATTGGTTTGTTATGTTTGGTGCGCAGGTTGGTCAGTTTGTTTATGTTGCCATTTGTGGAGCTTGGGCTGTCTACAAAGACCGCACAGTGGGACACAGTGTGGTCCGTGGACAGGCAGCTTGCGGACAGTGAGGAGATGTATGCTTTATGTGACAAAAAATGTTATAGCCTAAAAAACACGTAACATCGCTTAGAGCACCTTAAAAAAAAAAAATGAAAGAAATTTGCTGTCACTTGAAAATTTGTTCATAGAGTTAATTGCATTTACATTTATATAGTTAGGCTGGTGCCTGTGTGTGTGTGTGTGTGTGTGTGTGTGTGTATGTGCACACATGTGCGTGTGTGTGTGTGCGTGTGTCTCTGTCATCAAAATGAAGAGTTGGGATGCACAAAATGAAATATGAATGTTGGTCATAGTGGTGTACAATATGAGAGATTTTGGCATTGAACTGGTATGACAGTTGCTATGTTTCTATCCACATGTCAATGGAATTTTGCTAAAAACATCCATGCGAATAAAGCGGGTGAAAGTGTGTTTCCATCCAACAGCTTTAAAGCAAATACCTGTTGCGTAATGACATCACATGCTGTTTTGCAATGAAATTGGTATATTGAATAGATTTGAGGCATTTTAAGGTGTTTCCATTAATTTTCACATTGAATAGTACAACATTCAAGCTTACATTTGTGAACAAAGCTTGCTAGCCAAAATAGATTGCACTGTCAACCTACAAATGATTAATATTGCACAAGTTGTAATAGTGCTTATGTGCCAGCTGACAGCGACATATCAAGCTATAATAAGACAACGACGCTATCAAAACATCACTATGATGATGCAGTTTACTGCTGACATGATGGCATTTCTTAGATTTTTTTATCTAAAATAGCTCGTAAATTAAATAAAAAAATTAGTTGCAGAAATGTCCTAAAACTTCTTCTTCTTCGTTTCATGGCCGGTTGCAACCATAAAATGACCTAAAATGTAATCGCAGTTCATTATTTATTCGTCAAATAACGGTTCCATCAGCGTTTATCGCATAAGCCGTTTTCTGATTAAGAAAAAATCCGATGAGATCGAATGTAAACGTTTGTGTCGATATTCATGAAATTCAATTGAATTTTACTGTTTCCAAATGCCATTTTTTTTATTTGATATGACTTAATTCCAGAAAAACATGTGGATGTAAACAACATTTCTGTTTGCCAGAAATACAGCTTTTCTATATAATCCATAGTCCTTTTTTCTTTCATTCTACTTCAATGTTTCTCTGTTTCCTCAGCTGGGGCCAAACATCAAAGAGCTGTTCCGTCTGGTGGAGGACTTTGTTGATGTCATTGGCCTGAGGATGAAAGACTTCCAAGACATGTATGAAGTCACCGATAACCTAGGTCAGCCTTATCTCCATCCAGGAGATTTCCACATCTTTTCTTATCAAAACAAATGCTCTTATCACAGCTTCTCTTTCTCTGAAGATTGATCTTCATATCTACAATGGCAATACATAAAAAGGGAGGACAGGGGAGGGTCAACTGCCGGTTAAACAGACATTCCCTGCGCTCTCACTCTCAAGACCTTCAACAACCAGTGTTGCTATATGTTCCTGTCAGACGCACAACTTATTCATATTATCCGCTGACTTTAGCGTGTTTGTGATATTTGTGTCACAAACACATAAATATTTGTGTGTATGTTGGTAATTTCCTTTACATAAATTAAGACATTTGCACCATAACTTGATGCAGAAAGGGCACAAATTGTTGCAGAAAAATTAACTAGAATGCAGGAAATTAAGGGTTTTATATGCTCAAAATTTCAGTTTTGCTCAAAATTGGACCTCTCAACTGAAAATTGAGTATTAATCAAAAGTTAAATGTTAATTCCATAATTACGGTCAGGGAGCAAACAAGCGCAGAAAAAATAATAAAATAAAAAAATAAAAATAGATATTGCATATTCCCACCAAAAAAATTCATCTGTTTCAACTAATTTATTATTATTGTATCAAGGCACGCATGGCACACTCTCTCTTTTTGTGACATTCTATTACCCACGGTAAATATTCCCCCTCCCCAGGGCAGCAGGTCCAGCATATCCACATTCATAACTACCTGCTGTCCCCTTTCCGATGCCCAGTGACTGTAAACGCTCCATTTTTCTCAGATAAGGGTAGAAAATGTAGTGTAGTCATCACAGAGGCTCTGCTGCTCTCTGTGACCTCCAGATAAAAACGAGGCAGAGTTTGAATTTAGTCGAGGCAGAGTATGTGGGAATTGGGGCCAGATGAGAGGTCCTGTTTATAGCTGTGCCACCTCACTGTCTGGAGCCAAATAGCCACCCACACTAGTAGCGTACCTCCCACACCTCGCCCAGAGGCAAAGCCGCACACATCATCTGCCAGCAAATAGTTTCTGCCTCCAAACTCATCAAAGTAGCCAAGTTGTATAGGATGAAGGGATTCACCAGACTTCCTCTGCTAAGGGGTTATCTCTGTTTCTTGTTTTTTTTAGTTTCTATTTTGACTGACAAAGCTCACCCAGGGGGATGGACTCATAAATGCACGACTCGTTCATCATCTTTGTCAAAATCCAGTTCTTTCACAAACGATAAAAAAAATAAAAAATACTGGCAGGGGCACCTGGGTAGCCCACCTGGTAGGGCGTGCACCCCATGTACAGAGGCTCTGTCCTCTGGCCACGTTTTTATTTATTTATTTTTTTTACCTTTATTTATTCAGTGACGGCTCACTGAGAGGAAACCTCTCTTTTGCAGGAATGCTCTGATCACATTGATGATCACAGTTACACATTCATACCGTGGCATGGAAAGAAACCAAGAACAGCACACACATGCAGATTACATACATCAAAACATCTGCATCCACTGTAGAGGGTGACAATTTTTTAGGACTCCCGCGGGTCACGGTATTCCCGTGGGAGTCCCGCAGTATGGGAGTCAATTTCACTGTTGGTAATGTGATAGGGATGGAATAGAGCATAGAAATCAAAGGGAGCGGGCGGGACGGAACTGGAAATTAAATTAAAAAATGACACTGCGCCCAAAGATTGCGAGGCATTTCGTTTCAGAAAAGAGAACCACTTACAAATCACAATACGTTTGTGCTAGCCGCAGAGTAGCCTATCAGAGCAAAACAAAGCAGCTGCCCTTTTCACAAGCCAATCAATCAGCATCAGCGACTACACCAAGAGTCGGCAAAATGGATTCTGGAAAGAAGCCGTTGCAATGGAAAGTGTCATCGAAGGACCCCTCAATCCATTTTCAGGAGCTGTGAGAAGATCTTGGTTAGGAATTACGTAATGAAATCGACTAGGCCTGCAGGTAATGCATGTGTAGTGTAGCCTAAATTTCTGAGGCAACCTCAGTGATTTGACCGCGATTAACCAAACATGCTACAGGGGGGCAACAGAGTCTGATAACTTTAGACAACATAGGGAATGAAACGGGAGGGACGGGATTCGGGAGTCTTTCTCTCTGGATTTTGCAGGACAGGATTTTCTTTTTTTTTTTAGGGGGGGGGCACTCACGTGATTGGGATATGACGGGAGTATTTTTGTGGGCTCGGGATGGGATGGGAGTGACAATTGATTCCTGTGTCACCCTCTAATCCACTGTGGTCTATGTGAGCCTATATGCACGGCACCTTGATGCATCTGGACAACACATTCTCACTCTCAGCGCATCAAAAGGTGACGCTTCGTCAGGGCCTTGGCCATTTGCTTGTGACTCAAAAACTCTCCTTTAGCATCTAGCCCTTTGGCGTCGTATTTGGTCGCTTGGTCAGGACTCTTGGCGTCACTTTTTGACACTGTTGGTCAGGACGTACGTTTAACTGACATGCGGCACAAGAACGGGACAGTTAGGTGTAGGAAAAGATGGTGGGTGGGATTACAAAATGTACGTTTCGGTGACACGTGGGACAAGAACGGGACATGATCCCCGGTCTCCAGAGTGAAAGTCCTGTGTTGCTTGACCCATCCAACACCTCCTTAAGCGGCTGTTCACTACCGTTGTCTCTCTTAATACTACGTCATCTTACAGCGCCGAGGTCAAGCTGCTGCTCTGCCCGGTGCGTTCCATACAGACGGTAAATGGGGATTTTTGCGTCGGTATCTGACGCTGAGAGACACTGAAGCCTCTGTATTTTACAAGTTGGGAGAGAGAATGGGTTGATCTGGACAGACAGACGGACAGAACAATCACTGAATACTAAATCAAATTTAGCATTTCTTGGTGGTGATATCAGACATTCAAGGCTGGGATACCAACTCTGGGGCCCCAGAACTCCGTGGTCCCCCAAAGCTCCAGGCTTACTGTGTGTCAGCTGGTTCATGCTGATTTAATTTAATAGAAAGGTTTTTTGTAGTATGCACTATATACACAATAATAACTGACATGATAAGGTGGGTCTGTTTTATCTCCTGCCTTGTTGCCTGCCCTGTTTTAAGGAGGGTTCTTATGTCAAAATCTAGTTTTAAGACAATCATTATTTCAGTTTTTACATTTTGTACATTCCTTAATGTTTTTAATCAAACTATACTACACACTACACATATTGCACAGAGAGTGGGAGGAATAGGTGGCTTATAGAGGCCCAGCAGATAATCTTGGCCATTTAGCCAGTTAATCGGCCATGCTGACATTATAACAGATACATGTTTTACATGTGGTTCACTGCTTTTATTTCTAACTCATTTTGTAGCAGTTTGGCTTTGATCAATTGTTTTCCATATGACTTTGTATAAAGGGCCACTACTCAGGTGAGGCCAATTTCATTTGTAAAGGCCTTTACAAGCTTCAATCTTCCAATCTTTATAGGATACAGTATGGTACCCTCTATCTACAGGCCATATACCAGATTTAAAACCAATTATTACAGAACGTAGTTTTATAAAAAAAAAAGTTTATAAATCTTGAACATTAAAAATTCATGACTTAATAAGACAATAACACTCGTAGTTAAAGTTCAGAAAAAAAAGAAGTTATTATGTATTGTTTATGAATAGCTCAGCTCTCAAAAACTCAGACTGCTTCATCAGGACTGTGTGGGTGTGGCTTATTTGATTGACAGTGACCTGGCAACCCCGCCAGAAGAAACTTCCATGCCCAAATTCCGAGGACTTTTTATCAGATTCTGATTCACATGTTGTTCAGTTCTGATTGGTGCACTGACATTTGTGACATCATCAGAGAGAAGAGCACAGAGGAAAACACAAAGAGTGAATAAGCATACTTATACCATGGTCTGGGTGAATACTCGATTCTGATTGGCTGCAGGGTGTCCTTAAAAAACTGTTATAGGAAAACCTTCCGGTGGAACTGACTGACTTCTAAATTGATGGGCTACATTAAAAGAAAAAGAAAATGTTACTCTGTTATTATGCGTCGGGCGGTTCATGCCTTGCCGTCGTCCATTAATATCTGACAATGCACACCTCGTTGTGCATTAACCCTTACTTGTTCTACATTTGGTAGAATATGTTGTGTTCATGTAAGGCTCATGACTTATAGTAAGAAGCTGATTGAGACGACATAGATAGATGGACAAACATGCGATAGGTGCATTGTGCAGACAGAAGTAGCAGGCATAGAATTGCCAATATGGAGAAACAGAATGTAAATATTGATTAAAATTGGTGTAATAAGTGAAAGTTTCAGTGGTCCCCATTTCTATGTTCCAGTTTTGAGTGTCCATAAGCGTCCAGTGGCGGGTCATGCAGACATCGGCTTCCCTATGAAGGGCTGGAGGGGCATGGCGGACTGGGCCCGCAGCTCTGAGGACAGAGTCACCATCCCCAAGAACATCCTGTCTACTGGCAAGCCAGGTGAGAGATGGAACACACCTCACATCTGCATCACACTAGTCTATATTCACAACCTTACACTTGGATTTCTATGTTGCCGCCAGAAATTCCGCCACATGTCCTTCTTTTCGGCCTTTTATCTGTTGGCATTTTAAACTCCGGTGGATTTATGAGGGCTATGGATAACTGTTCCTCAGATCTCTGCAGGGTAAATCCAGATAGCTAGCTAGACTATCTGTCCAATCTGTTGCACGACTAAAACTTCGTTTCACATGTTCCACCAAAACATGTTCCTTCCTGAGGCTATTTTGCAGCTGGTAGGCTCTGTGCAGCGCTTAGCACCACCCAAGACGATTGTGATTGGTTTAAAGAAATGCCAATAAACCAGAGCAAGTTTTTCTCCTATACGGGAATGCTGTGTGGACAACCAAGACCCTCCTTCGCAGTGCTGTGGAGGCAATGCGAGACTAGCATCACACTGACCCCAAAATTCCACCAGGCGCGCAAGTGACGTGTTCCGGCTGCGCTGCAGTTTTGTTCCATCCTCCACCACGCGCCATGCCACACCGGGAGCGTCTCAGAAGTGGAGCGTCTTGCCTGCCGACTTGTCACTGAAAGGCTCTGCTAGTCCCATAACAAGCATTGTCTTGAATGTCCGTGATTGCTCGTGGAGTACGTGGCGCCGCCGGAATGCAGCGCAGATGCGCCTGGTGGAATTTGGCTGTGAGACAGAACACACAGAATTAACACAGTGAACTGTAACCAGGAAAGAGTGACAACTAATTATTTGTGGCACCTAAAACCTGTTGATGTTATATATAAATGTGTCTTTTGAGAGCAAAACACGTTCATGTTCCATATATATATCCAAATGCTGATTGCTGTCTGCCTTCTGTTTCTGAATTCAAGAATGTGTGTGCTTGAATCTGTGTGTGTGTGTGTGTGTGTGTGTGTGTGTGTGTGTGTGTGTGTGTGTGTGTGTGTGTGTGTGTGTGTGTGTGTGTGTGTGTGTGTGTGTGTGTGTGTGTGTGTGTGTGTGTGTGTGTGTCTGTTTGGTTGGTTGGGAGGGGGCCGTCAAGACAAAACAGCAGAAATAGGGAACAGGAGTTGATTTATAAAACATTGTTTACTGCCATTAATCTGCCGAGCAAAGCGCCCCGCTCAGACAAATGCATGCAGAGACGGTTGTATTTAATGTTGAAAATAAAACACGCAGGAGAATAACAACATCATTTTTCATCACCCACTGTTCAGCAGCTGTACAACAAAAATGCACGCTGTCTTCAGTAAGGCCAGAGATAGTTTTATAAAACGTTAATACAAAGCCCATCTGCCTTATAATTTGATGGCGCTGAATTGCAAACAGAAGCATTTACATACTTATTATGCCTATAGACAAAGGGAATTCTATAACTTTGTGCTCTTACTGCAGAACGTGCATCAGATTTTGTTTTTTTGGGATCACTTTGATCTTTGGCAATGTCTGATAGACATCTAATGATGTATAGGCTAAATGATATATTGATCAATACCAATCAATGAAAACTTTGATGATTATTAATCGATCAAAAATAATAATAATAATAATAATGAAAAAAAAACATTTGCTGCTAATTGCAGCCTTACAAATCAATTAATTTAACCTGTATTCGTTGTTGCCAATGATCTCAACAAATGTCACATATAACTTCAGTAGTCTTAGATGAATTGTGTTGGATTAACTGGCAGGATGCCTTTTGATGCAGTTGTGGATTTCCTAACTATCTGACACTGCGCGCACGAGTTAGACATTGTTTCCTGGGTGGAATGCATGGCACTGGAAATTACATATTGCTAATTTTGAAACTCTGTCCACTATGTGGCGCTAGAGAACACTAATTATACATGATGTTGCTGTATATTGTGTATAGACCACACCATGTCAATTTCATGTAAATCAGATCATCTTCAATCAATCAATCAATATTTATTTATAGAGCACCTTTCAAACATAAGAAAATGCAATTCAAAGTGCTGAACAGTGATTAAAAACATGGATATGCACACTAAGATAAATAAGAAATTAATAAAATATATTTTAAAAAACAACAAAATGTTTCAAACAATATCAATCATAATATAAAACCGTTATAAAATAATTAAGACAATATTATAACATGTTAAAACAAATATAAACACTTAAAACAATAAAGTAATTAAAGATAATACAATTATAATAAAATGATAAGACACTATGTGAATGCCAGACTGAATAAGTAGGTTTTTAGTCTCTGCTTAAAGGTATTTATATTTCCAGCTCCTCTCATACTGTAAGGCTGACTTCCTGTTGTCAGAAGGTGGCGCAATTACTTAGGCCTGGACTCTTATCCAGCATAAGAAATTTGGGGCAGATTGGAATATGTAAAGTCAAGTTACAACAGATACCTGTGTTAAGGGCGAAAGATGCAAATTGCCCACCTCCTAGCTAGGTTAAGTCAGTAACATGAATTAATGGGACATGAATGCACACAGATGGAGAGAGAGAATAGTAGAGAGGCGCTCAGTGTGTCAAATGAAGTCCCCTTAAATGCAGTCCATTACAATGTTTCTGTCATAAAGTTGACTTTTAGGATCCCTGTAACGTTCCATTTTTGTTGATACTGTCTGAGAGGTTTTTAATCAAACGATATGTTTTAGGTCAGAGATCTTCAAGACGGGGTCCCCAGAGTCATTGCAGGGGGGCCTCCAAGTTATTGTGAAAAGTTGTTTTCATAAATTTAAATGTCTTAACATAATTCTAACATATTATTAGCAAATATAAATCCCCACTGATGATAGGCTAACTGGTCTATAGGTAAGGTAGTCACTAAGGTAGCCATCCACAGATACAGTTCATCCTAAGATTCACTGTGCTTAAGAACAGATGTAAAAATGAAACACCATGGTATGGTTTACATTTTGTAATACTTTGTAATCTGCAAGTGCCTTTATCATTTCAAGTGTTGTCAATTGAAAAAGAAAAAAGCTTATTCTTTTTAAAGAAGAATTCCGGTCGATTTCAACACATAGCTCTGTTGTTTGTAAATTAGGAGTAATGTCAGTAGCGAGAAAAACGAAAACAATCGGTGCTGCCTACACCGAGTTATCTTTCTGCTAGATTTTGCACCCAACAGGCTTAAACTGGGCTTAAACGGGGCAAGTTTTAAACGTGTTTTTAAATCGTTTTTTTGTGGAAAAAATACATTTTGGAATATTGGATTGTATGAGATCGGCAATCGACTAGTGTTGACTTCACCGGAAAGCATGAAATAAACAGAGGTATGGATTAACACAACTTGTATGCCTTTGTGTCACATCTACTGCAGTCAAATTCACTGTGTTCACTCGTAAGAAATAACTGCACATGGCTAAGCACTTGTAATGGCATTTCGAACATGTTTAGAGGCCAAAAAAACATTTAAAACTTGCCCGGTTTAAAGCTTGCCCCGTTTAAGCCCTGTTTAAGCCTGTTGGGTGCAAAATCTAGCAGGAGGATAACTCGGTGTAGGCAGCACCGATTGTTTTTGTTTTTCTCGCTACTGACAGTACTCCTTATTTACAAACAACAGAGCTACGGGTTGAAATCGACTGGAATTCTCCTTTAAAACATTATTTATAGTGCCTGGCTAGCTCAGTTGGTAGAGCGTGTGCACATATTCAGAGGCTTCGGCCTTGACGCAGTGGCCGGGGGTTCGGTTCCGACCTGCGGCCCTTGGCTGCATGTCATTCTTCCTTGATCTCCCCCTTTCCTGTCTAAGCTGTCCTGTCCAAAAAAAGGCCTAAAACGGCACAAAAAAAATTATTATATATAAAATCATGCCAGGTATTATTTGAATATCTTAGTATTCTATGCATAAAAGGTATATATAAAGGCTTTAGGCCGCCCTACACGTTATTTTAGACCCAGTTTAATATGCAACTTCATTTTATACAATTTAGGTAGTAGGGGGTTCATGCTCCATCTCTCTTTCAGTTAAGGGGTCCTTGGTTTTAAAAAAGGTTGAAGACCCCTGATTTAGGTCATAGTGATGGTGTTGTGCTGGACTGCATTATACTGAGAGGTGTTTCTAACACTCCATACCCCCCTCATGTATGTGCAGGACAGGAAGGACAACACATTAGAAACCCCTTTTAGTACAGTATAATGCAGTCAGTACATCACCCCCTTTGTCTATGACCTCAATGATAAACATATCATCGTCCGATGATGTCACTAGAAGCTGAATATTATAAACTTCATAAAGGTGGAATTCATGGCTGATCTGTTGCATTGGATTGCATCAGGTTGAACAGGTGTACCTAATTAAGTAGAAACTGGCTGTATGTGTGTAAAATAGAAATAGAACGTACTGAAAGTATAAAAGTAAAAAACATGAAAAATAATAGAAGATCAAGGAAAACAACTATGTACATGTTGATACTTTGTCAATATTTCCCTTATTCTAAGCATCGGTACATCTTCACAAAAACATTTTCTTACTTACGTTTAGTGGTCTCTAGCCATGCAGTTTAGTTTGAATGCCCACGTATTGAGATATGACTCTGAGAATTTCCCAACAATGGAGGTGCAAGAATGCAATATAGTTTGTGGAGCTCAAAATAACTGACATATATTTGAAAACCAAAGAAAGAAAAAGTCATATGAAATCTGTGACATGTTGCAGTTTATCCAGGTAAAAGCAGTGGCAGCAGGTTGAGCAGTTCTTACCGGGGGATCCCAAAACCTTCCCCAAGCCAGATGGAGTATACAGTGTAATCTTGCCAGAGTGTTTTGGGTCTGCCCCGGGGTCTCCTCCCAGATGGACGTGCCCAGAACACCTCCACAGGGAGGGGTGCAAAAGGCATCCTTATCGGATGGCCGGACATGTCTCTAAGGGCGAGCCCTGCAAAAGAAACTCATTTCAGCCGCTTGTTTCCACAGTCGAATTTCAATCGCCTCAGGAAGCCTGTGACCATAAGTAAAGGTTGGAATGTAGGGCGATTCAAGAGCTCAGCTCCTTCTACATCACAACACTCTGGTATAACACCAGGATTACGGCTGTTACAGTTGAGTTCTTAAAGGTTACATTTTGTCAAAAGTAAGATGTCTTTTTTGATTAGAAAGCAGGTTGAGCTGCTTATAAATACTGTGAAGGTATCTAAATTTTCAATCAGCCAGAATACAGAAACTGTGCTATTAAATGAGCTGCCAGGACTTCTGTTATAGAATGCCGTTACAGTCATTCCCTGCCTGCAATGACGGTGTAGAGACTCATCACAGATGCGGAAGATCCGGAAACGCTGACCAATCAGAGCACACTGGGCTTTTCTGGGGATGGGGGCTTGAAGAGACAGGCGCTAAAACTGAGATTTTTATACAGAGAGTGAATACAGGTATATTTAGACAGACATTATGAGGAAAAATAATGTTTTTTGAACATTAACCCCTTAATCTTGTTTTAGTAGAAACACACAATACAGAATGACAATATATGGGACCTTGACTTTATTTCTACTGCGTTGAGCACTGCATAAAAAAATTCTAATTCACATTCATTCAGAAAAAAACCCTGAACAAGACAGTGTTGTGCTCATAAGCTTGGGTTGCTGCCCTGTTCTATTCTTAATGTAAGATTTTCATATGAAATGGCTATTTAAATAAAGGCTTTTTAATTTTTTCACAAGAAGAGTGCCTTGGACCTTTTTTCTTTTTTTTCTCTTTTTTTCTCTCACATTCGTTTGTAT
Organism: Perca fluviatilis; assembly: GCF_010015445.1. NCBI lineage: Eukaryota > Metazoa > Chordata > Actinopteri > Perciformes > Percidae > Perca > Perca fluviatilis. The sequence goes on along the minus strand of NC_053118.1, from coordinate 6,380,359 downwards.
TGGAGTTGTGGAATAAATATCAGACACAGCCTCAGCAAATAAATAACATTGGGGAACCCTCCATTCAAATGACTCAGCAGTGTTATATATGTGGAGGCTGGAGTGTGTGGAGGATAATGCCCTCAGCTGTAATGCTGCACAGAGAGTTCATATCCTGTGTCATAATAAAAGATATTGTTGCCTTTAAAATAAATAAATAAAATGAACTCTAGTATTAGTGTTTTAGTTGCCTTACCTTTGACCATACTCTAGTTGTCTTGCCTCAATATTGTATTAAATGATTACAAATTATCGGTGGCACACATTGAAAGACATTGTCATTTAATACACTGTAAAAAAAAAAATCCAAATTTTATGGAAATTAACTACATTTTTACAGTAGTTTGCAGTTTTTTTTTAATTGTGTACAAATGTGTGTAAAATTATGGACATTATATGTTAATTAGCAATCCAAGTGTTATTAGCACTATGCCAATAATGACAAATGACATTATCATACAGACACATTACTGTATGATTTATACAGTATTTCACATGCTCTCTTAAATTACATACAAACTTAATTATCAGTAATTAAATATGTAGCACATTAAATAAAGTTTTTTTTTAAAGATTTACCGTCACTCTATTATAGGTGCCGTAGATAGGATTGCAAAGATCCAGGACTTAGCCAAAAAATTTGAACATCGACAACTTCTCAGTCCCTCCCCCTTTTCTGCTAAAGCCCAAAACCGTCTCCTAACCCCTCCCCCCCACAAGGGACAATGAATGCGTGTGCAGGAGCAGTGATTGACACGCAGTTAGACTCAATCAGTTAGGCCCTGATTGGTGCATCTGAACAGGGAGCGGTGGATTTTTGCAAATCGCACAACAGGCTGTAGGTGGTGCCAGAGGAGCCAGATTTTTTTTAATGACCTGCTTCATGTAGTTCTACTGGAACATAGGGTCAGTTTCAGCAAATATGACGTTTAATCGTTTAATGGTGTTTGATTGTAAAAATTTAAAAAAAAAATCTGTAAAATAACAGTGTTTTGCTGCAAAACCTTGAATGGAAATGACTGTAAATATGTTGTTTTTGACATTTATTTGAATTTGGGTGTTTTACATTTTTACAGTGTATAATCTGGAGTTTTCCAGCATCATATTCATATTTGTGTTTTTGCATGATGACTTGTGAACATTGTTAGGATCAGCAGCAGCTGAGCTCCTATGTGCAGGCCGGGGCTAGGTTCACACTTTTCAGGAGCAGCAGGGTTATTTGACAGTTTGGGATTGTTTGGACCATTAAAGACAGCACTCTGTACTGCTAGCATACTAATGAGGCCGTCACTCCTAATCAGGAGTCAACAGGAGCCAATCAGGAGCAATTAGAGGAAATTTCCTCCCCAGCTGGGAGATGTGTCTCCACAGTGGCAATGTCACACCAGCATCCAGCTCTCTTTATGGGACACAGCTTGGACCCGCTTACAGGGATTAAAACTGCTCTCTGATGCCTTGTTTACACTGATTCTTTGATCCTATAATAGAAAATCACAGATCTCACTAATTACATATCTGTCTACTAACTTTTTTCTTTTTAGTAGCTTGAATCTCTCACAGTTTCTACCTTCAGTACAAATGTTTCAATGTCATGATGTGCTGACTCTCACATTACAACTTTATATTCTTCTAGTTAATAATATTTATCATATTATTAGCAAATATAAATCCCCACTGATCATAGGCCTACTGGCTTATAGGTAAGGTAGTCACTAGGACTATGGTTAACTGCTCCTTAGATCTTTGCAGGGTAAATCCAGGCAGCTAGCTAGACTATCTGTCCAATCTGAGTTTTCTGTTGCACGGCTAAAACTACTTTTGAACGTATACGTTCCACCAAAACAAGTTCCTTCCCAAGGCTATTTTTCAGAGGCACCGTGGCTCTGTCCCGCGCTTAGCGCCACCCATGACGATTGTGATTGGTTTAAAGAAATGCCAATAAACCAGAGCACGTTTTTCTCCCATCTCAGAATGCTGTGTGGACTACCCAGACCCTCCTCCGCAGCGCTGTGGAGGAAGGTCTCGCAAAGCGAGACTAATATTTTTCTGATAGCCAGTTGCAGAAACTGGTTTAAACTGACTCCTTCTTGGCCTTGAGAGCTGATAAGGGCCAGTAGCTCATCCCCTTCTCTTCTTAAGTGATTCTTAAAGGTGCGCTATGAGTTCCTGCGTGGTTTCAGCGCAATTTCATTATTTGTCTCAAATCGTAGGCATCTCTCCTTGATCTGCTAGCTGCCTGCCCCCTGAATACACTGTGAAAAAGCCCAGTCTTGGGAGACAACACGGGTAAACGTCAAACAAACAGTAGGGCACAGGCTGTGCACCAAAATACAACAAATCATACAGCCAATCACAGACAACATGGGGGGAGGGGCGAGCTTGCTCTGTTTTGTTTTGTTTTTACTTGGAACGCTAACAGAAGTGACGTCATGTAGGAACTCATAGTGCACCTTTAAGAGTCATTGTTCAATTCTCTCAGACTCTGCTGATGAACTGAACGTTCTTTTGCGCAAAGAATAAATACTTGCTTTATTTCAGATCTCACCCTATATGTATTAGAATTTCCACCACAGTCCCTTCTCCCATATCTAGAACTGTTATGAAATGAGCCTTTTTCTTCAAATAAAAAACTAAACAAATGTCATGCTTTATATGTTACTGCCTCTTTGCATCTGCAAACATGAAACCGAACAACATTCGCCCACAGTTAAACTCACTGAAAGAAATAAAGAAAAGAAATGAACCGGGTTCAGCTGACTTTGTTAATATGTTACGTGCAAATGTTAAAACTGAACCAAAAAATTAACCAACATTATGTTTGTAATGTTCTAGTAGCTGCAGGGCCCTACTGGACATTAATATGCTATGAGGAAAATATTTGGTTTAACATAACAATCAATGGTTAAGCCTAATGTAAAGGACAGTACTTGTGTGTTTGCAAGTTTTAGTTTCTTAAACCACATGCAGGAAACAATGTCTCCGGGCAAGTTGTTAATTTCTTCTGTACCAGGCTTAAACAAGACCCCAAAGTAGTGCGCCAGGATTTGAAGCAAATTGAACATAGTGGCCAAACAGTGGACTTGCAACTACGGGCACGTCACATGATGCCCTCTGGCCCAAAAAGATATTCCCCATAGACTTGCATGGCGAAAGATACTTCTGTAAATTAGTGGATACTTTTTTTAGGCGTTACATCCCCGCAAAATGACTTGTTCATCTATCCAAAGTCGATCCATTCAGTCAGATAACGTTTGGAAAGTCTAGAAGAGCCACTCGATTAAATAATTTAATCCCCATTCAAGATAGTGGAGCATTAAACCAAAGTTTCTATAGTGCACATACTCTATGGGCCGCACAGTGAGGAAGCAGCGCCGATTATCTGCGTAATGTTTGGCTCCGTGATGGCTTCATGCTCCACAGAGCAACTCTCATAGGAATGAACGGGGCTCCGCTTCAGATGCTGTTTTCAGTTCTTCTTATAGATCCATGGCTAAAACGTAGCGTAATGTTGTGTGTGCTCAATAACTAACTTCATTTTCAGTTAGCTAATGCACCTGTTGTTAGAAAAGTAACCAACTGATGTGTGTGGAAGGTGTCAATGTGTGCATTTATGTCTTAGCTCAGTCTGATTTTAAATTCTTACGTTATTTTCCCCAGTGGATCTCTCCACATGAAGTCAAACTCACACCAGTGGAGGCCTCTCAGTATTAAGGGGGCCTTATGGAGTTTTTTGTCAGCAAACACAAGTTTTACTTACATTCAGCGTTAGTCACCAAAACACATGTTGTGTATCTAAGGAGCATGACATATGTGTGGAATGTCCTTTGTTATAAAGCATTTGTAGAGTCATTTTTAAAGGTCCCATGACATGCTGCTTTTTGGATGCTTTTATATAGGCCTTAGTGGTCCCCTAATACTGTATCTGAAGTCTCTTTTATATAGGCCTTAGTGGTCTCCTAATACTGTATCTGAAGTATCTTTTATATAGGCCTTAGTGGTCCCCTAATACTGTATCTGAAGTCTCTTTTATATAGGCCTTAGTGGTCTCCTAATACTGTATCTGAAGTCTCTTTTATATAGGCCTTAGTGGTCTCCTAATACTGTATCTGAAGTATCTTTTATATAGGCCTTAGTGGTCCCCTAATACTGTATCTGAAGTCTCTATTATATAGGCCTTAGTGGTCTCCTAATACTGTATCTGAAGTCTCTTTTATATAGACCTTAGTGGTCCCCTAATACTGTATCTGAAGTCTCTTTTATATAGACCTTAGTGGTCCCCTAATACTGTATCTGAAGTCTCTTTTATATAGGCCTTAGTGGTCCCCTAATACTGTATCTGAAGTCTCTTTTATATAGACCTTAGTGGTCCCCTAATACTGTATCTGAAGTCTCTTTCCAGAAATTCAGCCTTGGTGCAGAATTACAGCCACTAGAGCCAGTCCCACAATGAGCTTTCCTTAGAATGTGCGATTTCTGTGTCTGTAGCTTTAAATGCTATTGAAGAGGAGAGGGGGGCACGATGGAGGGTGGGGCTGTGGCCTTGACCAACTGCCATGCTTTGCTTGTTTTCAAACCATGATGTCTCTCTCTTTCTCATGGGCAGGCCAAATTCTCTGGGCAAGCAAAGCAGAGAAAGGGGAGGTAACCTTGCTCCTTATGACCTCATAAGGAGGAGATTCCAGATCGGCCCATCTGAGCTTACTTTTTGTCAGAGGTGGAGCAGGATACCCAGTGCTCGGTTTACACCTATGGCCATTGCTAGCCACTTGGGGACCATAGGCAGGCTGGGGGAATTCATATTAATGTTGAAAATCCTCATAAAGTGAATTTTTCATGCCATGGGACCTTTAAAACATTTTGAATGCAACATTTTACGAGCATGTTTACTTGCTAGCAGTCTTCATCTCAGCCTTTGTTGGTGCGTTGCAGCATATTTAGTGCGTTACGGTTACCTGTAGATGATGCAGGGGAATAGTGTGAGCCCATTGGGAGGACTGTGAATCACATCATTGTGCAAGTGCACAAAATAAACCAGATAGGGACCCAAATCATGGAAAACAGCTTCATAGCTAGAGCTGGGTAGTGATGGTCAAATGAAGCTTAGCGAACCACTGTCTTTATTTTCTGAGCTCACTAGATGGCGCTCTCTGTTCAAAGAAAAAGGTTAAAGGAATGGCAATTCAGTGTTTTTTTTCAGTCATACAAACATTCAAGGCACAATGTGTTTGTACATTTGTCAAAAACGTGTTTACAGCTTTGAGGTAGAGACAGTATATACAACAAAACAACAATAAAGAAAATAAAATACTAAGGGAAAATAAAGACAGTGGTTCGCAAAGCTTCATTTGACCATCACTAGACCTGGGTATAGTTAAAAAACATTCAATAACAGTGCCGATACTAGTACCGTGACTTTGATACTGGTTCCTCAACGATACTTTTTTCAATATCAATTTTATAAAACAAAAAGGAATTACAACATCACACATTACGGCACAAATCATTTGATCTACTTTTCAGCTCCTACTACGTAACGTAGAGTTTTTCCTGAGTGTGTCTACGACATCTAACGTTAGACAGCCAATCAGCAGCATTATAAGATCTTGGTAGAAGCATGCTGCATGCTTATTGGGGCACTGACACTGATGAGATTTACTCCTTAGGTATGGAAATTGTGTATCAAATGACGAGGCATTTTTCGATAGTTTAGAGGCAATTCAGTCCGTGCCTAAAAGGTATTGATTTTGGTACCCAGCCCTATTCTTAGCACAACTAGAGGTCAAAACCTCCACAGGGAACCTTTAAGGGGGTAACAGTTAACTGCTCCTCAATAAGCAGAAGTTGTGTGGTTTTTTGCAAGTACATAACAAAGAATATAATAAAATAAACATGATTGTGTCAAATGAATTTAGAGACAAAGTGAAATTCCTCTCCTATTTAGTTTTGACTTCACCTCACATCCTGCTGTTGTGTATAGCCTCCATTAAGAGGCGTAAGCAAAATACCACAAAAAGTTCATGATCAAAATAATATCTGACAGGGAAGCAAGGATGCAAGTTAAATTTGTATGATGTTTACTGCGTTCTTGGCATGTTAGGAGGTAATGGAGTATATTAGGTAAGCACAAGTGCACACTCGCTTTTAAAGGGTTTTTTAGTCCACTTCCTCTCACCACTAACTGGTTGAGAAGAGCCCCAGATAAGGCAAATCCTCTTTGCAAACTGAAGTGTGTTGAAGCAGGAATTAGAGTGAGCCACATGTGTTTCAGACACGGTTATACTAGTGTCATGAAATATCCGCTCATTACATATGTGAAGCCATGTGAGTAAGGATGCTTATGCATGACAACGTGCATGTGCATATTCACACAACATATGCAAACAAATATTCGGCACAAACACCATACATACAATATATGGGCAGATACTTGGCTATGAACTGTTTGAGTTTCTTCAGACAGACACATAACTTATTGAATCACTGGTTGAAGTCCCTCCAGGCTCGCTCTTGTTGGGCACAGACAATCTGGCTGAGCATATTGTATGGGCCAGCCAAAGAGTGGATGAGCAGGACACATAATACTTCAACCCCCTTACACACACACACACACACACACACACACACACACACACACACACACACACACACACACAAACACATCTTGCTCGGTTCCCCCCTGATGCCCATGGGAGCTCAGCTGTTGCCTGGGAGCTACAGCTTCTGCCTGCTGCCTGGCACACTGCTACGTGCTCTCAGGCTGCCATGTAGTGTGCTGGAGCAGAAGAGCTAGATGTCTTCAGATGGCCCGGCAGATGGAGTTGTGTTTTTTTCGCCTTTGACACTGTAGCCTGAAAGAGAAGGCTTCTCCTCGCCCTGGGGCTGTCTGTGCCTTCATGTAGTCCAGCAGTCAAGTTTTGACAAATTTCTTCCGATGCTGGCGCTACTCTGTTTTCTCTTAATCGCAGCAGGGGGAGCTCACCCCAAGAGAGCTGCAGCCACATGTTGAGAAGCAAAGATCAGATCAACATCAGCCAATAGATGTTGGTAGTAAGGTAGATGTTTTGTGATTGGCTGATCACTATTTCAAACGATGGATTCCCAACTGGGTAAATGGTGCATGTGTTCAGGCAGGCTGTTCGTCAAATAGCTACGTAATAAAATATGCACATAATGTTGTCAGACACGTAGAATATTAATCTGAGCCTGTCAGCGGCAGAACCAGCACTTTTGTGAAGGTAAATACAAGCTGCACTATGGCCCTAATAACTTACATTGTAGCTTGGTTCACCGCTGCCGACTGCCGCGATCTCGCTTAATACCGGACCAATGTCAAAGACTGTTGTTCCCATCAGTCACTTAGACACAAAAACATAGGATAATAGGGCCAAGGTTGAAAAAAACAGTAGTTACCACTTTAAGGATTTAATATGCCACATTTTAACATTAAAACATGATTTATAAATACATGAATATGCCAACAATTTTTATTTTAGTATTTTATGCACCATTAAATGGTGTGTGAAGGCTTAAGGCTTCCCTACACGTTATTGTAGGTCCAGATTATTTTTGCAACAAAATGTTATACAATATATGTAGTAAGGGGTTCCTGCTCCGTCTCTTTTTCAGCTAAGGGGTCCTTGGCCTAAAAAACATTGAAGACTCCTGGTATAGAGAGATAGAGAACAAAAGACCAGATATACTCCAAAACAGATGCAAACAGTGGAGGTTTATACTACAATTAATGTCTGCATACACGTGTTAACCCATGTTTGTCAGCGTGTATGGTCCACGCTTACAGTCCAAATGCATGTTCCCCTCAGTCATACAGTTGGGCTGAACACGGACTGTCCTCTCAGACTTGGGCAGATTGAACATGAGGACCCTTGGGTCCACGCAGTGATGTGTTGTGAGTTTTTTGTTTTTTCCATAACCACAATCACTCCCAAACCTTTTCTTTTATTGCCTAACCCTAACCAGTCATTATCCAAAGTGTTTAGTTTTCTATTACCATGCCTTAACCATATTTTATTTGCCAAAAGCAAAATCTTTCTCTGACCTCAACTATGCTACAGTTGTGATGTATAGAAAAAATCATTTAAAAATGTTGGCTCTGAGTATAACAAATAGTTGGCACTGAAAACACACCTTTTCTACCATCAGTCAACCAGGACTGAATTTCTAAGGATTGTAACTTTATTAAAATGAAGGAGTCTTTGTGTTTGGATGGTGTCACTACATGCACGCAGCAGTGATTCTCAAATGTCCTTAGTTGATCCACTTTAGTTCCAGGGGCCAGGGCTGCAGTCAAGACCACCTTTGTTGAGTCCAAGACCAGGACTAGTCGAGACCAAGTCAAGACCGAGTCCATTGAGGTTCGAGTCCAAGACAAAACCGAGTCCAAAAAGGTTAGAGTCTGAGTCAAGACCGAGTCCAGAACAGAAAAAATCTCCGGGAAAAGGCACGACATGTGTGTCTCCATTTCAAACATCACTGCAGATTGACTGCTTTTAGAAGCAGAGGGTGATTGTGGGCGACGATACTGTCGTGGTTAGCTCCCAGAAACTCTACTGCCAAAGTTGCTGGCTGGCTCGGCACTGTTAGTTAATGTCCGCTGGTATACGTACAGCGAGTACGTATATACGTATGTAGCCAGTCAGCTTTGTGTGTAACGTAACAAAAACCCACTCATCTCGTAGGAGCAAAGCTTAATATTTCATTCAATTAAATGATGGTACAAAAGGAGCACTAACGCCACAGGTCTTATGTTGACAACGTGGACGCAGATATGGGAAACTCCGAAGGCAATCGTAATATTTATCTAGCAGGCTAGGCTAACGCTGCTGCGCTAATGTTAGCAAACGTCAGCGTAGCGTTAGCTAGCTGTATAAACTTGTGAAAAGCCGAACAATATCCCTATCCAAGCTGTGTTTCACTTTCCCTCCAATATTATTATGAACATAATAAAGAAACCTGGACTCGATCGAGACCAAAAGCCATATTTGGCAAGACCAGTGGCACAGACCGAGACAAGTCCAAGTCCAAATTCCAGCCAGTCCGAGACAAGTCCGAGACCATAGAAAAACAGTCTCGAGCCCGGACTCGAGTCCAAGACTGGACTTGAGTACTACAGCCCTGCCAGGGGCCCATGAAGAATTTTAAAATAGTAGTTGTTGTCATTGATGTTGAAAATAGTGCTGTGAGTGAACTTATTACTGCAATTGTACACAGCACATGATATGATATGTAATGATGATGTGATATATTATATAGTAGTAATCTTTATTTTGGACTGGAAGCCCCAAAGAAAGTTGGACCATAGTTTGAGAAGCGCTTCTATATTGATGCTCACAGACTTTTCAGCCAAGCCACAGTTTCTTTACTCCTCCACTGCTGAAGTCAAATCTAGTCAGTTTAGTTTTTTTCCTTTTTTCCCCCCTTTTTTTCCGAGGGTGAGGACAGTGTCAGCTGGGCTGCTACTGTCTGTCACTATGGAGATTATGGAAATGATTTGTCAGTTGTGTGTGTGTGTGTGTGTGTGTGTGTGTGTGTGTGTGTGTGTGTGTGTGTGTGTGTGTGTGTGTGTGTATCTGTGTATCTGTGTGTGTGTGTGTCTGTCTGTGTGTGTGACTGTAAAGCAGTGTAGGAGACAGTGTTTATAGCTGACTAGTCATGTAGGCCAGCTCCAGTGTAAAGCTCTCGGGGGCTTGAGGAGTGGAGGCAGTATGGCTGACCTGCATTCTGCTCTATAACAGTACTGTATTATCAGAGACTGAACCATTCAGTCTCTCCGGACACTCCTGTCTTATTTGACTCTGACCTCCCTGCTTTGTGTGTGTGTTTCTTCCCCAACACAGATGCAGACGAGTCCTCGACGTTTGTGACCGGCATCGTTTTGTACAGAAACCTGGGCAGCATTCTGAATCTGCAGAGGTAAGACTGAATGCTGACTGTTTTACCACTGACAGATTAGAAGCTTGGATTTGATTGTTAACCAGGTTATCCTGTGGCCATGAAACTCCATTAATATCAGGGGAAATTAGAGGGGGGGCATTCAGACATGGAAGCCAGGGAACACAAATGTACGATACGGAACGCTTAACAGGAATGCAGGAGAATGGATTTGATTTTTTTGTTCTACACTACTTGGCCATTATAGTACAATAGAGGGTACAAGGAAAATGTTAAATGAATGTTGCATAATGTATTTCACAGCTTTAATAAAAAAAACAACAACTATAAAACATCCTGAGTTCTGCTTACTAGGTTTTTCTGAAGCTTTCAATGCAGTGTGTTTTAGTTTAACAACTGAACAGACCATGACAGATATGGAAATATCTCAACAACTATTATTGCCATGAAGATTTGTACAGACATTCATGGGCCCCAGAGAATGAATCCTACTGACTTTGGTGATCCCTTGGTATTTCCTCTAGCACCAGCAGCAGGTTGACATGTATGCTTTTAAGTGGAATGCTTTAAAAACGATTAAACGGATCGCTAGGTCCACTTTCCAAATCCATTCTGTACAGACATTCCTCTCAGGATGAATTTGAATTCCTTTAGTGATCTTCAAGACTGTAACTTAGAATTTGGTTTATGAACAAATAACTACAAAACACTGCCATCAACCTACGCTCTTTTGCTTAGTGCTGATTAAAATGCTAACAGGTTAGACTAATGCCGACCCTACACCAAATTACTTTTCAAGCAATTCCACTGTCACAGACTAATTTCCAATATCTGAATGAAATCCTGAGAGTCTTTCTAGAGTCGGGGCACTCCGTAGTCTCAATCGCTTGGTATAAAGTGGTCATAAAACTCAGATATAGTCAGTCTTTTTCCTGTCTTGATGATCCGACAAAATCAAACGTGTTTGATATTATCGTACGTTTTAAGTCTTGATAGTGAAGTTAAATCATGTGACCATTGTCAATAACCAATGGGTGCGCTCCCTCCAGCACCAAACAGGAAGCAGCAAACAGCTAGAGCCAGTGTTGTTTATTGTTGCTATGGATATAAACGCTAAAGAGGGAAAGTTGCTGTTTTCAACCCTTCTGAAGCGAGTCATCCAAAAGGAGTTTTACCGGCAGATCAACACAGACCTCCGGGTACTGGAGACATTCATCTGCATGTATGGCAGAACAGAAAATCTGCAAACTTTCTCTTGAGTTACCAGCTAACGCTAGCGGTAGCTAGCTAGTTTGGTTAAAGTTGTCAAAGCAAATCTAGGTATAGTGTTGCAATGTGTGACCCTGTAAGATCCTCAGTCTTTACATATTATGACAGTCTTTAACATTAGATGTCTTTAGATGTGAGATGGTGTCAGACACTAGTCTTTTCAAAGTCTGTTCACAGTATCCAGTGTATGGTAGGCATTAGATGAAAATTATATCAAATCATCATCTTGTTATCATTATCTTTGTGAGCATGTAAGCAAACCAATTGGTTTAAAGGTGAAAGAATTTTGGTCGCATAGATCACATACCAACTCAAAACAATGACTATAAAACAGGGTCTGACATAAGCAATGGTCCGGGGCCTTTAAAAACTTATTTTGGGCAAGTTAATTGGACAGTCGCTGGCCCATTTGGGCCATTTACACTAAATAAAACACTGTTACTTTAAATATCTTATTTTTGCCTGATCAGCATGTCTTCTCTTGTCTCTCTTTATGTCGCATGATTTAAGAATTAGTTCTTAAATCATGCGACATAACACATATACAAAAACATATTACAATGTTTTTTATTACTCTTTGATAACCAAAATAGACAATAATGATCATCGACATTGAATGTTTTACATAGTGTGTGAAGGCAGCAGTGTGAATTTCTTTCACCTAAATTAACAGACATTATATCGTATTGGTCCGAATATAAGACGACCCTTATTATAAGACTACCCCCTCTCTTTCAAGACTCATTTTTGGAAAAATACTTTTTGAAGACCACGTCTTTTTTTTATAAAGAAAATAATTTTCTTTGAAAATAATTCTAATACAAACGCATTGAATATAAAAGCTAGGCTGTTGTTTTTAACATCTTTTAATTAAAATAAAATGTTCAATATCTTTTTAGATGAAAGTGTCACATTGAAATGAATGGTAAATATTTCGAAGGCCTTCAGCCAAATGACTGCTCTGGTAATGGGCATCCCATCATTCCGTTTTTCAGTCACGTAATCACACAATCCTGTCAATCTCTTGGAAGTAAGATGTTCTCTGGCTGTTTGCATTTTTAGAAGTTGTACTTCCGTTCTAACTAGACCCCATATATAATTCAGATGTATTTCCAGGAAGAAAAAAATCTTATATGTCTTATATTCGGACCAATACGGTAATAACTACAAATGATTAGATTGCAAATCCACCAAATTAACTGAATTTATATTTGTAGATGCCGAATAGGCTTTTTGTTTGTTGTTTAGATAAGTCATATACGATTAAGAAAATAACAATTTGCAAACGATTTTCCCCCTCTTTTTTTACTGGGCCAGTAAACATATGCAAGCGGCCAGTAAAAATCTGATGGCCTGGGCGCCTGGTTAGCTCACCTGGTAGAACAGACACCCATATATAGAGGTTTACTCCTTGACGCAGCGGCTGTGGGTTCTACTCCGACCTGTGTCCCTTTGCTGGATGTCATTACCCCTCTCCCTCACCTTTCAAGTCTAAGCTGTCCTATCCATATAAAGGCCTAAAATGTCCAAAATAATAATCTTAGGGGCAAGTGGGTGAAAAATGTTATATTGGACACTGTAGAATATTAGAATGTGCAAAAAATCCTTTAAAAAACCAGCTTCACGTTGAAATATAGTCACATATGCTGTATACAGTAACTGTTGAACCATATCCCTGGTTCTACTAGTGTTATGGATTGTCACGGCAGAGTCAGGGCATTTGAAATCAGTGCTGCAGTGAATGCTCCTAGTTAAATGAAAACAAGGATTTAATGCAGAAACAGCTACGAGCAGTGGGTGGCCTCATGTATGTCTTTTATCTCCGTGAGTAAAGGGATTTCTTGGAGGAAGTTGCTGCTGTTTTTTGATCATGCAAAACATGCAAGAATTAAATCCCCCTTCCAATACCATGGATATAGAGCCATTGGCCAGCCATGCCAAAACACTTATATATGCACTTCAATATTCAATGGAAAATAATCTCAACGTGGTGTCAACATAAAACACAGCGCTTTCAAGCCGGAGAGCCGAGTTCACTTCACGGCGAAAACAAAATACTTTATCCCAGGAACCGCCATTCGTTCCTCGGTAGTGTTTTTATCCAAACCACCATCTTTTTTCCTGAATTTAACTAGTCGTTTTGGTGCCTAAACCACACTGTCATCGCCGCATGACGCTCACTTTTTCTGGCTAAACTCCACTACCACGGCCCCTGAAAGGACCATCATCTGGCGGTGCCTGTAGCCAGCTCACAGTCACCTATTGGCGGCTAAACAATTGCCGCTGGTAGCCAGGGTCCTGGAGCTCTGTAGTGGCTAAATACAGCCAGCAACTGCTGCTCGGATTTTATCGTTCTATAGCACTACGTGTTCCCATTACAGGGCTTTACTTAGTTTAAAAGTCTTCTAATTTATGTTTAGAATATATGATCTATTGGTGAAGTCGCTAAAGTCGATAAAAATAATTCAGCAGAGGCAGGGATATGTAGACCAGAAAGGGGGTAATCCCACGCATCCCCCCCCAGGAAATCACACCCTGGGTGTGTCTGTGAGTAACAGCCTGTTATCAATGCCTGTGGTTGTGGTGGTAAGGAGCGCCCCATTATGATAATGTGGTACTAGCACGTAATGAACTGGTAATATAACATACGGAAACAGGGAAATGAAGCAGACCCTCGCTCTCATCAGTCCTCCCACATGTTTGTTCTGAATCTTTGGATTGCTGCTTCCCTCCATACCTCTCAGCTCTACTCATATTTTTCATCCGTGTCTCCTCTCCTTTTCTGCATTGGATTCTCCCCTCAAGTAAAAGGAGATAAGTTTGAGGCAAGAGACTAGATGACACAAACATTTAAGTTGACTGATTGTGCTTTGGAATGGCGAGAGGGCGATTGTGCATACAGGATACAGTGATGATGTGAGGAACTGGAAAACGGAGCATGGGCTGTTGAACATGTTTGGCCGACTGGAAGCTTTCAGTGTCAGTTCTTCCAGTGGCAATTCACTTCTACCTGATTGTTTCATTCCACATGATTGATAGTACCTATGAAAAGCAGAAATTGTAATGCATACTAAACAGGCAGAATGTAATGTAAAATAGAATGCCCCAAATGTGTGATAAGATACGTTATTGAAAAACAATGTGGACTGCTTCAGATGCTAGACAAATCCTTGAAACTCTTTAGGGTTTACTTGGCTGGTAGGGTTATATGTTTGCTCTGGAGCAGAGCACAACGATTCTGGCGAGCTCATCAGAAGCAAATGAGTCAGTAATCTGTTAACATGTTTTATTGTTGAATAAGTATTTGAGGTGATTCTGATGCTTATGTATAAGCAGACTGGACACTGTTACTTTTACTGTTTAAAGTGGCTCCATCAAAGTGCTTTAGCATTTTGTGACAAACTTTACTAAACTAAAGGCAATGTCAATCTGTTCAAATCTCACTTGTGGGTCTTGTTTCCTTTAATGCACTCGTCTGGATGTCATTGTTTGCAAGTCTTCCTCAACCAATTTCAAAATATTTACTAGCCATGTGGCTCAAAGAATGTCAGGCAAAAGTTTGGACACCTTTTTTCATTCACTTGAATGGGAAAGCATGTCCAAACTTTTGACTGGTACTGGATGTCAGTCAGGCGGTTAGTTGATATTTCCACCACTTTGGTCCATTGTGAATATCTAAGCGTCTATTAGATGGATTACAGCAACATTTTGTACATTCATGGTCCCAAGTGGACGAATCCTAATGACTTTGGTGCTCCCTTGGCTGCTGCTGTAGCGCCACTGCAAGATGGTTATGACCGAAATGTCTAAACTACTGTTGGATGGATTGCTAAGACATCTGACACATACCCAGACGATGAGTCTATATAATTTTGATCTAGCGCCACCAGCATGTCAACGTATTCACTTATGTGAAATATCTAATCAATCTACCAGATGGACTAACGCAGCAAGTTATACAGACATTTATGTATTCCAAATTATGTATTTAGTGATATGGCAGGTTTACATTTTTGGCTTAGAGTCAAATGTTTTGACAATTATGGGATTGCCATAACATTTGGTAGAGTCATGGTCCCCATGGGATACATTCTAATAATGTTGGTGACTCCCAGCAGGTCAAAGGCTACATTTACTATTTATTAACGTTTTGGTTTAAAATCTAATATCTTTTGCGACATTTACACCTCGCATTCACACTGCTCTGGTGTTTCAGAGCCCCGTTTTGGTTTGGAATCTGCGGGGTTGTGTTGCAGTCTCAGCAACCGCCAACAGAGACCTTTGGCATCACCAACCTTTGGCAACACACGCCAATGTTTCGCCTCCCTGATTGGATTGGATCTTGACGTCTCGTTCTCTGAGACTAAGCTACTAACGTTACCATGGCAACTACCAGCAACCTGTTTACCCTGGCACGTGCATGCCCAGTATGCGAGAATGTTGATGAGATATTTTGGTTTGTTAGTTTAAACGGAGATTACGGGAGATTACTTTTTCTACGGGAGCTCAAAACACTTGTATGCACAGAGATCGCTTTTGGCTCAAAAGTCTGCTTAAAAAACTAAACGTACCAATGTAAATGTAATCAAAGTTCTAACTTATCCAGTGAAACGTCTACTAGAGCGATCAGCAATTTGGAACAGATATGCATTCAAGACAATATATCTTAATGACTTGGGTGATCCTTTGACTTTTACACATTGTAACTGCTAAACATCAGAAAGATAGCATTATCATTTACCTCAACGCACCACTGTGGCTGTGTACAGATTAGCAACTGATGTTTTTTTTTCTCTCTCTCTCTAGAAACAGCACAGTCCTCAACTCCAAGGTTTTGTCAGTGACCATCAAGCCCACCCCTGCTTCCCTCTCTGCTCCAGTTGTAGTTGAGTTCTCCCACCTGTACAACGTGAGTAACTTTTGTCTTAAAGTAATTTCAAA
Source organism: Perca fluviatilis (assembly GCF_010015445.1). NCBI lineage: Eukaryota > Metazoa > Chordata > Actinopteri > Perciformes > Percidae > Perca > Perca fluviatilis. The sequence goes on along the minus strand of NC_053118.1, from coordinate 6,364,201 downwards.
TATGATTATGATTACTATTATGATATAATGTTATTTAACCAGTATTTTTTTATGGTAATGATGTTTTTTTTCTTTCTGTTCCACATCCATTAGGGCACCACCAACCAGACCTGTATATCCTGGGACGAGAGCGACAGGTGAGATCCACCATATTTTTCATTCATCTGACCATGCTTGCACCCTAACCTTGTAATTTGTGGACTCTTTGTAAGCTGTTTTGTTTGTTAGACTATTGATTGTATTATGGGAAATGTAGGTTCCAGCATTTTTGGAGCTTGCCCCATTCTAGTACCCTGGAAATCCAGACCCAAATCTGAAAGATTAAAGGACAATTCCGGCGCAAAATGAACCTAAGGGTTAATAACATATGTGTACTAAGTCAACCGTTCTCTGGGATATGTTTTCAGGCTAATCTGTTTGCGCTAGCTTGTCTCAAGCTAGAGACACATTCGATTAGCATGATGTCTAAGTCTAAGTCATAAAAATATGAAGCCTTTAGGTTTTGCTGAGGTGGAAAGGTTGGTGTTCAACTGAAATACGCTCAGCAAATAAATCCTCAAATACAGTCCACTGATGCCTCCGCTCCACTGAAGAGACAAAAACATCAGCATGTGGAGCAAATCCAGAGACTGTAACCTTCCTCACAAGAAACAATCTGAAATGTCATATTTTCATCAAGATTTGTACTTTGTTTTCCATCATTTGAAGTTGGACTGGAGCTCTTTTAATTACATAATCTTAGTACACGCTCTCCTAACAATAATAGCCCCTCACTGGTGAATACTGTTTATCTCTGTCAACTCCTAATTTTCACATAGCAGTGGATGGAAACACGCATTACTCTGCATTTTTCTTTGTGGATTTTATGGAGAAGTATTATTTTTCTTTTTTTGGAAGGGTCACTAGCTGTGCTTCAGCGGGGTTTAACAATAAGGGTTGCCCAGTGGCCTGGGGCAAGTAAAGTGCCACGTTGGGCAAGTAAATATCACAACTAATTTCCCAGTTCGGGCATCATTGTATCATAAGCATTTGATTTGAATGTGCTGTTGGCCAATCAAGAATTGAGTTGGCACTTGTTGATTTTGACTTTTTTTCGACGTTATTTTACCCCTAGGGGGTCCTCCAGAGTCACTGCAGGGGGGCCACCAAATTATTGTCAACAGTTTTTTAATAAATTATAACATAAATAAATTAACACAATTCTAACATATTATTAGCAAATATAAATCACCACTGTTGATAGGCTCACTGGCCTATAGGTAAGGTAGTCACTAAGGTAGCCATCCACAGATACAATTATCCTAAGATTCTTGTATGTGTAACATTAAAAGATGAGACAATTATTATTTAAAAAGCTTGGTATTCTATGCAAAAAATATATATATAAAGGCTTTTAGGTCGCCTACACGTTATTGTAGGCCCAATTGCATTTTATACAATATATATAATAGGGGTCCCTGCTTCATTTCTTATTCAGTTTTTTCAGTTTTTCTTTTTCAGGGGTCCTTGGCTTAAAAAACGTTGCTAGGGTACACGTACCTCTGTTTGGGAAACACTGCTCTACAGCACATATGCTAGTTCCTGGTACTCCAGGTGGATGTTTTAGAGCCACCATGTTCCCTCTGAAAGTTCTGCGCCTGACAACAGTGTCTTTTTTTGTGTTATTTTGACAAAGTCAGTGCACTGCTCCCCAGTGAAAGGTGCTGAGTGTGTTGGACAGCTCCGCAGCTCTTGTCTGGGAAAACGCTAACCCCACGCTATCACTGCTACGACACTGATGCAGCATGTGGAAAATTAAAAGTGTCGCTCACAGCTTTTCCTCCCCCGCCCAGCCCACGCACACACATCAACATGTACACGATAAAAAAAAAAAAAGAGAGACTTGTGTAATGGTTTTGCTGTACCATGTAATCCTCCTTTAAGTTGGTGTTCATGTTATAGTTTATGTTGTGCCAGTTATTGTTAATTTCCTTTTATTTGCATGTTAACTGCTTTGGCAATATAAGCAATGTCTTCTCATACTAATAAAGCTCTTTAAATTTAAGAATCTTAAAAAATTGACATTTGGTCTATTCATCTGCCCATTGCATACTATATATTGTTTGCATATTCTGCACTCAATCCATTCATCATCTTTTTTCTTATGCAACAGTTATTTTGTATGTACTGTATGTATTTGCTTTTCTGTATGTATTGTTTATTTCATATTAATGTTTAATGTTTGTTTATGTATGCACCATTCAACAAGGCAAAATCCACGTACGTGTAACTTATTGTGGCAATAAACCCTTTTCTGAATCTGAGAGAGAGAGAGAGAGAGAGAGAGAGAGAGAGAGAGAGAGGCCAGCATGGCAGGATGGAAAAGGAGTAAAGGATATGGAACAGTTAAGTTTTACTGCTTGTGACCAGATTCAAAGCACTCCTCATTTGCTCCTTGCTCTCAAGTGCCCTATTTGTTTAAGACAAGAAAACAGCGTGAGCATGTTAGAGCGTTGAGCTAGGGAAAGAGTGAGGGAGGAAAGTAGGAAGCAAACGTTTGGCAGCCTTATTGCAATGCAGGTTTGGACATTTGCATTTAGATGGGTACGTACACTTGTGTTACAGAGACGGAAAGCAGCCCATTCAAAAGTTCAGTCAGAGGGTTAAAAGAAGTGTGGCTTGGCACATATAGACCTGGAGCAAGACAAAGAGTGAACCAGAGAAACTGAGCTGATTTGGGGGGGAAAAAAACAAGTTAATATTGAGAAATTGAATAGATGTTATTATGACAGCTTGCCCTAATAATAAAAAAGTATAAATATAGCTTCAAAGTGACGATTGAGACAATATTCATAGTCACTCAAACTTAATTACTTGCAGTGTTATATGAAATTCTGAACTACTATAAACTCTTAAATGAAGGCTTTATTAATTATTATTATTATTATTTAAAATTGCGTCTGGAACGCTGTATTAGTACCTAATACAGCGTTCCAGTTTTTAGCCCGTAACTTACGACTTCAAGTCACGACTCACGACTTGGTAGCGTTCTAGGCAAAGTCACAAGCTGGCTAGCTAAACGTTGTGCCATTGGCAGGGTTCAGGTTAGGCTACCTAACGTTAACGTTTGCTAGCGGCTACCTAACGTTGACGTTAGCTAGCGCTAGCTGATACTAGCGATTTCTAGTCGCCGACATATTTTGGGCTTCATTTAATAAACATAACCTGTAGTAGTACACAATCGTATGTGTATTGTTTTGATTACAATGTGGGGAATTACTTTACGTTGCCTATTTATGTCTATTTCTCACCATTAATCACCGGCGTCTGTACAGCATCAACAGGGGTTGCCAATGTTGTTTACGTGTGTCAAAAACTGTAACTGGGAGTACAACGATCTGGTACGAGTTTACGGGTAGTAAGTTACGGGTTTGACTGCCACGGGTTATGTGTTGCCTGGAACGCAGCATTAAATGAGGCCTTTATTTGAAGGTTTACATTAGTCATATTTGTTCATTAATAATTGCAGTTGGTTGTACTTGTTTGGTTTTTCCTTCCATTAAAACTTATCACCTACTGTCATGGCAACTAGGGTTGGGTGGCGTTCACTTTTTTATACAATACCTTTTTTCTGTACTTTCCCTCTGCAATAACAAAAATTCATTTCAGTTGTAAAAATAATTCCAAACCTATTTACCCTATTTATCCTATTTATCCTATTTACCCTAATACCTCAACCCCAATTGTTCTGGAAAAAACACACTAGAAAGCACCTATGGCCATCTTGTTATTTTATTTTGAACATTTTACACGCCACACAAAATACAACACTGCCCTCTTCCCTCCCAATCCTCTCCCTACAACCTATATCAAATCAAATAATTATTCATTTCTTACACTGCACTGAAACTTATTCTTGTATTTGTATCTTATTATATTTAATACTTTTTATTTTCCATTTGTTTTTAAATACTCTTTGTTTTATGTGAAGCACTTTGAATTGCCTTGTTGCTGAAATGTGCGAGCCTGTCAAATAATTGATTCCTTTTGACTTTTATCAATCCATGGTACATAGGTTCTCTGTCTATTATTAGTTCAAAACCATTTTATTTTAATGAAGATGTTAGCATGATAGATTGTGATGGTTTTATATGTTTTTGATGATGGTGACCTTGGCCACCTCTGGGATGGGGGGATGTCACCACCATCAAGCATAAGGGACAGCATACAGTAGAAGGGGAGACAATGACAGGAACATAGCAAGGGCGAAGAATCTAATCTCTTGTGTGGGGTTGGGGGTTGGGGTTTTGGGGAGACGTGTTCTATGCAAAATTAAAATCCATCTTGGACAGCAGCTATGATTAATGAGTTAATATTTGGTAGAGAAATTGGAATCTGAGGAGTCCTTGTCATGTTGATAAGAGCTGTGAAGCAGCCTGGGCCATCACTTGCACCATGCTTCTATCTCCTGAAATCACTAACAAGAACATCAGCAGCCCCTTTCTGTGTTTCTCATTCACACTGACATTATTACTAGGTTTTGTTTACAGTTTGTCTTACCTGATGTACTATAAATACATAAATTCACAAGTGGTAGATTCACCTGTTGGCTAATATATATCAAGCAGCCCCTTTCTGTGTTTCTCATTCACACTGACATTATTACTAGGTTTTGTTTACAGTTTGTCTTACCTGATGTACTATAAATACATAAATTCACAAGTGGTAGATTCACCTGTTGGCTAATATATATCAACGATGTTTCATTTCCGGGATTGTTCAGGTGCCGCCGGAAATTCCTCCGGATGTCCGTCATTTTTCGGCTGGATGTCCGTTACCTTCCTCTTTCATTCTAAACTCCGGTGGATTTATGAGGACTATGGTTAACTGCTCCTCAGATCTCTGGGGTAAATCCAGACAGCTAGCTAGACTATCTGTCCAATCTGAGTTTTCTGTTGCACGACTAAAACAACTTTTGAACGTACACACGTTCCACCAAAACAAGTTCCTTCCAGAGGCTATTATGCAGAGGCACCGTCATTGCAGCCTGCGCGTAGCAAGACGATTGTGATTGGTTTAAAGAAATGCCAATAAACCAGAACAGGTTTTTCTCCCATCCTGGAATGTTGTGTGGACTAGAGTGCGGATCGGGCCGCATTTTTCTGTCCGAGCCCAGCCCGTGTCCAACAGAGAAGTAACCGAACCTGGCCCGTGCCCAACAGGCATTAAGATATTTATGTCCGAGCCAGACACAGTTAAAATCTCGTTTTTTTTTTCTCATACTAATGACACATATGTTTGTTTGTGTGCAAAGCCTGCTTTTATTAAGCAACTGTAGGAAGGCTTTCAGAAATGTCAACAGATGAGCGCATCAGCGCACACGGGGCAACAAGCGCACATTAACACAGGCGCGCACCTACAAGCTACATAATAAGGCTCGGTTCGGGTGTGCATCCTCTAGTGTGGACTAGCCAGACCTTCCTTCGCAGCGCTGTGGAGGAAGGTCTGGCAATGTGAGACTACCTGTTGGCTAAATTTCTCGTTAGGCTTTGTGGTAGTTCATTGTAAAAATTTGTCATGATATGTTATGCCTTTAGACTTGACAGAAAATGAGGGAAGAGAGAAATTGGGGAACAATATGCAAATGTAGGTCCTCGACACACGTTGCAGTGCATGGTCAGTGCCCTAAACCCAGCAGGTGCGCCTTCCTGATAACATTTTTTAAATGATACAAAGAGAAGGTGGTGCACAACAAGAGACTACACAGCTAGAAATAACTGCATAGTAGGACATTAAAGAAAAGTTTGGTCGAATTAAAAACAAACATTTGTTTGTTTTCATTAAACAAACAGCAAACAGCCTTAACTATATTCATGCCCACAGCCTGTTGCACTTATTCACTGTAGGTTTCATTACAGATTGAGTATTATATTTATTCCCATTATATACACTACTGGTGAAAAGTTTTAGAACACCCCAATTTTTTTAGTTTTTTATTGACATTTTAGCAGTTCAAGTCCAATGAATAGCTTGAAATGGTACAAAGGTAAGTGGTGAACTGCCTGAGGTTAAAAAAAATAGTAAGGTTACCCAAAACTGAAAAATAATGTACATTTCAGAATTTTACAAAAAGGCCTTTTTCAGGGAACAAGAAATGGGTTAACAATGTAAAGCTGTTCTGCAGCAATGGAGGTTGATCAAGCTTTCAAAGTTGGTATTACCAATTCCCACAGGTGTTCCAACTTGTCTGGATTACTCACAACCCCCTCTGTTTGTATAAAAGTATTGTTGGAACACACTGTGGTACCATACCCTCGTGGGCATTATTTGAACTGTATTGTACTGCAGAAAGTGGTGTGTTGCTATAAAAATGGCGGGAAAAAGGTAATTAACAATGGAAGAGAGACAAACCATCATAACACTTAAGAATGTTGGTCTTTGCTACAGAGAAATTGCAAAGAAAGTCAAGGTGTCAGTGAGTACAGTATTCTTCACCATCAAAAGGCACTTAGAAACTGGGGAAAACTCTGACAGGAAGAGGTCTTGTAGACCCAAAACCACAAAAGAATCAGAAGACAAGTTTCTGAGAGTCAACAGCTTGCGTGATAGGCGGCTCACAGGACAACAGCTTCAAGCTCAGCTTAATAGTGGTCGTAATAAGCAAGTCTCAGTTTCACCTGTAAAGAGAAGACTTCGAGCTGCAGGTTTGATAGGTCGAGTTGCAGCAAGAAAGCCATTGCTAAGACGTCAGAATAAGAAAAAGAGGCTTGACTGGACCAAGAAATACTGCCAATGAAGACTGGAAGAAGGTGCTATGGACTGATGAATCAAAATCTGATTGAAATTTTTGTACGCCGTCGAGTAGGCGAAAGGATGGTTCCTCAGTCTGGACATCAACTGTCAAACATGGAGGAGGAAGCGTGATGGTCTTGGGCTGTTTTGCTGGATCCAGGGTCGGTGATTTGTACAGAGTGAAAGGCACCCTGAACCAAAACGGCTACCACAGCATTTTTGCAACGCCATGCAGTACCCTCTGGTATGCACCTAGTTGGTCAGGGGTTCATCCTACAGCAAGATAATGACCCAAAACATAAGTCCAAGCTATGCCAGAACTACCTCAGGAAAAAAGAACAAGATGGTAAGCTTAAAAACATGGAGTGGCCAGCACAGTCACCAGACTTAAACCCCATTGAGCTGGTTTGGGATGAACTGGACAGAAAAGTGAAAGCAAAGCAACCTACAAGTGCCACACATTTATGGCGACTTCTGCAACAGATTTGGGAAGAACTTTCTGAAGAATATTTGATTTCCATTGTAGAAAGAATACCACGAGTGTGTTCAGCTGTTATATCTGCCAAAGGGGGCTACTTTGATGAGTCAAAAATGTTGAATACATTTTGGTTTATAAATTGATTCCATGATTTATTTTTTAACTTAAATTGTTCATTTGTTCTATTCTTTCATTTCAGAGTACAATAAGACATTGAACTGCATGAATTTCAATAAAAAACAGGAAAAATTGGGGTGTTCTAAAACTTTTGACCGGTAGTGTATATTTTTATAATATTTGGAGAATTCAACATTCATTACAACCCCACATTCTGCTTTATGATGAATCCGGCACAAGTTAAAGGAGCTGATGGGATTATGTTTCACTTGATTGATTAATTGATTGATTGACATGGAATAATAAGTGACAGCCCTCTTACACAGTAGATTAATACCTGGAAACTCACCAAACATGCTTGCAGAATATACCAATCCACATGTTATTACTATAGATTAATTTTCTTCCAAAGGATTTTCCTGCTGGACAATTTTCTCTCAACACAGTGTCTGATCAAATGTTGGCACAAAGCCTCCTATTATGAATATAGTATACTGTACCAAGAGCCCATATCTACCTGTTATGAACGTGATCAGTATATGGATGTTTCATGTGGATAAGGGAAAACATGTTAATGCAGGTGTAAATGCAGCACAACAGTTTGCAATTGGCACAGGATCAGATTAGCCAGACCACATCTGCATTGTGATCACATTTTAGGAAGAGAAATAATTTGAGCCCATATAGCAGCATGGATTTGGGAGATTCTGAAGGGACAGGTTGTGCGCATGTCTGCAATGATGACCTTCCAATTAGCATTAGCCTAATTAGCAAGGGTAGCTTCCGCTGTTTCCATGTGTCACCAGAGCCTTGCCATTGTGCATGTCGTAGCAGTCCCTCATTAGTACACACATTGCTTCCCTTTACCTGAGAGCTTTGCCTGCCTGATTTTTATAGTGGGATCCAATCCCAATGCAGGCACGGCTGAGACAACAGGTATGCTTATTAATTCCAGGTGTAAATGCAAAGGCCAGTGATCAGATGTCTTAGGTCATTGGTGTTTTACAGGTCCCCAGGAAGTGCGCTGGGCTTTGAAGCCCATTTGACATAGCAGCCAAACAGTTGAATTATAACTTCTATGTCTGTCATGTGATGCCCTCTGTCCCAAAAAGACTTTTCCCTGTAGACTTACATGGCGAAAAATACATCTGTAAATCAGGGGATACATTTTTTTGAGCGTCACAATCCCCCCAAAATGACTCATTTCACTATCAGAATTTGATCCATTCGGTCCCATAACATTTGGAAAGTGTAGGAGAGCTGCATGATTAACCCTTGTGTGGTCCTTCGGGTCCCAGTGACCCGAAGGACAACACAAGGATTATGTACTTCCCTTTACTTTGTTGAGAATTGCTCTCTAAACCCTGTTTCTTGTAAAGTCAGTAAGTAAAGTTTATTTCTAGAACACATTTAAACACAGTTTAAGCTGACCAAAATGCTGTACAAACAAGAACTAAGGTGCTGTATTAACCCTTGTTTAGAGAGCAATTCTCAACAAAGTAAACGGAAGTACATAATCCTTGTGTTGTCCTTCGGGTCACTGGGACCCGAAGGACAACACAAGGGTTAAATAATTTAATCCCCATTAATGTTAGCGGAGCACTAAACCGAAAGTAGCTCTATGGGCTCCATAATGTGGAAAGCAGTGCCAATCATCCAGGTCATTTTATAGGTTGCAGTGGAACTTTTTGGTTTCATGCACCACTAAGCAACTCTCATAGGAATCAACGGGGCTTCGCTTCGAATGTGTATCCAGGTTTTTACTGAACAGGCCTCCCAGGCCCAGGGGCCCCTTAAAGGTGCTATAGGTAGGATTGTGAAGATCCAGGATTTAGCCAAAGAATTTGAACATCGACAACTTCTCAGTCCCTCCCCCCTTTCTGCTAAAGCCTAAACGGTCTCCTAAGCCCCTCCCCCCACGAGAGAGAATGAATGAGTGTGCCTGAGCAGTGATTGACACTTAGTTAGGCACTCCCCCTGGCCCTGATTGGTGAATCTGAACAGGGAGTGGTGGATTTTCTCGAATCACTCTACATTATTATTATTATATAGTGATAAATAGTGTATAATAATTATTATTTATTATACACTATTTTTTTTTAGATTACCTGCTTAATGTAGTTTTACTGGAACATAGGGTCAGTTTCAGCAAATATGACAGAAAGTTAGTTTTATAAGTCTTACCTACTGCATCTTTAAGCCTAAATGTCTGTTAGGTAACTTCGCATTGTCTAAGGGCCCAGTCATTTATGTCAATAACAAAGCCCCAAAAGTCCTAATGAAAAACTGAAGGGATAGCTTAAACATTCACTTTGAATGTGTCCGTGCCCAGTGATTTATAGTGTAAATGGTTGTCATTACTTAACAAATCTGAGACCCCCAAAAATGTAGTAACATATTAGTGTTGAAATTGTTATACAAAGCCTTAACTCTTAGTATCCTACTCTTTAATGAACCCTATTATCAAGAATAAAATCTTAAACTAAATTCACATATTGCTAGTGTCTTTTGAACAAGACTTTGTTGCTTTGGCTGAAAACCTTTTGAAAACCTGAAAATTGATCTCTTCTAGCTAAGCCAGTATACTGATACAGAAACGTTTTTGTAGAACAGCATTAACCCTTCCATCGAATGTTTTTTTTTAGATTAGCTCTGAATGTTTTTAACCAAAACTCTGCATTACTGACTAATGTTGCCCGTTCCCCTCATCATCCATGCACTGCTATCAGTGCTGCATGTAGACAACCGCCCTGCAATATTGCATTAATTCTGTCAGTGGCTACTTTAAAAATACAGATTTGGGTGGTTCTTTGTATTTAGCAGAAAACAAATAGAACTTGTATGACTTCAAACAGTCACTACATGGCAGGTCGAGAGAGAGAGAGAGAGAGAGAGAGAGAGAGAGAGAGAGAGGTATTTTTTGCATAGACTCGACATTGTTTACTAGACTGCAGTCACTAACTAGCCTCGCTTCTGATCATACAAATCAATCCTGCTGTCTCCGTTAATTTACGAGGCCAGTGCTGATGCGGAGGAACTGCCTCAATTCATCAAAGATGTTGGAGCTGAGCACTGTGGACTTAAATTTTCATCAATTACTGTAATACAATTATAGGAGAGGAGATGAAGTTCAGTGAGCAGGGGGCATGCTTGTTTACAAGTGTTTCTGAATAGAAAAAGGCTGCATTACAGGCAACAGTCTGCACACATTCTCCTGTATTTATATTCAAAGCATGCTAATCCATTCTATGTCACATACCAGCCAACTCACTAGCTATTTGTGAGCACAGGACATTGATGAATACCCTGAAATGTTACCCCATATCTTGTGTATTTCAACGCCGGATGTCTCTCATTTTCTGCCGGATGTCCGTCCCCTTCCTCTTTCTTTGTGTTGGCGTTCTAAACTCCGGTGGATTTCTGAGGACTATGGTTAACTGCTCCTCAGATCTCTGCAGGGTAAATCCAGACAGCTAGCTAGACTCTGTCCAATCTGAGTTTTCTCTTGAAATGAAACGTCGTCGATATAAACTATGCTCCCCATGACTATTAACTGATATGTACAATCCATGGACACCAGACATTATGATACTATAAAGAGATTGTTGGCTGCCTGGACCGAAAGAACAAGGGTTTGTGGCCTTACCTTCCGTTCCGACCCCCAGGCGCTGTCCTTTGGTTGGCCTCCGCCAGGGCTGTGCTTTGTCACCAATCTGGTTTGTGACATTCATGGACAGGATATCGAGGCATAGTCATGGTTGGAAGAGGTTGCAGTTCGGTGGGCTGGGGATCTCATCGCTGCTTTTTGCAGATGATGTGGTTCTGATGGTATCATCAGTCCGTGACCTTCAGCACTCACTGGATTAGTTCACAGCCGAGTTTGAAGCGGCTGGGATGAGGATCAGCACCTCTAAATCTGAGGCCATGATTCTCAGCAGGAAACCAATGGAGTGCCTACTCCAGGTAGGGAATGAGTCCTTATCCCCAAGTGACGGAGTTCAAGTACCTTGGGGGCATGTTCGCGCGTGAGGAGACAATGGAGCAGGAGATTGGCCGGAGAATCTGCGTAGCGCGGGAGGGTATTACATTCACTTTATCACACCATTGTGACGAAAAGAGAGCTGAGCCAGAAGGCAAATCTCTCAATCTACCGTTTAATTTTCGTTTTCTACCCTCACCTATGGTCATGGCTGGGTCATGACCGAAAGAACCAGATCCAGGGTACAAATGGCCAAAATGGGTCTTCTCAGAATTCCCAGGACTAGTTGGAGGGATTTTATATCCACCCAAGTCTGGAATGCCTCGGGATCCCCCAGTCAGAGCTAGGGCTTTGACTTTTGCCCAAAAATCATATTTGAAGTTGTTTATTAATATTCGAATATATTTGAATATTTATTAATAATATTTTGACCATTAAATGCCTTCAGTAAGACCTACAGTGCCTTGCAAAAGTATTTACCCTCCTTGGCATTTTTCGTGTTTTGTTGCCTCACAACCTGGAATCAACATGGATTGTTTGAGGATTTGCATCATTTAATTTACAGAACATGCCCACAACTTTGAAGATGTTTTTGTTTTGTTTTTATTGTGAAGCAAACAACAAATAGGACAAAATAACAGAAAAAGTAAATGTTTTTCACCCCCCTTTGTAGAGCCACCTTTTGCGGCAATCACAGTTCCAAGTCGCTTTGGATAAGTCTCTATGAGCTTGCCACATCTTACCACTGGGATTTTGCCCATTCCACCTTGCAAAACTGCTCCAGCTCCTTCAAGTTGTATGGTTTGCGCTTGTGAACAGCAATCTTTAAGTCTGACCACAGATTTTCTATTGGATTGAGGTCTGGGCTTTGACTAGGCCATTCCAACACATTTACATGTTTCACCTTAAACCACTCAAGTGTTTCTTTAGTAGTGTGTTTGGGGTCATTGTCCTGCTGGAAGGTGAACCTCCGTCTTAACCTCAAATCACGCACAGAGTGGTACAGGTTTTGCTCAAGAATATCCCTGTATTTGGCACCATCCATCTTTCCCTCAACTCTGACCAGTTTCCCAGTCCCGGCTGCTGAAAAACATCCCCACAGCATGATGCTGCCACCACCATGTTTTACTGTGGGGATGGTGTTCTTTGGATGATGTGATGGGTTGGGTTTGCGCCAGAAATAGCGTTTTTCTTTGATGGCTAAAAAGTTCAATTTTAGTCTCATCAGACTAGAGCACCTTCCTCCATACATTTTGGGACTCTCCCACATGCCCTTGTTTTTTGCTGAAAGTAATGGCTTTCTTCTGGCCACTCTGCCATAAAGCCCAACTGTATAGAGCGTATTGTCGTCCTATGTACAGATACTCCAGTCTCTGTTGTGGAACTCTGCAGCTCCGCTAGCTCTAGGTCTCTGTGCTGCCTCTCTGATTAATGTCCTCCTTGCCCGGTCTGTGAGCTTTGGTGGGCTGCCGTCTCTTGGCAGGTTTGCTGTTGTGCCATGTTCTTTCCATTTGGTTATAATATATTTGATAGTGCTCCTGGGGATCATTAAAGATTTAGATATTTTTTTATAACCTAACCATGACTTGTACTTCTCAACAACATTGTCCCTTACTTGTTTGGAGAGTTCCTTGATCTTCATGGCAGTGTTTGGTTAGTGGTGCCTCATGCTTAGGTGTTGCAGCCTCTGGGGCCTTTCAAAAGAGGTCATGTTCATGTGACACTTGGATTGCACACAGGTGGACATCATTTCACTAATTATGTGACTTCTGAAGGTAATTGGTTGCACCAGAGCTTTTTATGGGCTTCATAATAAAGGAGTGAATACATACGCACATGCCAATTTTCAGTTTTTTATTTCTAAAAAATTGTTTTATGTATATATTTTTCTCATTTCACTTCACCAACTTAGACTATTGTGTTCTGATCCATCACATAAAATTCAGATTAAAAAAACATTGAACTAAAGGCTGTAATGTAACAAAATAGGTAAAAAGCCAAGGGGGTGAATACTTTTGCAAGGCACTGTATATTGGTATAAGTTGTGTTCTGTTATACACTGCCACCAGAGGGCAGTGTATAAGTCAATGTCAATAGGCAGGCAATGATGTTTTCAGAAGAAAAACACACTGCCGCGACAGTTTTTTTTTAATTAAAAGTCAGACCCTGGATTAAACACAAACAGTATGCTTTCGACAGGAAGTTCGGAGCTTTCACTGTAGCCTACGTAAGTGGTCTAATGTTTATACTTGTGCACTGGTGTGTGCGTCAAGCCGGCATGTGTTTGTGGTGTGGGGAGTGTAATAGCCGGGAAACACTTTACTTTACGTTAGACAGTCTGGCGAGGTCAGTGACTCAAATCTGTTTGGTGTGTCCCGTGCCGTCGTCAGTCTGGGGGGCAGTCTGCGTTCATTTTGGTCGACCTGAGATGTTCAGTCGCCGGCAGGGCAGTCAGGACTCACCCGGAAATGGCGAGCGGAATGAGGTGACTACAGTCTCTCAAAATCTGACGAAAATCTTTTAAACTGACGTTTCTTGAGCTGAAATGAAGACAGATTCAGGAACTGCATGGCCTATTTCTCGCTTAAAATGTTCTCAGAAACACGTTTCAGTGAACTATTTTAGTACAATATGAGATCGTATTCTGAACGGCCGCCATGACAGTCTGGCTTTGAATTTCCGGAGAAAACAAACCCATGTGACGCGTTCGTCCAATCAGCTGCCGGTTTTCATTTCCTGGGCAACAATACAGATTTGCGCCGCCTGCTGTTATAGAGATTTATTACGTCTCGTCTCGTCTCATCTTTTTGGTGTGTTCTGTGGCACTTTTTGGACCAACACGGGGAGACTGATCATTTCGACTGGCTTTTCTGTGAATGGTCGGCCGTCGGCTATATGTGTAAGCAGGTTTAGAGTGAGAGAGTGACAGTGATTACCGGTTGCTTCAGAGTAAGTAGCGACTCTAGAGTCATAGTGAGAGGAACAAAGCGTCTCCTCTGTGTTTTCTGACCATGGTGAGACATGTGTAGCAGGAAACATTAACCCTCTCCTTGATTTCACGTTGTTTATGGAGAAGGAGAACCAAGAAATGAGTCGGGGGAAATGCAACGCTACCAAGCCACGGCCGAGGGACGTGCGTTGCCGCGACGTGTAGTTAGATTTTGAAATGCGTGAAAAGGCCTCATCTGAATTGTTTACAAGCAAACACATTTACAAAAAATAATGCCCATAACAGGATCAAATATTAAGGGCTGCCTAATATTCGTTCGAATATCATTCTTTTTTTAAACATTCGAATTATATTCGAATAACGAAGTTCGGAGTCAAAGCCCTAGTCAGAGCTGGTTATTGTGGCTTGGGAAAGGGAAGTTTGGGGTCCCCTGCTGGATGCTGCTGCCCCCGCGACCCGACCCAGGATTGTGTTTGACGATGGATGGATGGTTAAATAAAGATACTGTAATGTCAAATAAGCAATTTTAAAGTTTAGGTGTTGGCTGATCTGCCCAAGATCCAACGCATTCAGTCTTAGGGCCCTATTTTAACGATCTGAAACGCAAGTATGAAACGCCAAACGCAAGTAGCTTTGTGGGCGGATCTCGGGCGCTGTTGCTATTATACCGGCGGGATAAATGACTCTTGCGCCCGACGCAAATCTAAAATGGGTTGGTCTGAAGTAGCTAGGTGTGGTTTGGGCGTAACGTGAAAATAACCAATCAGAGCGTCATCTCTCATTCCCTTTAAGAGCAGGCGTGCTTGTTCCATGGCGGACTGCTATTATGATGGCCGATTTGCCTGGCGCACGCCAGCGGGAGCTGTCCGGCATGTGGCAAAGTAATAAATGCCCGTCTTAGCCGGGTGGCGATGTTGCTGCGGCCTCTCGGGCGCATCTCCTCAAGTCTGGAGAGGATTCTGCAGCCATGGAACGTGGGCCTCCAAATGCACCACCTGCTCCTGTTGTGCCCCTTCCTCCTCCCCCCACTCCATCTCCGTCCACCCGGTCCACCAGGACCGCATCGCGCATTACTCCCGGACCAGATTCCGCCGGACTGTCCAATCCCGCCGTAGTTCAACATCACGTCTCCTTAAGTCCTCTAATATTTCCTCATTTATGTCATCAACACATCCATGATTCATGGAAATGTGTAAAACACAACAAGCCACAAAGAATGCTGCGACTTTTTGAGGATTGTACTGTAAAGTGCCTCCTGACCTATCCAAACACCTGAAGCGCATTTTCAGTAATATTTTCCTTTGTAATTATGTATGGTTTGCAAAAATGGGAACTGCTGCATCCATTTAGATGAGAGAAGTGTATGCGCGTTGTGCACACGCTACATTATGGCCAAGCACGCGCCCCTAAAATAGCATCTGAATAACGCGCTACTGACTTTAGACTAGCGCCACTGACTTTAGACCAGGTTTTTCCTGGTCAGTGGCGGAATTGTTTTCTGAAACTGCAGAATAGCACAAAGTAACGTTTGCGCCAGAACACGCCTCCTCTTTTCGCTGAACCGCCCCCAGGAGCGCAAATACATTCCCTAATTTACCGACGTGCGTCTGTGGAGGGAAAAGTCCGCTGTGCGTGGGGTGCAAAATAGGAATGATACATGCGTCGGTGTACAAAGGCAATTGCGCTGAGTGCAAGATAGGGCCCTTAATCTTTGAATATTATTGTATCACAGATAATCCCTGTATGTACACATTATCGTGTTACCTGGTAAATGAACATCAAGTAGGGACCCTCCTCCTAGCTTTGTGCATAAAAAACCCATGTTTCTATATTTCCTCTGTGCTGGCACACTGCTTTTCATCCATGTTGGCCTGCTCTTGGCAAAGGACATTCTTGCATGCGGAGCTGCTGGACCAGCACCTAAATTATCCAATTAGACGGTGGGGCAAGACTGTCTGCAGGCCACTGTGAGGCCTAATCTTGTCAGCCAGACCGAGAAACTGCATGAGTCCTAATATATTGGATTTCTGTTAGGGGTTATGTCCTAATGTAAGCACCGAGTCACCTCCTGGGGCTAACGCTCTCTTTCTCTTACATGTACACACACGCACTCACAAGTGCGCACACACGCACATACACACACGCGCGCTCGCTCGACTAAACAGTCTGCAGTCTCTGTATGAAGTTATGAGACCAATTGATGTATGAGGGGGCGGCTGTTAAATATTCTTGGTAATGAGCCTTTTTTGTTGGGTTGTTGCTGTTGTTGGGCTGGTTTACAGACAGGTAGTCTATATCAACAACTTTTAATTTTCGGCCGGATGTCCCCCAGTCGATTCTGGAAACATCCGCAGAGCAAGAACCGACAATCAAATTATATTTATCTTTTTTTTTTGTGAAATTCTCATCACACACTCAAGACCTCTCATTTAGAAAGCAAACATCATCACTCAAAGCACTGACCTAAAAACACTAACTACAGGGAGCATTACATGAATTATGAACCATTATCTTTCAAGTTTAGATGATTTTTTCACATATTTTTCAGTATTCATATTCTGCACTGGCTGTAATGCTTTACTTATGGGTTGTTCCCTTCATTATCATTTCCTAATTATTTCCTAGAAAGCTTCCTGGAAAGGACAATGTCATTTGGCAGTAATTATAGAAAATAAGATGCTCTGCTCATGCTTTCTTTTGAAATTGGCACACTGACTGGAATGGCAGCGGAGTAGGGCTGAACTGTATGTGGAAAATATCTAATTGCGATTAAATTTGACTGATATTGTAATGCAATATGATTCACGATATTGGAAGGAGTGATCATTTTTCAGTCATAATTCTCATTTTCATTGAAAATTATGAAAATCTAAATAAATTTAAATGATTATAGTGTGATTTTTGCGAGGCTCTGTACCAAACAAAGATAAAATTCCCTCAAAGCCAAGTGGCTTTCTTGCTACAGGTTTATGTGACGCTTCTTCTCCAAATACACCGTGAAAACTAAACACAGTATAACGAGAAAATAAAGACCACATTAGCTTAATATGAACATAGAATGACATGCACAGCATGTAAAATAACATTCACCAAAGTAAAATACAGACACAAAAAAACATACCTCGTTGGCTGCATGCTGTACACAAGGGAATAGAGGTTTCCTTAGATCGCTGACATCCGCTATAACAACCTTAAAACTTTATCAGAGCATTAAACTCTCCGTGCTTCGCTTACTGTGAGCTTGCTCACTCGTGAGCATCCCACAAGGCCTTGCTTCAAAATAAAAGCACTTTACTCTTACCAAATAAAATCATGTAATGATACTAAATGCAATTTAAATAATTCTAAATTATGAGATTGGTTGAAAACAAATCATACACTATTATAACGTCATTGCAACAATTAGAAAATATGTTTTCTTTAGTCTGTAGGATAGGATTTGTAGGCTGGGACATCTCTGCAGCACCACAATACTTAATTCAGAATGGTTTGACACATATTTTGCCATTAACAAATAAAAAAGTGAAATGTACAAGACTGTGTACAGAAACAAGCATAGACTTAAGTGGTAGCAGCTCGCTCTAGCCATTGGCGGTATTGCAGGTGCGGGTAAACATTTCCATGGTAACAGCGAGCTCCACTAATCAGAGATGTCGCAGTTACACTTAGGATTGTGGGTAGTGTAGTATTTCTACATGAAATCACGAATAAAACATGTTTTTCTTAGAACAAGGTTGATTTCTTTCAGACTTCTACAGGAGCAGAAACCTTAGTTTCACAACATCGTAGCTCGTAGTCAGTCTACCTCGGATGGTTAGACCACATGTGTCAAACTCGAGGCCCGGAGGCAAAACTCGCTTTTTCAATGTTTTGATGCTTTTTCTGAAATTTTTGTCACTTTTGCCGATGCTTTTGGTGCTTTGTTTAAAGTTTTTGCCACTTTTTCTGACATTTTTTGGCGCAAATTTTTGACGTTTTTTTTCCAATGTTTTTGTCACTTTGTTCTTTGATTAAATTATTGTGTTGACTAAGCTGTAAAAGAGAAGGGTATATGAGACATGCAATAATAGAGTAAAAGATGTTTTCGATGAAATGAAAGGATGTCTGGCCCTTGATGTGAAGTTGAGTTTGACACCCCTGGTTTAAACATTATCGCTAGAGCTGGAGACATGATATGGTATGGTATGATATTGATATGGAGACGATCAAATATCAACAGTATTGTTGACCAAATATAAAGATATAGATATTGCGGTGATATTGTAGGGTTGACTATTGGTGCTTCACAAAATATTAACACAATGAGAGTTTAGATAGATAATCATCAGTCATGTGGATATAATAACTACTGTAAGTGGGTAATGGTAAATAAAACTAGTAAGTCTGGTAAAGTTCAGAAAATGACATCACTTTACTGTAATGCAGCCTTTAAAACCAGGAAAAGATAACACGTGTCATATTACAATATTACGATATACAAGATTTAAGACGATATCTAGCCTCATATATCGTTATTGATATATTGCCCAGACCTAATTATGGCTAATAATCATGGATTAAATGAAAATGAATGGGATTTTTATATCCGGGACCACACTGTTAAGCTCTATACGAATGCCTGAATTGAGTTGAAGGACTAAGCTTCTTTCAGAAAAGTACCATGACTATTGACATTTCAAGAACTTGCTATTGCCAGTGTCTGACAAATGAATTTGGATTCCAAATTCTGGAGTACAAGTTTGAGTCAAAACCTACGTGCTGCTCTACCAAGTCAAGTCAATCAGGTGGATGTAAATTTTTGCAAGTGTTAACCTGAATGAACTGCCAGGAACACGTCCATCTTCATTTTGCAATGTTTAATAGAAGAAATAATCACGGTTCAATACAAGCATGTTTATGTCTCTTTGTACACAAACAATGCTCTTCTGCTTCTCTTAAAGAGATAGTAGTCTCACTTTGGCAGACCTTCCTCCACAGCGCTGCGGAGGAAGGTCTGTCTAGTCCACACAGCATTCTTTGGATGGAAGAAAAACAAGCTCTGGTTTATTGGCATTTCTTTAAACCAATTATAATCGTCATGGGCGGTGCTAAGCGTCGGACAGAGCCATGGCGTGGCTGTTAAATAGCCTCGTGTTTTGGTGGAACATGTGTACATTCAAAAGTTGTTTTAGTCGTGCAACAGAAAATTCAGATTGGACAGATAGTCTAGCTAGCTGAATGGATTTACCCTGCAGAGATCTGAGGAGCAGTTAACCATAGTCCTCAGAAATCCACCAGAGTTTAGAACGCCATCAAAAAGAAAGAGGAAGGGGATGGACATTGGCGCAGCAATCCCAGAAGTGGAACGTCAAGGATATAGTCTACAACACATGTAACGTTATCTTACCTGATGTGTTTTATCCAGTGAACTTGTATCAGCAGAGAAGCGAAAGAATGAGCGAGATCCTCTGCTCGTGTGAGTAACGTTACATCCCAGTACCACACACACAGACATCGTAGCTTCAGCGAGACGTCATCCATGCCACTTTGAAGTGTGTAGCCTTTCTAATTTCGTATTTTCACAGTCTGATATTTCAACAGTTAACAATGAACTGAGACTTCCTTGACTTGCAAAACTATCTTTTAAACTGATGTACATCATATGTGTAATTCATGAATCAATTCAAACGGGATAAATAAATAATTTGCCTCTCCCCATTCACCACCGTTCATATTTTTCCCATGGCTGTCCACCAGAAGGGTAGGGACTTTGCCTTTATATAGCCTGAAACTGGTAACCCTAATGGAATTAACCTGATTAATAATTATCAAACTAAAACAAATGTGTATAATACTAAAGAGGGATGTGTGTAAAAACCCTGAGTACTATGTATTTGTATTTGTATATGTTATTTATTCAACCTGTGCTTTTTCCCTATTACAATATTATCTATTGTCTGTTGTCAGCAGGGTGTGATTGCTTGTTACCATGGAAACCCAGCTCTAATGGGCAGTATATTACAGTTTTCAGGCTTTGTCTTTGTTAAATGATCTGCCTGACATTTAACAGAAACAAATAAGTGCTAATTAATGTAACAGGCGAATTACACACACATATATATATATATATATATATATCATAAAAAAAATGCTTATTAAGGGAATACTATTTAAAAGTTAGGGGTATGGTTAACTAATAATAATGGGTGGGTAATATTTATTCATACATTTATTTGATTATGTTTAGTAGGCTAGCCTGATATAGCCAACGTACTACTTATTCCAAAAGTATCATTTTAAAATAAAAAATAGCCTAATAATAATAATAATAATAATAATAATAATAATAATAATAATAATAATAATAATAATAATAATAATAATAGCAAATGTAATAAATCGTTGGGGCTGTTGGCAGTGTGTTGGTATAATGTGTCCAGACAGAGAGCTGCAGCACGCCGCCTCGCAGGCTCCACATCGCCGCGTGCCCCCTTCGCTCTCTGTGCCGCCAACTGCAGCCTGCAGCCGGCTGGGAAGAGGACTCAGTAGCCGGTGCAACGCGGTGGGATTTGAACCACTGTCTTTTGTTTTCTGCCGGGGCTGGCTGTATATTCACCGCAGCGCTTCTCTTCTGTGTGTGCGTCTCTCTCTCTCTCTCTCTCTCTCTCTCTCTCTCTCTCTCTCTCTCTCTCTCTCTCTCTCTGTGTCTCTGTGTGTGTGTGTGTGTGTGTGTGTGTGTGTGTGTCTGTGTGTTTCTCCTTTACAGCTCCTCTCTGCTGGGATCCTGGTCTGCCAGGGGCTGCAAAGCCGTGCTAGTCGACTCATTCCGAACCAAATGCGTGTGTGACAGACTGTCCACCTTCGCCATTTTAGCACGGCTCAATCCCGAAATGGTAAGTCCGACAAACCTCCCTTGACTTCGTTGACGTTAAAGCTATCGGAGACGGTGTGTGTTTTTGTGTGTGTGTGTGTGTGTGTGTGTGTGTGTGTGTGTGTGTGTGTGTGTGTGTGTGTGTGTGTGTGTGTGTGTATGTGTGTGTGCGGTTTAATGTGAATGCATCAGCTGTTTTTTTTCTGTCTTCCAAAGGGCGTCATTGTCATTACATATCAACAGATCCTCCCTCTCTCCCTCTCTCCCCCACCTTCTTTTTCTCTGTCTCGACATGCCAAAACCATGCTGCAAAAGGTTATTATAATCTTGCCAAGGAGAAGGCTCTTTGTTTCTTTTCTTTTTTGGATTTGGGGTAGAAGTGTCTTTATTCATGTTGCACCTAGAAGGAGATAAACTGTGTCTGTGTGTCTGTGTTCCCAGAGAAAATGCACACAGGAAGGGCAGCACTGTGCTGCTATGCTGTGTGCATTAAGATGGTGGTATCACTGTCAGATGTGCTGACAGAGTGAGTGGGATTTAAGATCATGTCATAGCTGATGATCATTTATACCTGCATGTCCCCCCACACCCCCCACACCCCACCTTCGCCAGCCGTTCTTGTTCAAATTGGCATATTTTCAAATATTATACTGTCAATGGCGTCTCCATGGTTACCAGGCCCCATGGAGAAGGTGCTGCATTGCAATCCAGTAATCTGAGAGAAAAAAAAGACATTTTAATAAGACTACAGTCAGCTAGCTACAGTCAGAACAAAATTCCCTCACATTGTGGCTGTGCTGTGTGTTTGTGAGAGAGAGCATGTATGTTTTATACCATGGCAGTGGCTCCAACCTGCCCCAGTTTCTTTGGGGGAAAGGGCAGTGTCTTTGTGGGGAATTTTCATTCAGTGCGATTAGTTATTATTAGACTGGAAATTGCCTCAGAAGCAGTTTGCTCACTAGTTGTCCTGGTAACAGCATAGGCGCCAAAGCTTTCTTAAAGACATAGGAGGCAGCATGCTGTTTCTCCTCCTTCCTGCCCAGCCTGGAAGGCAGGCTAGGCCAGGATGAGACAGCATGGCTTTACCACCTTCAGTCAAGCATTTATGATTATTTTTGGCCAAGATAGTTGTGGTTTAGATCGAAGCATATGATGCAGAGGAAGGGGATGTGACTGAAAGTGCTGCTGATGCCTTGATGATGGAGGCTGCAGTGGTGTGTGTTCCATTTGTGCTTTGTGCTCAGTGCTGAAATGATTAGTTCATCAATTAATTAGCCGGCTGACAGAATTGGTCAATGACTATTTAAAGGAATAGCTCAACATTTTGGAAAGTACTCTGACGTACAACGCTGGAGTCAGGATGCGGTTAGACTGGAACCAGGGGGAAACAGTTGACTCTTGTTTTTTTATGTATACACAAACGGAGGTGTAACATGTCAATGTGTGGTTTTAAGGTGAAGTTAAATGCTGGAACTAGTTCTTGACAGAACGCAGTTTATCCATCTGTCCAGCACTTCTGTGCAGCATCTCCAGCTATAGTGCGGGTGACTGTGTTTGCTAAACATAGGTTTTTGCTATTGGTCTCTGTATCTCTGATGATAATTCTATAATTCAAATTCTATAAACAACCATAGATAACTTATTGACTCACTATTTAAAGATTGTTTACTGTTTTTTATTGTTTTTAACTATGCCTGCAAGGTAGGCAATCTCTGTATTGTGTGTGTGATTGTGTGTGATTTGTACTATGCTATCTGCTGCACAACAAATTGCCCCATTGGGGGACAATAAAGTAACTTGAACTTGAACTACCACACGTGGCTAATTCAGTCTGACGACACGCCTCTGACAAGCTGCATCCTGTTGTTGTAGCCAAAATACACACACCCAAATTTTAATTGTATTTTTAACTCCACCTAGTCTATTGTGTTTTGGCTGTATTTGGTCGTATTTAGCCTGGTGGTTAACTTAGACCGTCCCCGCTGTTTTGGTTTAATCCAACCTGCTCGTCATGTGCGTTGTTGTTTCAGTGGGTTTGGGTGGAAAGCTCATCCGAACTCTGGTGCGGATCAAACAAATGAACTCTGGTCTGCATGAAAGTGGGGGTCACAGTTCACTTCCAAGTGAACTAGAGTTCTGTTTACTTCATGTGAGAACTCGATCTCCCAAATACAGGAAGTGGACCAAATACAGAGCATTTACTAGCCTGCAGTTTCAACCTTGCACACAATTTATGGACTTCAATACGATGATAACTTTCAGATCCATAAGCTTCTTCCACCCAAGACGTTATAAATTTGGTGTTGCTCCATTATTTCTGAGACCAGAAGTGTCCGCAAATTTCGGACATTCTGTCCAATAAACGAGCGACCGTCTCGATTGCGTGACGTGTGTCTACAGTGTTTGGTGCGTTTGACAAAGTGTAGTGTGAAAGCAAACCCAACCAAATAAAAAATGCAACAATGTTGCAACTTCAACCCCGAATCACCCACCGAACTATCAGGGTGAAAGCACCCTTAGGGCCTTTTCACACATGAAAGTCCGAACCAAGGTTCATGTTTTTGTTACATTGTATACATTTGATCCGGTAAGTTTTGGTTTCACACTGCAGTTATGCAAGCGCACTAAAGATCTCTACGTGACAAAACTACGTCCTGCCGTCATCACATAAGTGAGCTGCTTCTCCAGATAGCCTACTTATATTCACTTTTACTCACAACATGCTAACCGGCAACATAGGATTCCATTCACTATGCTAAGCTAACTAGCGGCGCTTCCCCGGTCTTGTAACACAAGGAGAGCCTGCCAGAGCTTCTTGTATTTTGTCCAAAAGTCCGAACCCTCCAAAAAATGCTTTCACACTATAAACGAACCTGACCATGGTTCAGTTTGGTCCGGACCGAGACCACCTCTTTTTATCGGACCAAAATTTGGTCTTTTGATCCGGACTGTGGTCCTTGGGAGATTTCACACCTGTAATTTTGGTTCGGATCAAACAAAAAAGTCCGAAAGTCCGGACCAAATAAGATATGTGTGAAAACGCCCTTAGTCTTCACTTTGTGTCATACAACCAGGCTAGCTGTTTCCCTCTGCCTCCAGTCTTTATGCTGAGCTAACCACATGTTGTCTCCAGCTTCAGCATCATACATGAAGTACAGATATTAGATTGTATCAATGGTGTTATAGGGCTTGGAGATTGCAATGAATGGTTACAGCTGGCCTGTTGCTTCTATTCATTGTACATTGAATATCTTTTTTGGGGGGTGTTTTACTGTTGGGGGGTCATTGGGGGTGTCATTTTAATAGCCATCTTCACTTTTCCTCTTTGTTTACTCTGATGTTTACATTTAAAACTTTGAACGGCCATTCTAGAGTCAACAGGAGACTGCTGGGTTGATTTTCCTATCCTAATAAACGACTCGTAGTCATGAGATGGCCGGAGAGATGGTCTTGTTAGCTTGAGCTCAACTTCTCCACCGTTTCTTTAGGGTTTACTCTGATGTTTACATTGAGACTGGCAAGTTGATTTCCTGATCCTCATATAGCCACCATCACCATCACCGTCCAACAGCAACCACATCAGGGTTTTCCCTGGCTAAGAATGGGCCTTTGGCGGGGGACTACGCACTGCAGTAAGCATGCGCTGTCTGCGTACAGTAAAGGCAAAGAGTCTCCGTTACCTTGTTTGACAGAAATCTATGCATTTACCTGTTATTTCTGACAATTTGATAAACAGAAATATTTATTGTGATTGAGTAAATAAAACCCCAATTAACAAAACTGGTTAAAAAAATAATATCCATATTTAAATAAATCACTGGGAGAGTCCGGTACAGGCTGACTCTGGAGATTTAACTGAGATTAGCTCTCATATTCAAATTTATGTTATCGTAAACACATTTGAAAAGGATTTGAATTGCTATTTTTATTCTCAATTCTCCCCTCCCAGCGAGCTGCAGTTTATGTCCCCACTGACACGTATTATCACCATGACTACTAACAACAATCGGCATTTTGTTGTGTACCAATCAAATGACCACGGCAAACAGTTCAATGACCTTTCTATCCATTTTATTTATAAGGCTGCTAGCATGGCTGCATACTTTTGGACTTAGATAGAATCAGATACAGGCACATCAGCGAATTATGAATATAGACTAATAATTAGAGATGCACCGATTGACCGGCCGGTGACTGGAATCGGCCGATTTTCACGTGACCGGCCATGACCGCATAATTAACATCGCGCCACATGAGCACACCTCCACTCCATCAGCTGTTTATGAAATGTCATAAAGTCCGCGGCTCTGCAGAGCCGTCTGCTCTATTGATCTCAGGCGAACGGTCAGCCGCTCTTTCTCCCCTCTGAGGCTGAACAACATGAAAACCGCACTCACGCGGGTCCCGTGAAATATGACAGCTACAGTTTATCGGAAAATAGTGTTAGGCATCCTGACTTTGATGAATTTACTGTTTATCAGACCCCAGATGAGACAAGAAGCTAACGTTAGCGAACACTGCGGTCCCTCTGACGCTCCCGCTGCAACAACAACAACAACAAAAAAAGAGAGACGGTGTATTCCTCTGATACGTTGTATTAACGTTACTGTTAAAAACGCTTTTCAGGTTAGTGGGGATGCATACCGCTCCAAACCAACATTAAAAATGTAGTAATCTTCCCCCAGCGTTTAGTTTTGGCGCTAAACTGTGTGTAAAATGAGTTTATGACGTTTATGTTTTCAGGTAACGTTACTGTTGACCGTTCAAACAGGCCTGCGTGTGCGTTTTGAGAAATATCTTTATACTGCAAGGCTATATTTATTTTATTTTTATATATATATACATATATATTTTAGTTGGATATTGGATGTGAAAAGACAGAAATGGTTCTAACATTGCGCTTTAGAGTAATTTATATTGTTCTATTTTATAGTGATCTGTTCAAAAAATTTTCTATGTTCTATGAAAATGTAAAATGTTCTATTAAAGAAAAGATCGAAAATAAATATTTGTGTGTGCTGTAAAGTGGTTAGAAAATATGAAATCGGAATCGGCTAAAATCGGTATCTGCAGGTCAAACTCAATGAAAAATCGGAACTCGGAATCGGCCTAGAAAGTTGTAATCGGTGCATCTCTACTAATAATCATTAAAGATTAAATTAAAGATAATGCCTAAAATGCTGTTATTGGTATCGTAAAGTACTGGAGTTTATGCACAGATTCGATACCACGTGATTTAGCCCCAGATAAAATCAACTTCTTTTTCTGTTATGACTGTCAAGCTGGATAATAAAAGAAAGTTCTATGGCGTTCATTGTTTGTGTTTGTTCACAAAAAGTTTAACCTGAGCCACGCCGTACAACAAATATATAAATCATATCACATCCATACAGAGATAGTAGAATACAGCTGTTAACACATAATGAAATATATGACGCACTAGTATCGGATCAGTTGATACATAAGTTCAGGTATCGGAATCGGTATCAGGAAGCAAAAAATGGTATTGAACCATCTCTAATAATTATCAGTGGACCATTACTGGGGCGTCCTCCGTTTGCTGTGGTCCCTGCAGCCTGCCTACACCTGTTCACAGCTCTGTAGCAGCCTGGAGGCCTCACACGCCCTGGGGGAAGCTAAACTGTGGCAGCTCCTTCTGGCAGAAATAGAGGAAAAGATAACTCCTCTCTTTCCTCATCCTGCTGTCCCTTTTTCCCCACATTCTGGTAATTTGTGAGACAGCCATGGATACCATGCTAATTATTCCTACTGCAACACATAGCTTCTAAATGGCCCTCTCGTCTGCAGCTACCCTCCGACAGCCCCAGCATGATAAACACCCCAACCGCTTTTTTTCCCCCCTCTGCCTTCCCCCTCGCTCCTCTCATCCTTCTTTCCCTCTCTCCTCTACCCCTCAGTCATTCCATCAAACCATTTTCATCCTCAGTTGCTGCAATATATTTTAGCTTCCCTCTGCTTACTACGTCTCGCACTCCCTTGCTGCCACCTCTTGTGTCCATTTTGCTCAGTCTAACTTCGCTGCAGGCTTTTAGAAGGATAAACTGTGCGAATAAAAATGCATAGCAGTCAAAAGAGCCAAAACCTGAGCCCAGTTTACTGCCACTGCTAGACTTGTGTGTGTTGAGGGGGAGGAGGATGAATGAACGTGCTTGTGCTTGTATCATTTTGGATGTTGTAAGCCTGCGTTAAGCCTTTTCTTCAGTTTGAATGTGCTGTCAGGATAGATGCAGTGACAAAGCCTCTTTTGGCCAATTAGCCCACATTTTTAAGAGTAACAAGTGAGTAAACAGGACTGACTGAGGCTTGCAGGGCTACAGGCCAATAGCGTGTCATCATACTCATTCAAGGATAAATGTATTTGTGTTTCCTCTATGACGGGGCACCATATATTGTTGGTAGTCATACATACATAGGCAACTGAAGCTGCATACAATATTGCTTTATTTCAAAGGTGAAGTAGATGTTTATAGAAGATAATTATCGGTTATGTGGCCTGAATGTGGCCAATTTAGAAGAATAGTTTAACATTCGGTGAAATATGCTTATTCGCTTTCTTGCTGCGAATCAGAATCAGAAATCAGAAAAGGGTTTATTGTCACAGTAAGTTATACCTATGTAGGCGTAATTGTCAATTATTTTACATAATCGCTGTGTCTTTGTTTAACCGCAGTTATTTTCTAACATTAGCTAAGGTGCTATAGGGTGTGACTGTTGATTTTGTTTAGATATGCCAAATTATTATTCTATAAGTATATGGTCAGACTGTTGAGCTAAAGCTATGCTAGTTGTTAGCACTTGGCCCTATACACGTTCAATAAGGGGTGGGGGTGCAGTTAGACAGACATTCTTTTTTTATGATAAGAAAGAGGCGTGGTTAACTTTATAGGCTGTGAACTTGTGTTACTACATTATCTGGGTCACATGACAGTGATATATAACCAAAAGATTTATCCAAGAATTCACTCCAAACTTTAATTTGTCTAAATAAATATTTTAAAATTTGACTGAAAGAGACAATTATATCGGTAATCGCAATTATTTCTTGGTGAATGGTACATATTAAACATGAATAAAAAATAACAATAAATACAGAAAAAGAAAATTATTATCTACACTATATACACTATTTGTTTATGTGTATATACCAAATAGCGTCTTTAGCATTTTAGCATTAAATGTTAAATAGAGTTAGAAGAGTATCGGTGTCACTCTTATCTCATCTACGGAAAGTGTGTAGCTGGAGCCAGCAGCTGGTTTACTTAGCTTAGCATAAACACTGGAAACACAGGGAAACAGCTAGCCTGACTCTGTTCAAAGGGAACTAAATCCACCTACTAGCACCTAAAGCTCACCGTTTTAATGTGTTAGCTTGTTGAATAAATAAATGTATTTGCAACTAACAATTATTTTCGTTATTGATTCATTTGTTAAATAAAACCTGCCCATCACAGTTCTTTAGTGCCTGGGGTCACGTCCGCACATGCTTGTTTAATTCTCTCCAAAACTCAAAGAGATTCAGTTTACAATTAGATTACTTGAACAGCAGAAAGCAGCAATGTTCAAATGTGAGAAAGTGGAACCAGTGAATATTTGGCATTTTTCCCCCCAAAAAAGACAATTAATCACTTACCAATGATATCAACTTATCATTTCAGCTCTAAAAACAGATCCAGTGAATAAGCTAGCTCACAGTTTATCAGTAAGCTGTTTGTCGTGGATAACAGTAAAGATTTGTGTATTTTATATTTAATGAGCATTGATCATTGACCGATTAGATTTACAACTAGCCCCACTTACCAAGAAGCGTGAATGACTTTTCTTCATTTAGTATGTGGATCAGTAGTTTTAACGTCCAACCTCTCCATTTACACCGAGATGGAACGTAACACATTACAATTACTCACGTTACTGTAATTGAGTAGTTTTTTTAGTAGTTTTTAAAATCTGTAATTTTACTTTTACTAAAGTATGTTTTGTTTAATGTATTGTACTTTGCTACATTTTGAATCACATCTGTTACTGAGTAAAAAAGTAAAAAAACAAAATCTTAACGTTTTGTATCTGTCAACAAACTTATTATTATTATTAAATCACAAAAGACTACAAATAAGATATTACATAAATATAAAAAAAATATATCACCCCTCTGCTGCAGAAAAGTAACGAAGTAACTTTAACTCTGAGTAAATTTTAAATGAGCTACTTTTTATTTTTACTTGAGGAGACTTTCATACCGGTAGTTTTACTTAAAGCTATAGTGCGTAGTTTCTGTCTCCCCCATGAGGAATTCTAAGTAATGACAACAAAACTGTCGGTGTGTCCACATGTTACAAGCCTTCCGTGATCTCGCACCACCCTCACCCCTCCTCCATGCAGTTGCTTTTAGCCAAGGAGGACACGGAGGATTAAAAAAACATGATGGACTCTTCAGAAGAGTTCATTATCTTCACTCGTTATCTTCAGTCATACTGAGAAATACAGAGAGAGTTGTGTGGAGTTGATAATTAATTAGCTTTGTAGCAACTCATTTGGCAATGTTAATATCAAAACGCATTAAAGCTTTAAGTAAAAGTTAATCAAAGTAATAGTACTTTTACTAAAGAAGATTCTTTTTGTACTCTGTCCACCTCTGCTTTTACATATCCATTGTTAGTAATTGATACCAGTGCATCTTGTTTAAGCAATCATTTTGTTTGCTGCGAATATTGGCAGCAGCTTCATCTGATAGACTTCTGAAGGAAATGACATCCTGTGGACATCCTCAGTGTTGGGAGCTGGCGCATCCCCGTCTCTGCTCATGTGGAATAATGCAGTCTGGTCACTTTATTTCGGGATGCTTGTCGCTTCTCGTTTTGGACGCTGCGTGAGACTCCCAGCTGAAGCTCTGTCATTGGCTGAGGAGGAAGTAAAAGTTTGTCTTTCTCAGCAGATGCCTTTCCGTTCCATTGCGCTCTCCCCACCCCAACCCCCTCTCTTTGCTTTTAGAGAAGGAACTCACTGCAGTGCAGATTAATCAGAGGGATTTAATTAACTTGGCCCCGGCACACGCATCACACCTGGAGACAAGACAGGCTATAAACTTAGCCAATTATCTCCTTCTAGAAGGGAAGTAGGTGTGTGTGTGTGTGTGTGTGTGTGTGTGTGTGTGTGTGTGTGTGTGTGTGTGTGTGTGGGGTGGGGAGGGACCTCATGTCCTGGTTTCTTCATGTTCAACCCCCCCCCCCACCCTCCACCAACCAAAAAGCTTATTTCATTAAACTGTCCCTCACTCATCTTGACTCATTTTACCTGCCAAGAGATGGTGTTGTATATGGTTGTGAATAGTTTCAGGGCATTTTCACACCTGTAGTTCGTTTGCTTTGATCCGAATCAGTTGATGAGTTTATAAACTTTTAGTAATTTCCCCCTTGGTTTGGTTTGGTTTCACACCTGGAAAAAAGTAAAAACAGGAAGAAGGTCCTGTGTTCTGGACGTCTCCATAGTCAAACCAGCTCATTTTATTTAAATAATGCGACATTCTCACCGAGACTTCGCTCTGCTCTGCCGGCGTCTGTACGAATGTGAGAAAGCGATTTGATTGCTAAGATTGCAAAACTAAAATATCACAAGCACTTCATGCATAAACATACAGCCGTACACAAGACCTATGCACCCTGCTGCAGCTGCCATGTTACAGTGTAGCCATGACAACTAAGACAATGTCTGCTGTAGCATGGGGATGGTGTTTAGCTGTCAGTGTTTAGGATAGGAAAGAATGCCAGGTCTATATTATGTGTATGTTTGTTAGGTGAAGGCATGCATCACTGTGTGTGTGTGTGTGTGTGTGTGTGTGTGTGTGTGTGTGTGTGTGTGTGTGTGTGTGTGTGTGTGTGTGTGTGTGTGTGTGTGTGTGTGTGTGCGTGCGTGTGTGTGTGTGTGGGTGGGGGTGGGGGTTATTCATGATTCACCTTGAAGTCACCTTGCTCTGCAACAGAGGCACAGAAAGCAGCCAGCCTGCCGACCTTTCTTCAGCCGTTGATACCAGACGCTAGGGCTGTGTAATTACAGAATATTTTGAGAAAATCATCATCAAAAGCATCATTTTGCTCATTACCTTTTACAAGTAAAGTGTTCTGAATGGAAAAAAAAGGTTCATATGGGAAATATTTCAACTTTTTCACTGTTTTTTAAGTTCAATAAATGCAACATCTTTCCAAAAGTCAATGAGTAATTGTGTTAAATAATTGTGATTTCAATATTGACCAAAATAATCGTGATGATGATTATTTTCCATAATCAAGAAGCCCTACAGATACCTGCATGTACATTGTGTGTGTGTGTGTGTGTGTGTGTGTGTATGTGTGTGTCGCACACAAAGTATTCACTGCATAATTGTATTAATGTCAGGGTAGAAAAGCCTCTCACTGAAAGATATAGCAGTGTTGAGTTCACAGCTCACTTAGGCAGTGCTGGTTTCTTCTGGTGTGTCTGTGTGTGTGTGTGTGTGTGTGTGTGTGTGTGTGTGTGTGTGTGTGTGTGTGTGTGTGTGTGTGTGTGTGTGTGTGTGTGTGTGTGTGTGTGTGTGTGTGTGTGTGAAGTCATCTCGTTAACCTTTACAACCCCACTTACCACCTTAAACACTCTTCTGTACAGCCAGCCGGCTGGGCCTACCCGCTCACACTCTCTGACTTAAATCATCTATCTGTGAGTCTCGAAGGCAAATCTTTCGTCTTTCAAGTTAAATGATGAAATGGCCATTTTCTATAGTGTCGGCGTTATTGTCCACAGCAATACATGATAAAAGCCAAGGCTAACAAGTCCACTTGCTGAGTAGCTGCTTTTCTTCAGAGAGCATCCTCACACTATGTGGTTGGAGTTTTTACTCACCAGCAGTGGTTACACTTCTCACCTTGCTGCAGTGATACAGAAGTTAACGTGTGTCAGTATAGACTATAAAAAAATAATAGCATCAGTGACATCACCTATTGGTTCGTGGACTACCGCTTTGAAGCCAGGAGTTTGGCATTTTGGCTGTCGCCAACTTGGTATTTTGGAGCCACAAGTAAACATAATTGGACGGGGGGGTGACGCGGATAAGCCACTGTCGTCTATGGTTTCAGTAGTCTCGCATTGCCAGACTTATCTCAACAGCGCTGTAGAGGAGGGTCTGGCTAGTCCACACAGCATTCTGGGATAGGAGTAAAATGTGCTCTGGTTTATTCACATTTCTTTAAACCAATCACAATCGTCTTGGGCAGCGCTAAGCTCCAGACGGAGCCACGCTGCCTCTGCAAAAAAACTTCTTTTGGTGGAACCATGGTGTTTATAAATAAATTATATATATATATATATTTTTTTTTTTATTTTTTATTATTTTTTTTTCAATCATTAACCTTATCTTATGGTGCGTTCTATTATTTATCCGTGTCGGACTTCCGACTAGGAAAACATACGTTGCCTAGCAACAAGCACCACTGCGTCACTTTTCCTCGGATTTCCGAGCTCGGAACTCGGACAACCGTGAGGACGCCGAGCAAGAATTCCGATACGGATTCCAAGATGGCAGCGCCCTGTGTAACTTGTAGGTATGAATTGTTGTCCTTGTTTTTGGACCACTTTGGCTTTTTAAATGAAGATTTCAATCACTCGTATTACAGCAATTCCTTACTATGTCCGTTTCACTGCCTGTTGGTAGTGGAATCGGTCTTGTTGTTTGCTAACGTGGCTAGCGTTGCTAACTCGGCCAGTGCTACCATAGCAACAGCTTTCCGTGTGGTGTCCATGTTTTTTCTCCGACTCGGACGCGCAAAACATACCAGAACGCTTGAAGTGTGGAAGTGACGTCATATCCGAGGTCCGAGTCGGTTCGTTGGGAATAATAGAACGCACCATTAGTCTATATCCACGACGTTCCACTTCCGGAATTGCTCTCGTTCTGTCGGAATTTCGGATGTCCGTTTTCTGATTTTGTTTCCGTCACCTTCCTCTTTCTTTGTGTTGGCGTTCTAAACTCCGGTGGATTTATGAGGACTATGGTCTCCTCAGATCTCTGCAGGATGACTGCTACATATCAGCAGCAGCAGTTTAGATTATCTCAAAGATTAGTGAGATCAATAAGGAAACCGGTGTTTTTGTCGGAGAACTTTGGCCTACTGCAAAGCATCAGAGACTGAACTGATGGTAAGGGAAATGTAGTCCACTGCTGCATTTGAACCATGAGTGACCCAGTTAGGAGGTGAGCGCTCAACAAATCGAGTCAACAGGGAATTTGTCTGCTTTTGTATTCATCTGCTGACAGCTCCTGTCAAAGTCTGTACACGCCACAGATCTGCAAGGCCTGGCCAAAGTTTCCCTCCGACCTTTTCTGCAGTGATGGTTTCACACTGACTACGAGAAATCATTCCTACCACGGGCAATACAACTTGTTAACACTTCATCACTGAGTGTTAGATAAGACTCATATACAACACTACAAGTGTTATTTGCACAAACAGGTTTTACTTACATCTTTATAAATACTATTTTACTTGTTGTACATCTTTATTTGCCACTTGTTTAAACATTTGTACATTCTTTCCTTTAGTATTTTTCTATCTTTATTTTTGAATAGTTGTTCTTGTATTCTATCCTATTGATTATTTCTTGTATATTCTGTATGTGTGCTGTGTGTCTGATAATTTGCTGCTATAGCACTGACATTTCCCAATTTGGGATCAATAAAAGTCTATCTAATCTATCTATCTATCTATCTATCTATCTATCTATCTATCTATCTATCTATCTATCTATCTATCTATCTATCTATCTATCTAGGGCTCCACAATATATGTTATTTTAATTGTTATCAAGATATCAATTGGCGCAATAAACACAATGCGAATGTTGTGAAAGAGTTTTTGTGTTGGTTGAAAGAAAATATCAGCAGAAAACTGCACTTTAAAACTGTCACTTTTTTAATGGTGCCTTATATATTTTCACATTCAATGTTCAATTTGTTAGATTAAAGAATGTTGGAAATGATTTCCTTTAATTTGTTTTTATTAACAAATGAAATTACTGTTGTTAAATTCACCAAGCAATTTGTTGTATTTTAGCAGAATACTGAAATCAGCAGAACTGAGTACACTTGAATATCATTATCGCCATATTCAACAATGTTATCACATATTTTCCTCATGTTGTGCAGTCTTAATGGTGTCAAGCCTTTTCACTATACTATTTCAATGCATCATACTCTTCATATAGACCAGGGGTGTCAAACATGCGACCCATGGGCCAGAACCGGCCCTCCAAAGGGTAGAATAGAATAGAATGCACTTCATTGTCCCCGAGGGGAAATTTGTCTTGGACACAGTGCCACATCCGTTGCTTCACTACACAAACAATATGTAACACAAAAACATTCTATAAAAACATTCTAAAATACATATAAAAGGGTCCACTGGATGACTTTGCAAAGTGTGAAAATTGCAGAGAAGTAATTAATTCTAATTCCAAATTTACCACTTTAATCTCAGAGAATATCCAAGTTTTTTTTCCTTAAATTTACAACTATAAGCTTGTTCTTGAGTTTTTTTCTCTGAATATTACCCCTCTCTCCCGAGTCCGTAACATTATTATTTTTTTCTACCGTGGCCTTAGAACACTGTCGTAGCAGAAGCAACTTGCGTTTGCTAACATCAAACTGACAAGAAACTCTGTGGCAGATACAGTTTCTGATATTTCTGGAGTGGTTTACTGTTCCGGCCCACTTGAGATCAAATTAGGCGTATGTGGCCCATGAACTAAAATGAGTTTGACACCCCTGGTATAAACACTGTGATCAGCTGATGAGTCATGATTGCATCATTAAAGCCTTGGAAACATGGTCGCAGCACTTTTTTTTTCACATTCTGTGTTCTCTTTCTTTTATTTTTCAGAACATGGATAAGACACAGCTTCCATCCGTGACGCTGATCGTGGGCTGTGGAGTGTCTTCACTGACATTGTTGCTGCTCATCATCATCTATGTGTCTGTCTGGAGGTGAGATAAAGCATCTTGCTCTGGAAACATTTAGCTTTGTGCTGTGGAATTTGTTTCCTTTTTTTTTCTAATCAAATTGCGATTTTTCTGCCAGATTACGATGCAATTTTTGAGGCATCTTTTTTTTTCTTCTTCTTTTTTGTCCTGCAGGTACATTCGGTCTGAGCGCTCAGTCATCCTCATTAACTTCTGCCTCTCCATCATCTCCTCCAATGCCCTTATTCTCATTGGACAGACACAGACACGGAATAAGGTGAGGAACAACGTATCTGTTTATGTATATTAGCATTTACTTGACGACTTATGATGACAGTGATACTAAGGGTGTAGTCTCGCAATGCCAGACCTTCCTCCACAGCGCTGTGGAGGAAGGTCTGGCTAGTCCACACAGCATTCCGGACGGGAGAAAAACCTGCTCTAGTTTTTCTGCGTTTATTTAAAAGCAAATAGTCTTGGGCGGTGCTAAGCGGCGGACGGAGTCACGGTGCCTCTGTAAAATAGCCTCGGGAAGGAACTTGTTTTGATGGAACACGTGTACGTTCAAAAGTTGTTTTAGTTGTGCAACAGAAAACTCAGATTGGACAGATAGTCTAGCTAGCTGTCTGGATTTACCCTGCAGAGATCTGTGGAGCAGTAACCATAGTCCTCAGAAATCCACCGGAGTTTAAAATTACAACACAAAGAAAGAGGAAGGTGACTGACATCCGGCCAAAAATGAGGACATCCTGCGTAATTTCCTGTAGCAATCCCAGAAGTGGAACATCGTGGATATCGACTACTAAGGGTGTAAATCTTCACTGGTCTCACGGTTCGATTCGATTATCCTGTCAACGATTCAAATTGATTTGATATCACGATGCATCACGATATATTATTATATATTGCCACATATGGTTTTCAACAAATTCAAGCAGTCAGATATACAATATGAAATCCCCTTTTTATCATATCTGCTCTAAAAAAAGACACTTCCGACAGCAGACAAAAGGCAAAAACAAAAAAAAGCTGCGACCGGAAAGTCATCAAGAATCATATAATAATCGATTATGGTCTGTCACTGCATCGATGCAGAATCGTCCAGGACCGCATCGTGATGCAATGATTCATTTCAACACCCCTAAGTGATGCAGTTTGTCTGATTCATTGAACATCTCACTTGTTGCTTGTTGCTTATATTTTCTCTGTCTTGTCTGTTGTTTCAGGTCTTTTGCACCCTAATTGCTGCATTTCTTCATTTCTTCTTCCTGTCCTCGTTCTGCTGGGTTCTGACAGAGGCGTGGCAGTCCTACATGGCAGTGACGGGCCGCCTCAGGAATCGCATCATACGCAAGCGTTTCCTGTGTCTCGGCTGGGGTGGGCCTTCTGTCTGGTGTCCATCATACCGTTCGTCTCGTCTTTCTTATCTCCCCTGTGGTAATGTGCATTTTTATTTATCTTTCCTCCCAGGTCTCCCTGCACTGGTAGTTGCAATCTCAGTGGGATTCACCAAGGCAAAGGGATATGGAACACCAAGCTAGTAAGCAGGCTTTCCTACAGCCGGTACATTTACTCCAGTACTGTACTTAAGTACACATGTTGAGCTACCTGTACTTTACGTGAGTCTTTTCTTTTCATGCCACTTTCTACTTCTACTCCGCTACATTTCAGAGAGAAATATTGTACTTTTTACTCCACTACATTCATCTGACAGCTTTAGTGTCTTCACAAATTCAGAGTTTTGCACACAAAACACATGTAGTTTATATAATACAATGTTTTATTATTAATTAAACTAGCCAACAGTTTATAGACAACAAGTAGGCTACAGCTGAAATGATAGACCATTAAACACTGATTGACAGAACTGTTTTTATCGTTATTTTTCTGCATTGAGTACTTTAACTTTCACATTTTCCTGATGACACTTACATACTTTTACTTACATTATCAATGCAGGACTTTTTTTTTATTTATTTTTTTACAGTTATTACTTTTACTTATGTAAAGTATCTGAAACTTCTTCCACCACTCCCTATATATACCTCTTAAACTTTTTATGCAGGGATATTACAAATGGTTTGGGTTGATGTCTGCTGCATATTTAACCTCTCTTTTTTTCTCTGTCTCATATATCTTTTACCATCCTCATTCTTGACATGTCCTCTACCTTTCACCTCATTCCATGCCTCCTCTTTACAACCCTTCACGTTCACCCGTTGTGCCTCGCTCCTCCATCATCTCCATTTCTTCTGATCATGTCTTTCTACGTTTGGTTTCCCTGCTCCGTGTAGCTGCTGGCTGTCTCTGGAAGGAGGTCTTCTCTATGCATTTGTTGGACCTGCTGCAGCTGTTGTCTTGGTATTTCCTCTTTCCTCTACACTTTGTCTTTGTTGGTTTTGCTTTTAAAACCTCTGCACTATTTCAGATTTAGACCAATAGCCCCATATATATCAAGCATATTTAGTCTGCATATATCTATGCAGGGATTTAGAACAGTAATGATATTAACAACCTTTAACTGTACTTTCATTTAAAAATAGTAAAACATATAATGCAAGGGATAATAAAACATGAGTTTAAATAAAACACAATATTAAAATGGGAAAGCAACCAACAGCCAGTCAGCCGCCATTGTGAATAAAACTCTCAGAAACATATGACCATGATATATAATGGTGTTCACAGTTCATTTACAACATTTAACATTCAGGGTGCTACCTCGTTATTTTATTGTTGATATAATACAAAATATAAATATATATATATATGTATGTATATATATATATATATATATATATATATATATATATATATATATATATATGTACAGTATATCTAAGAAAGGTACTTCAGTTTAAGAGTAAACAAATTAAATAATTGCCAAGTTAAAAGCCCATGTCTCCTTCTTGTCGTTTTGATTTTATCTTCCCTGCTTCCTCCTTTTCTTCTCCACCTACTTCTTCCCTTTGTTCTTTACTTCCCTGCCTCATCCTTTCCTTGTCTACTTCCTCCTTTACTTCCCTGCCTTATCCTTTCCTTGTCTACTTTCTCCTTGACTGTCCTGCTTCTTCATTTCCTTGTCTACTTCCTCCTTTACTTCCATGCTTCTTCCTTTCCTTGTCACCTTCCTCCCTTACTTCCCTGCCTCTTCTTTTACTTGTCAACTCCTCCCTTACTTCCCTGCCTCCTCCTTTACTTGTCAACTCCTCCTTTACTTTACTTCCCTGCCCCCACCTTAACTTTCTTACTTCCCCCTTTCATTTCTGCCTTTTCCTTTTCCGCATTTACCTTCCATCTTCCTTCTTTACCTCTTTCTTTCCTTCCCTCCCTCCCTCATCCTTTCCTCATTTACTGCCCCTTCTCCTCTCCTTCTTTTCCTTATATACATCCTCTTTTCCTAACACAGATATTATTTATGCTATATGTTTAAGTATTTCTAGTGTGTCAGGTTATGTTTTTGGGCATCTGCTTAGCTAAAAAAACGTGATCAAAACGAGCTAACGTTAGCTAAAGTGTCCAATAACTACAGTATAGATCGTTTATTTTACAATTTTGGCATTAAAGATTGTATAGAAATATTAAATAATAAGTTCATAATTTAAGCACCCTGTATTTGTTTGGTGTACAACACAGACAACCACTATTCGATCTTTTATACCATAACCATAAGAAAAAACTAGCTTCCTGTTGGCTGACAAGTGTTTGTTAAAATCCAATATTAGGCCACCTCAAACATAATTAAAGTGCATTTTGATCACTGTTCAAAGTCACTGTTTGAGCAATAACAAACCTACATTAACTATAACATAATACTAGTGTTTTACGTGCTTTCAGTAACTGTCCATGGTATGTTTAACCCCATGGACAACCCAAGTTAAACCAGTATAGTACATAATGGACTGCAGCAGTTACATGAATTATTATAAGCATAGCTAGGGTTCCGTTTACCATTTTTACAGCTGCTGTTTAAATTAGAACAGGGACAGTCTTACATTAACCATAAAATCATGTAGAGACAAATTTATATAGAACTATTCAGCCTACATCTGGGGGAAATCACTGCCAAACCCTGGCAGCACCCAGTCTGCAGCGACAATGTGTCCTTGTTTCTCTCATCAAATCCATTAGCTTCAGTTTCAGTGATTCTCTTCCCAGTGCTTCTTTCCCACCTACAAGTAAACAACTTATTTTTTTTTTTTTTTTTTACACGGGCTGCTCCTCTAATAAAGAGCTTCTGCTCCAATTGGCACCCATACTGGAGGTCCGGCCCACAGCACCATAGTGGCTTGTACGAGGGATTTTCATAGGCTTTGAATCCTCAAAGCAGTAAAATGATAGGAATCATAGTGCGTTCCATTTACCTCGGAAGCCGGAGCTGGGAATGACATCACACCCGAGTTCCCTTTTACAAGTTGGATTTTTAGCTCGGGGTACTTCCGAGCTCGGAAATCCGAGGTCAGGTGGCGTGTACAAATGGAACGCACTATCACTACAGTCAAGGACACCCCCTCCCACACCTTTGAATTCACAAGTCTTATATTTTATGTGTGATTTTTTTTTTCAGCACACTGTCTACTTTCTAAAATGTATTAATATGTTAGCAATCCATCCTTTCAGCCATCCTTTAAGTCTCATGCTTCATTGGGTGCCTGATAGTTTTTATCACTAGCATTTAAGATGGTACAGTTTAGCATTTACAGTGCAGAGCCTACAGTAAGTACAGCTAGTGTGTGTGTGTGTGTGTGTGTGTGTGTGTGTGTGTGTGTGTGTGTGTGTGTGTGTGTGTGTGTGTGTGTGTGTGTGTGTGTGTGTGTGTGTGTGTGAGATATGGCTTATGTGCATGCTGCCATCGTCCTGTCATGACGAACATCATCACCATCCATCCATCATCATCAGAGTTGATCTGCATGTTCTGAAGTAATGGAAGTGTCTTTGCTCTGATTTAATCATGTGCCTCTTCTCTTTGGCAGGTTAACATGGTTATTGGGATTCTCGTTTTTAACAAACTGGTGTCCAAAGACGGCATTACTGATATGAAACTAAAGGAGAGGGCGGGGTATGCCTTATACCACACATCCATTTTACACAGTGACCTATAACCAGCCTGATAGCTCAGCCAAAGGGGGAGGGACTAGCGCAATGATTGGCTCCTTGCCTGAAATGATCATTGGCCATCATTTCAGACTTTGGCAAATTGGTTGAAGATGACACTTATTTTTTAACACCAGGACGATGAAGAGGACAAAGAAAAAAGTTTTTAAAAAAATTTAGAAATATGACTGAATTAATCAAACATAAGAGAACATGTGTTTTCGCTAAGCCTATTATCAATGCTGGAGGATAGAAGAATGTTAGAAAGACCCGGAAAGATGTGGGGAATGGCTGTCTGGTTATTGGTCCTGCACAGACTGAGCAAGATGATGACTCATCTCATTGCTTTCTTTTAAGTTTTCAATTGTGTCACATTTTCCTCCAGCTGCTCTTTGTTTGCAGGTGTTGCTATTGATGTAAAGTTCTGTAAATCCATCCGTGTCTTTTTTCTCCTGTTTGGTTATTTCTAGTAGAGGGAAGCAGGGTTTTAAAATGCAAAAGAACTGCAATGGACATTCAAGGAAAAACACAGTTCATCACAATTTTGGTTTAATTTTTGTAGCTCTG
Source organism: Perca fluviatilis (assembly GCF_010015445.1). Lineage (NCBI taxonomy): Eukaryota > Metazoa > Chordata > Actinopteri > Perciformes > Percidae > Perca > Perca fluviatilis. The sequence goes on along the minus strand of NC_053118.1, from coordinate 6,323,396 downwards.
GCCATCAGTTTTGTTGGTTAGGATAACACTGTACTTAAAAAAGTAACTGCTGAGATCACGGAATGTGGTGACATTGCTAAAAAAAAGTTTTTACATGGCAAGAGGACTCAATTCAATTCAATTCAATTTTATTTATAGTATCAAATCATAACATAGGTTATCTCGAGACACTTTACAGATAGAGTAGGTCTAGACCACACTCTATAACTCAGCACTTACCAACAGAGCCGATGGCCAGAGCTACAAAAATAAAACACGTTTTGTAGGTCATTGTTATTCCATTCAATTGTTCAGTTCAGTGAAGTTATGGAGATAAGAGATGGAGTTAACCTGACAAGCCAGTTTGCTAATTTTAGCCTTTTATAAAAGGAACACTCCAACATTTCGGATAAAAAAAGACTAGATTGCTTAGAGGCTTACCTAGAATCAGATGATAAGATCAATATAATCGTAGATAGAGTTTAATCTCTAAGTTCAGTCCACAGACAGGTCCAGAATGTGTTTAGCCTGGATGAGCATACAGGCTGACGCAAGAGAAACTGCTAACCAGCTCTGTCAAAAAATATAGTTAGCTAAGCTAATGAAAAAATACACCTTCCAACAACTTCAAAGTTTTGTTTTCATAAAAGATATCGTGATAGCTGGTAGCAACCGGACCATTTGAAAGTAAAGTAACAATGGTTGTATTTCATTCTCCGTCTGTTAACACAACCCACTGGAGACAAATGATGCATGCCAAAACACCTGCATTTATTTCTCATAAGTCCACATACAGTGATGTGCATTATGGCGTGTTGTTGCATGCAATACATTATTGCCTATTTCTAGGTTCGGGTGGAATTAGCAAGCTGACCTTGTAAGCTAACTAATGTTAGCCAGCAGCCGCAGCGGGGGCTGCTCGGTCCCTCTACTTTTTTGCCAAGACACAGTGTTGACAGGACCGGAAGCGAATTTACGAATAGCAGCTCGATTGGTCTTGGCGTGGCCATAGTAGGATTCGTAAATTCGCGCCCTGGACATGGATATTTTGTTTAGCCATATCCCGAGTGTCTGCTGCTGCCTCGGCCGGGAGTAACGTAAAACAGATGAACCGTAGCTGTAGGCTCTTTGCTGCCGATGGCCCACCTTTTGCTGCTTTTAAATGTCTTATGTATCCCTGTACGGTGTCCTTGAGTGCCAAGAAAGGCGTCTTTAAATAAAATGTATCATTATTATTATTATTATTATTATTATTATTATTCAGGCAAAGCTGTTTTGTTGTACGGTATCATAGCAACGACTTTGATTCACAGCGCTGACAGATTACTTCCGGTTCAAAAACCACTCCAGGGGAGCAGGGAGGGGCAGTTGGAGCATGCATATACGCTTAAACCGATCTTACTCTGGTCAAGGTGTATACATGCAGGAATACCCTGATTACTGAAGGAGTTCTCTATGTCTGTTAACCAGGTTATGAGAACTCCGATTTTAACCCGGGTAAGGTGTTTACATGGCGTTTGAGAAAGCAGGGTATTGCCTTAACCCGAATATAATCCTTTTTTTTTAAACTGCATGTACTGCACACTTGCAAATGTGTGGCCACCACCAACACCTGCAAGAATAGGTATAGTGTTCTGGTCCATTGCCAGTCAGGCAGCAGGTCAGTGCATACAGTACCCTTCCCCCCTCACCCTCTGTCCCCCCCTTGGAAATTGGATTAATAATGGTACAAAATATTGTGGTTTTGCAGCAGTTAGCAGCAACCACTTAGCTTTATGGCTGAAGACAACCTCTTAAAAGTTCTGTCCTTGTAGTCTTACCCGGTTTGAGAACTGTCTTAACTCTAGTATGAGTAAAAACCAGGCGACTCTTGGATGTATGTGGCTAGCTTGTAGCTTGCTTGAAGGATATAATGTGTTACTTTGGAGTTGTTGGAAGAGTATTTTTTATTTTTCCTTTTAGAGTGTGGCTGTTTCCCCTGGCTTCCTGCTGTTTTACATTACTCTAAATAATTATCCATTGCTTAATCTGGTTGTGGGTTTGGCATCAAACTAGCATATTTTCCAAAATGTTGGAGTGCTCCTTAAAATGTTTGATATAAGAAAACCTGCAACTAAAACATTTATTTGCACATTGTTACGGTAGTTTTTGGTAAACGATAATAGGTAAAGAACACATTACATTTTAAGCATGAACACTGTCACTAAAACTCTAATCTAGTCTAAAAAACGCATTGGGCTGCTGCTAAACCACAGAGCACACACTGTGCACCCTGCTCCCCTTTACCCCGCAGGCTGTTCTGTCTCCATTGGCATTGTTGGTGCATTCAGATGTTATTTTCTTTCTCTCTCTGAAAATGTTTGCTTTCTTTAATGATCTCTCTGTTCAACTGTACTTGTTTTTGCTGTCTGATATGTCATGAGTTTGCACAGAATCCCCTCTCTCTCACTCAGGGCTCTCCAATCAGGATCACATCAGTCTCAGAAGCCCCCTTCCATGTCATCAGTGATTGGGTAAAAAATACCTGCCCACCCCCCAACCCCCTCCTCTTCTTATTGTATGGCTACCAGCCCTGCCCATCACCAAATCTGCTGAATCCTCTAGCAAGCACCTCTGATTGGCTTACTATTACTTCCTGCCTATTTACCTCACTTTTCCACTTTTGACCTTGCAATTTATGCTAGCTGGATAGAACATAACACCTTACTGCCTCAGATTCTGACAATTTCTGGAATGCTTTTAGATAAACTGACTCTTTCAACAATAACACATGATAGTTGCACAGCAATAGAATTAATATTTTCTATTTACTTAAAAGGTGTGGGCATGTGTGTGTGAAAGGTTATCATGGCTGTGTCATGATTGCATCTACAGAGTGTATATTCTGCGTCTGTCAGGACTGGTCAGAATTTGAGCCTTCCTTCAGTCTGACTATTTTCCCCTCAGTTCATTGTGTTTAGTAATTTGTGACAAACCAGGCTCAGATAGCATTGATCTCAACTTTTAAATGACACTAAGTGAAGTAACAGTATAACTAAATAAAAGTATAATTTTGAACTTTGATTCAAGACTAGACCAAGGAAATTCATTCTGGATAGTGGGATCAATCTGAGATAATCCTTTTAACTCAATGTCCATTTATGACTAGTACCCACTATGGGACTTTAGCCCTGATTTTCCACTTGTCAACAGTTTTTGGAGCTCCCTGACAAAAAACCCAGACCGGAGGCAAATTGGCACTCAAGTGCTATGTTTGAATTCTTCAAAAACGCGATATGCAACGCAGATATGTAGCAGGCTAAATATCTGGACCTGTTGGCAACTAAAGCCAATGAGAGCGCACGACACAGGTTGAGTGTAAAGCTGTCAGAGGGGTAACAATAGGAACTTAACTGGTGTTGCATTTGTAATGTAGACCAAAGTTGTTGTTGCACCGAGACAAAACAGGCTTACACCCCCCAACACTTTCTTTACTTTTTCTTTTTTTGTCTTATCGCTGCAAATCAGCCACCAACAATTTGGACTGCTTGTTTCTGGCGGACATCCAAAACTCCGGTCACGTCATTCTCGTGTCACTTCTTGCGTGTTTTCTTGAGACCTGGAGACCAGATTCTGGGATTCCTCCTGGTAAAAGATCTAGTAGTGTGTGACCTCATGTCGCCGGTCAGTCAAGTAGTGTGAAAGGTAGACAACAGTTGTGTAGTGTGAACAGTACAGCGAACTGACGAATTTCAAAGCCTTGTAGATGAACTTAGCTTTACTCACAGCCTTCATCAGCAAATCAAACTCTTCCCAGTGAATGCTGTGAGTGGTTTTGGCCACAAGTTCAAAGACAGCTCATGTTATCTATTTTTAGTGTTCATTCAGTCTCTGATCCAAGGTAGGGACCCAGTCAACACATTGTCACTCTCCCATTGTGTAAAATACAGACACTTGGTCATGTGACTTTGGCGTTTGTTATTCACGCTAAAAGTCTCCTTTAGCGTCGGGACTCTTGGCGTCACTTTTGACTCTCTGGGTCAGGACGTACTGAGATGCGGCACAAGACAGGACAGTTAAAGAACTTTTCCGGCTCCGTTTTTTTCTTTAAATAGTTAGGCGGAATTGTACGACTGAATTGTACATGCATTACATGCCAGTTAATTCGAACTACAGTACGATCTCAACATCTAGCAAACTTGCATAATGTAATGTAATGGACAATTCCGCTTCCAACCTGTAGGGGGACCGAAGCAGGTAAAGTGCTTTGGTGTTGCTTTAAATTCAAGAAAAGATGGTCGGTGGGGTTATAAATGTACGTTTCAGTGACAGTGTGTTGTTTGACCCATCCACCCCCCCAACCCACCTCCTTACGCGGCATTTCGGTCTTTCATACTACTCGCTACCGTTGTCGCTTTTAATACTACGTCATCTTACAGTGCCATGGTGGAGCTGCTGCTCTGCCCAGTGTGTTCCATACAGACGCTAAAGGGGGATTTTTGCGTTGGTATCTGACGCTGAGAAACACTGACCAAGCGTCAGTATTTTACGAGTTGGGAGCGAGAACAGGTTGATACAGTAGCTTTAAGCATTACTTGAAGCTTGACAAGATGGATTTTTGTGTGATCTTGTGATCCTGCGATTCTCACGTGATATAATATGTGATATTGCGAGAATCCAGCTGCCATGTGAAAGAGTACTCCACTGATAAAATGAAGCATTATGTTCCTCTAAAATTGTTGGATGTTTAATGAAAGAAAGTTGATGCGGCAGAGCCAGTGATATTGTCTTTTATTCCACCCATTCTTCTGCCTTACCCAAAATGCAACTCGACCATAGAAAGTCTGGTCAGAGATTGGGATGTGTTTTGCTAGTAGTGGCTAATGTATCTCCACACAACCCAGATTTCTTCCATTTTCAAAATTGTAGTATGCTGCCCGGACAGGTTTTTCAGACTTCACACACTGTTTTTTTCAGGCTTTTTACAACTTTTTCACGTATGCAGAACTACTCCCCAACATCTGTGAAGAGACTAAAGCAGTGGAGTTCATAAATACTCACACCAGTGCAAATATAAAAATAAAGATTAATAGTGAGCACAGTTGATGAACAATACACTAGTTTCTATTTTTACTTTGATTCTTCTATTCTAGTTTAAAAAATGTCTTGCTATGATTTCTGTTTTTTTATTTTTACTATCTATATTTGTTCTTTTTCTCTGGGGACCAATACAGGCTTATGTTATCTCTTATCTTAAATCTTTAAAACTGTTTTAATCATATCTTGATGAATTTATAGCATAACTAATTCATCAATTAATTTCTAAATTCATCAACTCTGTGCTTCAAATCATTTAATTTTGTGAGATTCTCCCCTCACGCTGACCTTGGATCTTCTTCTGTTTCCTCAGCGTTTTCATTTTTCAACCGTAGTCAGATTTGACACTACAAATACAAATTGCGGATGCGATATGTTGAGGCTGCTCAGACTTGTTGGTTGTTGGGAAAGCTATCTGAACGTGATCTGACGGGTTTGAAATTACGTTTTTCATAGATTGTGCTGACTTTGTTTGATTGGGCTGTTTGTAGTCTATATCCACGACAATTAATTTAGGGGATTGCTCCGGTGCATCCACCGGATGTCCCTCATTTTTGGCCGGATGTCCCTTACCTTCCTCTTCCTTTGTGTTGGCGTTCTAAAAAACTGTGGATTTATGAGGACTATGGTTAACTGCTCCTCAGATCTATGCAGGGTAAATCCAGACAACTAACTAGACTATCTGTCCAATCTGAGTTTTCTGTTGCACTACTAAAACAACTTTTGAATGTACACGTTCCACCAAAAAACAAGTTCCTTCCAGAGTCTTTTTTGCAGAGGCACTTAGCTCCACCCAAGACGATTGTGATTGGTTTAAATAAATGCCAATAAACCAGAGCAGGTTTTTCTCCCATCCCGGAATGCTGTGTGGACTAGCCAGACCTTCCTCTACAGCGCTGGCAATGTTAGACTAGGTTGTTTGTAGCTCTTTCTGTGGTGGACGAAAGAAGGAAATGACAAGGCCCTAATGCTTTCTCCCTTTTGGTGACCTGCCACCACCCTTAACCCACTCGCCTCTTCTGTGCGTGTTTCTCAAGGTCCAAATGCATGTTTAATAAAAGGTAATTAATTGGTGCAGCATCTAATTAGGCGCGCCACATCATCTGCGCCAGGCAGCTTTTGCTCACACCTCAGAGACAGGCCTCACAGGCTGAGTCTCCTGTTCCCCGAAAATTAGAGGCTAATTCTCTGAGAAAATTAAAACAGACAGGAGAGGCCTAATTCCCACCAGCGCTGGAGTTTGTTTCCTTAAATGGTTTCAATCATCAAGCCCGTGTATTTACAGGTTGATAGAAGTTTAATCAAACATTAGGCTTTCAGATTAAAACGTTTTTCTTGTTGTTGTAGCTTTAAAAAGCACTTCCAATTGCTAGCGTTGGTTGCAAAGCTTTGGAACATCCTGTGAAGCATACAGAACAAGGGTTATGGGTAACACTTTACTTGAAGGTATCATCATAAGAGTGACATGACACTGTCATGAACACATGACACATGAACCCTAACCCTAACCATAACTTGTCAGGACAAAAAATAAATGACACTTAATAAAAGAAGCGTTATGTCATAAACGTTTGTGACTTGTTTATAATGTTGTAACTTTCATGACAGTGTCATGTCACTCTTATGTAGATATCTTCAAGTAAAGTGTAACTGGGTTATGTTTAGCTCAACTACTACATTGTATCAAATGCATTTCATGTTTGTCTACTGTATATTGAATATTTATTTATTTGGTTTAATGCATCTCACCCCACCCAGCCAGCCACCCGCCTTTTGCCTCTCGATCCTTAAGTCCAGGGAAATGGTGTTGTATTTCAAAAAGTCTTGATTGCTTTTTAATATCACTGCCTACAGCGTACATTTAGTGGCTGTATTGCCCTTTTACTTGAAATTGAATTTCTTCCATTATGTGATTTTTAATCCAGGCGTCTAGGGGCTACAGAAATCGATTCCCTCGGCTCTTCAGGTTTAATTGTTGTTTAGCAGGAGGCCATATGGTAACAGATTAGTTTGTTATTACTTGTCAATATTTTCAGTGTTGGAGTCGATCCTGTCTAGCACTAGAGAGATAAACAGAGTTATAAATGGGATCCTGATGGTTTGGGGAATTTTGGGATGTTTTTTAGATGTTGGAAAGAAAATAAAGTTATGTAGTTTCTCTGTGATCATACCTGGGACTGATCTTTTGCTTTCTTATTAGGTTTATATTGTTGGAGTATATAGAAAGTGAATACAATATCCTCCAGTAAACGGATAAAAGCTAAATCCACCCAAACAACAGCTTTCTGTGATCGTCGGTGGATTTTTCAGTTTTGTGTCATTTTTGTGAATAACTGGCCAGCGTCAGATATTTCTAGTACTGTATAATTGACTTTGAAAACAGGAAATGCTTGTGTTTTTTACAATCAATAGTGATATTAAGATTTGGTGTCAGGCATATATGCACACAGCAATGTCTTAACTTGAGACTGACATTCAGTTTTGTTCAATGACGAAATGAGAAATATGCGTAAGTATCTGGGAATTAAAGTGAAATCACTGAATAGAGTAGGAGAGAGCTACTACTTTAGTTCCAGTGGTATTTGTTTTTTAGGTTTTCATTTGAAAGTTTCTCCTGGATAGTTCAGTGATACTACAGGTTTGTGTTGTGGCCGTTGGTTTCATTTATTTCTACGTAGTTTAAGAAAAATCATGTTTTCCTTTAGTTTGGTATGGCTTTAGCTGAGGTCATTTTGAAAATGTTAAAAATAAAAAGATAAAAGATAAATAACAACATGTACATTTCAGCACAAGCAAGAAAAACCAAAACCAAATTACTCAGCAAACATATATTTTAAAATTATTGTAATGATTCAAATAAGGATTAGTAGTAGGAAGAAGTTAAAACAACTTTTCTGGTACTACCCCCTTTTTCTACTTTTGTACTTGTATACAAACAATTTAATTCTTCCCTTGTTTATATATGTATACATAAACATACGTGCATATATACATACCTACACGCACTCTGTTGGCAGCACTCCCAACACAATATTAGCTCAGTCATAGGAATTATTTTAATCAAAAAATGTCTCTTAAGATGCGTAGCTGACTTCTCTCCTCAAAGACGAACTACACTTTATTAATACTTTGGTTTCATTTCCGTTGCTCTGGCCATTGGTTGTTTTAGATAATATTGTACTCTGCAAAGTAGCTACTAAAAATAGATCAGATGGGACAAGAAACAAGAGCAGTCGAGGATCAGGATGGCAATGACGAGAAAATAAAGGCAAGCTGTAAACTTTGTAGATTCTGTCAGTCCGTCTGAACACTTCTGTTTCTTGCTAAGTTGGAACTATTTTTAGCGATGTTCTGAGATCTCAACAATTACTAGTGAGGACAATGTTATCATGACCAGTAGAACCAATAGCCAGAGGTACAAAGTAAGACACACGTTTTTTATGCACATTGGCTTTTTTACCTTTGACTTTTTTTAATCAAAGAGCTGGATATTTCCTATCACACATAAGCTGATGATTCAGTGCTCTAACTTCCAGTCACTTAACACAGTATGTGTAGTAAATGTAAAATGAACAGGACTTTCAAGACCCTGCACTCCGTAATTACGTATTCCTCTTGGCAACACAGTGGGAGTGGCTTTTTGTGGGAACGCAGTGTATGTCGACGACGTTTCATTTCCGAGATTGCTCCGGTGCCGCCAGAAATTCAGCTGGTTGTCCCTCATTTTCGGCCAGATGTCCGTTACCTTCCTCTTTCTTTGTGTTGGCGTTCTAAACTGTGGTGGATTTTTGGGAGGTACCTCTTCGATTTAAGCTGTGGTTAATTAGAAACTATCTGTCCAATCTGAGTTTTCTGTTGCACAACTAAAACTACTTTTGAATGTACACGTTCCACAAAAACAAGTTCCTCCTCGAGGCTATTTTGCTCCGTCCGGGCACTTAGCACCACCCAAGACGATTGTGATTGGTTTGAAGAAATGCCAATAAACCAGAGCAGGTTTTCCTCCCATCCCAGAATGCTGTGAATGCCACACTCTCCTCCGCAGCGCTGTGGAGATAGAGCTGGAAATGCGAGAGAGGCTACATTTATATTGCTACGTTTTGGTTTAAAAACTAATATCTTTTGCTACATTTACATCTCTCTGGTGTTTCCGAGCCCCTAAACCGGAGAAATTTGAAAACACTTCTGACCCTTTTTGGTTTGGAATCTGCGGGGTTGTGTTGCAGTCTCAACAGCCAAAAACGGAGACCTTTGGCAACACCGACAATGACGCCAATTTTTCTCCGCCTGATTGGGTCACAACGTCTCGTTCTCTGAGACTTAGCTGCTAGCGTTACCATGGCAACTACCAGCAGTCTCCACGCTGCCTCCTGTTTATGCCCAGTATACCAGAATTTTGATGAGATACGAGGTTTGGGCGTTAGTTTAAACAGAGATTAGTTCTTCTACTGGACATTAAAACACTTGTGTGCACGGAGATCGCTTTTGGCTCAAAACTCTGCTTAAAAACCAAAACGTAGAAATGTAAATGTAGCCTAAGGGAACACATGCAGTTTGTATTACTAAATTACTTGTCAAAATTAATACACTGAATGTATTGATGTTATGTAACTGTTTCATCACAACTGGAGCAGGATGTTTCCTTTGTGAACGCCGACTGTAGTGACTGACGGAGTGGAGGTTTTGAAATGTTACTGTGTGTGTAAATCTTTGCATTTCCACATGGCATCGCTCTTAATAAGCAGTTAGCACAAATTGAGATGACCAGGGGGGAGGCACATCCAGCACATTATCATAATCAGAGCAGCAGAGATGTAAATCCTCCACCGGCATATGAAATGCATGAAATTAGGCTTTGAGATTAAGCCTTTTTGTATGACAAGCAGATACATGGTTGAGTGGGTGAACTACACTCAGTTCGTTTAAATCATCAAACCAGTCTTTTGTATGTCTTGGCCCCACCTCCCCTATCCCAAAGAGTCACACAGGTACACCCCAAAAACACACAAAAGCGGTTGGACTGTAGCCCTGAGAGAGAGATTGTGCGAGAAACACTGTGACTCACTGTTTGCGTGACTGTCTGTGCGTGCTTGTGTGCGTGCGCACGTGCATCCGTGCGAGTCTGTGTGCAGGTGCATTTGTATCTGTTTGTGTATGTTACAGCGTGTTAATTTGACTTTGCAGTCAGATGACAGTGCCACTGTACAATATGACGCTCAAATGTGCCAAGTGCGGAGTTATCTCTTCGGCTGACGTTTCCACCACAGCTACCAGTAACGCCATGTTAGTCCCGCTAATTATTTTTCCTTAACTCTTCTTATCCCTGTTCTCTCCTCTACTGTATGCCTCCCTTCCTCTCTCTCACTTTGATGGATTCTCTTTCCTTTACCCCTCTGTCATTTCTTCTTCTTCCTGATGCACTGACAGGCAGGGTGAAACTGTGTGTTAACTATATATATGTAAATAATTATGCATATGTGATTGATGATTGAGAGAGAGAGAGAGAGAGAGAGTGTGTGTGTGTGTGTGTGTGTGTGTGTGTGTGTGTGTATGTGGGTTCCTCTCTTTAATATGAAAATATCGCTCAAAGATGCAAGTCCCCTCTTGGCATTTTCTTTAAAAAAAAAAAACATTAAAAAGCACATTTTCAGTAAGATTTAAAAAAAAAAAAACTTAAAAGTAAATGTTCTATTTTTGTATTTTTTAAATGTTCAGAAATAGAAGTCCACACTTGATAGGTGTAGCCCGACAGTCCACTGTTGGTAATATAGGCGCGTGGTTGTGTGTGTGTGTGTGTGTGTGTGTGTGTGTGTGTGTGTGTGTGTGTGTGTGTGTGTGTGTGTGTGTGTGTGTGTGTGTGTGTCTGTGCGTGTTCGTATGTGTGTCTCTTGCTGTGATCTATAAGTGCCTAGATGGATCATTTACATTATTATCAACCCTGGTCCCTACTTTTTGCTATTGTTCTAATAGTTCATAGTGGAGTTATCTGCCTCTGTTGTTTGTTTTTTTTTGCAGGGAGTGTTGCTCTCTCCTACAATCCAGAACCTCTAAATAGCTTCTCTATGTTTTAAATAACTGTGACTGAACAATTAGTACCCATCATTTCACTTCATAGTCTGTAATGTGTATATACTGTATACACACACACCAAGTTTCTTTCTAAATCTTAATCTATGGTAGATATACTAAATATAATATGCAACACTTTGAAATATTCAAATTCAGTTTTTTTCAGTCCCATCATGGTCCTATGACCTTTATTGTTGCCAACCTAGGCACTACTGATATATGATGTGATTTTATTAAGTGGCCCATCCCACAGGGAACTACATTAAGACACTAAGACAAAAGTAATTTCATCCACAGCTTCCAGTCCAATGTCCACACAAAACATATGTCTACACAACATACTCTACTCTACACAAAATAAAGAATAAAGAAAACATATTACAGCAGCCACAACACAAAAGTGTAACCCATAAATTGTCCAACTAGAACTAAACATTGCAAACATAAAACAAAACTACATCCACAGAAAAAGAACTAAATACATAAATAATTAAATAACTACTGACTTTTACTCCCGACCTGTTTATTTGATCTATTTCTTTACTGTCTCTTTCTAAATGATACGGATATTCAAATAATAATGTTTCTTCCAGTCGCATTATGGTCCCGTAACTCGTCACCTTGTCCCGTCCCAAACATGCCACTTTTCCAGATTTCGTTCTACCCCAGTGTTCCTATGTTGAGTCTTTTCCTAAATGATATGGGTAGATGTAAATACAATAGGCAACATTTTTAAATGTTCAAATAATAATGTTGATTCTGGTCCCATCATGATCCATAGGTTTTACAACCTCGTCAGCCTCTATTGTAATTACACGATTTAATTAGTATTGTATGGATTTTTTTTTTCCTGTCTGGCCCGGCCAACATCAATAGATTACCCACTACATGTAATCACTCTGTGTTGTACTTGTGTTGACATGTTTCACAAGTTTGTAATGCCAGGTGAAGATAGTGGAGTCAGCGAAAATCACAGCTAATTACTGCTACAGTAACAGACTGACAGTGTGTGGTTTGTATTTATTCAATTACATTCTATTTATAGTGTCAATTGATAAGAAAAGTTATGTCAGGACACTTTACAGATAGAGTAGGTCTCGACCACCCTCTATAATTTACAAAGACCCAACAATTACCCCACAAGAGCAAGCATTTGATGCGACAGGGGCAAGGAAAAACTTTCTTTAAACAGGCAGGGGGGGAATAATCAATAATTAATCAATAACATTCATTTAAAAATATCACAAACATGAACATAGTACTACTCCGTCGTATTAGCATATCTAATACCATGTGTGTGTGATACTGGGTGAGCGCCTGTGTTGTGATCACCTTTTGGTGTAACTTAATGTTTCCTGTCCTCAGTGGATTGTATTGGAGAACAGCACTCCCTCAAATGGAGTAGTTTGTAGGTCTACAGCCAATTAATGTGTAGTTCATAAACGATGAATATAGAAAACAAGGTCCAGACTGAAAAAAGAACCTGAATTATCCTTTAAGTAGAATTCAGCCGTTCAGCCCTTTTCACAGCAGTACTGATGCGTTGTGCCAATCTTCAGCATTTTTAACTGACCAAAGTCTCTTTGAGTGTTACTATGGGCAGGGTGGAAAAGCCTCTGAAACAGGATTCACATAATGAGACACATCCAAATTTCAAATGAGGTCAACATCAAATTAATGGCCAACATCAGCAAAACCATTTCCTGTATTGGTCCAGTCCTTTTTATTACCAGAGGTGGAAAGCAACAAAGTACTTTTAATTAAGTTGTGCAGAGTTCTTATACTGCTTCTTTTATGGGTCACAGTCATGGCTTTCCATTTGTTGGACTTTGTTCTTTTACTTAGCTACATTTTGGAGGGGCATTATGCATCTGTTTCACAGTTTACATTGCAGAATACCTTATGAAACGCAAACTAGATGATGAGCTTCAGGAAATGTGATGCATTAAAAGCAATTGAACAAGACAATCTAACGAATGGACAATATTTCATCATAATGGTAATTCCTTTAAAGCCATTAAAGTCTGAGTGGTGGGTTTCAAAGTCTTATCGCCAGCAGTATTATTTTGATAGACAGTAAATAATTAAAATTGTTATTTCCCCTTATGAAATCTCCATTAGTGCATGATTTGTAGTGATGGTGTCACCATGGCTTGATAAGTCACGTATTGCAGGGATTGGTACTCACCTGCCTCATACATTAGTCCTAGTTGGACACTATTTGGATATTACTATAAACACTTTAAGCCAGAAAATGGGGTTTTCTGACATTTTAATGTGACACGAATGCAGCATACTATTCCTTATGCAGAGTACAACAATACAGATATTTTCAAAGGTTTATGAAACTGTCACTTGCTAATTCAGTTTCAGTTGTTTTGTTGCTAAGCTAAGTCATTGAAACTCAACACTTCTTGCACATATGTTAAACATTAAATAGCATTTTAGCAACTGATGTACCAAAACATCTCTTTTTGGTTTTTTAATGTGAAAACCCCTGCATGGGGTTGGATTGACAGCATCTTACACTGATCAAAAGAATGGCAATGTTGAAATAATTATAGTAAAAAAGAAGACTATATATATGTCCAAACAGACTTGACCCTTGGTGTGGAAATGTATACTATGTTAGATTTATCATGAGACATTATAGCAAACTTTTGAATGCATCACTTTGTCTTATAATAATGAAGAATTATTGCAATGTTGCATGTACAATTTGGAACATTGTACTTGAATAAAGTACTTTTTCCACATCTGGTATATTATTTAACTAAAAATAAATGTTAGCACCTATTGAATAGGTTCAGTAAAATAATCATATTGTTCTCGTTCATTCTTGATGTGCACATTAAAACAAATAGAGTCAGAAAAAAAGAACAACAACAGCAAGTGCGAGCAACGGGACACTTCTTCAGACTCTTCCTCTCTCTGTCTCTCTGTCCTTCTCTGCTCTGCCTCTGTTTGTCTTTGCATTCTGTTTCAGCCTCATTACACTCGTTTTTCCCCACTGCTCACCATCATTCCTTCTCTTTCCTGTGGCACTAGATCCTCTTTGGTTTGTCTGAACCATCTTAAACATACATGCATGTAATATATGTGAATTATGAACATATATATCTGCAGATAATGGATGTATGTTTTTGTCTGTGATAGTAACATAATTATTTGTTGTGACGTCATGTATTTATGCATGGTTAGAGTTAAAGGCTGCTAACACTATGGTAACACCGTGGGCAATTAGCATTAGATTACATTTTCTACGGTTTTTAATCTTACAAAGGGACATAAATCCAGTTTATCTCTTTGAATTCTTTTATTTGGAAGCCTGCCTTAAATGTTAAAAAAAAATCTAATAATGTTAGCTAACGACAAATATCAAATGTCTTACAGCATAACTGTCAGACAACATTGTAGGCTTCCCCTGTGTCATGTTGACAAAGGTTTAGTAGTGCTGTCCTTGACTGTGGTTCCCCTTCCCATCCTGCAGGGCATCACTGTGGAGCTCCTGTGTGGTTTTGCCCCTTCTGGCCCTCACATGGATGTCAGCTGTCCTCGCCATCACAGACCGGCGTTCTGCGCTCTTCCAGATCCTCTTTGCTGTATTTGATTCCCTGGAAGGCTTCGTTATTGTCATGGTACACTGCATCCTGCGCAGAGAGGTACCTCACATCACCACTGACTTATATATATATATATATATATATGTGTATATATATATATATATATATATACAGTATATATGTTTGAGGCTAGTGTATATCGATGATGTTTCATTTACGAGATTGCTCCGGTGCCGTCGGAAGATCCGCCGGATGTCCGTTTCCTTCCTCTTTCTTTGTGTTGGCGTTCTGAACTCCGGTGGATTTCTGAGGACTATGGTTAACTGCTCCTCAGATCTCTGCAGGGTAAATCCAGACAGCTAGCTAGACTATCTGTCCAATCAGAGTTTTCTGTTGCACGACTGAAACAACTTTTGAACGTACACATGTTCCATCAAAACAAGTTCCTTCCCGAGGCTATTTTGCGGAGGCACCGTGTCTCAATTGTGATTGCTTTAAAGTGCCCATATTATGAAAAAGTCACTTTTTCTGGGATTTGGGGTGTTATTTTGTGTCTCTGGTGCTTCCACACGCATACAAACTTTGAAAAAAATCCATCCATGCTGTTTAGAGTGAGATACGGTTTCTGAATTGTCCTGCCTTCAGTCTCCGGGTGAGCTGTTCAAAATCTGCACTGCTTTCTACGTCACAAGCCAAAACGAGCTGGCTAACCGCAACCGTTAGCATGCTACCTCGTTCTCAATAGCAAAGCACTGCTACAACACACATAAATTCACCATAATCTACAAAAGAACTACTTACATGTGCGCCCTCGTTTAGAAGTCTCCTAGCTAATCCTGCCTTGTAACTGACCGAAGTTGGAGAAACAACCTTTCTTTTACTGTCTATGGAGCTAGCTAGCTGACATGATCTACATCTGAGCTACTGCGCATGTGCGAGTGCAATCAAAGATAGTACAGAAGAAGAAGAAAAGAGGTCTCACTCTGTAGCTAAAACAGAGACAAGGTGAAAAGAGGAGCTGCAGCAGTGAGAGAGAGCTGTGCAGCACAACAAAAATATGGTGTTTTTTGAAAATTAAACCATGTAAACCTATTCTGGTACAACCTTAAAATACAGTTATGAACCTGAAAATGACCATAATATGGGCGCTTTAAAGAAATGCCAATAAACCAGAGCACGTTTTTCTTCCATCCCGGAATGCTGTGCGAGACTAGTTTTTTTTTTTCTTTTTTGTAGAGTAATTTGAGGCTATAAACGCACTTTAACCTTTGTATACTAATATGGAATTCAGTTTATGCTTTTCCCATGAAAGGTAGCACAGTATTGATCAGTTTTATAATAAATATCATGGGAAACACGTTGTCATACCTAATTGACACACTAGGTTGTTTGTCAATGACTTCCAAAACAACATATATGACCGTTCTATTTAACGTCTTGAAGAGCCGCACTATAGCTGCTATAATCACATACCGTAACACGTGAACGTGGTTGCAGTTTTAATCATATGACTGAAATACAGAGAGAGTTGTGTGGAGGTGATAGTCTTATTGAGCTTTGTATCAACTAATTTAGCGATGGCTTAAGTGTAAAGAACGTTCATTAACATAAAGTAACAGTCGCCGTTTTTAAACAAGTATTTAGCAGTGTGAAACGGAGTTAAGTTGATTAGGGTTTAGGAAAAGATCACTGTTTGGCCTAAAATGAGTCACGGACGATACTACTTCAACGTAACTACTTCACCAACTACGTGACTAAAAAAGTCGCCATTGACTTTTGGTTTCACACGGGAGACAAACACCGGTCTCCTGGGAGAAGGTCCTATGTTTGTTTGACCTATCCACCTGCCCGACCTTCCTACCTACGCAGATTTTGGGTCCTATACTACATCACCTTACTTCATCCTTTGTTTCTTGGCTTGCTCCTACGATAATTACTACGGCCACTAGAGGTCACTGCCTAACAACCAACGTAAATATCGGAGATATCAGCTGCTTGCACAATCAAACTATACTGATGTTTCTTTGTTGAGGACAGTCTGGTATGTCACTTCAGTCAGTCTATCCATTTATTAAATCAACACTTTGGTACAAGGATTTTTGTGACCCACAGACTTTTCGTCTGAAACCACCATCAACCAAAATAACCCGTTGATCAATATGGTCACGATGGTCCATGGCCCGTGATGAGCACCATGATCTCAAAATGTTAAGACTTTACATAGTGCATGTGTGTACATGTGTTTTTTTGGAGGGGAAACCCCTAACCTTTCCTATAACAAAACCATTCGGCCAAAAGTGTCGTGTTAAGAAGAAATATTTGAATCTAATGGGCTGATGTCAGTGAGCTCACCTATAGAACGCTAAAATGTGAACTTTGCATACACGATCATCTAATTTGCAGATGGCCATGGCATTATTTGGGCACATACATGCCGTCAGTGGAATCAACCCTTTTTAGTTTAATGACCCCCAAGGACTTTGGCATCAAGACAATCTTTTAGCCAAGATCTTTAGGCTACTGATAAATGAAGAATTTGTACATTTCTACAGCACTAAAACCACATAATTATGTCATCCTCACAACTCAGGTGCTCTGAGTTCAATTTTTACCAGAAACATCCACTAAATGATTCTAATCACATCTACTGTGTTGTTCTTTTGAACCGTGTTACTTCCTGGAACTCAACACTTCATAAATTACAACCCTGCCACGAAAGGGAAAGATCATGCCCCTAAGCTACTAGAAGGCTTTTAATGTGAAACATTGTAGCAATGAGTTGTATTGACACTATAGAAAAGTAGAACTAAGTGAAATTGGAGGATGATTAATTATTTGGGAGACTTCTAGCATTACCATTAGCTCACATTTTGTCTCTAGCAAAATGGTCATGATGCAACATGGTCCATGATGAGGTCCATTGTGTATGGGGGGGAGTGCAGATGGCCATGACATTGAACACAATCAGGCTCTCGAAGGGGTGAGGCATTTTGATTTGAATGTTGAATTTTGAATTCAGCTTTTAGTGCAGCCATCTAGACAAAGTTGTAGCCCAGACCTTTTAGCCTGGCTAATTTTAAAGATTTCTTTGTTCGTTTGGTCCTATACTTTAGTTTTTCCGTGGTGTGATGAACATTGCAGCCTCTAGGACTACGAGGACTGTAGACTTTTTTAGACTTTTTTTATAAAAGGCCACTCACTTAGTTATTGTTGTGTACTGATTCTTTTGTGGGAAAGGTCAGGGGTTTCCCACCAAAACAAACAGATTGATGCAAGATACAAGATGCACTCTCTAAGGACTTAACATTTTGAGATCATGGCACACATGTTGATCATGGGGTAATTTGGGTTGAGTTGTGGTTCTAGACAAAAACTCTTCATTTGAAATGTCATATTTATACATACTACCAGTACTAAGATTGTGATCTGTGCTCTCATGATTTGCGACAGGTTCAGGAGGCAGTGAAGTGCCGTGTGGTTGACCGCCAGGAGGACGCTAATGGAGATTCAGGAGGATCTTTCCAGAATGGCCATGCTCAGCTCATGGTATAAATATATATTCATATGTTTGTTAGTTTCACCTTATTATTCAATACTGGCAGGTAGGGCTTGACAATATATCGATGTTATATCGATTTCGATATATGAGTAGTTTGAATTTGAATTGATATTGTAATATTGTGATATGACACAAGTGTTTTCTTTTCCTGGTTTTAAATTCTGCATTACAGTAAAGTGATGTCATTTTCTGAACTTACCAGACTGTTCCCTTTACCTGCTTAGTTATTATATCCACATTACTAATGATTATCTAAAATTTGTGATATTTTCACCATATTGCCCAGCCCTACTGGCAGGGTGCACACTAAATACAATATGTATTGTCTTCTGTCCTCAGACTGACTTTGAGAAAGATGTGGATATGGCTTGCAGATCAGGTAAGCTACGGGTTGAGTGTGTTAGATTTTGTGTTTGACTTGACTTTTGGGAATGCTATTCAAACGCTACAGATGTCTCTTTGTGCCTCTTCTCTGTATTTCGACTGCTTCAAATTCCTCAGCGTTGTCGGAACAGATGTGAGGCATGTTCCCCCTCAGTTCTGCACTTGTGTCTTACAATCAACATCACAGTAGCCTCCCTTCACCAACAAGCTGTTCTGACAAGAAATACTGCACATTAATGCTGCATAAGGCAGTTTAGCCCAGGCTGTTGGGAGTGGGATGAACGTGTGCTTAGCAGTTATATGCAGATAAATAGGGCTGTCTGAGTCTCTCCTACACTGCCGCTGTATAATTAAGTCCCTCCCGCATCAGATACTGGCTCTGCTGTGATATCCACTGGGAGTGAAAATGTGATTATCTCTTGAGACAGGATATCAAGAAAAGCATCTGAAGCAGAAAAGCTATTGAGACACAGACAGGCCAGATCGAGAAAAGACAGAAAAGAACAGAGAGAGGTGATTCTTTTTGAGTAGAAAGTGGGAGCACAGAGAGCAGTTGTAAGATATTTAGTGTTGCGGATATAGTGCTGTCTGATGTTGTTTACCCGCCTCGACATGGTATGGGATATGCATCCTGCCATAAGCCAGCAGTTGTTATAGTGAAATGAGGTTGGGTCATAGGGTCAAGGCAAGCCCGATGTCAGCCATGTACTCCCAGTTGAGATATTCTAAAGGGTAATTTCGTTTTAGTTTTTTCAACATGGACACTATTTTCCCATGCATTGGTGTCTAAGTGACAAATGTGAACAACAATCTTTGAAATTGGTCCAGTGTTGAGCAAGAACGCTGTAAAGTAATCCTATATGGCAAATGTGCATTGTTAGTTTGCGTCCACTAAAAGTCTGTTTTACCACTGACAGGCTCTGATTATTATTGTGTCTGACAACATTATAGAAAGGATCCCAACAGAGATAGACCTTTTCCTTAAAGGGTAAGATCTTTTTTGTTTAAACAGAAACAGCTAAATAAAAAACTACGCCAAACTAACTCAATTTAAAATAAACAGTACTTTTAGTGTGTATATAGCCAGTTTACATGTAAATGGGTGAAATAAGGGTTAATCTCAAGCAAACTATAATGGTGATTGTTGGAACAGTGGAAAGACCAACCAAGACGGCTTTTGATAATTTTATTTTGTTTCTGTCGACTTTGCATGAAGTGTGTTCTACGATGACAAAATTACTGTTTCTTTCAATAGAGTCTGGTGAGTTTGGCGACAGCGAGTTTCATGTTAAACAAAAATGATCTTACTTGTTTACGCATGTCAGTGGTAAAACAAGCACTTTCAATGGATGTAGGTGCACAATGGCCCATTAACGCATCATGTTTCGCTACTGCCGACAGCAGCGGTCTTGCTTAATTCTGGGTCAGTTAGACACAACACAGGAAAATAGGGTCCAGGTTGAAAAAAGAAGGAGTTACCCTTTAACAAACAAGTTCCTATTGTTGTTGTCGCTGTTGTCTAATTTTTTACAGCACTCAGCAGGTTTAGACTGATGTGAGTGTTTGAAGGGTGATAAAGAGTTTTGATTATTTTGGTCACAGTTGTGACTTTGTCATTGCTCTCTAATTTACAGTGACAATGGTAATAATGGTGACACTGTTTCTATGTTGCCTCAAAAAAACATTTGTCATGTCTGAACTACAATGCCTTCTTACTTAACTGCTGATATAAATGCAGATACCAATATATTTTTATACCATAGCTTAACCAGTGTTTATTGCTAAAAAATTGTTCATTTACAATTATACATAGTGGTTCATACCTCTAGAGCTAGATACAGTAGTACTGAGAAAAACTTATTGAGTCTTTGTAGAGGGCTGCTTCAGTATTTGTCCAACCCCAGGCTAGATTATTGACTGAGGAAAGCTTGCAGCTGCTGTCGGGGCCCCAGGTCCCAGTGGCCCCAAAAGCCCTGAGTTATCTGTGTGAGACTAAATAACAGTACCAGCCAAGATAATTGCTACACCCTGTCTTTGTGAGACATTGTAGTTTTACAAAATGCATATTAATAAATACATTTGTATTTTAGTTGTTACCTTGACAACAACACAATACATGTGATTTGAATGAATAATGTGGTCAGGGCCCCCCTGTGACCCTAACCTGACACACCAGATGGTTTGTTAACACAGAAACATCTGAGAAGCCGTCACTGGAAACTGTTTGGGAAAGGGCAGGCACTTTTGGTCGGTGATTGGATGAACCTTCATCCATCATGTCCGCCATTGTTGTTTTGAACAACCAGTCACGGCCGTCACACCTAAATAACGCTCATAGCCAGTAGCTCCTCCCCGGAAGCTGATTGGTTCGGTAGGCTGGTAGTTCAGACGCAAATGCGTTACTCGAAGCCAGTGGTGTAATCTATCTAAGTACATTTACTCAAGTACTGTACTTAAGTACAAATTTGAGGTGCTGCAGTGCTTTTACTTTTAACACTTTAAGTACATTTTCCTGATGATACTACAGACTTTTACATAGGAACATTTTCAATGCAGGACTTTTACTTGTAACAGAGTACTTTTACGGTGTGGTGTGAGTACTTTTACTTAAGTAACGATCTAAATACTTCTTCCACCACTGCTTGAAGCCTGACAAGATGGATTTTCGTATGACGTGATCCCAAGATTCTCGAGTTATCTCGTGATACAGCGAGAATCCAGCTGCCGTGCGAGGTAACCTCCATGGCCCCCAAGCAGGTGAATGAAACCGCGGTCTTACTTTGTCTTTCTGTTGCCTCCAGGCACTATGAAGCGCTCATCTCTCCAGGGGGAGGAGAAGGCCTCCACTGGGACCCTCACTCTTCAGAAGGGTTCCAACTTCAACACCATGCCGGCCAGCATGGCCAAAGTTCACCTGCAGAACGTGGCAGACTACACCAGCCACACTCTGACCCTGCGCAGGGAGAAGGGTCCCTCCAAGGGAATCAGCACAGAGCTGCCAGGCGCCAAATCCATCTACATCTGCGACGGCGAGCTCTTCAAGCAGCTGGACGGAGAGCTGCCTCGAGGAAACGGCGAAGGGAGCAGCTCTGAGGGCCCAGGCAAAGGCCCGGGGTACATCATCCTGCCGAGCAACAACACGGGCACCCTGAAGCTGGCCAAGGGGAAAGAGGAGCAGGCAGCCAAGTACAACGTGGGCATAGAGCAGCTGCCTCAGACCAGGCTCATTCACCTGGCTAACCCTGCCAGCGGAGAGCCGGTGCCTGGCTTTGGGCTGAAGAGCCTTCCCGCTGACCAGATCAGTGTTTCGTGCTCTGACAGAGACTCACCTGTACACAATCTGCCGAATATGCCCAGAGACTCCCATGCGGCCAACAGCATGTGCGACGGGGGAGATTCCGGAAACTCTGGTGTGATGTCTAAGAGTGAGACTGTCTCCACACTGTCCATGAGCTCACTGGAGGTAAGACCACTACACTGATCAGCATAGTCCTTTCATAGCAATGCATTATCAGCCTCACACTTCATACTTCAAATAAGACATGCATGTAAAGTTGTGTTTTGGATTCCCACTACTTGGCATACATTCTCAAGAACCAGGCCTTTATTTGAAACTGGTTTATATTAGAGATAAGCCTTTCATTTGTCCTGTTTAACATTTCAATTTTGATCACATTTTAGTAAGAAGTCTCCTCATTCTCTGATCTGCTTGTTTTAATGCTGTTGATGCTTTTTGTTTAATGCCCATTCACCACTTCAACCTCGTCTGAAGTACTGTTCTCAATGAGTCATTCTTTCAAATCCTTTCTAATTTGTTGTTTTTCAAGCACTGCTAAACTTCTGTCAATAAAACTCAACACTTCCTGCACAGACATAGGGTGTCAAGAGAAACCGTTGATGGTTTTATCCCGTGCAGTGTATCATAGTAGATGACAACCGACACCGCATCAGGGACGACTAGGTTTGGGAATCACCAGAGGCCCCACGATACGATATTATCGCGATGCTTATGTCACGATACGATATTATCACGATACTTATGTCACGATACAATATTATCACGATACTTGTGTTACAATTAAACAGTTAAACATATTGCGATGTTGTGCGATATATTGCAATTTATTGCCTTTTTCACAACTTTAAATAATGCCTAAAGGAAAACTCTGTCAATATCTGTTTTATATACAAAGACACATTTCTCTTTTTTCATCTCACTTTTAGTTTCCATCTAGTTGACAAAAAAGCAATTGAGTTTTGTTATTCTAGTACAAAAAGTTAAATTCTCATGTGCAATTTATATAACAAAAAGATCGATACTTGGCGTCAGTGTTACAGTATTGCCATGGAAAATATTGCGATACTATGCTGTATCGATTTTTCCCCCACCCATACTTGAATGTTTTGCCTTTTCTCGTCCACTATAACAAATTCCCTGACGTCTCGTGTGATGTTGACCGATAAGAGCTCTTCCGCTATAAACTACACCGAAGCGGAAGAGGACAGATGTTGTTGTTGCTGCTCGGTGGGACAAAGGAAAGGTCACAGTCGTTTTTTCTTTCGTTTTTTAGTTTTCCAAACACACAGCCAGAATCATAAACAGCGGCTCTGGATGCCATTGTTTGTTTACATTCTTGTTTCCGGAAATCATAGTGCGTTCCATTTGTACTCAGAAGTCAGACTATACGAGTTCTAAGTCGGAAACACGGCCACCTGAAGTCGGATTTTTTATTTGGGAAGTCGGAGAACCTCAAAGTAACCAGAGCAAGTCACGACAAGAATATATGATTCTTTAATTGTCCAATCTGAGCATTTTAACAGATGGAAATATCCATGTAGTCTGAACCCGGCATTACACATGAAGGGCATTTTAATGTGAAACGTCTGCAGAAGTGGTGAGTTTCATTAACAGTATCAAAAAAGCATCCCAAGTAGAACTGATTGGAATAAATGAGTGAATAAAAACACTATTTGTGTTCAGGAGTCCAGTGGGCCAGTGTCCCCTTAATATTAAGCCTCAAATTGGCAAATATTTTCATACCTTTATCCCCAAAGAGGGGATATTATTCATGTTCAGTGATAGATAAGATGTAGCTTAACACTGAATGAGTATTCTTGTGTTTAAGTTATATGTGTATTGTTAGTCTTTTGTAGAACCAAACCTATGGACCTTTGAACCTGAACCTTTGGTGCTGTGTAACACTTGTGCTTAATATATTTGGTAACCCTAAAGTCGCATGTGGCCCCAGCCAATGTTACATAACCGCCACTGTAAAGTTGCTCTACTGATGACTTAATGCTGTGGAAAAGGACACATTAATGAATGAACCATGAGAGCTACTGTACTTCTGGGAATTCCACGCTTAACTTATAATTTGCATTAACTGCTGTGTTTCTTTTCTTATTCATATATCAATGTGAATGATGCCATATATCATGTTTTGTCTCCCATCTTTAATTTACCATGGACAGCAGCCATTCATATCGGCTGGTATATGTACTCACCACCCACCAAGAGTCAGGGTCTGTCCGAGGTTTCTCCCTGTAAAAGGTTTTTCCTCGCCACTGTTGCAACAAATGCTTGCTCTTGAAGGAGGGGAAATTGGTGGGTCTTTGTAAATTATAGAGTGTGGTCTAGACCTACTCTATCCTGTTGTGATTTAACACAAAATAAAATTGCATTGAAATTGAAAATATATATATATATATACATACATACATATATATATATATATATATATAATTTTTTTCTAGAATCATCTAGGCTATGTGCCATGTATTGTGCCACAGGCCATGTTTGATCCTCACAGCATTAGCGCACCCTCCGTTGTAGGGAAATGATTAACACAAGTGATCAACTAGGGAGCTAAACATTAATAAACTGAATATTAAATCATAGACATAAATAGAATTATCATTAATTAGATCTCCATGGGGCAGCACAGAGCTGCATTTCTTGTATGCTTAGGTCATCCCCTCTCTGATGCTAACCACAAGGCAACAAGCCCCCTTATTTCATTCATAACAAATCCTCCATCACCAGAAGTATCCCGTGCACCGTTTTGTGGCCCCGTGTAAGGACAGCATCTTTAAAAAAATTAGTTTTCACTCGGCTCCGAGTGCCGACAGCAGTGTCATGATGAGACGACACAGTGATCAGCACACAGCAGCCTGGACATCTGCCTGCTGGTGTCTTTTCACTCCGGGGCAAAACACACTTCCATAATGCCGTGCAAGGCGGCAGCTGCCACGGCAACCAAGCGGCCTGAAGGTCAGGTTTTCCCTTCTCCACACGGGGGATGGAGGACTTAAAGGTCCTTCGGTCACAATCTGTTAACTGCAAACTTGTGCCAACAGGGTCAGAATGACCAGCAGCAAACCTTGTTTCCTCCCTCATGACTCACTGCCCTCAAACACCCTTTCTTGACTGGCTGATGTGGAGATACACAATGAAACACTTGAGCGTTTCTCTGCTCACACAATAACCAGGACACATCTTTAATCTCTCTGTCTCATCTCCCCCCCCAGAGACGAAAATCACGCTATGCAGAGCTTGACTTTGAGGTAATTTTAGTCTCTTTGATTCCTACAGAGCCTATTTCTTTTTTGACTTAGACCAAAGAGCTGATGTCTTGATGGCTTGCATACAATTATTCAAAGCTTGGGTGTGACTGTAGTGTTGAGATTCGAGACATTCAATGTGAAAGAGGGGTAAAGTAGGATTGATGGTAGCCTGTGCTGTTTACCTTGTGCGTAACGTGCAATGTCCCTGTGTAGAAGATTATGCACACCCGGAAACGCCACCAGGACATGTTTCAGGACCTGAACAGGAAGATTCACAGTGCAGACAAGGATAGAGAATCCCCACCTGTTGACGCCAAAGCTGCCAAAAGATGGAGTGTGTCCTCTGCCAGCAGCGACAAGACCAACATGAGTGTAAAGAGTTTAACTTTATTCTGTTCTGCCCCCCCCCCCTTCCCTCCCCCCTTCCTATATCTAATATTATCCTTTTCTCGTACCATTAGCACAAATCACAATTATTAGTGCAGCCATTTTAAAGGTTAGATTTTTTTATCTGCTTACTATGTCAGTGTCAGAAGACATTAGCTGTGGGGGCGTCAAGGGGGGTGAGCATATAAACTTCAACTACAAATTTAGCCAAGTACACATTGTCACTCCAAATGTGAGAAATATTTAAAAGGTTCTTCCAAATTATACAACTTGTCAGAGATTGTTTCAAGACAGGACCTCATAATAATAATAATAATAATTATATAGCTTTTTATTGAACTAGATACTGTATATGCAGGCTGAAGTTCTGCTACCCAACCAACGCATTCTCATGAAGCCGGCTACAGCGCTCCGGGACATGTCGAAGATTTTGTGGCAGTTAGCTGAGTTTACCCGATAAATGTTGACTTTGAGCCGGGTACAGAGACGTCGGTCGTTTCAGCGGCCATTACAGTTGAGTTTAGGCGACAAAATATGAGCGTAATGCGTTGATGACAGTTAAGTTCAGGCACCAAAACGTAAGTTTAGGGAAAAGATCATTGTTAGGATTAAAACACTCCTAAGGAACACACACTTTTTGGGTGAAAGTCTTTTGTTTTCCCTGGGAAGCGAACTCCGCTCTCCGGCTTGAAAGCACGGTGTTTTAGGACCCACCCATCCACCCCAACCTCCTTCCTCCTCGGTCCACGGCGCTCCTTTACAGCAGCAGTAACTTTGGTGCATGCAGCAAAAAATACGTGGAATGCTTCCGAATTGCAGTGCATACCTTTACATAGCTTTTTTGTAGGAATGGTTCATGAGAACAGCCTGACCCGACATGACGGCCATATTGTTTAGGTTTTAAAACTAAGTTAATAAAAATGTTATGGCCATTAGTTTAAATATTAAATTGAATATTTAATGACGAGGCATTTTTTGATACTTGATACTTAGGCCATTCGGTCGGTGCCTAAAAAGTATTTAATTTGGTACCCAGCCCTAGATTCAAGACATTAATATTACCTACATGGGATTTGTTTTTTTAATGCTTGGCAAAGCTATGAGCAAGCTGAATAGTGACTTAAGCTAATACTTTCCCCCACTAAACACTGGGACTGGATTGGCTGGGAACTAGTCCCTCAACAAAGTCACCAACACTAGTTACATAAGAGAATCCATGTTGGCTTTGTAGCTGCAGTCAATCCATGGCAGCAGATGATTTCCATTTCCTTCTGCTGCAAAAAGCCCCTGATCTCCATTTGTTTCACAGCTTTGGAGTCAGGTCTTCTCTGGCATATGGCCAAGCCCAACTTCACAGATTAAGGGTGCAGCTATTTGACACTGCTAGTTACAGATCCCAATCAGTTTGTGATAGCCCTGCAGAATTGCACAACTTTAGCTTCTTTCCAGAGGCAAAAAACCCCCCAAAAGATTTTGAGTGGAAGAGGCAGAGGGATCAACTTCTCCACTGCGGGTACAAGATGTGTTTTGAGGATGTGCCTCTGCCGCAATCATATTTGCATCTCAGTCCTTATTAGCATATCCAGCTAGCTTTTGTGCATATACCAATTTTAGATTAAATGCATCCATTGTATAGGGGTTTGTTAAAAGAAGTATTAAAGGAATAGTTTGAAATTCCAGTAAATATGTGTGTGTATGTTTACACATGTTTACAGCTTTCTTGTTGAGAGTAAGACTAGAATTTTTAGGTCTGTGTGAAAAGTTTACAGCTGGAGCTAGGAGGTGGTTAGCGTAGCTTAGCTTAGCGTAAAGACTGGAACAGGGAAAGTGAGACAGTGCAGCAGGAAGTGTTTATAATAAAAACCCCAAATTGTTGGTTTTACATTTATGTTTGTGTACAGAATAAACATAATCATCAGTGAGCTTTACCGGTGTTGGTAGTTTTTCTTCAGTTTGGACAAAGCCAGGCTAGCTGTTTCTCCCTTTTCACAGTCTTTATGCTAAGTTAAGCTAATAACTATAGCTCCAGGTCCATACTTCCCAGTGACATGAGAGTGGTGGTGATGTGTCATTTAAAGGGTAACTTCCTTTTTGTTTTCAACATGGACCCTATTTTCCTATGTTTTTGTGTCTTAGTGACTGATGGGAACAACAATCTTTGACAGTATTGAGCAAGATCGCTGTAGTCCGCAATCAGCAAAACAAGCTACGATGTAAGTTAATAGGGCAATTGTATTTTATATTGTATTTACCTTCACAAAAGTGCTTGGTTTGCCACTCAGATTAATATTCTAAGTGTCTGACAGCATTATGGAAAGGATTTCTAAGGAGGTCGACCTTTCTGTTAAAGAGTAAGATAATTTTTTTAAACATAAAAACATCCGCGAAATTAGCCACCAGACTCCATGTAAATAAACAGTAATTTTAGCATCGTAAAATACACTTCATTCAAAGTCGACAATATAAAACTATGAAAAGCCGTTTTCGGTCGTCTTTCCATTTTTCCAACCATCACAACTCTAGTTTTGGTTGAAATAAACACATAGTTTAGTGATTTACATGTGAAAATACGTTGGCTCACACATAAAAGTAATGTTTTTTTAAATGGCGTCTGGGGGGTTTAGCACTAGCACTCAAAGCGGTTTCTGGTTAAAGAGAAAGGTCTTAAAGAGGTTTTAAAAAGGCCTATCTCTTCCCATAATGTTGTCAGACACTTACAATAATAATCTGAGCCTGTCAGCGGCAAAACAAGCACTTTTAGTGGACCAAATTGAAGATGCACATTTGCCCCACAGGGTTACATTGCAGCCTGGTCTGTGGCTGCCGGTTACAGCGTTCACACTTAAGATTAGACCAATTTCAAAGATTGTTGTTCCTATCAGTCACTTACACACAAAAACATAGGAAAAAAGGGTCCAGGTTAAAAAAAACGAAATCACCCTTTATCTCCCAGAAAATATAAATAAGCTTTTTTTTTTTTTTTTATATCAAACTACTATTTTAAGAAATGTACGAAATCATGAAGGCATACAGATAAAGGCAGTGTGAGGTAAAGTCGGTCCCCCAAAAGAAACTTCTGAAATACATCCCAGATTGCATCAACTCTGAGAAAACCTTTTTTTCCTCTGTCCTTTTCCTATTAAGGACAAGCAGCAGACCCCAAGTAAGAGGGTGTGGGAGGGCATCAGGAAGACCCACTCCCCCCCATCCTGGGTGAGGAAGGACCTGGAGACAGTGGCAGCCTCCCCTCTGGAGCTGCAGACGGTGGAGTGGGAGAAGACCAGCGCCACCATCCCTCTGGTGGGCCAGGAGATCATGGACCTTCAGACGGAGGTGTGACCAAGATTCCGGGCCTCACACCCACAACTTCCTTTTCTTCCCCGAAGATCTCAAACAAACAAGCAGACACACCACAACACACTGCCCTGCTCTGTATTTCTACTCAAAGGCTGGACCGAGCCCAGTGCAAGAACGTGAGGGGGAAGGAGGGCGAGGCGGAGAGAGAGAAGCGTTACAATGTCCAAAAATTCATTAAACCGATAAAAAGAGAGAACAGGAAAATAGCGTCTCTTTCTATGTTGTTTCATTTTAACGTTTGGACAGTGTTTTTGTCTGAAAACACTGGTCATCTTCTTGTATATGGTCTCAGATACAACAGTGGCTCACATGGTAGACAGATTCAGCCACTATATGTGCATTATATAGCCGTGTTATGAACCATAAAGCAAAAGGTAACCATGCTATGTTTACCCCTGTATTAAATGAGTACAATGTGATTATCCTGATTATGTCTTGTTTTGTTTCACTGTTGAGAGTATCGTTGCATAACTGTTCTGCTCTCTCTCTCTCTCGTGATGAACGCTGTTGTATGCGGCTCGAGATCCCCTCCGGACTTATTTTTTTTTTCAACATCAATCTCAAAAGGGAACGGACCAGGCAGACTGCCAAACACACACCACATGTAACCCTCGATGCACCCCCCCCCCCATTCAACGACTCAACACAATCCTTTTGGCTACACCACTTTATCCCCCGTGATCCTGACGGGGCAAGGTCAGCCCCGCAGTGACAAGCGAAGCACCGAGGGGCTTAAAAAAAAAAAAAATCAAAAGATGTTTTCCCTGAGCCAAAATGGCAAGTTGCCTTCATATCGACCGGACACCTCAGAGACGCCAGAGAGCGGGTCGGCAGGCTTTCGCACTCTTCCTCAACGCCACCGCCCCACAGAGCCGGTTACACGGACGGCGTCAGTGCGTCCAGAAGGAGCCACGTTCAACAAAACACGTGCTGTTTGAGTACGTTTCTCCGCATACAAGCAGGCTTGATACAGCAAATGCAAAATATGATGTGGTGTTTTCAAAGACGCGAAGGAAAAAGGGACTTGTGTGTGTATGTGTGTGTCGAGATGTGTAAGATGAGTAAATGACTACTAAATCTTATATCTATATATATATGGTAAGACAGTTAAAGTTGAGGACATATAAAGGCATAGTGAGGGATGGTGGTTGCACACAGAGAAAGCACAAGGCTCCTTTGGAGTCCTGATGTACAGCATTGTAATTATTACAACAGAGTTCTACAGAATGGATTTTAGCCTATGAATATCTTTCTTACTGTGCTTGGGGATAGTTGTTATCATTATTATAAATATGAACATGATTATTCTGATACTGATCCTCCCTGATTCCCTCCTCGTCCCTTCAGGGTACTGGACTATACGAGTGTTCTGTATCGCAATGTAACAGTGTGTGTTTTGATATTACCGCCAGTCACTCCCTCAGATCTGTATTTGTCGAAAAACCCTGACCTCCGACCTCTGAACCCACTGATCTGCGCGCCCCCACACCCCCCCACACCCCCCCCCACTCCCCTTTTTAATTTACCGGGGTCGCCTCTTTGTTAATGTACAGTTTTCAGAGCACAAAATGAATGTGTCTTATTTCTAATAAAAGCATATCTATATAATCCACAGCAGTCCTCTTGTTTTCTCACATTTGAATTGATTTGATTTTTTTTGTCTTGAACAAACAATATGTTGTAAAAGGAAAAAAAAAGAAGAAAAAAAGACAGATAAAAACACAACCATTGACAAATTACTCACTTTATATTATTATTTATTTTTTTAAATTTATTTTTTTCTTTAAATTATTTATACACAAGTATAGCTCTCGAGGGGGTCCTACGTCTCTTGATATAAACTAACATTGTAAGACATTGGTAAGTGCTAGCTTCGCAGATCAAATTGCTAAAAGAAATGCAGTTTGAATGCTAAAAGCCCGTTCAGCCCCTGTGGAGACAACAATGTCTAGAATCAAGAAAACTGTCTTGCCCACAAATCTGAGTGTGTAGGTTAACATCAGTAGGCTATCAGCTGTAGTTAAGGTTAGGGTTAGAAACTGAAACTGACCCAGGGAAACATACATTTAACATTCAATCTAAGGAAAACATTGCTGAGAACACGAGACCCTTCGAAAAGGTCTCCTTAAAGAGTCATATGAAGAGGAGTTTGATCCAGAGAACATAGGACCCTGGGAATATATACACTCCCCTCTAGAGCCAGCAGTTTTGTTGGGATTGTTTCAATTGTGTCTGCAGTTTGCATGATGATGTGATTGACATGTCTAAGTGCATCATTGTCTCTCTCTCTCTCTCTCTCTCTCTCTCTCTCTCTCTCTCTCTCGTCATTTCAATGGAAACAATAACCCAATATGTGAGGAACAGAGAATACTTTTCTAATTCAAGATGAGAAACACAGTAAGTGGCTGTGCGGCACTTTC
Source organism: Perca fluviatilis (assembly GCF_010015445.1). NCBI lineage: Eukaryota > Metazoa > Chordata > Actinopteri > Perciformes > Percidae > Perca > Perca fluviatilis. The sequence goes on along the minus strand of NC_053118.1, from coordinate 6,292,038 downwards.
TGGCCATGTGTCTGATTAGAAATGGGTTGTAAGGAGACTACAATTGCCTGAGAATTAGATCCGTCAACTGAAAAACAATTTGGAGGGAGACTGCTAATAAAGATTTAAGCAGCCATAACTTGTCAGACAAAAACATGCCAGATTTAAATAATATATCACAGACAAAGTATACAAGCATGCATTGAGCTAATTACCTCAGGAACATTATCGCTGTTGTGTTGCAAAACCTCATTCACTCCCTCACTATTCCCTACATAATGTTTATTAAATAGTGAACTATATAGGGAACGACCAAACGAGATTTCGGACACTCACTGAAACATTGTTGCGGGGCGCACCAGCATCATGTCAACAAACCAAAAGTAAAACACTTCTAATACGTCCCTGAAACAAAGCGAGCACTCAGGAAGAGAGTAGGGTTAGGGTTAGAGTTAGGGTTAAGGTTAGGGCTAACCCTAACCTTAACCCTAACTTAACGCCTAAGTGCCTGCCTTGAAGGCAGCGGTCGCAGCGCTGCCTGGAAGGAGCAGTTGGGGGCAAAAAACACCATAGAGCGGGTTGCTGCACTTCGGTGGCCGTCATGTTGAATGTAAACAAAAAGCTGCTTGTCGTCACTGCGCTATCGTCAACGTGTAAAGCCCACTTCGACGGTTGTGATTGGTGCCTCAATTTGGAAAAATTGGAAATGGGCTTGAATGGGCTCTTGGCCAGACGGACTTGCAGAGCAAATCTAAAATTTGCAGGAAGTTCGTCAGGGTTTTCCCAGGCAATGTGCATTGTGGACTATATAGCGAATGAAATTAACTGTGGAAAATTCAAACACCAGTACAAAATGGCAAACACAACACATAGGGGATGGTTTCCGTGGTAGGGAACGGTTTTGAACACAGCTAGTGAGAAGAAGAGAGTGACAAACATTCAGTTCTCTACAGAGATGTGTTTCTGATGCTAGAGGTGATAAATTACTCACTGGTAGTGAAATGCAGTGCCTTTAATTGGACAACAAAACATTAAATACAAAATCATGTGAGGGTTACCTATGCACATGTGCGATAGCTGTTGAACTCTTGAACTGCAGCTCTGCTCGCTCCACTGTGGTGTCAGGTTACAGCCTGTTGATACATACTCATTACTATGGAGAGAACCTCTGCAAATCGTTTTTTTGTGGAAAAACTACATTTTGGAATATTGGATTGTATGAGATCGGCAATTGACTAGTGTTGACTTCACCGGAAATCAACAGAGGTATGGATTAACAAACTTTTTATGCCTTTCTGTCACATCTACTGCAGTCAAATTCACTGTGTTCCCTCGGAAGGAAGGTAACTGCACATGGCTAAGCACTTGTAATGGCATTTCAAACATGTTTAGAGGCTAAAAACACGTTTCAAACTTGCCCCGTTTAAGCCCTGTTTAAGCCTGTTGGGTGCAAAATCTAGCAGGAGGGTAACTCGGTGTAGGCAGCACCGATTGTTTTCGTTTTTCTCGCTACTGACAGTACTCCTAATTTACAAACAACAGAGCTACGGGTTGAAATTGACCGGAATTCTCCTTTAAGAGTAAATTAGAATTGACTTAGACAGAAACATATGGACTTTAATGTCTACAATGTCTCAATGCATCTCAAGAAGAAATGGTTCATTTTGTGGCCACAATATGAGTATAACTATTTGACAATTTAGTGACAACCTGTAACCTTTGGAGTTTTGTGGCAGGGAGGAATGTGTGTCCTTATTGTCAGACAAAACATTGATTACTTAATGACAGCTGTCTTTTAATGTTCAATGCCAATGTTTAAAAAAAAAGTTTCTTTCTATAAGATCTGTGCAAAGCATGGCAATTACAGTCCGGGTAAGACCATGGTTACAGTTATTTTTTTAGAAGAAAGACAATCATTGATCTGCAATGTGACATAATAACGATTCTCCTGCAAAAATGGGTGCCACACAACCATCCACCCGTCTTTCAACCGCGCTACATAAAGTGCACACTACTTCCTGCATTGGTACTGAACATTGGACACAAATTAAGTGCAGCAGAATTATCCAATATAAAGATAATTCCTAAGGATATTGGGCACTGATTAAAATTTGTATTGTGCATACTGTATACATGCACGTGGTCGCCAAAAAGCCAACAGTCTGTTTCAGGGTTGGGCTACCTGTGCTTTAAATCAGGGGTCTTCAACGTTTTTTAAGCCAAGGACCCCTTAACTGAAAGACAGACGGAGCAGGGACCCCCTACTACAGTACATCGCAATTGTTTTTATTAAATTGTATAAAAATTAAGTTGCATATTAAACTGGGCCTACAATAACACGTAGGGCGGCCTAAAGCCTTTTATGCATAGAATACTAAGCAATTAAAATAATAATTGTTGACATGATTTTACAAATCATGTAATGTTAATATCTTTGGATGGCTACCTTAGTGACTACCTTACCTATAGCCCAGTATGCATCAATGGGTTTTTTTCACATATAGGCCGCTATATATATATATATATATATATATATATATATATATATATATATATATATATATATATATATATATATATATATATATATATATATATATATGTTGGATTCTTGTTAACACATTTGAATTTTCATGTGAACTTTCAAACAATAATAATTTGGAGGAACCAACCATTTGCCAGACCCCGTGTTGAAGATCTCTGCTTTAAATTGTGTTTCATGGCGCCACTAGTCTTAAAAAACGTAGTACCTTTAACACAATGCTGTGGAGACTAGTGATGGTCAAATGAAGCTTCGCGAACCTAGATGGCGCTCTCTGTTCAACGAAAAAGGTTAAAGGAATGGCAATTCAGTGTGTTTTCAACCCTTTGTTCAACAGAGAGCGCCATCTAGTGAGCTCAGAAAATAAAGACAGTGGTTCGCGAAGCTTCATTTGATCATCACTAGTGGAGACATGTTATTTATGTGCCATGATACACGATAATGTGTTACACTACAGACATCAGTATTACACATTTAAGCCCTATTCACACAGGACTAGCAGTACCTGAAGACCTCTAGTAATTTGTAGTATTTAGAGAGGTCGTCTGTGATATTAATCCTGTGCAAATCTGCCATGTCTGCAATTTGTCATGTACAAATTCCACCGCAAACCATGTTTCCCCAAACACAGAGGTTATGTGATAATATTAGTCCCGTGCAAATCGGCATCTCTGTGATTCGGGGTTGTATTGGTTGCGTTGGCAATTATAAATTAAAAGTTTATACGGTGCCTTGACATCATATGTGGGGGATAATGACAGTAAATTTGAGTAATATACAGACATCGCGAATGCACTGCCCAAAACACAGACGTGAGAGGGGAACATTTCTAAATTACATGAGGTCCCCTGGTAACACTAGTCCAGTGTGAATAGGGCTAAATACAGCTCCGGACACACATGTCCATGCAGCTCTCAAAAAAGCAATACAATTAAAAAGTTGCTGTGGATGACTAAAGATGTTATTTTACACTTTTATAATCATCATCTCAACATGTATTTATGTGTCACTCTGCTAGGAAATGAAGGCAGTTTGACCTTTATAGATTTCACAGCACTTTGTTTGGAACAGTGACGCCTGTCATAATGGCTGCGTCAAACACACCCACATGTTCTCTTACCGCTAATGAACTCCTGACTCATGGTGTAATAACTGTTTGAACTGTGATGACTTCACTTGATTTTCCTCACTTCGGAGGCTTATTTTCGGCCGCTGTGCCTTCAGTGGCGTGGCGATGTAGCGGGAGGGAAAAAGTGGCCTGTAACATCATTAGTATCCATCCAGACACATTAACCTCACGTCGTTAATTAGGCCATCAACAGGCATTAGCCTCCACTTGTGCCTTGCCCTACACAGGCCTGACAATGGCCATTAATAGACTGGCACTCTGATGACATTTCCTGACACTTGGCGCTGATCTCTTCAGCTAGCCGCTGGGTTTCTGCGGCTGCTGGAGGAGGAAGAGCAGGAGGCTGATGACCAGCAGCAATCCACCAACCTGAACCTTCACACACACCTACACACATCCAAATGCTTTTCAAAATGTCCATTATGTACTCTGTGACTTTATCAACTTCTACGACATGGTTCCTCCACATTGTAAAAAAAAAAAAAGTGTAAAAGATTTAAATTTTTTTATTATTTACTGTCCCACATTTTAGGAGGGCAGACTTAACATCTAACATCTGTCAGATCAAAAGAGGGTATATTATATGTAAATTGGGTATATATTTGTTCTTTTGAATTTATGAACTGTTTTGTAAAATACACAATTACTTTTCTTTTCTAGTATCTTCTTAGACGTTGCATTAAGATTTGACCAAAAAAAAAGAATAAGTTACAGATGCATGGTTGCATTTCAAGTAACTTAGCCTACTTTCGATGTATCGAGAGCTAAACTGGGTATCACTGTCACTGTGTCACAAGCCAAAACATTAAGAGGTTGTTTGTAGCAACCAACGTAGTAATAACTTAGATTTATATAGCACATTTCACTAAACCCTCGGACACTTTAAGCAAATACAGGGGGGCAAGGGAACAGAAAATAGAAGGCCAACACAAACACGCATTTTAATGTCGGCCACTGACGTACAACCACATCGCACAATCTTAAGTTATTTTATTATTTGTTTAGGCAACAAAAGCACTTAAAGGATGGTTCGGAGTAATTTCACCCTAGGGTCCTTTGCACCATGACCTCGAGCCAAAAAAAAAACCAGAAGCTTTTTTCCCTTGGTCGAACATTGGGACGGAAGTGACGGTGACGCAGCGATAGTGGTAGCAGCAGAGAGTAGAAGCCATCAGGCAAGTGTTATTTAAATTATCTCCTGGGGCCTCATTTATAAAACCTGTTAGCAAGAAAAGGTTGCGTGAAGCAGGGTGAAATTTGTCATCGCAACATTTCTCGCAATAGTCGGGATTTATAAAGAATTTCCATGCGTAAAATTTTTCCCAGTTTTCCGCAACCTTTTGACCACATGTGTGATCGTGCGTAATGCTCCCAAGGTTTTGTAGACTGCGTTTTAGTGAACTCTGATGGTATGTCCGTTTTCCGAACCTAACCCAGTTTTTGTTTTCCTGAACCCAACAATCACGTTATTGCTAAACCGACCCAGAACCGGTCGCGGCGCCCGGCGAGGGGCTGCCAACAACGGGGAGAGGCAGGGGATCCTCCCACACTAGAGCTGTAATCGGGCCTTAAAAGTACGGCCCGAAAAGGCCCGAGCCCGACAGAGTTCAGCCCGAGCCCGACAAGTACATTTTGATTGACAGCTTTTTAAAAGTCCGAACCCGTTTACAGCCCTACTGTACAACAGGCCGTCTATCAACAGTCATTAGAGTGTCGGAGAATAGCGCGGACACGCACATGCTTCACACCGCGAGCGGGCACACGCACCACTCGGCGGAAAAGGGAGAGAAAGAAAAAGAGACTGCGCCGCACGCACACAGCTCCTTTGTCTTTCGTAAAAAATGAGTCATTTATACATGTTTTAACATCATTTATTCATGACTAACGGAGGCTATAGGCCACTTGGAAGTTGGAACAAAGAAACAGGCTAAGTCCTCCAGAGACCAGCCTCTGTTTCACCTCCTCATGATCCATCCTCTCTCTCCTCCTCAATAGCTGCAGACAAAGAAATGGCACATTTGAGGAAAGCTCATTGTAGGACTGGCTCTAGTGGCTGTAATTCTGCCCCAAGGCTGAATTTCGGGAAAGACACTTCAGATACAGTATTAGGGGACCACTAAGGCCTATATAAAAGCATCCAAAGAGCACCATGTCATGGGACCTTTAAATAACCAGGTAATTAAACTATTTTTCTTTTTCACAGTAAAGCAATCTGTTGCCGTGATTAAGGCTTTGCCAGACCTGTTCCCATCACCTGTGACTCCACACAAGAAGTTAGGACATGCAAGTCCGGCTATGCTTCATATCCTTTTACTTGATCATATTCTCTTAACAGTGACTTGTTTAAGTGATCATTTTAGTTTTTCTATTTTTGTTTCAATCTGCAGAAGACCTCAACACCTTTCTTCAGGTGAGACCACTCTCCAGTCCTGTTGATTGTCTGTGAAACCAACTGCTTACTGGCCATTGGAACCATGCCTTTGCTGATCTTCCCAAAGGATGACCTCTCGGTCAGTGTGATGTACATCCTTGCATGTTACTACACTTTTCACCTTACATATCCCAAGTGCATTGCCACTCTCCTATCTGTGCTGCAGACAGAAGTCCTTGTGGACTCCATCCATGACCGAGATATGACTTTGTCAAATAAAAAAGCTATGGCTAAGTGGAAGAAGTTCATTACTGAATAGGCTTGGATATTAGTAATAATGTGGATGCCCGGCCCCGATACATGTGTGTTTTGGAGGAGCTGTTTTTTCAGCCTCTTAGAAAGTATGACACGTTGCACTGTCAGATGCTTATAGTTTAATTTTGCCCATTCAGCTTTTCAGCCTTGACCAGTGGTCTTCATGTATGCTCTGCTGACATGCACCTAAAAAAAATAATAAAGAGGTGATAAGAAATTTGACTCATATCTTTATTATTTAGGCAAGCCTTTTACATTTTCTATTACTGTCAGATTACTGATTTTAAGCATTAATATGATATGTAAATTTCAGGGATTTTGCCTTATTTCAAGAATTTTGTAAAGAAGTAGATTCTAAATTCAAGCAAATTATACTACATATTGAGAAAAAACACCTTAACTGCTTCCATTGTATCAAGAAAATAATGCCTAATGTGTAGCTTTATGACAAGATTATGGCACTAGCATTTACTCAATTTAAGAAACTTTTCCAACATATTGAGAAAATAATTCTTATATATTTTAATTGTATTAAGGCAAATGCACTTGTTATCAGTGAGAACACACTAGTTTTAAGGTATCTGTGAGTTTGTTGAGGTTAGATATTTTTTCTTGTTTTAGAAAATCTTGGCAAGTCAAATTTTCTAGTTCTGTTGGCAGATAATTTTGCTAATTCTGTACTTTTTTTCTTGTTTTTTTAAGCCGGTTTTTTGCAGTGTTATAACAATAACTTATTTCAGGCTGAGTCTGTGTTTTTTACACAACGGCAGCTACAGTCTGGTGTTACAATCCTCTACAGTGAAATACAGACACACTTTTACACCGTTAGCTATCAGCATTTTACCATGTTTACTCCAGCTGCTAGCTAACGGTAGGCTAACGTTACCTGCTGTCGAGTGTAGTGTTAACTAGTGTCACGTGCAGCTTGACTCTAATGTCCGTTTTCGGAGCATCAGAGAGAAGCGCAGGCATTTAAGTGGCACCTAAATAAGTCACCAAAATCCGCGTTGCTATTCAGTCCGGTAGATAACGGTCGTTGGTGCCATATTAGCACCGGGTCTGTGCAGGTGCGATGGATCGCGTACAAACCAATAGGGTGTCGGAATGGTATATGTTTATACTTCTCATCTAACCACAATCAAATTCACTCTCTCCGGATGGCGTGATTTATCTGGAGAGGGTTTTTTTTTTTTTTAACGATGACAAGCCGGAATGAAAACAAGCCAAACTGAAATAGGAGTAACGACGCTATTTTTAAAATGTAAGGAGTAGAAACTACAGATAATTGCGTGAAAATGTAAGGAGTAGAAGTAAAAAGTCTGCTGTAAAATAATTACTCCAGTAAAGTATAAATACCCAAAATTTCTACTTAAGTAAGGTAACGAAGTATTTGTACTTTGTTACTTGACACCTCTGCACCTGCTACGCTCTGCAGTGCCTGGCTGCTTCCTACTACGCCCTGCTACATCCTGTGACACCCTGCAGTGCCCTGCTATGCCATGAACTATTATAACTACTATTTCTAGTCACTGATCCATTATCTTTAATGTGACTATTATTTGCCACTGTTCATCACACCCCCAACTGGCACCGTCAGACACCGCCTACCAAGAGCCTGGGTCTGTCCGAGGTTTCTTCCTGAGAGGGAGTTTTTCCTCGCCACTGTCGCACTGAATGCTTGCTCTTGGGGGAATTACTGGAATTGTTGGGTCTTTGTAAATTATAGAATTTGGTCTAGACCTACTCTATCTGTAAAGTGTCTTGAGATAACTCTTGTTATGAATTGATAATATAAATAAAATAAAATTGAATTGATCATTATTGTGTGAGGTAAATGTCAATTTCTCTCTTTGACTTATAACAAATTACATAGGACAAATATAGTATACCATCGTTAATGTGTACCATACTGTCAAAAAAGTTCTAACACTGCTTTAGAAATGAATGAAGTTTGAAGTTAGCGATGCCTTATGCTAGGTTAGTTTTTTTGCTAGCAAATGCTTGTGATCTTGCCATAGTCATGACTTGAATTTAAGCTAGTCTGACTTCAATTGTCATCTGTAACTCAGATGTAATATACTGTGACCACGCAGGCATGTCATTTATGTTGATTTAGCTCACTATATTATTAATACATAACTTTGCCTTGGTTACTACTAAGTTATTATTGCTAGTGTGAACGTTCAGGGCTGTAGTACCGGACGTTTTTTCTAAAAGCAGTCAACCTGCGTGATGTTTGAAATGGAGACACACATATCGTGCCTCTTCCCGGAGATTCTGGCCATTATTTTAAGGCATAAACCAACCATAGGGGTAAACACTGAAAGAAAGGTAAACACTGCTCAGAGACTTATTTAGGCAACGTGGTCACTCACTACAATGGGCATATTTTAGAGGGCCATTTACGATACAGAAGGTAAATATACACTGGAATATTTCCGTAAGGGCCTTTTACATATTGACAAACGTTGATAATAACATGTATATGCCTGTTTATGGTAAAATTCTATTTCAAGATAGCATATTCGCCCCATAGGTTTACACTGTAGAGTCATCTGACGATGGTATCCAATATGACATGATCTGAGTTGGCCAAATTATCTCTATATATGGCTCTGGTTCAAACTATACCGTGGCCTTTAGGGGAGCCCACTTTTTTTTTTTTTCCACCGGGGGGGATGTTGTAAGCTTGCGACTTACAATGACTTTCATACATAACAGCTATAAGTGTATGCACAATACAGGATTTACCATATTATACTTTATCGACAGGAATTGATAGGTCAAACAGCAAACAGCCACCCACAAATAGTCTATAAACAAAGCATCAAGTCTTTGAGATTTCACATGAACAAAGGTTAAAGTTACTCATGCCACCGAAGAATACCATAATTCCTCCATTCAATTAGGCCTAAGCAATGCACCCCAAGCTTCCATCCTTAACAAACAGCCATGTATATACAGTACTGCAACAGCCAGCAGTGGAGAGAACGGAAGAGCTTCCAGTCTCTCCACTGCTGGCTGTTCCAAAAGATGTGCCAAAAGGGACTGCCAGGAGGGGGGGAAGGATAAAGAAAAAAAGGGGGGAAGAGAAGAAAAAAAAAAAGAGTAAAAATGAGAAATTTGCTGGTTCGATCCCCGATTGGAACATTCTTACAAAGTGCTATGAATTTATCAAATATCGCTTAAAAACAGATACAAATAGGATTGGTAAGAATAATAATGCTTTGTTGTGATAATAATAATAATAATAATATGAGAAAAGAAGGAGAAAATACAGATTCAATTATGTTATAAATTATTTTTTAATAAAATACTGATTGGGCCAACAAGGTGCACACTCTTGCCAGGATTTGCACCTGGAATCTTCCACCCAAAGGATGGATGTATTACTATTACACCACAAGAGTTGTGTTTTTGTTTTGTTTTTATAACACAAACACCAAAGGTGTGTGTTGTTGTTTTTTTTTAAATAATACAAACTTTCTTATTATATAACACAAACAACTCCAAATATAGCTGCAAGCAGCAATGAGGGGGCCAAGCAGTACACTAGCAGGAATGGCGTTGCCATGGCATGAGCAAGCACTCACAGCAACTTTGATGGCAATTGGATAAAGAATGGCAGAGATATCAGCTCATTTACTTTGTTACAGTGCCCCTAGAGGCCAAATTACACCAATGTCCTTGTGCGTTCTAACAATCAAGTGCCAAGTCCCTGTACCAAGTTTGGCTTTAGTGCATCAAAGCGTTGCTTAGATATGAGCTCACTTTCTTTATTACAGTGCCCCTAGAGGCCAAATGACACAACTTTCCCTGTACCAAGTTTGGACTTCATACATCAAAACGTTGCTGAGATATGAGCTCACTTCCTGTGATTATAGCTCCCCCATAGTGATCAAAGGTTACCAAATTTATTTTACTTCCTCGGGATTGGGTATTGAGTCTATGTACCAAGTCTGGTTTCGATACGTGAAAGCGTTGGTGAGATATGATCTAATTTCCTGTAACTCTCGTGCCCGTCGAAGGTCACCAAATTTATTGTGTGTCCTCAGAATGGGGTCCCAAGTCCATATACTAAGTTTGGTTTCTATACCTTTAAGCATTGCTGAGATATGAGCATACTTCCTGTGATTATAGCGCCCCACCCCTAGTGGTCAAAATACTCCAAATGTATTGTGCTTTCTCAGGATAGGGTACCAAGTATATGTACCAAGTTTGGTTTTGATACATGAAAGCGTTGCTGAGATATGAGCTTACATCCTGTGATTATAGCGCCCCCATAGTGGTCAAAAGTCACCAAATTTCTTGAGCCTCCTCCTAATTGGGTCATGAGTCCAAGTATTGAGATTAGTTTTGATACGTGAAAGCCTCCCCGACATATGAGTTCACTTCCTATTTAGCAGCTTCGCCGTCAATTTCGATTGGCTGTGACGGGCAAATGCTTTCGAATATCAATACGCAATGGAATAACTTTTGTGCGGCTTGGTCTGAAGATCATCTGTGCCAAGTTTCGTTAAAATCAGAGAAATGTTGTGACCTGTAAAACTTTTTAGTGTGTGCATGTGTTGGCCTTAGGACCTCCCACAGTATTAACAGACAGTGCTAGTAAGTTTTACTTCCAAACACATCAAATGTTATAGGCCAAAACGTAATTTTGCTAATTACAGAGCCCCCTATAAGTCTAAGGTCACCAAATTTCTTGAGCCTCTTCCTAACTGGGCCCTGTACCTATGTACTAAGATTGGTGTTGATATGTGAAAGACTTGCCGAGATATGAGTTCACTTTCTGTTTGGCAGCTTCACCGTCGATTTCGATTGGCTGTCGAATATCAATACACAATGTGATAACTTTTGTGAGGCAGGGTCTGAAGATCATCTGTGCCAAGTTTCGTGAAAAGTGGACCAATTTTGTGACCTGTGAAAACTTTTTAGTGTTTTTGATCAAATCCAATATGGCGGAAGGTCCAACATGGTGGATATTGACATCATGGGGTGCATTGACTTCGGCGTCATCCAAGGATTCCAACTATATGTCGATGTTCAAAATCGGGCATACGGTTCAAAAGTTAATAGCATGGATGCAACGCCAACTTTGACCAATTTGTGGAGCTAGACTGCCTGTGGTGCAGACCTCAAACTTGGTGAAATTAATTATGGGTCTGTCTCGAATCAATATGCCAAATTTCACAACTTTTTTTGTACGGTTCTATGGGCTGCCATAGACTCCCATGGCAGAGGAAAGATGTGTAATAATAAGAAAAGGTAGAATCGCTGCTTGTGTGTGTGTGTGTTAACATAAATATAGATACACATAACAAAGATAACACAAACACGTAATAGACATAACACAACGTATGGGCTTGTTATGGAACATCAAAGTGCAGCACAATTATAAAAACAACTATATACATATGTATATGGGGTGGCTGTGGCTCAGTGGTAGCCTGCCAATTGGAAGGTTTTTGGTAGTTTGATCTCTGGCCCTGCAGTCCTATGTCGAAGTGTCCTTGGGCAAGACACTGAACCCAGAGTTGCCCCCGATGCTGCGCCATCAGAGTGTAAATGTGTGTGAGTGTTTATCTGATGAGCAGGTGGCACGTTGTACGGCAGCCTCAGCCACTGTGTGTGAATGGTGAATGGTTCCTGTACTGTGTAAAAAGTGCTTTGAGGACTTGTTAAGAATAGTTGTTAAGACTAGAAAAACAGTCCATTTACATTTTACATTTACAGTGGGGAGAACAAGTATTTGATACACTGCCGATTTTGCAGGTTTTCCTACTTACAAAGCATGTAGAGGTCTGTAATTTTTATATACAAAATCCAGAAAATCACATTGTATGATTTTTAAATAATTAATTTGCATTTTATTGCATGACATAAGTATTTGATCACCTACCAACCAGTAAGAATTCCGGCTCTCACAGACCTGTTAGTTTTACTTTAAGAAGCCCTCCTGTTCTCCACTCATTACCTGTATTAACTGCACCTGTTTGAACTTGTTACCTATATAAAAGACACCTGTCCACACACACTCAATCAACCAGACTCCAACCTCTCCACAATGGCCAAGACCAGAGAGCTGTGTAAGGACATCAGGGATAAAGTTGTAGACCTGTAGTGGCTCTGTAAGAAGCATCTCAAGGTCCTGGAGTGGCCTAGCCAGTCTCCAGACCTGAACCCAATAGAAAATCTTTGGAGGGAGCTGAAAGTCTGTATTGCCCAGCGACAGCCCCGAAACCTGAAGGATCTGGAGAAGGTCTGTATGGAGGAGTGGGCCAAAATCCCTGCTGCAGTGTGTGCAAACCTGGTCAAGAACTACAGGAAACGTATGATCTCTGTAATTTCAAACAAAGGTTTCTGTACCAAATATTACATTCTGCTTTTCTGATGTATCAAATACTTATGTCATGCAATAAAATGCTAATTAATTACTTAAAAATCATACAATGTGATTTTCTGGATTTTTGTTTTAGATTCCATCTCTCACAGTTGAAGAGTACCTATGATAAAAATGACAGACTTCTACATGCTTTGTAAGTGGGAAAACCTGCAAAATCTGCAGTGTATCAAATACTTGTTCTCCCCACTGTATTCTATAATAAGCTCTTCCACTCTGTGATGGTCTGTCCAGATGAAGGACAGTACCATTTCCCCTCTAACTGTGTATGGCCAGTAAGTTTGCTCTTTGACTAACCACATATTTTACACTGATAGTGGTAGCTTTCTTTGGTTTGCCACTTCTTGGGGGGGCTCACCTCTCATCTCTCGCTCCTCCATTCTCAGAACCAATTGAAAGAAGCTAGTGATGTTGGGGCTGGCTGGTAAGTGTTCCAGCCCTGAGCATGTGATGCTGGAGCTGGTGACGGTGATGGTGATGGCAGGTAAGGGGACCAGCTCTGAGAGTGAGACGCTGGAGCTGAGTGTTGACCCTGCTGGCAGTAGGCAAGGTCCTACGAAGCAGGGAAGACAGCATCCCCAGGCCAGTGCTGTGCTCTAGGCCAGTCCTGATCTGCATTGGTTGAGCTAGCACCAGCTCCAGTGTCTGTGTGCACAGTGGGAAACACTCTGGCACAGCGACGTTGACGAATCACTGCCTCACCCTCACGTTTTTCTGGTTCCTGGAACTCCATAACTGTATAACCGTGTTGAACAGGCTTGGATGGTAGGTCCCAGGCCTCCAGGAGGGATTCCTCTGCCAAATGGACCTGCTGAGGAAGCTGCACCTCATAGCAGTAATGAATCACGGTCGGTTATGCCGATGCTGCAGCCTAGAGAAAAATCTGATTTTCATTATTTGTGTGGAATTTATCTTTAAGTTTTCATATTGAAGTGAATGTATGAAGCTGTAAATATGAACTCACCAGGAGGACACTGTGGTGTTGTTTATGGTCACTAGTAAAAGGTTGGTGTTTATGTATGTCTTTGCAGTCCTCTATTAACTGTTTGATATGACCGTAAGTCATGACAATTGACTGAGGTATTGCAAATGTTTTCCCTTTGTTGTCCTTTGGCCTATTTCTGGCTTCCCGGAACTCTTTGTAGAATCTGAGTGCACACTCAGAAATCCTGTTAATATCAGGTCTGTGGGCTGCCTGGCCATGAACCATGAACAATCTGCAAATAGATGACAAGACTGCATAATCCACATTGTGTGTGTACTGTAAACACATACACGTAAATGTTGTGTGTATGTAGATACACATGTACACACACCTATACACAAATATTAAAAATCTACTGTATATCAGAGGCAGATACCTCTCAGCTGCTTGCTGGCCTGGAGCAGAGCCACTGTGCTTCCGAGAAGCTCTCCATGGTACTGACAAGGTCTTTTTCTTGCTTTTCAAGGAGTATTTGGTTGGAGACTTGTCAATGGGATCAAGGCAGGAGTACAGTCAATATCTCTGCTATCTCAGAGTTTGAGAGAGCTGTTATTGTCCGATTGAGGCTGCCAAGATACCCTGCCAAGGCATTGACTGCCTCCCATCCGGGAATTCCTCTAGGATCACACTGACTATCCTGTCACATGAAATGAAAACAAAACCAATTCTTGTCCAGCTAATTTGAGAGAAAAGGAGAAGGAACAAGCATTTCTAATGGTGAATACATTAGCCACTTTACCGGAGTTGAAGTGATGGGCCCACTGTCCTCAAATGGGGAGCTGGCAGGACTGCTAGACACACCACTTTCAAGTGTAGATTCCTTTAGGAATTATGTGTAAACAGTGAGAGGGGTACAATGAGGTTAATAAAGTTTGTTGTGCCCATGTTACACAAAGGAATTGTTGATTTAACGAGTCAATCACTCACCACTAATCTAGAAAATTAACCTCTGGAAACTAGGTTTACAGTAAAAATGTTTTGACTTATCATCAAATTGTTATCACGAGATGAAGTCTGGAAAGATAAATCGGTGGCCTGGGGGACATTCATCCTCCTGAGCTTCATCCAGCATCTCTGGCGGAATGGCACCAATTCCCTTCTGTGCACTCAGCAGATCTCCCCTGTTAGACTGCGTCAGCAAATATTCGACATCAATACGCTCTCCTGCCGTAAGTAGTCAAGAGAAAGAAAGAAAGAAAGAAAGAAAGAAAGAAAGAAAGAAAGAAAGAAAGAAAGAAAGAAAAATTAAAGTAGAATGAGTGAGTGAACAGAGGAGTAACCTTCAGGTAATATCTGACTAATTTGGTCAGAATATTGTCCAGGATGTTTGTTTTTGTTTTGGCCAGAATCTTACCGGTAGGTTTCCCCGGGGGTATAAACTCTGGAAGAAGTCCACTTTGCTAAGGACGTTCACACTGGACATGAAATGTACATTGTACATCTTTGTGCGTGACGTACCACTCATACCCAGAGCTTGCTGAGACTTATTGTGGTTCCATCTGGATAACCCCTCAAGCAAGTACATCTGCAGCATTACATCTTCACCATGGCAAGACAAAAGCATTGGTGACAACAACAAAAAAAGAATGTTATAACAACTTAATACACAGCATTCATAAACAAAATGTTTCAAATATTTAGTGTTTCAGATTGCCTGGGATGAAACCACACTGGTGCCGATGAAAGCTTTTGAGAGTGGAAGATCCTCTGCCACATCACGTCCATGGCCAAAACCAAGTGAGAACTGGACCCACTCTGCATCTCTGTTTGTTTCCAGTCAAGCTGTAAATGTCAAATGTAATTCATAAGACACATCGCAACACAAATTGAAGAAAACACACCTGTCTCACTGCAGTAGTCTCTGTCCACATATATGGCATCTGGCTCTGGCTCACCAGCATCTCTTTACCTTTGGACCACTCCTTGACAAAGATCATCAAGGCCAGCCCCTCACCAGTGGTCAGCACAGAATTCAGCACTTGCCCAAATTCATTGCCAATATTTGATGTGGTTGTGCCCTCAATGCCACCAGCAAGTTTTTTTGTGATCTACATAAAAAAATAATGTCTCAGAAATCATCAGCTATGCTAACAAACATAATTAAATCAAGTTTACATAGGTTTACATTAACCTTCTTAGTAGAGTCCAGTTTCAAGATTCTCCCAAACGTTGAAGTGATGACACCCTTCAACTCGTCAAGGTGACTGAGAATGTCGTTGGCATGAACCGTCTCAAAAAACTGGGCCAGGGGCAGGGGACTGAAGGGTGGTGGCAGCTGATACACAGCTTCAGACTGGGTGAGGACACAAGACTTTTTGTGGACCTCACAATCAGTGAGGTAGTCGATGGTCCGCCTAGCCCACTCCTCACTCTGTATCTCCTGCAAGGCTTGCTGTAAATAGCTGGAGCTGTTCCCTGATGTTCTTGGGCGCACACCTTACACACCTCCTGTCCAGTGCCAAATGGGTTGTGAGGACAGCTGGGAATTTGTAACGGGTGAGGGATCAAGCTGTTTTAAAATGTCAATGCTCCAAGGGCAGACGGGAATCATGCATTTGCTGCACCTTGGATAGTCTCCACCCACCAGGTAATACTTTGAATCAATGTCAATTACCTCCCTGACTTTAGTGTAAATGTCAGAATGGTGCATCTTCCTACTGCACTGGGTGCATTTCAGAGGGATGCCCCACATCCGCATTGGATCCCACAGGAACATCCGCTGGCGGAAAGAATTATGTGGATCAGGAGGTGAGATGGATTTGGTGGGGCTAGGGGGATGAAACCAGTTCTGAGACAGGTTTTGTTTCAGCTGTCCAGTACTGTCATATAAAATGTGGGTGATCCACTCCTGGTCAGCTGGTTGGATGACTCTGGTGAACTGCTTTGGTAGAAAACACACCCAATTTACTTCAGGAGGTTGCAGAGGGAGTGGGATATGTGGTGGTGCCAGTGACATCTCATGGGCTGTGGGAGGAGAGGGAACAGGGGCAGGAACATTGGATAGGTCACTGTGTTGCTGTGTCGCCGGTGTTGTCTCTTGGGCTATGACAGTGGTAGGAGCAGCAACATCTGGGAGGTCTGTTGGACAAGTCAAAAGGTGACATTACTCTAGGTGCTGTAACAATCCAACAGCCCCCCCAGGCCTTTGCACCACACTGCTCACACTGCACATGGACGTGGTAGTATGACATGTGCTGCGTGTAGTCCTCACACATCACCTCCCGACTACACAGCAAGCATGTGACAGACTTCCCCTCGCTCATCCTGCACAGAGCCGGAGCTTTCTGACCTACACCTGTCTGTGTTCCTGGAACTTTAACAACTATTCCAGCTGCTGCACTGGCCTGAGAACCTGTAGCTGCTGCATCTGCACTGGCCAGCTGACCTGCACTGAATAATGCTGTCCCTGGGTTTAGAGTTAAAGTACATTTCTCCTAAGCCTAACAATACTCTGCACCCAAATGATTACATACACACACTGTTTAACACTGAAAAAAAAAAAATAGAACTGTGGAGAAACCATTTTCAATTAAATTTTCCAGTATATTTCCATCACATGTAAGGTTTAATGATTCAATGGCATCCCTTACCTGGTGGTATCCACACTTGCAGGGGATCCTTTTCCCAGATATGTCTTGTTTTGGAACAGTAGTTTGACTTTTCAGGGGGATCAGAAGACAATCAGCAGACATCACACCTGCCCAGTAGGCATCTGATTTCCCAGTCATTTCTGCAGATATTAGGGACAACATATGGAAAACAACAAAAATCAACCGTAACAGATGGAAATACTTCATCAACTACTGATCACCACAAGCAAGACTTTATTTGTCAATATTTCAGCAATATATGTCTATCAAATGAACAGTATAGCCTACCCTATCAAATGACAAATATGTTGATTGGTAACAGTAATTCATTTATTTTAGTCAGTTAAACTATGGTCATCGTGCTGACGTCACTCAATTATTATAAAAGCACACAATATCACCTCAGGCGTTAACAGTTTTCAAGTCAGGTCAACAACACAAAACATATCTTAAGATGACCACCAAAAAAAAAAAAAAAGATTTAAGAGAAAAATCTCTTAAATGACGACGACATTAACAGACCAAACAAACAAACAAACAAACAAACAGCTATCTTATGTTACCCTACCTAAAAATGGTTTACATCTAGTCTATACTGAAAATAATTAAACTTACACAAATAAATGTGGTAGTATAATCCAAATGTGTTAATGTAAGAGAAAAAAAGAGACTAATGTATTGCAGTTTAATTACCCTTTCAGCATTGTTTCCCACGTTAATCTAAAGGATCTAGCAATACCTACTGTCTCATAGACTTAAACATTCACCCCTTAAAATTATATATCATAATGTTAGCCTTTTTGTATGATTTGAAGTCTACTATTACAAAAGAAAGTTTGAAACCTGTGACTAAACGGTGGCCATCCAATCAGCCACGAGATTCACATGACAACCTTACGCTGTGTGATGGCAAAGGTCACTGGGGACTGCCCATTTCTCTGACGCTCCATTGTTCCGACCTCTCCATAACCCAAAAAATTCCCTTTGGTCCTACAGCCCACTAGTCCGACGTCCCCCACTATGGCCACGCCAAGATCAGCCCTACGAAGCAGCTCGATTGGTTGGGGTTAGGCATTTGAGATCAAGTAGGACCAAAGGGAATTTTTCAGGTTATTGAGTGGTCGGAACAATGGAGCCTCGGAGAAATGACATGGCACCAAGGTCACTCACCAATCACAACCGTGCGTCGAGGCAGCAATTGTTGATTGGATGCGTCGCAACCATAGACTGTTAATATTAACAGACAGAGCATGTGTGACGTCACCCATTGGTTTGTGGAGCTCTGATATGAGTCGTCAAGTTTGCGTTTATGGCCGCAGCCATCCTGGTTGCGGATGTGACGTTTTTAGACGAGAGGGAGGAGTGAGGGAGGAGCCATAGACAGTTGGGTGGTATCTGACTGATTTTTTTTCGAGTAGCTTACCCTCTTCGTTACGTTACACACATTCACTGGCAATCTGGATGCAACTTCTGCTGAAAGCTAGCATACATAATTCGAGGTAAGATTGCCCAACTCTCGGGCAGGAACATATATTTCAGTATATTCAAGTAAAAGCAGTCTCTGCTTGTAATGTGCGAATGCGCCACACGAAACTCAGATGTGAGGGGGTAATTTCTAAATCACACGCGGTCCCAAAATTATTCAAATCCCGTGCGAATAGGGTTTATATGAATTTGCAACCATAACGTTAGCTATATCAGGCTTTGATTTTAAGATAACATTAGCTACCATAAGTAAATGTAAGGTATTGCTACGGTTAGGGTTAGGCATGCACGGTTAAGCAATAACACCACATATGGTTAAAAGTAGATCACTGGCGAGACCCCTTTGCATACCTACTGTATACGACTGTAACGTTAAATATATATTTGAATCAGTTTATACGGTCTGCATAATGTTAGCCCGCTAGCTTGGTTAGCAAGGTGAATCTAGCTAGCTAACTCATATTAATTGGGATGCTAACGTTGGCTAACGAAAAACAGTATTTAAAAAAACTAATGTTACTTACCGGAAAAACTGAACTGCCGACTCCTTTGAGTGTCTTGTCGTCCAATTGAATGCTGAACAAGACATTATTAGGTGACCAAAGTGTCACAGTCACTACGAAGAAAGCGTGGTCAAACTCCAAAATGAAGTTTACGTGCCATGGATAAGCTTTGCTAAACCTCTGTCATGATTGGCAGGCTGCGAACTGTCAATCACATCATAGCCACGCCCTAAAAGACCCCCTGCTTTATCGCCGATTTTAAAATCGAGACTATAATTAAAAAAATTAACATCATTCTGTGTTGCAGAAGAATTAAAACTAGCAATTGAGACTATAAACTCTTCATGAAAATGTGAACTGAGGTAATAAATCAAGTGAGAAGTGGGTCATTTCGCCATAGACTTCTACAGAAACCAACCTCCTTTTGCAACCGCACGTGTCGCCCCCTGCTGGAATTCAGATAGAATGCAGGTTTAAGGCACTTCCGCATTTGCAGCACTTTGCTGAACCGGATGCGCTGTCCTCTAATAATATACAGTCTATGGGTCAAACTCCAAAATGAAGTTTACGTGCCATGGATAAGCTTTGCTAAACCTCTGTCATGATTGACAAACTGTCAATCACATCATCGCCATGCCCTAAAACACCCCCTGCTTTATCGCCGATTTTAAAATCAACGAGACCATAATTAAAAAAATGAACATCATTCTGTGTTGCAGAAGACTTAAAACTAACGACTGAGACAATAAACTCTTCATGAAAATGTGAACTGAGGTAATAAATCAAGTGAGGAGTGGGTCATTTCACCATAGACTTCTACAGAAACCGACCTCCTTTTGCAATCGCACGTGTCGCCCCCTGCTGGAATTCAGATAGAATGCAGGTTTAAGGCACTTCCACATTTGCAGCACTTTGCTGAACCGGATGCGCTATCCACTAATAATATACAGTCTATGATCGCAACATTGTCTCTTAGGAACTGATTTAGGCTGTTTTACCGCATGTGTTAGCAATGTTCGAATCTGTGTTAGGACCTCCGGCCACCTCATCTGCCTTCATGTGGTCTGGAAAAAGTCTAGAAAAATGCGGCATGGAGTAAACGAGGAAGATACGATCTAGACGGAGTTACACGGTCATTGCTCATATAGGGGAATTAGCTCAAATGGTAGAGTCCTTGCTTAGCATGCAAGGGTTAGTGGGTTTGATACCCTCATTCTCCAGAGGGATTTAGATTCTCCTGTTTTTTACTTGCCACAAATTAAACAGAAACCTGTAAGTTTTGTTTAAATTCACACCGTTAATCACATGTTTAAAACTGTGACCGTTTCACTATGTGCGCCTGTCTCTTGTAAGAGGACACAAAAATGTGTTCCTCGAAACATAATTGAGACTGCAGTTTATGCCTACCATACAATAGAAGACTCTGAACAGACTTTGAAAAGAAAAATCTGACGCCATCTCACATCTAAAGACAATCATCTCATATCTAATGTTAAAGACTATATGTAAAGACTGGGGATCTTGCAGGATCAGAAATTGCAAAACTACATCTAGATTTGTTTTGAAAAATATAACCAAGCTAGCTAGCTACTGCTAGCGTTAGCTGGTAACTTAAGGGGAAGTTTGCTTATTTTCTGTTCTGCCATTCATGCAGATGAATGGCGGCAGTACCTAGAGTGCCACATTTATCTGCCAGTAAAACACCCTCTTCAGAAGGGTTGAAAATCACCATCTTTTCCTCTTTAGCGTTAAGCATAGAGCAGCACCATAGCAACCATAAAAAACACTGGCTCTAGCCATTTGTTGCTTCCTGTTGGTGCTGGAGGGACAATGTTGTGACAAAAATGTGATTTTGTTGGAACTTCCAGACGGTAAGAGTTTTATGACCACCTTACACCGACGACGGACGATGAAGACAGGAGTGCCCAACTTTAGCAAGACTCACGTGATTTCATTCAGATATTGGAAATTAGTCTGCAATGGTGGAATCGCTTGAAAAGTCGTTTGGTGTAGGGTCGGCATTAGTTGCATGGGAACACAATTCTTTAGGTCAGGTTTCATGATCAGTAGGCTATGGATAGAACGAATGATTGCAGGAAACAAAAAACTGTTTTAACGTACATATGGGCACGTGAGTATTGTATAAAAAAACATATCCTTAAAAAAAAGAATTCTACCAAGTTAACTGCCTTCTTTTGGGTCATACATTCTGTTTCCTGTTATTAACCTACATATATAACATTCCTGCTGTTTACAAACAAGAAAAACACATGCGAGATATCTACAGAAGAAACACATAGGATTACATAGCTGCAGTGATATAGGCAAAGTTGAATTAATAAGTAAATAAATAATTTAATAATAAAAAAAATGATTTATCAGCTAGAGGTGATTTTCAAAGGAGATTCAACAGCGTGCACAGCAGTAAGTCACTCGCTAACATCTGTTTGTGTTTGCTCCCTGAAAATCTAATCTTTCCATCTAAAGCATCACTCTGTGTTCTCCATCAGACTGCAATTACACTGACAGGCGGCTGTTGCACTGAAACCCTGCACAGCCGGACATTCTAGAACAGCAAATATTGACTAACAGTTTGAAAACTGTGTGTCCTTACACCAGAGCTGTCAGAATTCGAATAGTTATTACATTACGTGAAATTTTGGAGTATTTATACTTTACTGGAGTAATTATTTTATAGCAGAGTTTTTTTATTTTTTTTTTTTTTTTTTTTTTTTTTTTTTTTTTTTTTTTTTATACTTTAATTTTATCTTTTTTTTTTAAAATAGCCTCGTTACTCCTATTTCAGTTTGGCTTGTTTTCATTCCGGCTTGTCATCGTTCAAAAAAACACACACAAAAAAACCCTCTCCAGATAAATCGCGCCATCCGGAGAGAGTGAATTTGATTGTGGTTGGATGAGAAGTATAAACATATACCATTCCGACACCCTATTGGTTTGTACGCGATCCATCGCACCTGCACAGACCCGGTGGTAATACAGCACCGGTGCCAACGACCGTTATCTACCGGACCGATAGCAACACGGATTTCAGTGCCTTATTTAGGTGCCACTTAAATGCCTGCGCTTCTCTGTGATGCTCCAAAAACAGACGTTAAAGTCAACTGAAACATCGCCGCACGGGACGCTAGTTAACACTACACTTGACAGTAACGTTAGCCTACCGTTAGCTAGCAGCTGGAGTAAACACGGTAAAATGCTGACAGCTAAACAGTGTAAAAGTGTGTCTGTATTTCAGTGTAGAGGATTGTAACACCAGACTGTAGCTGCCGTTGTGTGAAAAACACAGACTCAGCCTGAAAAAAGTTATTGTTATAAGTTATTTTTACATTTTTAATAAGTCATTTAATTTTGACACTGTGGCCTTAGCAATACACAAGCCGTTCTTTAATGTCACCTTGTGCTCATTGTTTTTTTAGATAAACTTTTTATTGTTTTATATCTTTGAACAGACAAATACAATTGAACAAGGTGCTCCTTTTTTAAGAGAAAGAGAGAGAGAGAGAGAGAGAGAGAGAGAGAGAGAGAGAGAAGAGATGTATCACCTTTTTCAGCCCTTCTGAGTTTGCAGGTATGATTTTAATATAATATAGTCATTATGGCCTTTAGAAAAATGTTTTTTGTGGAGATGGGGTTTTGTCAATGGCATTTTTTTCCCCTTACATTACTTTTACTTTTATACTTTAAGTAGTTTTGAAACCAGTACTTTTACACTGTTACTTAAGTAAAAAGCTTGAGAAGCTATACTTCTACTTGAGTAATGAATGTGAATACTTTTGTTACCTCTGCTTAGCTCACTAGTTTCAAGGAGAAAGTTATTCAAATTCAGGGCTAGTCATCTAGTCATAGCAAATCCCTGCCAATCGGTCCCAAAAACGTGAAACTTAACAATCGTTACCTAAATTAACCAAGCAGGCCTGCCTTGTTGCACGATCAAAATTTTCCTTAAATCTTGCCATTTTCAGCCTGTAATGTTGCTCAGAAGTTCGAGTTAATGTTGCTAGATCCGACCAGAGTTTAAAGTTTAACTCAAAGAAAGCGGAAAGTGAGGGACACCCGGCAGAATTTCCTTTAAGCCATCTCCTTAAAGAAATGGTTTCCATGCTAATTAGAGCAATTCGCACCTCCGCGGGAGCTCTCCACATACATAATGGTTTGTTTCCATCAATATGTGGCACAGACGAACGTGACGTTCACAGGCTGTAAATTGTCATTAACTGACGAAAATTAGGGAGATTTCCGGGCGTTTACAGGGACGAAAATCTGGCGATTACTACCCAATGCATGCCAGTTAGATTTGTGTACGAACTGATCACGACTTGCTCTGACGTCATGCACACGTGGGCAGCGATCAAGTTTAAAGCGGCTGCAGTTTTAAGAGCCTGGTTTCGCAGTTGCTCTCCACCAACTGCAAGACCCAGGGCATGATAGGAAACACCTGGCTCTTAGCTGAGCTAACTGCTAATTGGTTCAGATGTGAAATATAAACTTTACATTGTTTTTTATTTGGAGACATTTTTATTGATATTTGTCTGGTTTGAAGGCTTATACTGTTAACAGATCACATATTGTGTGGCTGATGGTGACGTTTAGTAGTTAGAGAGACTTAATCCGGTCAGATTACAGATCATCTATATTAAAATCACCAACAGATCGCCTGCAGAGCATTTAAACAGGCTACTCTGTCATAATCAAAACAACTGGAGACTGCATAGACGTTAATATATGGGTCTGATGACATTTTGATGAATCAGAATCGTACCTAACAGGATGTGAGTGTTTCTGTGACTTCCGGTTCAGACTGAAGGCTGCTTGAAACGGCTGGAAAATGTCTGACTTGTCACGGCCCCTTGCTGCTGCTGCTGCCGCCTGCTCCCGTTTACTTTACAGGCGAGGCACAGCTCATCTCCAGTGAGCCTATGGATAGCTGATATTGCTGTAAGTTAATACATATACTTATGTACACTAGTTTTCATTTTGGAGGCATCAAAGTCTCTAAATTTCACCTGAAAAGTGTGCAGACAGACACACACACACACACGCGCACACACACACACACACACACACACACACACACACACACACACACACACACACACACACACACACACACACAACCTTACAGACATATTTTCACATTAAGAGATGTAAGCTAGCTAATTGGAGCAGACACCCAACAGAAAGTGCAGTGCAAGTGCAGGGGCAAATGTGTCACCAGATTTATTAAAGCTGCTCTGCTGTTTTGGCTTGAGAACGAGGCTTTTAGCCTTCAGAGCCCAAATGTGTTGTGACACCACTTGCTCGCTCGCAGCACTGTCCTTCTTTGAACAGTTTAAAATGGAGATTTTATACATGTAAGAAACAACCCATATGGCATTCTAATGCATCATCTAATAAATTGCAATTTCCCTTGCGGGATTAATAAAATATGTGAGATTCAAAAAAACATCTAAATAGCCTTTTGAACAACAATAACAATGAAGAGGTTTAAAAAAAATGTCAAGTGACTGACTGAACAAAGTACATTCACAGTAAAGTAATACAGTCAAGTGTTTTTTGTGCAGAGGGAAGTGTGCTGCTAATCATAATGTAAAACAAAAAAATCAAAAAATTAAAACTTTGTTCAAAGAGAAACATGACCTGTTAACAAAATTTTGATTTTTGAAACAATTTGAAACCCTTACATAGTAAAGGATTTCTAGATTACTTTTCCCAACTCTGACTGTGTACCCATCGTAGTGAGTGCTGGTATTGTAGCTGGCGGTTTCGTGGAAGATTTGTGAAATACAGGCGCTCCAAACCAAACGACTTCCATCCCCACAATAAAAGTAGGCTGCGCTACACACCCATCCACCACCCCGGCCTTCACACCCTTATTTTCAGCCTTTACTATAGGACACACTATGTTTAGCTTTGGCACTAAATGTTGGCATTCAACGTTAATCTGCAGGTGTGGAATAGTCTCTAATGGACATAATTCTCAGGAGAATGGGCTGACTACACACAGTGTTATGTGCATATATTATGAGCCATCACTGGGCCTGCGTAGACAGCTGTATTGATCAAAACTAAAGCAGCACATCATGTCCTCTGGACTGACTCTTTGCCGTTTCAAGGTATGTTTGCAAAGATTTTTTCAAGAAGCCTGTACCTCAGCAGCCAGCCTTTGTGGTATTTTGCCCATTTCTGTATGGGCTTCTGTTACCAGATTGTGTCTCTTAATCTGTCTCTGGCCTTTACATTATCAGCAATATTTTCCTCTTAAGCGAGAACCCCTATAAAAAATAGCTCATCACTTCACAAAGTTAGCAGGGAAATGGACATACTTTAGTAATGTTACAGCAAAAGTCAAGAACTACAATTAGATGGCTGCTTTGTTTATACTCCACACATATCCTCCAGGCTAAATAACTTGAATGTAGCTTTATAGATGTAATTGTCATGTACAGTTGTAATAAAAAAAAAAACAGGCAGCTGGAGATGCCAGTAGTTTTCCTCAGAGAGGGGGTTCTTAAGGCATGTCAATTCATCACAAAGAATAGTAGTATTCAAAAATAGTTGAGAACCCCATGCTCTAGATAACCTGTTGAGACATTTCCAGAGCTCACAGCGGCCTGTAGTTTAGATATAATTTTTAAACATCTAAAACCACTTTTCGGCCATTCATCTGTGATTCAGATGGAGCCAGATATCCCAACGCCCATGTATTTATTTATTCGACAGACGCATTTCTGTCACTATTAATTTGCCACATCTCAAAACAGGCCTGCTGCAGCTGGACGGGGACAGGCAGGGAAAACAATGACTGGAGGCAGCATATTGCATGTTGAAGGAAGAATTAAATGAGCAAAAGCCCTGTGGCTTCATGTCCTAGGTCATCTGTTAATTTTTCATGGGTGCCTCACTAATTTATGAGGACATCTGTTTTTGCATCTTCCATTTTATGAGTACCATGTTCGGCTGTTATGAGAGACTCCAGCTGCAAACTGATTAGACATGACTTTGGATGAAAATCTTTGCACAAACACGACATAGACACAGACATATGTTGGACTGTTACTAAAAATTACAAAACTAAAAGTTTAAGCCCAATTAGTGCTCCCTAGAGAAGATAGCCTACTAAAATGTGAAACGAATAACTGTACTGATGATTTTACTAACATTAGAGCATTGCCAGTTGTGGAGCTAAAAGGGTTTGTCCTTAGGGTGGTATTACAGGAAATGGGGTCATCAAAAGCAAAGGGTTGATCCCAAGTGTGACATATGTGAGATGTCTTGTGCATCACTCGGAGCCGGTCAGGTTGGTAACAGCCAATTGAATCGGCCTTAAACAGCAAGCATGCTGTGTCTCGTTGGAAACAGGAATTTTTCACCTCTACAACCTAATTTTCTCTGTGCAAAACTTTGACACTTTAGCGAAGCAATCTACATGAATAATAAATGTACATTATGTAATTGGAATAAATAAACAAAATTGAAGCTGTTCTCTTGCAAATTAACAAAGAGTCAGTATATAAATAATAATATGGCTTCTTCATACTAGATTGTTACTTTTTATCAGTTAACAATGGACCTTTTTCACAGCAGACATTTTGACTTGTCATAGTAGGAAAAGCACAGCTGAAATTGATAACCTTAACGATGGCTCAATTCCATGTGTCCCAGTAAGCTATTTCAGTGAGTCAGCATGCAAAATACCAGGGCCTCTCCTAAGTGGAATGCAGCCATCATTAATGGTTTTTGAATATACCTGTGCTTTCTTCTATGCTCCTTCTATGACATGTCAACATGTCTGCCTTGAAAAAGGTCTATAATAATTATGTGCTTGACTTTTCACACAGTATAAAACATAAAGCAGATCACAAGTAAATATCTCAGTACAAAACATTTCACCACTGACTACAGCAACATACAACATACTGCAACGTACCTGCATTTATAATGGAAGACAACAGTGTGTGAATGCTCATCTCAAATGACAACAGCTAGCATGCTCTGTCTGGAAAGACGGCACATGTAGGTGCTAGTTAGCATACAGAAGATATTTTTCGAGTGGTAAAACATGATTAAAATGGCTGGTAACTATATACAACCGTTGCCAAATAAACTTCAGACAATTATTATATCTGACCAAACAAACTGGGTCAACTTTTAAGTGCTTTTCAAGTAGTTAATGCTGTATTGTCCACAACCATTCACAGACATGTTACCTCGTTGGAAATCCTCCGTTGCTGTGAGGAATTTCCCATAATGCAACTACAACTACTCGAAGCAGGTATAAATTAGTAGATGGCATAGTTGTGCCAATTTTGTAGAATTTAACCTGAACCCATTCAACTATGTTACACAAGCATCCACTCTGTCAAGTATCAGGTTATACCATAAATTATATATATATCAATATATATATATCAAAGTAACCTACCAGGAACATGGCCGGATGAAGTCATGGACGGAGAGGAACAACAATGCCCAGCCAGACATGAACTGGGGATGTTGCTGTTTATGGTCAACACCTTAACCCCATGTCATTAGGGTGCCCAAACTTGTTTTCTGGCTCTTAACGGATAGTGGGCAGTAAACCTAAATCCAGGCTTCAAAACATTTCTTCAAAATCTGCCTAATTAGTTACACATGCTATATATGTCTTTCTTGTTCTATCATGACAGTCTAAATGAAATTGCAGGGGTTGTCACACTCCTAGAAGAAAAACAGTATATTAAAGTTAATTGCCACATTTGCCTTTAAGGTATGACAATGAAAAAAATCAAAACATGATTTATCTGCAGTTTCAGTCCCATACTGGTTGAACCCTAACTGACACACTTGCACACTGACACCCTTATCCATGTCCAGGCTGACAGTGTGGCATGGTTATTACAGCTGAGGAGATAAGGCAGGATGCAGACCTGTGCTATAATAGCTATGAGCTTATCTCTGCAACAACGGTTCCAATAACAGAGAACAGCTCGAACCAGGAGCAGACCTGCTGCCATTGTCTCCCTTTTATTTCTTCAACACCAGCCATTTTAATCCCTAAAGACCATATACGTATGATGTGGGTGGAAACTACATTCTTCCAACTATTGCGGAGCAGTTTTGCTGTGTGGAGGAGGACGTGTTTGTTGTGGTTCTCCTTATTGTTTACCAGTGTTAACAAGAGGGAGGCTTAATAATGCAATGTGGAGACACTTGCTGTGTTCACTCCACATGAGAAGACTAATTACTGTAAATCTAATCTGCAGGAGAGGCCTATATCTAATTACATGGAAATAAAGGCTCAGTGTGTTTCTGCCGTGCTGTTAGTCTGATTGTGCATGAACGGACATATACGCTCTCATCTCGCGCTCTGTTTCTCCCATGTATATCTCTATGTGTGCATTTCTCCCCAGGCGCAATCCTATCCAGGACCTACTTGTGTGTTCATCAAACAGAATCAATACAAAATAGCAGCTTCTGTCTTTGCCGATCGGATCCCGCTGACAATCCTCAGCCATCCTCTAGATTCAAACAAATGAAATAATGAAGAGGGGAAAGAACAAATATTTGTTGCAGAGAGAGAAAGTAGGCAGAGAGTAGCCCCAGGTCAAGCTGTTGTAAAGACATCAGCCCATGAGCTGTTATTAAAGCAAATCAACATCTATATCTTGTATCTGTAACTTGATTAGGTCATACAAATGCAAAGAACAAATGGACTACTGGCAATGATCTCATGGAAGCAGTGTATGTACATATTTATATATATCACCACAAGTGTAGTGTGATGTGGTTCTCTGGTCAAACTACTGTGGGACTAACTGACATGAAAACTCAGAAAACTAGATCAGAGATTTTCAACAGGGGGGGCCGCCAATTTATATTATTTATAAGTTTCCAAGAAAATTCAAATATCTTAATATGATTACAACATATTATTTGCAATGTTATTAGCAAATATTAATCAGCTCCACAACTTGTGAAAACCGCCTACTGATGATAGGCTTGCTGACCAATGGGTAAAGTAGTCAGTAAGATCCACAGATACAGTTAATCCTAAGGATTCGATGTATGTTTTACATCAAATGATTTATAAAAACATGCCAACAATTATTTGAATAGCTTAGTATTCTATGCACTAAAAAGGTATGAATAAAGGCCTTAGGCTGCCCACACATTATTGTAGGCCCAGTTTAATATGCAACTTCATTTTATACAATATATGGAGTAGGGGGTCTCTGCTCCATCTCTTTTTCAGTTAAAGCTTTAGTGCGTAACTTTTTGATATTAATGAACATCCGTTGTATTCAAGCCGTATTCACGCAGAAATTTGAGTGACGATAATTACCTCTTCTGAAGAGTCTATCTTGTTTTTTTAATCCTCCGTGTCCTCCTTGGCTAGTAGCATCTGTGTGGGGGAGGGGTGAGGGTTGTGCGTGATCATGGAAGGCTTGTATTATGTGGACGCGCTAACAGTTTTATTGTCAGTACTTAGAATTCCTCATGGGGGCGACAGAAACTATGCACTATAGCTCTAAGGGGTCCTTGGCTTAAAAAATTTAGAAGAACCCTGTAGTAACTAGATGACAGTCCTATGAACCTACACAGAGATTTATAGTAGTGCACTGGGGCTGCTTGGGTATTACCTTGGACAACAGCTGGATTCTTGTGATATCACAAGATCACATATCACACGAAAATCCATCTTGTCAGGCTTCAAGTGAAAGTGTTTGTATCTGAACAGCAGCAGAACTAACCAATCAGCGTCTGGTAAGGAGCTACTGGCAGCTACGAGTGTGGTTTAAGAATGTGTGATGCCCGCAACTGTTTGTTCAAAACAACAATGGCGGATGTGATAGGCCGATGCTTCACCAAGTCACCTGCCAGGTATGTTCTTTGAAAGTGTCTGCCCTTTTCCAAGCAGTTTCCGATGACAGCTTCTCAGATCGTTCTGTGTTAACAAATCATCAGTCAGGTTAGCATGAGTAGGCTGTGTATGTACTCCATATACCTCGGCAGCTAAAGAGATACATAGAGATTAGTCAGATCAAGCGCCTTGTGTTTTGTCCTGAAAGTTTCAAATGCTGGTGAAGATTTTGTCTAATAATAATACAATATAATTTTTTTTGGATCACATTGGTACTAGTATCGCAACTATGTGGTTAAACTTTTAGTACAAAACTCCAAACTCATCACTTTTGTAACACAGCCATACATTTAAAACCATTGTGCATTCATTTGGATCAAGTTTTTTGTGAAATGTCATGAGAACATATGGTTTAATCACTAAAACACAACATAATTATATCTTTTCAGTTTAGTTGTTTTAACTACCAGTGAATCCAGTATCAAACAAGGCAAGATACATTTTTCAAATCGCCGTTAAAAGTGCTGAAAGTAGTATGCTCCAGTAGTGTAAAAGACATTACAGTTTATATATAACCCCCTTTACTGTAATAGCATGATTGTGGTCAGTGGTGGAATGCTAAGTACCTTTACTCAAGTACTATACTTAAGTACAAATGTTGAGGTACTTGTATAGGCCTACAAGTACAGCTGAAATGATTGGTCGATTAAACACTTAGTTGATTGACAGAACTGTTTGGATCGTTTCCAGTTTCTAAAATGTGAGGATTTTTCTGCATTGAGTACTTTTACTTTTAATACTTTAAGTACTTTTTCCTGATGATAATTACATACTTTTACTTAAGTAACATTTTAAGTGGAGGACTTTTACTCAACAGAGTATTTTTTGGGGTTATAGTACTTTTACTTATGTAAAGGATCTGAATACTTCTTCCACCTCTGATTGTGGTTACCACTAGGTGCAATCAATTTGCAATAACGAGTATTCATTATGTGTGGTTACATGTTATTCAGATTCATTCGTACATACGTTCATACATGCACATAGTTTATATAGCTGACAAACAAAATATTGGGAGCATTGCATTGTGAAAGACAATAACTTCATATGAAAGGTTTTGTCTTTCTTCACTGATTAGTCTGACTGATCACTGATTAGGTGTTGTGAAAACGTTACAGTGTACATCTGTGTGTTGTACTTAATCAATTGAACATATGATTACATAATTTTGATGATCTGCTAACTCTTAGTTTTGTACTAAGAGTTGTGAGGTTTTACCACCTGCTTGCGGTAATAGCACCAAAGTGATACAAAACAACTGCAATATAAGACAGCATTTAGTAAGTTGAATCAAGGTTCAGAAATGTTCCCCTTCTTAGTTAACCCCGTTATAGCAGAAAGATGCACAGCGAAATAGGAAGTGCTAGAAGCTTGGTGAAGTAGGGACCACTTGCAAGGCTAGTTGGTGAACTACTGATGCTGGCATGTTCATCACAAACATGCTCACCAGCAAGGAATATGCTAATGCAGAAATTGCAAATTGCATTTATCCGTGATGCACACTGGCCCATGAAGCATTTTTTCCCATATACATCATTGTTATAGAAAAAAATGGCCAGTCCAGAGAGCATGAGTGTGAGTAACTTTCATAATTGGGCGTCATCTTTGAACGCAGTATCCAGTTCTCCTGAACACATCCATTGTCACAATAGATTCATAGGCCTACTAGCTTGCTAACTATGAGTTACATTTCTTGACTGACAAAACTTCACTACAAAACAATCGTGATCAGATTTGTTTCACAACAGATGTGCACGGGTTTACTTGGCTTTATCTGCAAATTCACCGATCATGGGGATTCTGTTTCAATAAACAAATGTTGCTTTAAAATCTCTGCAATCTCTGCTTCTATCACAGTGGATAAAAGGATATAAACATGGTAGTCTCGCTTTGCAAGACCATCCACACGCTGCGGAGCAGAGGAAGGTCTGGCTAGTTCACACAGCATTGCAGGATGGGAGAAAAACGTGCTCTGGTTTATTGGCATTTCGTTAAACCAATCACAATTGTCATGGGCGGCGCCAAGCTCCGCACGGAGCCTATGTAAAGGGCCTCAGCCTATGTAAAAGCCCTCAGATTGGACAGATAGTCTAGCTAGCTGTCTGGATTTACCCTGCAGATATCTGAGGAGCAGTTAAGCATAGTCCTCATAAATCCACTGGAGTTTTTTAAAAATTCCAACACAAAGAAAGCGGAAGGAAGCGGACATCGGCGACAATACTGTAAATGCATCCAGCGGAATTTCCTGCGACACCAGAGAAATCCCGGAAGTGGAACGTCAAGGATATAGACTATAAACATGGTGAATGCATGGCAGCAGTCTCTTGTTCAGTTATGAGGCACGGCAAACCTTTGGCGCTGTTTATCACACAGTAAAGTAAGGAATGGAAATCCAATTACTATAGAGAATATAAATGAAACACATATGATCACACATGAACATCAATCTAGTGTCATGGTGGTGCTATCAGCGGGTAAAATCTGACACCGAACTGTAAATCAAAAACAGTTTGATTTATTTATGTTATCCCTCTTGCATCAAGTATAAATCCAACTTAATGATCCCTTAAGGTGCAGTCACATTTGCTTTCAGTCCATCAGACATTTTCCACACTCAATACCAAAAAGAATGTGATGTCACATGGCCGATGTAAGTAATACATAAATATTGAGTGATCACAGACTGTTATCAATCTCGGAGAGTGTGCATCAATATGCAGGGGCAGAGCGAGGGGGTGGCTTCTGGGACTCCAGCCCTGAATGTTTTCTCAAAAGTCCCAATGTTTTAGGGTTTTAAAATAACTTAAACTTTCATGTAATTTTCTCTCCGTCTCTCTAACTGGACCGGAATATCACTGAAGCATAAGTTCTGTTACTGTGGAAATATCGCCATTTATTCTGTGAACTCTAGTTAAAATAGACAGTTGGAGAACAATTAGATGTAAAACAGGATGGTTCTTTTCCTTTGCAACTATCATGTTTTTCTCGAATCATGTACAATTTCTTTTTAAAATTTTCTCAAATGGCTTGACAAATAGTACAAATAGCTGCCCTAAATGAAGCATGCCACAGGACCTTCCCCTAGATTTGGGCTGAACACCGAATGTTTAGGTCTGGCTCAACCCCTGATATGCATCATGACAACACTTATTGGTCAATTGCGTTGGAACATTAAAGCTCCATCTGAATCTCACACTGAAACAGCAAACCCATTCTTGAATTTGTGAGTCACACTGGCTTATAGTGAAGTGAATAAAACACAGAGTGAGTGCATTCAGATTGGAGCTAAATAAAGAACCCAACAATGGCAAATTAATGAATTGAGAGAGGTCTTATCATCAGATGCTTTTCTTTCTCCTCCGGGAGCTCAGTGAGGAAGTGGCGAAGGTATTAAGAAAGGACAGTCTGCTTCTGCTTGGCAGCTGCTCTCTCTCAGCCTATCAAGAATGGCAACTTTAGTTGAATACTGCTTTTTCTGAAGAGTGTGGAGCAGCAGGAAAAACCTGTTCTCACTCCCAACTTGTAAAATACTGACCCTTGGTCAGTGTCTCTCAGCGTCAGATACCGACACAAAAATCACCCTTTAGCGTCTGTATGGAACGCACCGGGCAGATGAGGCAGGATGGGGTGCTGGATGGGTCAAACAACAGAGAGATGGGGTTATGTCCCGTTCTTGTCCCATGTGTCACTGAAACATACATACATACATACATCTTTTCCTAAACCTAACGTTCTTATGCAGCATGTCAGTTAAATGACGCCAAGAGTCCCGGACCCAGAGCATCTAAATATGACGCTAAAGGCACCTGAAAATGTGTTGGCAGAACCAAAGGAGGTGGAGGAAGATGAAGGCTCTTTCTAGGGTTGGGTATAATTTTCATTAGAAGGTATCGTAGATAGTTTCGTATTTTCACTTTTGAAGTGGGTGAGGGACCTACCATGATGCTCAATGTAAGGTAATGTCCAAAGTTGGTCTCTGTGGATGTCGCTTAATCAATTCAGAGAGTCACCTAAGCAATTCCAGAATGACCGGGCATCTAAATCTGTTTGCATTATAACCACAAGAGACATTATTCCACTTTTTTCTCACACCGACAAAGTAGGTAGCTGTATCCACTTTCTCCTGACATTTCTTAATCTGTGGTGAAAATGTCATAAATAGGCCGATCCATATGTTTTGGAAGAGCTTCACCCAACTGGTGAGCTTGGTTGTTTCGAGTGGAAGTGAACTTAAACAGAAGGGTTCAGCTTTCACACATGGAGACAGACAACCATTCACACTCCAGTTCACACCCATGGGCAATTTATTTTATATTATTACAATATTATTAACTTAATTAACCTAACCTGCTTGTCTTTGGACTGTGGGAAGAAGGCGGAGGACTCGTAGAAGACCCATGCTGTCACGGGGAGAACAAGCTAACTCTGATCAGACTATGTAAGTCAGGATGTTTTGCCGGCCCAAGTTTATGCCTCGTATGTATTACCATTACATTCGAATCGAACAGCAAAGCATCAGTTTTTCTTAAAAAATAAACCCAGCGACCATAAAAAACAAAATTTCCTATTCAAGCATTTTGCTTCATATTGTACAAATTTGGCTATTTGTCATTTCTGGCTTCAATTTTCATCCCTATTGAGAATAGAAATATGTTTGCGAAAATATAGAGATACAGGGTCAATCTTTTAAAAGTGGATAGATTTTAATTTTTTTGGAATCCAGATAGAGTGAAGAGTCTTTGAGGATTATGGAAATACTTTCCGAAGAACAATACGATTGTCAAACCACTTGTTTACTTAATTTTTTAGGAAAAATTATTTAAGTTAAGTTTTGTAAAGGATATAAACCACACGGCTAACAATGTGTGGGATATGTCACATGGCTATGATTTTAACCACTACAACTTCACTAATTTGTCACATAATGCACGTAGAGGTGTTTCTTTCCTCATTGAAGTCAAATGATTTGTACTGGAAAGGCGAAAACGTTTAGCATAAAGAGCAGTGTCAAGCATTAACACACACCACCAGTGGCAGACAGCTGGAAGAAGAAGAATTGTGTGTTTTAGGGGATTTCATTGTCCAGCATTCAAGTGTTTATGACATTAGCCGCCGCCAACAGCCGCAAATCCTGCCAATGCTCCGACAAACAAACCCTGATTTACAGCCTGTCACTCCAGCACTCTGACTGAGAAATGTTCCCAACAGGGGCTGGACGCAAACCTTTCCACATTGATCTGTGTCTGCCCACAGTCAATGATTAATGTTCCTGTCAGGAATCAACTGACATATACACACACACACACACACACACACACACACACACACACACACACACACACACACACACACACAGCTTTACTTTGAAAAATGTTAAAATAGCTGGGAGAAAAACAGAAGTTTTCTTTCAATAAAAAAACAATGTATGCTAATAGCCTAACAGAACGTGCTTTCATTCACACCTGAATCTGTTTTTTTTTTTTAGTTAAGACTCTTCGTCTCAAAGTATGGCCCAAGAGTCTCACTTTGCCGCAGCTGAAAGCAGAAGTTGTAGAGCACAGGCCTGCTCCACAGCCGGCTCTCATGGATAACTTCTAATGGGTATTATTGCCTGCATAATTGGAAAACTCATTAAAAATAAATCAACAATAGTGCTTAGCTCTACAGTCATAATAGCTCAGCCATCAGTTGCCTGTTCATTCGAGACGCAATGGCTGTAGAGAATAGAAAAGTTTACCCAACAAAAAAAAAAGCATGTCACAATCATAGACAAATGAGCATTTTCTCTTTAACGGGGCATGCCCAGGAAGTCACAATAAATTAGTGGCATTCACACCACACTATACTAACAGTCCTGAGAAGCACTCCAGGTCATGATTGTTTTTCTTACTCTATACACTCTCTATAAATGGTTTGCCAATTTGAATTCATATAAAAATGTACTTTTGGGTCATCGCTTTCTTTAGATGCCAAGAGATTAAAGTGACGCATGTTAAAAGCAAGAGGTAAACCCTTTCACTTATTACCTGTCCACTGCTCCAATAGTGGGCATGTTGCTGTCCATACAGATGTGTCTTCACTGGGGGTTTAAAGGAGGGGTTCAGCCATAGAGAATGGGCTGTGCTTTTATAGTAATAATGCTGATTAGAAATCACAAAAATGATATGAGTCACTGGGCTTCTGTGCTGGCTGAGCAGAGATGACTCTTGTGCCCCATAATGAGATCCAAACGACCATCGGCTATTCCCAGTGTTCGCTTCTCAGGCTGAGGTCTCAAACTGATGAATACAAGGGCTCCCATACTGTCCAGTCCATCATGTTTAGAAAAATAAATGTATCTCCCTCTATAAGTTTATTTCATAAAGTGCTTCAAAAAGACAAAAGCATTTGTATATTAGCATAAAACACACATATACTGTATACATAGATATGGTGGAAATACAACACGATTCACATTAAAAGCCAGAGAATAAAAGTTTGTTTTAAGGCGCGTCTTAAAAACATCCATAGACTCTGACTTGGTGATTAATATGACTGACTTATTACTTTCTTGAAGAATATTTCAACAATTTGGGAATACACTTTATACTGTATACTGTATATCAATCAAATACAAATGTATTGATAGATTGATAATTAATTTAATTATACTGTTTATTTTTTTATAAGAGTCAGATGAGGAGAGTTTATGACTGTGTCTCAAGTATTCAATTCAATTCAATTTTATTTATAGTATCAAATCATAACAAGAGTAATCTCAAGACACTTTACAGATAGACTAGGTCTAGACCACACTCTATAATTTACAAAGACCCAATAATTCCAGTAATTACCCCAAGAGCAAGCATTTAGTGCAACAGTGGCGAGGAAAAACTTTTAGGGAGAAACCTTGGGTGGTGAGGAAAACTTCCTTTTAGGGAGAAACCTCGGACAGACCCAGGCTCTTGGTAAGCAGTGTCTGGCGGTGCCGGTTGGGGGTGTGATGAACAGTGGCAATGATAGTCACAGTAAAGATAATGGAACTATGATTAGAAATAGTAGTTGTAGTAGTTCATGGTGTAGCAGGGCATAGCAGGACGTAGCAGGGTGTAGTATGAAGCTTTAGTCAGGATGTGGTTAGCCTAGCTTAGCATAAAGACAGGAAGTAGGGGCAGACTGCTAGCCTGACTCCTTCCAAAGCAAAAAAACAAAAAACAGGCTTAGTACACACGTACACGGAAAAACACATGAACACACAGGAAAATGCAAAAACACAATTGAAGCGCTGTTGCCAAGCCAACAGGCAGCAATATAAACCCAGTCATGCAAAGAAGAAGAAGATGATGATGGCCAGAAGCCTGAAAAAAAGCTTTACTGGAAAATTACCCAACAACTAGATGTCCAACGGTCCAAAACAGGCGACATTATCAGCGGGTCTGTCTTGTGGCAGTGATGAATTATGTAGCAGTTACCTCTGTAGCGCATTCTGACTCCACCCTTCCACAATACAATGGAAGAGTAACTGTACATTTACGTACTGTATGTGCACGTGTCCTGTAAATATAAGTCGTGCTAGCAATCTGGTACCATTTTGGCCAGGTCTGCCATTGCAAGAAATGTTGCCTCATTCGTGACGCCTCACAAAGGAGATTACGGAGCACACTCTGATGTCAGAGGCCAAATAAGCTGTTTTCCCTGTCTACACGACAACACAAAAACGCTGTTTGTGTGTGGACAAAAAGGCCAAAATGCAACAAAAAGGCTATGTTTTAAACAATGCCTGTTTACATGTCGACTAGGCTTAAAGCGGTTGCTTACGTGCTGCTCTCTCTATGTATATGTACAGACTCACTGTATAGACCCAGTGTTACAGGTTTTGGTAGTCAGACGTTTTCAGTTTGGACAGTTTGAAAAGAGCCAGCCCATGGAAGCTTTTGACTGACTAGGGAGGGGAGGGAGGAGGAGGTTAGCAGAGTTGGCAGGACACTGGCAAGTTGATTTCCCGATCCTGATGAGCGAATCATAGCCACATTACCATTACCGTCCAACTTCAACCACATAAAGCAGAACTAATATTTTTAAAATAGACAATTCAGCATACATTTTGCGGAGGCGACTGGAGGGTTTCCGCGCCTTCTAAAACAGTCTTCAAATGAAAAAATGGAAAAGCCTTGCACCCAATTGCAATGTCATGCGCTGGTTCTATTGATTCTATTGATGGTTTATCTAGCCTGGGGTGAAATGGCAGCTGCTAGGCTGGTGCATGCAATTGCGAATTTATCTAATCAGCTAGATAATACCTGAATAACGGATCAAACTAAAGTGTCACAGAATACTCGACATAAATGAAAACGACATAGAAGAGGTTGAGTTTTCGAACTTGAAGGTGGGTTGGGGTGGGGCGGGGGGGGTATCTTTCACATTGGTTAGTATCTGTATAACACAGCCATACTATGTTTGTATACATTTGGTCCAATATGTGCTGTAGAAAATACTACATGGTTTAATGAAAAATCAATAAAAAATTGCTAAACAATACACAATACACAAATA
The DNA here is from genome assembly GCF_010015445.1 of Perca fluviatilis. Lineage (NCBI taxonomy): Eukaryota > Metazoa > Chordata > Actinopteri > Perciformes > Percidae > Perca > Perca fluviatilis. Next base: position 6,253,286 of record NC_053118.1, on the reverse strand, counting down.
TATCTCCTCACGGTCCGCTAGCTGTCGGTTCTATGTACCTTTCTAGCTAGCGCCCTCTCTTTCTTTAAATCCAGTTTAATGCATTGTAACTGTCTTTTAATTAGTTAGTTTAGAATCACACTGACGTAACATAAACTGGGTTTTATTCGCTCAAACCTGGAGCAACATGTGAAACGTGTCTCTGCTCATCATCTACTTGAATTACACACACTGAGCATGTGCAAATTACAAATCATGACGTGCATCAATTGGCCAACAGAAAATCTCATATAAGTAATACTTTTAACTTAAATCATGTATTATATTCGATGTGAATATTACATCCCCCTTCTTATAGAAGTGTAAGGTTATAATCCAGATACCTACACACAGTCAGTATGGGTGAATATCTGAAACAGGATATATGCACTAGTTCACCATGACATAACTGTCACTGTCATAACTGTGTGGTACTTACAAAGTAACTGCTCTAACATTCAATGAGCTTTCCTACACTGAAATGAATGAACACATCTGTTGAGATATCAGAAATCACAAAATTGCAAACAGAACTAGTTATCACATATGACACAGTTGCAATCAGAACCAAACAACCAACTTTTTTTTTTTTTTTTAGGAAGGGCAGCGATCCGCCTACACCCTTTACATGGTATTACAAGTCCAAAACAGCTCTAGGCTTGATTTCTCGTCTGGATCTTGTCTTGTAAGTGGTGGTAAGGGGCAAATTCATTTGCGGTCTGTGGAGTAGGAGATGTGCTGTTGTGTGGAGTCTGTGGTGCGTTTTACACACCCATACATAATGAAATGTGTGAGAGGTTCTTTAAAATTATACCAGCAATTAACTTTCCACTGACCGTAATGAACCAGGACCACTTCAATATTTAAACTTACACTTTATGATAAACTACGAAAAAATATAAAACAATTCTCAGGTAAAATGTAATAAGAAAGCCGGCAGATTTCATTCCAACCACAATTTCAAAGTCCATATGGCGTAGTGTTAATTTGTCACCTATTTTTAATTTAGTCTTAGTCTTGTACCAAATGTCCTTGTTAGTTTTAGTCATTCACATATCTTCTTTTGTTAGTCAAGTTTTCGTCGACTAAAAGTCTCGTCAATATATCTTAGTCAAGTTTTAGTCAAAACATTTGTCTTTTTTTAAATAAGTAATTATTTCTGAGATTATTTCTGATTTTATTTCAGTCAAATAGTTATATAAATAAATTATATAAAGTTATATAAATATCGAGCCTCTTCCTTAGTTCACCAGTAAATTCCTGTTAAATGACAAAAACAACCACTGAATAGGAAAATGGTATTTTACAATAACATTGAACACAGCACAAGGCTGGCGAGGCGAGTTTCAAGTGAACGCAACATCTGTGTTTTTCAGACAACGGCAGCTGCAGACTGTCGTACGTCCCCCTGTTAGAATCCTCTACAGTGAAATACAGACACACTTTTACACCGTTTAGCTGTCAGCATTTTAACCGTGTTTAATCTAGCTGGTAGATAACAGTCGTTGAGGCACCGGTCGGTGCCGTATTAGCACCGGGTCTCGGTACCCAACCCTATTAACAGCTGAATATTCTATCTCATGATGTAAAAGTAGAGACGATTGTAGACGAAAATGAAGAGAGATTTTATCTTAGTTTTTTTTTTTGCAAAACATTTTAGTCTTGTCTTTTTTCGTCAACAATAATGCATGTTAATTTATTCTTAGTCAGCGTTTTTGGACAGTGGCGCAGTCTCGTCATCTTCTCGTCCTAGTCATGGAAAAAAAGGTCGTTGAACATATTTAGTCTCGTCTGATGAAATTAACACTAATATGGCGTCAGTCTGTTCGGTAAGCAGGTAGCGAGAGGGAGGGCTGATTCTGCTGGGGGGCAGCTTGGGCTTCTCTTCCCCTACACCACTCCGCGATGCCAGCACTGGAGGCACTGAGGAGGAATAAGGACAGCCTTTAGTCAAGCACAACACACAAGAACAGCTTTCTCACACACCCGGAGTGGGTAGGCTAGAGGACTTTCCTTCACTTATCTGAACACAGGCGCTGAATCCATTAAATCAGGTGGCTGCGTCCCCCTGCTACTTCGTTCTCTGTCGATGTGTTCTGCCCCGATCTGCGCCACCACTCGTTTGACTGCACTTGCTTCGGTTCGTCACGGTTAGCGATCTTCCAGCCGTCTGCTCGTCTGTGTGTCCTCTGCCCTCCGGTGCGCCTGCTTCTCTGCTGTACTCTCTGTCAGTGCTGCTTCTCCTCTGTGCTCCCCGTCTGTGTCACTTCCCTCTGTGGCCGTGTTGCTGTCCTCTCTTTTGGTGCTCTGCCATCCGTTCTCGTGTGTCCCTTTTTCACTGCTCCGAAGTTCCTGCCACACCTGTCTTTCATCAGTTCATTACTCTAGGCACAGTTTTCCGCACCTGTCTTTGATCAGCATCATCAGTCCAGGCCGTGCTGTCCAAAGTCAGAGGAAGGGGGAGGGATCCAGCAATACCTAGTGGTGTTTATATATTTTTAACCCCACCATAAATAATTGTTCAAACGTCATGGTTAAAAAGGTACAAATGCAATACGTTAAAACACACAGGCACAGCAAACAGATTAAACTCATTTGTCTCTTTCAACAGGTGACGCAGAGGCACATTGATGCAGGCAAGACCTGGGGCAAATTTTGACAAATAGTTCACCATGCCTAAGATTGTTTCCAGCTCACCTTTGTCCTTTGGGGCTTTCATCTCTTTGATAGCTGCAATCTTGGCTGGATCAGGCTTGACTCCATCTTTGTGATGAAAACAGAGGTTTTCATCATGCTCCTGCTTGTTCCTGCCATATGATGTCGTCCACAATCGCCATGACACCTTGTAGATCTCCATAGGTCTCGTTCACTTTCCGCTGAAACTCGTCCTGGGCAGATTTCACTCCAAAGGCTAACGGAATCTGTACCGTCCAAAAACTGTGTTGAAGGTTGTCAACTTGGAAGACTCTTCTGTGAGTTTTATAGCCCAGTAGTCCGACTTGGCATCCATGACATTAAAGTTGCATGTCTGCTAACTTGGAGGGGAGGGAAAGGAGGGTTTTTAAAAAAAAAGGGGGCCTTTTTTTTTTTTTTTTTTTTTTTTATTAAAAAAGATCCCCTCCCCCCCTTTTTTTTTTTTTTTTCTCTTCTCTTTTATTGTAAACATTTCATTTAATTTATTTTTAAATTATAAACTTTATTCCCTCTCCCTAAAAAAAAAAAAAAAAAAAAAAAAAAAAACAAAACCCCAAAAAACAAAAAAAAAAAAATATACTTGTTTTTTTTTTTTTTTTCTTTTTTAAACCTGTATGTGAGGGTATGAAAGGGGGGGAAAAGGGGGGTTGGTTTTTTTTTTTTTTTTTTTTTTTTTTTTGAAAAGGCGCCTCTTCCCCCTTTTTGTTTTTTTTTTTTTCTCCTTTCTTTTTGTTTTTTTTTTTTTTTTTTTTTTTTTTAATTTTTTTTTCTTTTCCTTTTCCTTTTAAAAAAGAAGCGGAGGGGAAGCGAGAAATTTTTTTTTTTTTTTTCCTTTTTTTCCCCCTCTTTTTATTTTTTTTACAAAAGCCTGTTCGGTATCTTAACTGTTCCTCTCTGTTACTGCATCAATAAACAAATCTTCACCTTCTGCATATTCGTCTGGTTCATTTTCACTTCATTTGACTATCGCTACCAATCGCATGAACCGCCTGTTCATGTGAACTGTTGCTGCCATCAATTGTCTTAAGTTGCACTTGTTATATATATAAAACAGGAAACTGGCAAAAATACAAAACAGAAAAAACAGATACCAACATAAGACCACACAGAACCAAAATGCCCAACCCATAGCAAAAACAGACCACCACAATAAAACAAAACCCAAAACAACGGGCCAAACCCATAACACGTACCCCAAAAAGGACAGATCCCAGATGTCCAAAAAAAAAAAAACATGGAGCAAAAGCCAGAGCCAGGGAGGGCGGCAGGAGACCAGAGGAGGGACAACAAAAACCAACCTAGGGAGGGCGGCCGGGGTCCGGAGGAGGGACAACCCAAAACAGGCAAAATATATCAACCCTGGAGGGGCGAGGGAAGGCACAAGAGTCAAACGAGGCTAGGAAACAGAGAACAGTGGGGCCTAAGGAACTGAGGTGCTGCGGCCAGCTAGGCCTGGGGTCCAGGGCTGCGGACAGAAGCGAAGGTGGAACCCCTAGGGCGGCCGAGCAGGCCATCGAGGACCCTCAGGAGGTCAAGCAGGACAGCGAAGGTGGAGACCCTCTGGAGGTCGAGCAGGACGGCGGAGATAGAGCCCCTCAGGCGTCCAAGCAGGACGTCGAGGACTCTGAGGCGGCCGGCTGGGAAGGCGAAGCCTCTCTGGAGGTCGAACAGGACGGCGAAGGCGAAACTTCTGGATGCCAGACAGGACGCAAATACATTCCCTAATTTACCGACGTGTGTCTGTGGAGGGAAAAGTCTGCTGTGCGTCGGGTGCAAAGCAGGCAGCTTGGCTGGGGCCAGGTGACGGGACAACAGGGCTGGGACCAGACGGCGGGTCAGTTGGGCTGGGACCAGGCGGCGGGTCAGCTGGGCTGGAGTCCGCCAAACAGAGGTCGACAGGGGTGCCGACAGAACACGAGGGGCAGGAGTGGGCCTGACCGCCGACAACACACGAGGGGCAGGAGTCGGCCTGACTGCCGACAGGACATGAGAGGCAGGAGTCGGTCTGACCGACAAAGGCAAAGTCTCTGGGGGACAGGACAAGGGCTTAGTCACTGGGGCAGTCTCTGGGGTGCCGGGGACCGGCAAAGTCCCTGGGGCAGTCTCTGGGGTGCCGGAGACCGGCAAAGTCCCTGGGGCAGTCTCTGGTTCGCCCGTAAGCGAACACTCTGGGAGAGCGGTCGACGAGGACTCTGGGAGAGCGGTCAACGTTGACTCTGGGAGAGCGGTCGACGCAGACTCTGGGAGGCTGCACGTCAGCTGCGGTTCTGGGCAGCTGCACGTCAGCGGCGGGTCTGTGCGGCTGCACGTCAGCGGCGGGTCTGGGCGGCTGGTCAGCTCAGAAACACTGGTCACACTGGTCAGCTCAGGAACCCTGGTCAGCTCAAGAACACTGGTCAGCTCAAGAACACTGGTAACACTGGTCAGCTCAAGAACACTGGTCACACGGGTCAGCTCTGGAACTGGTTCACTGGGCAGCTCGGGCTCAGGTCCGACAAGAGGTTGATTTAGGGCATGGCGTTGGGAGCCATGTTGACCTATTCCTCCGTCTACGGCCTCCACGAGTCCCAGGAAATATAGCTAGATGGGTCCCTTCAAAGGACTGCTTGTTTTTGAGGGTGCCCGCAGAGCATGTTTCCATTGAGCCGATTGAAAGGTGTTCAGGGGAGCTGAAAGAAGGCGAACTGGACCCTCGTCTTCCAGCTTGAAGGCTGGCGGCTTTGGCCTCCTCCGTCTGTCTAGCACACCTAGCCATATACTGGAAGATGGTCAAAAAAATTCTCTGGCTCACCTCCAGGTGGAGCACCAACAGGACTAGGAGTAGGCTGGGTAACGGACATGAAACCTGTAGCCAAACGGCACACAGGTGGATGGGCAGGAGTGGAAACAAATCTTTTAACCCAGTCAGGAATTGAGTCACTCAGCCAGGGTTTTTCTGACACCATATTACGAGCCAATGACAAAATAGCCTCCTTCTGGTAATCACTGTCAGCTTCCTTCCACATGGTTTTAAGCTCAATAAGGTCACAAATAAGCTCACAGAGTTCCTCCGACATGGAATGTGTGGGATCCATTGTCCAGGTAGCTTGGAGCAGCAAACAGAAGAAAAAAATACAAAAAACTGGGAACCCACCGGGAAAAGGAAGCCTCTCTGCTGGGTCCAAGTGGTCAGATCATTCTGTTATGGATGGCTGGAGAGAATGCGGACCAAAAATGTAGAGAAAAGGCTGGTAGGCAGGCAGCAGGTTAGAGGTTGAGGATTTATTTAAAAAAGGAGTCTATACAACAAAAGGAGTCCAAAAATCCAGCAGGCAAAACAAACACAAGGAGACAAAAGAAGCAGGCAAAAACGAATGTCCAAAGTGAAGCAACAAAAGAACAGAATATCAAAAACAAAAGAACTCCAGAAACAGAAACTACTGACCAAAAACTCACAGACGAGAAGACGGGACTGAACACGGTTGGGAAACTGACACGCTGACACAGTACAGAAGCGAAGCAAACACACAAAATGATATGACAAAGGACAAGGGGAAACACAGAGCGTGTAGCGTGCGAAAATGATGTTGGACTTTGGCATTACGTATGCTTCAAAACACTCATAGTATGATTTTCAAACCTTTGCTTCTGCCTCTGCTAATGTCCATGTATTATATATATCTCTCAGTGGCGGTTTTTGGCATGGGCGAACCGGGCAGCCGCCCGAGGCGGCATTTTTTCATGTCACACGGGGAACGAGAACGTACAAAAAAAAAAATCCTCTGCGCCGCGAAGTGGTTTTCTGATAGCCTATCTACCATTTCACTGTGTGGGGAATTAGCAAATCGGCGCCCCCCTTGCAGCTGCAGGCGCCCTGCTTGCACCCCCTACTTTCACAATGAAATGGACTGGTCCGTACTCCGTAATGGTGGGTCGCGAAAAATAAACACACAGAGACGGAGCAAGACCAAAACGAGTCTAAACCTTTCTTTTATGTCAATGGTCTAAACGCGAAAATGAAACAAGGTTACCCAAGCGGCTCAAATAAAAGCGAAAAGACATGTTTTCGGCAGTAGCAGGACCTCCATCAGCTCCCGTGCCTGATGATAGTGGTGGTGGTGATTTCGGTGGCAGTGGCAGTGAGGAGGAGACTCAGGAGGAGAGGGACAGAGATGAGGGAGTGTGAGTAGAACCTGCGGTAAGCAAATATATATATAAAACAAGATATATATATATAAATATATATATATATATATATATATATATATCTTGTTTTATGATTCATGAGGAGTATACCGTTTTTAAATGGCACTTTTTTGAAGTATTTAATATGTCAACTCTCACTGATTCTTGCTTACTCATTACATGGCGTTAGTAGTTTTAAGGAGTAGGAGTTGCTATACACATTCAGGGGAGAGCAAAGACGGGTGGTATTTGTGATCTTATGTGGTGGGCCGGTCTGGGTCAAAATGCCAGGTGCGATTTTTGGTCCCAGTCCGTCCCTGTCAGTCACTGTGAGCTTTTCCAAACTAAAGTTGATCAAGTCATACCTGAGGTCAACTATGTCCCAGGAACGGCTCACTGGCCTTGCCGTCATCAATATCAATCACTCAATAGGGGAGCAGATTTCATACGATGACATCATTGATGATTTTGCATCAAGGAAGGCCAGAAAGGTCAGGTTTTAGTTTTAGTTTGTGTCTTCTGTTTTTAGTGCTATAGTGTAATAATTAGATTGTCTTTAATGTGTTTTCACATTTGTGTGATTAAGGATTTGTGCTATTTAGAATATTTCTATATTTTATTTGTATATTATTAATATTTTATATTATTGTTGCTCTCTGCTCTTGTTAAATGTTTTATGTTTTATATTATGTTGGCACATTTATGTATATAGTGTATATTTATTTTAAGTTCTGATAACCTATACTGTCATATTTTGTGCAGAATTGTGTTCATTGTCGTTTGGCAATGTTGGAGGTGGAGATTGTGCACCTTAAAAAGTGTGTTTCCTATTGTAATTGCAATAGTTAAATAATAATAGTTGTAATAATAGTTAAATTAACTGTGTTTTTAAAATGCAATAAATGATGGATTTGTGCAATTGAGAAATATAATTTTCTCAATGGGGGGGCGCTCGAAGGGGGTCCCGCCCTGTGTGTAATTCAATGTAGAATCGCAGTCACAAATCATGACTTGCATCAATTGGCCAACACAAAATCTCATATAAGTAATGCTTTTAACTTCAATCATGTATTATATTCAATGTGGATATTACAATATGAAGCTCAGTGTAAGTTCATTCAGGAAGACTACTATGCTTCACATTTCTCTCTCTTCCAACCTAATCAGCTGCATTGTCATCAGCTTAATGTGGGTAGTTACTCTTTCAGTTAAACCAACCAGATCCACACCACAATCTCTGTGAGCTATCGCTTTGTTGCATTCAAACATTAAGCTTTGTGGGCGGATCTCCTGCGCTGTTGCTATTATAATGGCGGGATAAATGAGTCTTGCGCCCAACGCAAATCTAAAATGGGTTGGTCTGAATTAGCTAGGTGTGGTTTGGGCGTAACGTGCAATAAACCCAGAGCGTCATCTCACATTCCCTTTAAGAGCAGGCGCGCTTGTTCCATGGCAGATTGCTATTATGACGGTCGATTTGCCTGCCGCACGCCAGCGGGAGCAGTCCCGTAATAAATGCCTGTTTTGTCTGGGTGGCGATGTCGCTGCAGCCTCTCGGGCGCATCTCCTCAAGTCTGGAGAGGATTGCTGCAGCCATGGAGCGTGGGCCTCCAAACTCACCACCTGCTCCTGTTGTGCCCCTTCCTCCTCCCCCCACTCCATCTCCGTCCACCCGCTCCACCAAGAGCGCATCACGCATTGCCACTCCCGGACCAGATCCCGCCGGAGTGTCCAATCCCGCCGTAGTTCAACATCATGTCTCCTTAAGTCCTCTAATATTTCCTCATTTATGTCATCAACACATCCATGATTCATGGAAATGTTGTGTAAAACACAACAAGCCACACACACTTTTTGAGGACTGTACTGTAAAAGGCCTCCTGACCTACGCAAACACCTGAAGCGCATTTTCAGTAACATTTTTCCTTGTAATTATGTATGGTTTGCAAAAATGGGAACTGCAGCGTCCGTGTAGATGAGAGAAGCGAAGTATATGCGCGTTGTGCAGACGCTACATTATGGCCAAGCATGCGCCCCTACAATAGCATTTGAATAACTGCGCCACTGACTTTGACTAGCGCCACTGACTTTAGACCAGTGTTGGGTACTCGTAGGGTACAGATTTGATGATTGGCAAATTATCAAAGATGTTATTATGGTTATTAATAACTTTATCAAATCTACAAACAATCAAAACGGTGCACCACCCTGCAAGTCAGGGACCAATAATCAAACTGTGAAACAGTCTCAGTTCTGTAGTAATCCTTTAAAGGAACAAAGGAAGGGGTGAATTCGAGCACTGACCTGTGTTCAACCAGCAATTATTACAATAAGTACACAAATACTCACAGGCAACTGCTACTTAAAGTATAGTAGAATTTATTAACTTCAAAATCATCAATGGCTGATCAGTAATCCTTCAATCATAAACATATACCTTTTACAATGTCACAACCAAAAGAAAAAACAGCAAGCCTGTAGCATGGACCCATCTGTGTCTGTGTGTGTGTGTGTGTGTGTGTGTATGTGTATGTGTGTGTGTGTGTGTGTGTGTGTGTGTGTGTGTGTGTGTGTGTGTGGAGGAGGGCGTGTGTCGAAAGGTAGTCTAACCCAAAGACTACCAAAATGTTGAAGAGGCCGAGGGGGTTGCTAGGCAACGCGCACGCTTAGCCCATAGCTTGTATGCTAGGCTATGTGTTAGCTCTGTACAAAAGCTATGCAGACTCCACGTGGTTAAGCTAGCAGCGTTAGCTCGGGAGCTAGGTGACTAGCTTGCAGAAAACAGCTGTTACTGTGTGTACCGCGTGTGTGTGTGTTTGTCTGTGTGTGTGTGTGTGTGAGAGGAAAGAAACCTGAACAGAAGGAAAACACTTGAAATCTTGATCTCTTGTGGTTTTGAAAATAACCCCTCTCTTCGTTACTCGAGATTCTAACTTAACTTGTCGTTACAGCAGAATCTGAGGTTTGGTTCAACGAGAGAAAGTGTTATTTTCCTCGCTACTTTCAGCGAGCGGACAACTGACTTAGATTGCTGACAATAAACTTCTAAGGTGGGAAGTAATGGACACAGTCTCAAACACAAACCATCAACGGAGTATCGTGATCAAATGATACATTCACAGAAACAGATTTATAATCACAGCTTGGACCAGTAGCACATGATTAAAATCAAATAACATTAATGGCAAACAAGTGGTAGCAATAACCTTTGCTCATTAATAAAACAAACCAAACACACTAGTTCTAACGTCTGCCCAGAACTGTGCAAAAGAACTGTGTTTTTTGTTAGTTAATCTCTCGCCAGAGATTAACGATCGGTACATCCAGAGCAGTGGACGAAACGCGATCCAAGTCGACACACAAGAAAACGGGCACGTTGTCCTCCTTTCCTTGAATCCGGGCTGATTAAACCCGCTGCAGATGTGAGGGAATACTGGGTCAGTATTCCGCTCGAATCCCTTTTGTATCAGAAAAATACTCGATGTCCCAGCTCAATCTCGACCGGCGAGGTGAGGCTGGCTAGCTAGTTCGAACAGCTGAGCGGCGCATCTTCTTTCAGTAATGAATTACCGTGAAGAGCACTGAAAGACGATCGCCGAAAGCTTTTATCCTTTTCCCTGCCTCCTAGTGGCGGGGTGGTGCATTCAAAGGCCTGACGGCCAATGGGAAAAATGCACCTTTGTCACAGGTGTGTGAAACCATTGTGTTACAGTTCTTTGTCTCGCCACCAGTCTGCCTTGTTCTCCTCGTGCTGAAGGTAGATTCCAAATTTTTTTTCCCCGTTTCCAAATGGCGACCTGTAGGAGTTTGGTGAAACAGGCTTTGGAATTCACATGCAGGCCAAGATCCCTTTGTCTTACGGTTTAACCAACCGCTTGGTCCCAACACCAGGTTTTTCCTGGTCTGTGGCGGAATTGTTTTCTGAAACTGCAAAATAGAACTGGGGAACGTTTGCGCCTGAACACGCCTCCTCTTTTCGCTGAACCGCCCCCGGGAGCGCAAATACATTCCCTAATTTACAGTCTGTGGAGGGAAAAGTCCGCTGTGCGTCGGGTGATTAATTCAGTAATTCCCTCAAGAGCAAGCATTAGCAGTGGCTATTCGACAGTGGCAAGGAAAAACTCCCTTTTAGGAAGAAACCTCGGCAGACCCAGACTCTTGGTAGGCGGTGTCTGACGGGCCGGTTGGGGGTGTGATGAACAGTGGCAATAATAGTCACATTAAAGATAATGGAACAGTGACTTCGAAAGTCATCGTGGAAGTTCATGTCATAGCAGGGCACATCGTGTCATACTGAGCAGTGCAGTCTCCTATACCGGATCCTGACTACTCTACTGTGCATAGGAACATCACAGCAGGGCGTTGCGGGATGTGACGTGGCACTGCAGAGCATGGGTGGATGCGGCGGATGTAGTAGGATGCGCGGAATTGCAGAGAATCGCAGAGCTATGCTCTGCGATTCTCTGTAATTCCTGGCCGATCCTTGCTGCCTGCAGGTAACATGTATTACCTGCAGATCTAGGTAACATGCATTACCTGTAGGTCTAGGTAACATGTAAGAAGAAACATAAGGACTCCGGGGAGTAAACTCCCCAGAGCTAGATTAGTAACAAGCATTTCTGGGACAGGATGCATACAAAAGTAAAAAGTAGAGATGAGAGAGCAGCTCAGTGTGTCATAGGAAGGAAGGAGCTTCCCCGGCAGTCTAGAATTATAATAGCATAACTAAGAGAGGCAGGTTAAAGAGAGGTGCCTGGTCGGGCTAGAACTCTCCCCAAACGGATCGGACTGTACTGGCCTGCCTCCCTCTACTCTCGCTATATTATTAATTATATAATAAATAAAACTGATGACTACGAAGAGGAGCAGATGGGCCGGTTAGGCGGACGCTGCAACTCCTCACTCCCTAACTATAAGCTTTATCAAAGAGGAGGGTTTTCCGTTTACTCTTAAATGTGGTGACAGTGTCTGCCCCTCGAACCCAAAGTGCGGAGCCTGATAGCTGAAGGCTCTGGCCCCCAGTCTACTTTTAGAGACTCTTGGAACCACAAGTAGCTCCGCATTCTGGGAGCGTAGTGCTCTACTAGGACAATAAGGTACTAAGAGCTCTTCTAGGTATGATGGTGCTTGACCATTTAGAGCTTTGTAAGTCAGGAGGAGGATTTTAAATTCGATCCTAGATTTCACAGGAAGCCAGTGCAGAGAAGCCAATACAGGAGAAATATGATCTCTTCTCTTTGTTCTCGTCAGAACACGTGCTGCAGCATTCTGGATCAGCTGGAGAGTCTTAAGGGACTTATTTATTAGTCGGACTCGTACGTGAAAAAACATTTCTACTGGCCCTGATATAGATATATATAGATATATATATATATCTATATATATAGATATATATATCTATATATATCTCAATTATTCAAATTTATACAGTAGAAATGCTTGCTTTTTAGTTAACATGTTTTATACTTCCTGTGAAAATAATCCAATTTATTTCATTTTCTGTCATCCTATTTTTTTAAGCAATGCATTTAGTTGCACTAATGATACAATATGTGAATGTGTTGTGAATTTAATGTCTGGTTAATAATTTAGTTTTAGTGAGTAAAACGCTAAAACACTGCTACAGTTGATTTTATTGATGTAAAGAAGAGGTCATTTAATTCTACAAAACAAACAAAGAAAAAGGAAAAAGCTACTTGAATGATGTTGCCAATGTGTGCTTTCTCTGTGTTTTATTCTTCTCTCATGCTCCTGTTTGGGTAAAAGTTTCACTGCGGATTCTGGAAGATTGGTTTTCTCCACAAATTATAATTCCCCACACTAATACAAATTTATCACCACGAGACAAGTCGTCTGAATTAATTGCTTTTATTTACCTAAGACAAGAAATATGACAGATACCAGATGCACATACTGGGTAATATGGCCTAAACTGAGGCGCAATACATTAAAGTCACACACATTAGATTTTTAATGTCTATTAACTCCTGCAGCGAGCCATAAATCGTAATTGCAGACAACCGGCTATAGAGGTTACACATGGTAGCTGCTTGGACCATCATTAGTCTTAAAGGAACACGCCGACTTATTGGGAATTTAGCTTATTCACCATAACCCCCAGAGTTAGACAAGTCGATACATACCCTTCTATCTACGTGCGTAAAGTATTGTCTGATCGCTCCAGCGGCATCAGCCCATCACAGAACAGGCAGGTGAATGGTGTCAGTAATCCTACTGTTCGAATAAGTGATACACGTAATATATTCTTATTTACATGTTGTGATTTGTAGATTGACAGCGTGTACAAAAAAAAAGTAACATGAGACACAGCCGTCTTCTAACCGTAAACAAACTGGGAACTATATTGTCAGGCGGAAGAATATAGTACTTGGGCGGAGTGATATGCTCGCAGCAAGCCTGTCTGAGAATATAGTTCCCAGTTTGTTTACTGTTAGAAGATGGCTGTGTCTCATGTTGTTTTTTGTACACGCTGTGACTCTAAAAATCACAACATGTAAATAGGAACATGTTGGCGTTATTTTGTCACTTTTGTCACAATTCGGAGCAGTAGGCTAGTTGGAACCAGTTACCTGCAGGATCTGTGCTGGGCTAAGCTAATGCTGGAGCCGTCAGACAGCGTTACAGCACGCACGGAGATGAGAAGGGTATGTATGGACTTGTATTACTCTGGGGGTTACGGTGAATAAGCTAAATTCCCAATAAGTCGGCGTGTTCCTTTAACATAGAGGGTGTGTGTGTGTGTGTGTGTGTGTGTGTGTGTGTGTGTGTGTGTGTGTGTGTGTGTGTGTGTGTGTGTGTGTGTGTGTGGGTTAAAAACCGCATTAATAGGTTTTGTATTAATATTATGAATGTAGCTAACTATTAATTTTGGTTGGGGGCACCTGGGGGCCAAGGCAAGATTAACAGTACCTTACTGAAGCACTAGGTAAATTCTAGCCCAATCTTAACATGTGAAACAAACCTTTCAACACTTGCACAAGTCACATATGTGAATAGTAGAGAAGATAAGAGATATATCATAAGAGATGCTATAAACAGATAAATCGATTTTTTATAGCTGATGTCTTTTTCATCTGCAAAATGTAGCTACCAAAATGGATGGTAACAATAAATGTTCTGTGCTGTAACTTTTGATGGAAACACTATACATATACAGTACAGGCCAAAAGTTTGGACACACCTTCTCATTCAATGAGTTTCCTTTATTTTCATGACATTGTAGAATTATAGGCTTGTAAATATAGTGGCACATAGCGAATCTGGACATTCTGACAATCATAAATAAAATGGAATTCTGTACACATTTGAAATTGGATGTTTGGATTGTTATTTTTCTGGTCTCTTTCTGAGACAACAAAAACAAAACATGTTTCCATACTTTAAAGTGTCTATTAGTAGAACAAATTGTCCAACTTTCTAGATCTTGAAACAATTAAAACTTAACGTTGGTGATTACCAACACGTAATTACCTCTGATATCAGTTTGCTGCAGATAACTGTGCTGTATTGATTGTGGATCCCCTCCCCTAACCTGCTATCAAACCCATGGTGTGTGTGTGTTGGAAGATCAATGACAACAGTGGCACAACCCTCCCTCTGGGACTCTGTAGAGGTCAGTACTGATGTGGATGGTTGGTAGAGGAGACAATCACCGCCTCCACCACCCCCCACAGTGTGTGTGTGTGTGTGTGTGTGTGTGTGTGTGTGTGTGTGTGTGTGTGTGTGTGTGTGTGTGTGTGTGTGTGTGTTTGTGTGTAACTGGCTGATGGGATTCAGTCTGTCAGGGTAGCTATATAGCCACTGAGAAGCTTCTCAGTTGTCATTCCCCCATGGCTGTGAAACTGCAGTTTGTTGCTGGGTGACGGAGACGAGATGATGAACATCCATTAGATCCAGTGTCAGGAGTATATCTGTAATGTTGCTGCTGTGTGCGGATGTCTAAATCTCCTCACACATCCTCCTCATCAAATGCTCAGCTTTTTAAAGCTGCATGATCCTATTTTTTTATGTAACATACGTTGTCATGTTCCTGTCCCCATTGTGGACTTGAAATCAACAAAAAGTAATATTAAGTATGAAGCTGATAGTCAATATTGCAGAGCTGCTGTACACCCACTTAAACTCAGCTTGGATACTTCTGAAATCTGGCTGAATATTTCTGAAACTAGTGTACAGCAGCCTCCACACATGGTCCAAATAATAATGACTGAAATATATTAACAACTATTGACTGGATTGCCCTGAAATTTTGCATAGAAATTCAGAGGATGAATCCCACTGGCTTTGACGATTGCCTGATTTATCCTCTAGCACTAACAGCCAGTGGACCTTTTGGTATTTTTTGACCAAAGTAGGATAGATTGAAATTTGGCACATATACCCGTGATGCCCAGAGGATGAATGTATTTGGTGATCATGTGACCTCTCCTCTAGTGCAACTAGCAGGTAAACGTTTTCATTTATTCCTAGATAATTGAATATTTCAACATTACAAAACGAATGAGCACCAAATTTCATACAGACGTTCATCATTCTCAGACTTTGCTGATCCCCAGACCTTCTTCTAGCAGCACCCTGAGGTTCACATTTGTGGGTTAAGGAAAATGTCTCAACAACTGATAGATGGATCGTCCTAGAACATTGGAGCTCCCCAGGGCTGTGTGCTCAGACCCCTCCTGTTCACGCTGTACACCCTTGAACGCAACCCTAATCATGTAGAGAACTATGTTGTGAAGTTTGCAGATTAGACCGTTATCAGCCAGATTCCAAACAACGATGAGACTTAATTTTTCAAGGAAATTAACAATCTTGCAGGGTGGTGCTCAGTGAAAAACATAATGCTCAAGAGATTCCGTAGAGAACTGCCGGAAAGTCCTATCTGAAAGACACCCCTTTATTAACAGTACCAGATTTGAAACTTGTTTCCTAATTACCCATAACATTCCTCTTCTACGCATTTACTCTTCAAAGAGGTTTGGTTTTTACTCTAAACATGAACTATTAACACAACACATGGATATGCCAGTCAATTTCTCTGTCCTTCCTTCACTTTTGATTCAAAGCTATATATTGTCAATTCTGCACAACATTAAAAAGTATTTCAAAATTGCCCAAATGAATGAAATATATTCCACATTTTGGTTGAACCACCTCAGTAAAATGATTACACTTATTTGTAAACATGTCACTGTGTGCCCATTATTAATGTGGGACTTTGTTGTTAACAGTGTTTTTCATGAAGGACAGGATCCAGGAAAAATAATGACTACATTTTTTTCCCAGTGAATTGATGTTTAATAAGCAGGTTGCTAATGCATATTGTTCCGATCCTCTGAACTAAACCTGTGCCTCGACAGCAAATCTCATCATAGTAATTTACCTGGATTAAAAGTGAACCAGATTTGCAAAACCAGAAAGCCTGAGCCCAACGTTAGCTGGCTAACCTTATGGCTAACCATAACAAGGCCTTAAAAACAAAAAAATCTGCATTCCCATTCATTTGTAGATATAGTTATGGTCCCAATGTGATAAAACCTTGTACACATTTAATATTAAATTTAGTAAGCAACTTCACACTACCAGAGGGAGCAACTTCACACTACCAAAGGATCAAACCCCCCCCCCCCCCCGCTTTTTTATTTCCAATTAGCTTTTTGCAGCGCCACCCTCAGTTTTAAAATTTGCTGAGCACATTCATGCAGCCAACATAGGGAGAAACCCTTTGGATTTTTTTTCTTTCTTTTTTAGATTATTTTTGGCATTTCCACCTTTAATGGACAGTTCAGCTAGGTGATAAAGGGAAGAGAGAGGGAGAAGACATGCAGGAAATCGTCACAGGGCAGAGTTGAACCCTGGACCTCTGCGTCAAGGCATAAACCTCCTCTACGTATATATGTGCGCCTGCTCTACCAACTGAGCCAACCCAGCCACAAACCCATTGGATTTTAATTTTAAACCCCACTGCCTTTCTTTAAGCCCTCAAGAAAAAAAGAATTGTCACCTTCACACGAAGAACACTGCAGCCTTGAGGGCCCACTACTGTGGTTACAGACCTTTTGTTCATGTGCACCAGAAAATACTTTTGTTTGCACATATGGGAAGGAGAATGTGAGTCCCTGTGCAGATAGAGGTGAAATGGAAGAAATAGAATAAATCTCCCTGTGGAGAACCTGAAAAAAATGTTTACATTTGTCTTTTGCAGAGGTCTCTCTTAGTCTCTCCCTCTCTCTTCCTTTCACACATATGCACACACAGTCAGCCCTGGGTTGAGATGCTAATGTTGCACCACGAGCCATTGACCTCTCAGTGCCATTCAGAGAGCAACCACTCACCGTGAACTGCTGAATAATACATTGACAGTATGTGAAGTACAAAGTGGAGCATCTCTGCTTGGGAGAGCGACTACGATGAATCACACATGCGTGGCAGTTTGTTGCATCTTTAAAATATCAAACTCCTCCGAATGTCTGTTGGCATTGCTCAAGTCTTCCCCACAGAAACGCCCTTGACTGAAAATGCAAGCAATGGCAATGACAATTTTGTTTATATAACACATTTAATCACATCTTAACCTAAACATTAAACATTCAAACAAAGCATGAATAGCATAAAAATTCAAACGAAGCATGAATAGAAATAAGAATACAGTATAGGCATCAACATAAGACAATCTACAAAAACAAACAAAAACTTACAAGTGCAACCATACAAATTCATACACACGCATGCACGCACACACATACACACACACACACACACACACACACACACACACACACACACAC
The DNA here is from genome assembly GCF_010015445.1 of Perca fluviatilis. Classification (NCBI taxonomy): domain Eukaryota; kingdom Metazoa; phylum Chordata; class Actinopteri; order Perciformes; family Percidae; genus Perca; species Perca fluviatilis. Next base: position 6,235,605 of record NC_053118.1, on the reverse strand, counting down.
ACACACACACACACACACACACACTGTACAGGCCTGAAACTTTTGCTCAAAAGGGAGATTGAGATAAGCAGGGGAAATCTGTCTGCAGGAAGCTATTAATAATGTTTTCTATGGTATTTATAAAGCAATGGAGGACAGATTTAAACAGTTTGGTAGGGATGGAATCAAGAGAGCAAGTGCAAGACTTCAGGTGCTACATTACTTCCTCTTAGGGTGACCACCCGTCCCGCGTGCGCGCACAGCGTTTGAAGCCCAATTCATGCGTCCCGCAAATTGAGACTGTATCACGCATAATCAATGCTTGCTCAAAAAAAAAGTTGGTCGCTCTATATCCTCGAGCCCCAGGCCGCCAAACAAACATTACTTGACAGTTCAGCACGCTACTGTGGGTTGCTGCCACCCCCACCCCTCAGTTGAACTGCTGACTAGGTTGTTGTCAACTTTTTCGTTGTTGTCATGACAGCACACACAGCCACGCACGTGCATGCCAGACACACTGGGAAGGAACTTTTAGATGCGCGCTTTCCAATTCGAAAAATGGAGAAAGAGACTGAGTCTGACTCTGAGGCAGTGCCATCATCAATTAAAAAGAGAATGTGTGGGTACAAGAAAGACTGGGAAAATGAATATTTGTGGCTGAAAGGTGTTGAGGGGGATACCGAGAGGGCTTTTTGTGACCTTTGCAAAACGTCCTTCTCAATCGGACACGGAGGGGAATATGATGTCAAACGACACAGACTCATGGAGACTCACAAGAAACGTGTCCAACAGAAAGAGACATCCAAATCTATGGATGCTTTCCTCGTACCTAAAAACGACTTTCTATCTGACAAAGTGACTGCTGCAGAGGTGACGAGTGTGTATCACACTGTCCAACACGCTACATCATATCGAGCAGGAGATTGTGGCACAAAGCTAGCCCCAACGATTTATCCGGACTCGGACATTGCCAAGAGGATGGCCTGTGGTCGGACGAAGGCAGAAGCCATTGTCACGGATGTGCTTGCCCCTGCCTCCGTCGAAGATTGCTTGAAAGTCCTCAGAAGACCACTGAATGAGCAACGAGAGGCAACAACCAAAAGTAAAGTTAAAGTTATGTTCATGGATGTAACATTGTTGTGTGTTAGCTATTTGTCTAACGTTAGCTAGCTAATGTTAGCTAATCATCTTCTTCTACTGGTATGTTAAAAGTCAACTTTTCTTTCAGTTCACTGAAATTGCATCAGTAGCTAACGTTAGCTAACATATGCTGCTCATCCGTGCCTTTGTGAAATCAGGCTCTGTATATCCTTACATGAGTTTGAGCAACATTTCACTATTCGTTATCTCCCAAACTAAACAAACAAAAGCAACTATAATTTTTGAAAAGGTATAAATATTTCAATAGATAATATTTATATAAAATCAATAATGATCAAAACAGTAAAGCAGTATCTTGTATTTTTTATAATAATCTTTTTTTAGAGAATCTCTTTTAAGTTCATCCCATCTGTGTGTTTGTCTCCACAGCCCACACGCCATTCTTCTCAGTGGCTTCAGATGCCTCCAATCATGGGACCACCAAGCTCTTCCCACTGTCAGTGCATTACTGGACGCCAGATTTGGGAGTACAGACGAAGGTCCTTGATTTCTATGATGACAGTGATGAAACATCTGCTGCGATCCACAACCAGATAGTCACCAAGCTGGAGGAAAACGGACTGGGACTAGACATGATATCTGCGTATTCCGCTGACAATGCTAGTCTGAATTACGGGAGATACACGCAGGAGATCGGCTAAATATCGACATCGAAAATGTCGTCAACAAGACCTTAAGCCACTTCTCCTCATCTGCCAAACGCATTGAGGAACTTAAGTCAATTCACACCTTTGTGGAGATAGAGTACCAGTCCCTGCTTAGACTTGTGCCCACAAGATGGCTGAGCTTGTGGCCTGCAGTGAAGAGGCTTCACGACAGCTGGGCTCCTATCAAGACCTACTTTCTCTCATTGGGAGAAGACCAGTCCCAAAGTCACTATGGATGACCAGGATGGTGAGGGCAACCCCCTTGATCTACAGGTAATTAATTGTAATTGCACTCAACTTTTTTTTTTCATCTAAATATTATTACATGAAACAGGGATTAGAGAAATGATGATAATGCAAACAGTGCCAGCACACAGGATCATTGACTCTCCTTACTTCTTTTAGGTTTACCTGTCCTTCCTCAGCAATGCACTGAAGATTTTCCACGACACTGTTCTGGTGCTGGAGCGAGAAGATGGGACTGTATGTGAGCTCTACGATATGATGTTCACCCTAAAAACCAAGCTACAGCAACGACAGAGTGATGGTTTCTTTGGGGCCGAGACGGGTGTACTCCTCCAGCAGTTTCCAGACAGACAGGCAGCTGTGCTCAGAGAGGACATGTGCAACTTCTCCCAGTCCTCTCTCACCTACCTGGAGCAGCGCTATGACTTCTCAGATTCCAACTACCAGAAGAAAGTGGCCAGCCTGGCACTAAAGAAGAGCCCATTCAACTTCTCCCATCTCTGTGAAGCTATAGAGGTCCTGCAGCTAAGCAAGTAGTTGGACATGGATGCGCTATATGATGAGTATTGTGTCATTCTGCCACACCAACAGGCCATCGTGCAGTCTGGAGCTCCAGTCGTGGAGAAGTGGGCCACCTTACTCAAGCACACACACACACACCAAACATGACAGCATTAGCTTCTTTCCTCTTGAGTGTACCAATCACCAATGCTTCAGTGGAGAGGGTCTTTTCGGTAAACCTCATCAAGTCAGAAATCCAGGTGAAGAGCAACTTCACATTCAGTTGCAAGGACTTCTACACTTATGTAGTGAAAGAGAAGGTTCTCCTCAATGCTATACGCTCCAACAAGAAATACAAGTTCAAGAAGAAACCTAAAGGTAAGAAACCTAGTTATGTAAGACCCCATTTGTCTAAGATGAAGTTTGATTGATTTTGAAAATTGGTGGACTGTCTACAGGGGTGCAAATGTGTCACTTTTAGGAAACAGTAGCCTTTTAGGTCATAATATGCCATTGTTTTGCATAGGATTGTATATTTTTGTATTGTTGTCACCTTGTGATGGTGATGGGTTTGCACTCCTCTGTCTATACTGGAAACTATATTTGGAAGCTTATCATAAAAATTAATGTTGCTTTAATTCTGTTCTTATCTTTCTTCCTTATTTGATTCAGATGTTGGTGAAAAAGGTTTGAGTCCTAAAGGTGTCCACAAAGTCCTAAAGGTGTCCCCAGAACACTGAACAGTTTTTTTTTTCCTGTGCCTGCCTTTACTAACATGCAAGTTCACCATCCTTCCTCCCCCTTCTCATTCCGTGAACCTCTGGAGTTGTGAGTTAAGACTTTTTTTTTTTTAACTGTTCCTGTGGTGTTGAGCAACTACAATTCCTGTTAATCCTTTACTTTTATATTATAATTTATTTAAAGTGAATAAATTGTAATGAAACATAAATTAAATTAAATAGCTAAAGTAAATCGTAAGTGGAAGTGCATCTGTCAATTCATTGAATGTTCAAAATATTATGAATCTTTATTTAGAAAAAAATACACATTGGTTGGCCTATTCATGAGCATACATCAGCAATTACACATGTTTAGGGGAATAGGGCATTATTAATATACCATGTAAGGTGGTATGTGCTAGAAATGGGTAAACCACTATCAGTGAGTCTGCCCGTGGGGTGGGGGCACCGCCGCGCCAGGCAGTGTCCCACATTGTCCCTCAGAAACATACCTCTTGTCCCCCCTTGGGCTTATTAGCAGGTGGTCACCCTACTTCCTCTAGATCTTTGGAGTTGACAGGACAGGTGAGAATGTTGACATTGAGGGTCTGAATTGATTGCTGCAATAAATTGTCTCATTATCTCTAATATGAGACACTTTCTCTTGAAAAGACATTAATCGCATTAAGTTGTTGAGAGGAGCTCATGAGGAATAGATTTGGAGGGGTTAATCAGTTCGTCAATTGACGAGAATAGGAATGAGACAGTGTTGTAATTATTGTTAATTATTTCAGAGATCTAGGACTGTCTGGCAGATTCTATATCTGCGTTGTAACTGTAGAGTGCATTTTTATAAATTTCAAAATTAACGTGCAATTAGTTTTTCTCCATTTTTCATCCAGTTCTTCGACACTCTTCTTGCAATGTTTACTTTTTCACTGCTTCTTCAAGGTGCTTTTGGTAGTCCACGTTTCTTTACAGTTTTGACAGGAGAAACTTGATCAATGATTTGAGACATGACATTTGTGAAATTGTCAACCATGGTGTAACCCACCACAGATTTGGAGATTATATTTAAACTCAGTAGCAGGGATGATGTGATGTTGTGATCAATATTTATCATGTCCATCCAAGTTATTTTGAACTAAAGTTTTACATAAGCAGGATAACATAAACATAACGTATGAGTTTCCTATTTCACTTCACAATCAGAAGCAAATAGCCCAGGTTAAGCCACTTTGTTAAGTTGAGGGTTTTTTTTTCTTTCAACATTTTACAGCAGTATGTCCTCTAGGTGGCAACTGCGACATTAGTTAGCTCTCTATAAGAAAAGGAAAATATTAGCCAGACCTGGGGACATTTCTGTTGGTGTCTGAAAAATGTAATCTGCTGAAATTAGTTAAGATCATATGCATTGTGTAATTTGTGATACTCTGTATTGACCAATTATCGGCCTGGCCGATTAAAGGGATACTTCACCGATTTAGCATTCAGCTTTGTATCAGTAGAAACCCGATAGTATTTCTGAATGACCGTGCCTCCCTCCCTCATGTCCCCCTGAGACGAGAGATTTCTGCATTTGGGGCCTGGAAAAAATCTTCCGATGACGTAAAATGACGATTTTTGCGTCATTGGAAGATTTTTGGGCCAGAGGCAAAGGACTACAGCCAGTAGTAGGATCTACTTCCGTATGTTTTCAACACGCCCACAGGGGGTTGGACTGCTGAGTCTGGCCGAGGTATTCCGAATGAAAGCGACTGTCAGCCATCTTGAATCTTCGCTAAACAGGCTTTCGGTTTTCAGCAGAAAACATGTACAACAATTATCTGCATTCAAACTACCGGACGTGTGTACCACCGGGATACATCGGTACAGATCGGAGAATATGGAGGAAACGTTATTACAGACGCAATACTCGGCACACTACGTGAACTTCGCCTGCACGGAGACCAGCGGTGTCGCTCAATGCCGCTAGCCAGCTAGGGGACATCCTCATCGGCTAGGTGGAAAGCTAACGCTAGCTGTCCACCTGTCCCAGCCATCCTGCTTGCAAGTGTCTGCTCATTAAACAACAAGCTGGACTACATCCTCCTTCAACGAAAATCCCAACGTGAGTTCAGTGACTGCTGTGTTTTTGTTGTTGTGGAAACATGCCTGAACAACAGTAGTGCACCGAACCGGACTATCCAGCTACCAGGCTGCTTCCCCGCCCGTGGAGGTGGGCTGTGTTAAACGGACTGGTGTAGAAATAAAATCCAACTAGCTACTGCTAACTGCTGGTGGAGCTTGTGACTGTTAAATGCCGACCATTCGACATTCCACGCTAATTCACGGCTGTTTTTATACTCCGTGTTTAGCTACACCAATGCTAGTATGCGTTAGCTGAACTTTTACGGATCCTGCTTGCAAGTGTCCGCTCATTTAGACCACAAACTGGACTACATCCAACTTCAACGACACTCCCAACGTGAGTTCAGAGACTGCCGTGTTTTTGTTGTTGTGGAAACCTGCCTGAATAGTGACCGGACTGTCCAGCTACCAGGCCTGCTAGCCCTCCGAGCTAGAGATGCTCTGTCGCCAGGTAAAAGAGGTGGGCTGTGTTAACACCGAGTGGCGCAGAAATGTGGTGATTTGTATCTATTTAACTGCTAACTGCTGGTGGAGTTTGTGACTGTTAAATGCCGACCATTCTACATTACACACTAATTCACGGCTGTGTTTATGCTCGGTGTTTACAGCCCACCAAGCGCTAATGCTAGTATGCGTTAGCTGAACTTTACGGAGCCTATAAAGTGTGTGTACTAAATGTAGCCTGTTCCATATGTCGTTTTTATATAATGTCGTTTTTATATATGTTAAATGTGTAACACCACTTGAGTCACGATGAAACGTTGTTTCGTGTATATGGTTGAAATGACAATAAAACACGCTTGAGTTGAGTTGAATGCCTCTGTCGGTCTGTCAAGCGGTAGGCGTGGCTTGGGAGTGGACTCAAAGCAACGAAGCAGGTGCATTCTGGGATTTGTTGTTTTTCATCCATATAAGACCAAAACACATTTTATGGCTTTTCTCGGCCTAGAAGGCACCAATTTATTTATTTTTTTCACATTTCTACTACATAAGTGACCCAATTTAAAGATATATTCAGCTTGCCAGCGGTGAAATATTCCTTTAAGGGAGCTGATATTTTGCAATTTGCTGATTTTCTGTATCAGTGTTTTATTTGATGTTTAACCGATAAAGTTAATTGATTAAAAAGTGTGCTACTTTAGCTCCGCTACAGCTCTATAAGCAGTCTGCAACACCTGCAAACAAACACAGTTTTGGTGTGTGTCCATCCGTGTGTCAGCGTAATTTCCCCGCTTCCCATTCATTTCTATGGGAGCAGCAGTGCAATGCATTCTGGTAGTGTTCCAGGGACTTTAGAGAAACGGGACATCAAGTCGCTCGCTCCTCATTTGCATGAAGGCGCCTGTCAAAAGCTGATGAAAATCTTTTAAACTGACCTTTGTCGATCTGAAATGAAGACAGATTCAACAACTTCATGGCCTATTTCTCGCTTAAAATGTTTTCAGAAACATTTTTGTAAAATACAACATTGTATTCCGAACGAGCCACCATTATGATTGGTTTTGAAATTCGGGAGCATCCAGCCCCATGTGACGCGTTTGTCCAATCAGCTGCAGCCATCGCGGTTGGAGGAGGGTAGAGACGGTTTTCTTTGCTTGTCAGTGGTCACTGAAGAGGAACTGGTGGCAAGACCACTAGCGTGCAATACTAGGAAGCGGAGCAGCCCATCCTTGAAAACAACGCGTGTATGGACACGTAGTATTAGCATGTTAAAACTTCAGGAAGCTATTTTTGTTATTATTTATTCATTCTTTTGACTGTGTATTATGTTTAAAGTTTCAGTTTTATTAAATAATTGCTTGAAGCAGTTCAATAAACGTGTGTGTTGGAGTATGTAACATTCCAAAATGTTAATTTTGACCAGAAGATTTTCATTTTTAAGGTAAATGCCTATCGGCTCCAAATATCACTTATCCTTTCATTAACTACTAATAATCGGTATCGTATCGGCCGTGGAAAAGCAGTATCGGTCGACCCCTAATTTTGAACTGTTTATCTGTTCTTTGAGTTTAAAACTAGAATAAGTCTTACTGTACAATTGTACTGAGTGATAGGCACATTTAGACACATGCTAGTTATGGAGATAGCACAAGTGTCTTCGATATATGTACATTTATTCTAAAGTGGCATCACATGATGGCGGGGTGGGTAGTGTATAATTTGAAAAATCATTAATGTATGGAACTGCAGTGTCAGCATTAATGTGACATTTGTTAATGAATCTTACCATATTCCTCTGTTCAAAGGAGCACATGATGTAAAAAAAATGAAATAATAAGAAACATTTAGGACAAGCAGCTTGCAGAATTCAAGTGTTTACCTGTGCCTCTGAGTAGTAATTTCTGTGCTGAGACTAAAGCCGCATCCACAAATTGGCCTGTTACTTTATATCACCTGTCAACAAACTTATAACCTGGGTGCCTGGGTAGCTTCCCTGGTAGAGCAGGTGCCCATATATAGAGGTTTACTCCTCAACGCAGCAGCCCGTGCGCTTGCGACTTACAATGACTTGCATAACAGCTACAAGTGTATGCACTATACAGGATTTAACCTATTATACTTTATCGACAGGAATAGATAGGTCAACTGTAAACAGCCACTCACAAATAGTCTATAAACAAAGCATCAGGCTGTTTTTGAGATTTCACATGAACAACGGTTAAAGTTACTCAGGCTACTGAGGAATACCATAATTCCTCCGTTCAATTAGACCTCAGCGAAGCAACCCCAAGCTTCCATCCTTAACAAACAGCCATGTATATCGGCTCTTCCAGTCTCTCCACTGCTGGCTGTTCCAATTTAATGGGAGAGAGGAGCGAGAGGGGTTAGGATCATCTTCAGCTTCTTCTTGCGTTGTCACCCTGGTGGGAGGTGTGCTAACAGGGCTTGCAACAGTGAATTAGTCGTGCTATTAACGTCATCGCTACACAATTTCTTAGTAAAACCAAAATTAAGTTTTCTTTTTGCTATGGCTATATGATGCTTACTGCATAATGGATTTCAAGGACTTGGCGCGCTGATTAATGGCCTCCAACGTTTATATTTTTTCTGCAAATCTTTGAGTTAACATGTAGCCTACTAAACATGAGTTGAATTTGCACTGCAGCACCGCCACATTTGGTGTGGGGGTGAAGTGCAGTCATGCTGCGTTCATGAGCGTAGGGTAGGCTCAGGTCTACGTCCGTAGTAGCCTATATTTTAATTTTACGTTTTTAATGGTAAGAGATTGCACAGGGATTGATAATGAGCGTTGATTAAGATTAAATTACAATGCCACATATGGCAGACACCTTCAGATATGAGAGACCCCCTCAGATTTTTGACTTTGGTGCTTTCATGGGAGCCAGTCCTCACTCTATGGGAGCTCGGCTCCCTCTGGCTCCCACGTAATTCGAACACTGGCCTAACATGCCCAAAAGAATTATCTTAAAAAAAAATAGAACCTAGGATTGGTCGACTAAAATATAGCATTAATTTAAATAAGGCTCAGGGCACAACTTTACATTACATCACATTGCAAAGTTTCACAGTTAAGTTTCCATAGGATTATAGTTAAATATACACTCATGGTTAGAGGTGTCAAACTCATTTTAGTTCATGGGTCACAAGTGGGCCAGAACAGTAAACCACTCCAGAAAGATCAGAAACTTTATTTGCCACAGTTTCTTGTCAGTTTGATGTTGGCAAACGCAAGTTGCTTCTGCTACGACAGCATTCTAATGCCATCATAGGAAAAGAGAGAGAGGTAATATTCCGAGAAATAGTTGTACATTTACGGAAAAAGAACTCTGATATTCCCTGAGATCAAAGTTGTAAATTTGGAATTGGAATTAATTACTTTTCTGCAATTTTCACACTTTGCAAAGTCATCCAGCGGGCCTAATTGTACCCTGTCGTGGGCTGGTTCTGGCCCACAGTCCGTATGTTTGACACCCTTGGTAGTTTATAGTCAATTGCTCATAGTGCGAGAGCCATTGAGAGGTCATTGGCTCATGGTGCACCAGGCACTTCATACTGGGACTTGCCCATTGTATTGTGAACAACTCAGGCCCATCCAACTATGGAGGAAATATTTATTCATAATTCAAATTGAAAGTCCAAAGAGAAAACGAAACTCAAAATGTGAAATGGAAAAGCTTAAATAGAAATACTTAAATTAAAACCTCAAATAGAAAACAATAATTAATAATTTTCAATTTTCAATTGGAAGTTTTATCTGATTTGTTAATTGCCTTTTGACATTTTAAGATTCACTATTGCTATTTCTATTTAACATTAAGGCTTATTAAATCCGCCGTCATAATAGCAATCCGCCATGGAACAAGTGCGCCTGCTCTTAAAGGGAATGTGAGATGACGCTCTGATTGGTCTATTGCATTTTACACCCAAACCACACCTAGCTTCTTCAGACCAACCCATTTTAGATTTGCGTCAGGTGCAAGAGTCATTTATCCCGCCGGTATAATAGCAACAGCGCCCAAGATCTGCCCACAAAGCTACTTGCGTTTCACATTTGATACTTGCGTTTCAGATCGTTAAAATAGGGCCTTCTGTGTGGGTTGTCCCCAATCTTGTCCCAGTGTGTGATTTCCACTGGCCAGAAACAGTGTCTTCTACATTTAGAATTCATAGAATACTCATTTGAGTATGTGTGTTTTTATGGAACCAATAAATCATTGATATCTTGAAGTGCATGACCATGTAATGCTTTGTAAATTAGAGGCAGGCCTTTATAATTAATACATCCATTAGCAGAGAGCTCTGAATGTATTCAAGCAAGCTTGTTCATCATGGAAACTTGATTTTGTATGGTGAGACATCTCGTTTGCAATAAAAGCCAATTGAAAAGCCATTTTTATCTTATCTTCTAAAACAGGGATCTTCAACAGGGGGTCTGGGTCCTCAGAGTCAATGCAGGGGGACCTCCAAATTATTTTTAATTTTTAAAATAAAAGTCTTACAATGAATAATTAAAACATGATTAATAAAACCATGCCAACAATTATTAGGCTATTTTAATTGCTTAGTATTCTATGCAAAAAGGTATGTATAAAGGCTTTAGGCCGCCCTACACGTTATTGTAGGCCCAGTTTAATATGCAACTTCATTTTATACAATATACATAGTAGGGGGTCCCTGATCTGTCTCTCTCTCAGTTAAGGGTCTCCTTGGCTTAACCCTTGTGTTGTCTTCCTGTCGATCATTAACTTGTTATCCTTCCGGGTCAAAATTAGAAATGTTTTTTGAAAAACATTTATTGCCGTGTTTTTGTCGCTTTTATTTCGATGCTTTGACTCTTTTTCAAATTGTTTTGGTCACTTTTTTCAACGCTTTTTTTATTCATGGCCAATAAACCTTATTTATATGATATGATACAAAATTTTTGAGTTTAAAATTATGAACTATTTTGACTAATAGTTAAGATCAGAGAAAGTTTCGTCAGGATACTGTCTTGTAACCATTTAATTTTTTTTTTTTTCAAATGCTATAAAATTGAATAAAAGACCCAAAATTCAAAATCCAATGAAAGTAATCATTCATTTTACCTGTGAATGTCAACATTCATCCATGCATCCATGTTAATTTTGGACAATTTGTTTGAAAGAAACCCAAATTTCTCATATAAAAAAACTTTGGAAACGGGTCAACAGGAGCGTTAAAAAACATTGAAGACTCCTGCTGAAAAACATCTAAACAAAAAGAAAAGACTCAGGTAAAGATACCAACTCATTAGTATTGTGTGTATTGGTAATGGAACAGCAAAACCCCAGGTGTACCCTCCTCTGCGTCTCAGGAGACATGCAGCCCTCCCCTCTCTCTACCTTGCTGAATACCTGCTGGCATAAGCATAGCAAAGGGAGACAGCATATGTCTCATTTCCTCCAGGGCTCTTCACCGGACGTCGCTTCCACTGATGCGTCACTGCAGGGTTCATCAGTTCCATCACTTCTCTTCACTTTCACTTCCATTGTTCTTAACAACCCCAACTCCTCCTCTGTGCTTTCTATGCAATCTCCTCATTCCAGCCTCAGTTCTCCCTCTGTCACCTGTGGCCTCCCCTCCCCCTCCCTCCCTCATCCTCCTCGCCGTCTCAGCTGGAGTTTTTTTGTTTTTTCCATCAAAGAGGGAAATAATTACTACAAACATGACACAGTTGATGGACTGCATGTTTCTGGTATTTTGCATGTAACATTACATATGAAAACATTTCACATGTCAAATATGTTCTTCCCTGTTACCTTAATTGATTGCCTTAAGTGTCCAGAAAAATCACATTTATGTGACCATACAGCCTAATTAGAAATAAAACAAGAACAATCTTCAAACAAGGGAAACATCTCTCCTACACTTACAAAATGGCTTCATTTACAGTGTTTTATAAAGTGGTGTGTTTAAAATAATTTCCTTCCTGTATAATAAATAATAATAATGTGTGTGCACAATGTGTGTGTGTTAACCCTTTTCACAGAAACAAAATTAACTTGAACTCAGTCAGCTGGTAAAATGTGTGTGTTATGAGTAGTCTGGCTTAGAGTCTGGGTATAAAGCCTGACATCTGGCATTCCCCTCCCCTTACACTATCTCCGCAATGAATTTTGCAAGGGCACTGTTGCTGCATCCCAGGCTTAGCGCCGGCCAAGATGAGTGCAATTAGTTTGAATAAAATATTAACAACCCAGAGCATAGTTTTCCCCTATATCAGCATGTTAACTCGTGCAGCCAGACCATACTTCACCGCCACGTTATTATGGAACCAACTGCAGTTCTAGGACCCGCAAGAACCGCCCTTCATTAGCATTTGCGCACTATAATTGGCCAGGCGTCCATGCTCATCCATGATCAGGTCCTATCCCCTATCCTGATCTCAACTACTCTAGGTCAATGCCTAACCCCAACCAATCGGGCAGCTTTTTAGGGCCGGGTCTTGCCAAGGGATAGGCCCTTAAGAATTTGTTTTCTTCAAAAGTGAAACCCAATATCCAATGTATATATAAAATGTATTTTAATTAAATGTTACCTTAAATGGATGGACAGCATGTATGTCTTAAGGTTCACGGCCAAGCCATGTCATTATGAGAAGTTTTTTTATTGTTTATTTACGGGTTATGGTTGTCCACATACCTTTGTCCACTATATTTGCCCATCCTCCAACATATGACTTACTTTTGAAAGAGGGTGAGATCAGGGAAAAGACTCCATAGTCTCCATGTAGAGGTTTGCTTCTTCCTTTGTCTTCATGTAGACATTAACTTAAAGCCCAACCTATATAAATTATTTTGCATGCTATATAAGCATTACTTAACCTTAAATGGTCACTTAATTAATGTGTAACAATACTGAATAAGCCTTACTAAACCATAAGTAAACAGTTATTAATGCTCTTTGGTAGACTTATTGTAAAGTAGAGAACATATGCACCTTAACTAACAATTAACGTATAACAATACTGAATAAGCCTTACTAAACCATAACTAAACAGTTATTAATGCTCTTTGGTAGACTTATTGTAAAGTAGAGAACATATGCACTAGGGATGCACCGAATATTCGGCCACCGAAAATTTTCGGCCGAAAATGGCCCAAAAGGGAATTTTTGGTTTTTGGCCGAAATACTTTTATCACCGAAACAATACGGCCGAAATGTTGTGATGACGCAAACAGAAACCGCGACCTGCACGTGTGTCAGTACCCGAATCCTTTCCACCTGCAAAGCGTCTCCTAAGCAAAGAGGTTGAGACGGACCACGGAGTGAAAACAAGTGAAAACAAGTGAAAACAATGAAAAGTACGCTCTTAGAGTCTGTCAGCACACGTTTCAGTGAGATCTATTCAGATCCTCTGCACTTCATTGCGACTGTACTTGATCCGCATTATAAAGAACATTACTTGGATGCGGAAATAAAGCAGGGCGCACGAGAAATGATCCAGGCCGCGATGGATGCGGAGACGGAGCAGCACACGGAGCAGCACCCAGCGCAGGAGGAGATCAGAGCGCAGAAAAAAAGACTCGTCTCTCTGCACCAGATGAGGGGAATGCACCCTTGTTGTCTGATATGTTCAGTGAAATCCTGCAAGAAAGTGCCTCAAATAATAATAATAACAATAGGTAAGCTATTCTGTTCTTAGGCTACTATATACTGTATGTGACTATCAGATTGTAGCCATATTTCTGCTAGATATTTTTTAAATTAAACTTTAATATTAATTTATACAATTGCAATGCCTTGATTTTAGTAAAGTTAGTACACAGTCATAGCCATAAATGCAATGGTACTAATAATTGGCATAATTTCTTTCGGTGTTTCGGTTTTCGGTTTCGGCCAAGAATTTTCATTTTGGTGCATCTCTAATATGCACCTTGACTAACACTTAATTAAGTATTTAACAATACTGAACAAGCCTTACTAAACCATAACTAAACAGTTATTAATGCTCTTTGGTAGACGTATTGTAAAGTAGAGAACATATGCACCTTGACTAACAATTAAGTATTTAACAATACTGAACAATGTTATACTCAACCTATTTTCATTTATATATTTGATTATAATGTCACACAGCTCTGTTACACTTATGCTATTAGATCGTTGATCAGAGAGAGAGAGAGAGAGAGAGAAGAGAGAGAGAGATATGCGCGCAACAATCAGCTGTTTTTCCAAAGGGATAGTCAACGCGTCAGCTCTTTAGATCAAATTATAGTCACCACTGCATATTTTCTTGTCTTTGATTTTGGTAGTCGTTGTGTTTGGTGTAGTTTCATCGTCCATACGACTGTTATTTACTTTTGTCGGGTCCGCTTCGTGGAATGGATGAGTTAGACTCCATGTTTTCTGTTGAGATGCTAAAGCATTGACATCGTGCTATTATCGTGGTAAGCTAGTTTGATTTTGCAGTAGACACACTGTACAGAGTTTTAGTTTTAATTACGTTTGAACTGATTCCAAACTTTGGACACTTTCTGTCGTTTTCTCCAGCCTGTCTCTTCTCTTAGCCCCTCGCTATTTACGCTCTGGCATGTGTCGCCAGCAGCAGACTGAGCCGCGTCTGGTATGCGACAGTAATAATGCTCCGTGCGGAAACACTGTCCGTCAGCGATACAACGTTGATAACATTGATTTAACGAAGCTTCGAGGCAAGTCATTTTGCATCGAGGATTTTTTGTAATCGAATTATTCAAGTTATTCAAGGAATCGTTTCAGCCCTACTAAACAATGACTCACAGTTTATTAGTACTCTTTGACTTAAACATTAACACACCTTTTAAACATTAGTGAAACATTGTCAATGTGAAATCAAATCTTCGTGACAACCTTCTTTTATGCACACATATTCAAAATGTAAACAAGGTTTTCATTTGATTCTGAGTTTGACTCAGTCAGTTCTCATCTTTCTTTCCACTGAAGACTCAGCGCTTGACTCAGTTTGAGTCCTGTATGGAGATTACACTGGATATTTTCCCGCTCTTGTCATCTTCACTGTCATGTCTTCTGGATAGTTTTCCTCTCTTGAAACCTAACAAACCAAATGGGATATATCAATTTCTTTTAAATGCATGCAAAAGCTACGTATGCAAGGATTGATCGTTAAATATATCACCGTCAAATCTTTACACATATTGTACACTCAAATGACAACAAAACTTGATAGGGCAGCCTTAATGGTACACACTCTACCTAGTGAGTGGTGAGCTACCTTGACGATCATGATTATCCATTATCTAGATTGTGTCCAGAATATTAATGCATTGATGCATCTGACAGCCAGCAATCTCAGCATTCGCATGTTTGTTTTTATAAATCACAGTATATTATGAACCATAAATAATCATTATCATAATGTAGCCTCCCCGGCTGAAAGATGGTCTGGCTCTCTTTAACTAATGGTTCACCAAGACTTAATTTTTCCTTTGCAGTTTCAAACATGCCTTGAACATATGACATCTAACCACTGTAAGAGCTGAGAAAACAAAGAAAACTAAATACTTTTAGTTTAAATATATCCATCTTATTTATTTTAACCCCTTTTACACATACATTATTGTAAATGACCCTTTGAGGGCTTAAATTGAGTGTTACTTCCCATTCTTATTCACTCGTTTTTCAGAAATCGACCTTAATTATAATGAAATATTCAATTAAACATAAAATGGTTCTCATTTGAACCTTCTGTCACATCAAATATACTGTATTAATTGCATTTCTATCTTTGAAGTTACACCCTTTTATGTAAACAGGCTCATTAGCCTGGTAATATTAACTGCAGGCTAATATGTTGACATGCTAGCTTTACTTACTCATCTCCAAGTCCGTAAAACTCTTAAACAATATATCATAAAGTGACTCAAAATACAAACAATATTAGAGGAAACAATGACCAACCTTATCCCCTTATCAACCAGGTGCTAAACAAGTTAAACTTAAAACTTTTTGCTTGTATGAGCTGCACACTTTGCCCGCTTGTGGAAACAAATCTATATTTCCGGTTTCGATCTTTTCAAAATAAAAACGCTAACGCTTGAAACTGCTATAGATTATTAAATGAGTGAAACAAAATAATATGTGGGTCACTTAGAGCTAGATTGGCTGTTATGTTAGCTCTAACATAAGTTAATCGCAGAAAAATCTGCCAGAGAACAGGGTCATTTTGGTTACCTAAAGCTAGCTAAATTGCTTTATTTTGATTGGAAGTATTATAAGCGGACTGAGGCTGTATACTCTGCCAAAGAAAAGCATGGTGTATGCTTATTTTGTTTATCATCTGGCTGATAAAGGAACAAGGTTTGTCAGTGTTTACTCTAATATCGTTTGTATTGTCAGTCACTTTATGATATGCCGTTTAAGAGTTTTACGGACTTGGAGATGAGTATGTGCAAGTAAAGCTAGCATGTCAACATATTTTAGCCTGCAGTTAATTATCAGGCTAAAGAGCCTGTTTAGCTACATGAAACGGTGTAACTTGAGAGTAATTCAGTTACTAACTCAGTTACTTTTTGGAACAAGTAGTGATTAACTCAGATCCTCGAATGTTGTGGGCGGCGCTACATTCGGCTGGCATCCAGGCTAGAGTAACTATAACTCATTTCTTTTTTAAAGTACGTTCCCAACCCTGTTTATGGTCCATAGTATATACTGTGATCTATACAAACAAATATTTGAATGCTGTGATTGCTGGCTATCAGATGCATCAATGCATTAATATTCTGGACACTAGATAATGGATAATCATGATCGTCAAGGTAGCTCACCACTCACTAGGTAGTAATGAGTGGTCTAGTAGGTACTAGAGTGTGTACCTTTAAGGCTGCCCTATCATGTTTTGTTGTCATTTGTACAATATGTGTAAAGATTTGATGTTGATCTAGTGAACGATCAATTCTTGCATCCATAGCTTTTGCATTCATTTAAAAGAAATTGATATATCCCATTTGATTTTTTAGGTTTCAAGAGAGGAAAACTATCCAGAAGACATGACAGTGAAGGTGACGAGAGCGGGACAATTTCCAGTGTAATCTCCATACAGGACTTAAACTGTTATAGCGCTGAGTCTCAGTGGAAAGAAAGATGAGAACTGACTCAGAATCAAATGAAAACCTTATTTACATTTTGAATATGTGTGCATAACAGAAGGTTGTCATGAAGATTTGATTTCACACTGACAATGTTTCACTAATGTTAAAAAGCTGTGTGAATGTTTAAGTCAAAGAGTATTAATAAACTATGAATCATTGTTTAGTAATGCTTATTCAGCACTCTTATTTATCAAGTGTAAGTTAAGGTGCATATGTTCTTAACTTTACAATAAGTCTATCAAAGAGCATTCATAACTGTTTAGTTATGGTTTAGTAATGCTTATTCCGTATTGTTATACATTAATTATTAGTTAAGGTGCATATGTTCTCAACTTTACAATAAGTCTACCAAAGAGCATTACTAACTGTTTAGTTATGGTTTAGTCAGGCTTGTTCAGTATTATTAAATACTTAATTAAGTGTTAGTTAAGGTGCATATGTTCTCAACTTTACAATAAGTCTACCAAAGACAATTACGTCACCTTCCTAAAATAATTGCCTAAGTCATTTTTTAACAAAAATGATTTTGTTGCCTAAATCATCTCCTCATGGTGCTGGCCACCGCTGGTAAAATTGCCTAAATCCTCAGTTGAACAGGTCATGTGATTCTACACCTTTAGTATAATTGCCTACGTCAAGCATGTGACTTAGGCAGTTTTATTTTCTGTGTTTTCTGAAAAACCTGAAAAAATGACTTAGGCAATTATTTTAGGAAGGTGACGATTAATAACTGTTCAAGTATGGTTTAGTAAGGCTTATTCAGTATTGTTATACATTAATTAAGTGTTAGTTAAGTTGCATATGTTCTCAACTTTACAATAAGTCTACCAAAGAGCATTACTAACTGTTTAGTTATGGTTTAGTAATGGTTATTCAGTATTGTTACACATTAATTAAGTGTTAGTTAAGGTGCAAATGTTCTCAACTTTACAATAAGTCTACCAAAGAGCATTAATAACTGTTAAGTGATGGTTTAGTAAGGCTTGTTCAGTATTATTAAATACTTAATTAAGTGTTAGATAAGGTGCATATGTTCTCTACTTTACAATAAGTCTACCAAAGAGCATTAATAATTGTTTAGTGATGCTTTAGTAAGGCTTATATTACACAGCAAAATCAGCATACCCAAATTAACACTGTCATATTTAATTTCAACACTTTTAAAGTGTCTATATGGGTCCACGCCAGGAGTGTTAATTTAATCTTTAAAAATTAAAAATCTCTTTTTGGAGTGTTGGTACTTTAACACTGCTTTGGTGTCATTTTTTACTCTTTTTGGAGTTAATATTTAACACTTCTCAACACCAACCAGTGTTAGTTTTTCTCAACACTGTTATGTAGTGTTAGACATTAACTCTCTCAGAGGATCATTTGTTGACTATACAAGTGTTAGCCCCATAACACTTAAAAGGTGTAAATACAGCTCCTCCTGGAAATTATATTTAAATTAAACTTTGCTGAAATAAAGGTGGACATATCTTATGTTTTACAAATAAACATTTATTTAAATATTTGCACCACGAAAAACTGAAATTACATTAAAAAATGTAACAATATGGAACAATATATGTCCTTTCACTCTCATTAGAGTATTGCTTCTGAAATGGTCTAAAGTAAGTTAACTGGTCAACAAAAATCAAAGCATGTCCATTACTTTGTTCCCGTATACAGTATGCATGAAAGTGTTCATCGAAATAACATTAATCAACAGTAGAGGCTATAATTAAAGCACGCTGTTCATGTAATATTATATTACAGATTTTGTTGAATACAGGTAGGTCATTGGTTGTTCCAGTGCATACAAACAAATCAATCTGGTACTCTGTGCCATAATTTCTTACCCAACTTGCAGTTGAAACATCTGAACATGGATCCAAATGTAATGTTTGACTGAGTAATTCTCCACCTTCCAAGATATCAATGCTTTTCATTTTCAAAGGACCAATCTGAAACCACTTAAAATAATAATTTTCGTAGTAAAATGCCAGTTGACGCTAATTTACAAGAGCTTTTGTAAGATTTTAAAATTTTTTAACAAACTTTAAAAAAAAAATGTGTTTTGCTTCAAATCGCATATACCACATATGTATAAGAGGGCCAATTTTTTTGATACACTGTGGATAATGAATCATTAAGTGGTGTTTGGGAATCATTTCTTATCAGGGAACAATGTTTTGAACATGTTATGGTGGTCACAAATCAAATGTTTTAGGTAACATATCATGCCATCAGTAAGGACAGGGGAAAATACTATATTGACAATTTGTATCAAGAGGAGAACTAAGTTTCAGTGATTGTTGTTTCTTTCGACCACATCACCAAAGATAAATGGGGTATTTCGGAGAATACACCATGACTGAATGGCGTTTAAACCTAAGTGCTTGCTGTTATCCATTTTTAAGCCACTTGGTTTGTTTTTACGTTCCAGATGACCATAATTAAAACTGTATATCATGTCTGACAATGTGTTAAAAGATATGTATCCATTTTTGATCAGGTACTGAAAAAATAGCTTAAACTCATACTGCACGATACCCTCTAACAAATCATGCATGATATCCACAGCGAAATTGTCAGTGCTGTGAAAATATTGTAATGTATTGAATACACAAGGTTTTTTAACACCAGCAGGTAGAGAAGGATCTTCACTTAGTGCATTGCAATGTTCAATATGAAGCTCTTTGGAGCGTAGAATTAGTCCAGGGTTATCCTCAGTAAATACAGACAGAATTTCTTCCTTGTTTGTCAGACAGAACCTACAACATTGTGCTGCACTGAAAGATTCAACAAAACCAAGCAAGCCATTTAAAGCAAGATCATCTCCTGTGACTTGAATTACAGAGCCAAGCAATGGTTCATCAATAAATGGAAGTTGGATTCCTTTTGTTTCTAAAATGTTGAAATCGTCAATTAGAGGCTTTAGTGCCAGATGCACATTCATGAGTACAGAGTTCACCTTAGATGGGAGATTTTTTAGTGTAAAATAAACACAGCCAAGTTTGTGGATCCCCTTCTTAGAACCTAAAGGGTTAGCCGTTTCAAAATCATCATAATAAAGCAAAATCTATAGAGCATGCCTCTGTTTTGAGAAAAGAGGATGATTTTGATAATATAACATCATTAATATCTTTGTATACCTCATTTTTGCAGTGTTTCTCTTGTAAGAAGCACTCTCTGATTTCATTTTGAAAATGGATTTCAATGTACTTAAAATGGGTACATACGTGTACTTGTCTGTGACAGGAATTTGACTATATACACCTGTAGTTCTATCTCTACGTGTATCCATCCTCACACCAAGGACAAACTCTTTAGGCTCAACTATTTCCCATTTTTCTTCATAATATTTTTGCCTCTTCCTCTCTGTGTTAAATGTTGAAAAAGGATTACCTAATTGATTTAAACTGTGCTCTATTTTCTTATGAATTTCTGACTCTTTGGTTTCAGAAGAAAATGTTTGGAGAACTGCTTCTCGTGCTTGACTTTGAACATCACTAATAACTTCCTCCATTGAACAAACTATTGTTTGGACAGTGCTTTGAGAAATACCAGAGGTTTGCAAGTGTGCAACAATTGAACCGCACATTCTTTCAATTGCATTCTGTGTGATAACAGAGGGAACCTGTAACATGGATGCAGCAGAGGTTGTTGGCTGATCACTAGAAAATTCTAACTCAAAATGTCTTTGTATGGCTATTTCCTGGTTAGTATTGACTGGTTCATCATTATGAACAGTGTTCAAGTGCTTTCTGAAGCCATTGTACGTACAAAATGATGAAGAACATCCTTGCTCTCCACATTTCAAATGAAGGTTTTTAGCTGGATATAATCCATGCTGAAATTTTAAATGTTGACAAAGGACTGAACAATGTTTGTGGTGCATTTTACAAACAAAACTATGTTTCTAATTTCATAACTCTTATGGATATTTCTTGACTCTGGGAACCCTGGTGGTAGGACAAAAAGCTAATGTTACCTTAAGAAATCTAAGAAGATGGTTGGCTGCCTGTGCTGAGCTTATCTTGGGTGTTTTTTTCTGGCCTCTTGATGTAGGGGGCAGAAGATGCAACAGCAACAGGATAGCAGACATATCACTATCCCAGCCTGGATAGCAGACATATCACTATCCCAGCCTAGGAGACAATAATTGACAAAGAACATCAACAAAAGCATTAGAAAAAACTATTACTTTTTGCTACTGCAGCTGCCATTTAGCTAAAACAGCCCTGTGATTACTACTCCCTTCAAGAAAGCAAAAATTAGGTTTTTGTTGATTAACATAATTCTTAGTATTTTATTATTAATTTATAATTAAATAATATACTAAAGAGCTTAATTTATTTATTTAATTTATCTAGTTTTGGTCTACTGTTGCCTGTTGGACTTGACAAAGACTATGGATTGTATTTTGGATACATTTTTACCATAGTCATTCTCCGCCTCAAGGTCAAAAGCTTCGCGCAGCTCCTCAACATGAGGACTTGAGGGAAGACTGGCATTCTGCTGAAAAGCTGGACCGCACACTTCTTGGTGGAATCCTCCTTTTAAAACAAAATATTTATTACATTTGTGTCCAGTTGGATTTTCTTTTGTCATTTCATTAAATTATTTCTTACCCATATGATTCTATCATTTCTGCGACCAGAATGTTGACCATTTGTTTGCGTGTTGCATCGGACAGCGTTTTAGTTTTGCCATACTCTCTGAAGATTTCTTCACCCTTTGGATTTGTGCTCAGAACACTTAGAACCTTCTGCAAAGACAACATTTATTTTTAGAACTATCAGCTTCATGATTTAAAATTTATTTTGTATTGACAGCCATTTTATTTAAATTTAGTTTAGTTTGACTCATTACATCTAACTGGTATGAGTTCCATTATTATAGTTCAAGTGCTGCTTATCTAATACAAGATGGTTTCAAAGTTTACCTGTTTTGCTTCATTGCGATCCATCTCTGTCATGGCCCTCTTCCTGTTCTTAGTGGTTGAGAGGATAATAGTAGACTCTGATGAACAGGAAGAAGATGGTGATGCTGTTGAAAAGTCTCCCAGTGAAGCTGGCGATACTGGGGGGACAGAAATTGATGCTGGAGATGCCGATGGGTCTGGCTGTACAGATGATTCTGACTCGGATTCAACCAAAAGAACAGCAATATCTAAAATTGGGCCACAGAGGAATACATTTAAAAAATATATATTTTATTGATTAGTGGAAAAATTCATCATCATTATAATATAACCTTACCTGTTACTGGGTGCTTGCGGTATCCAACTTTGAAGTTTCGCACCCCTGATTTGATAAGCTCATCAAATATGTCTGCGTCAACCTCAGTATCTGATGTCTCAGTCAAGCTAAGGTCACAAGTTGATCCTGCAGACTAAATTTTTCGGTTACTGGGAGAAATAAAGAAATTAGATTAAGCTATTTAAACCTGAAAAACACAAGAGACGTAGTGTACATACAGCAAAAATTAATATAATAATAATAATAATAATAATAATAATATATGTGGAGACAAACCTTCTTGAAGAAACTGGCTGAAATCAAAGTTTTCATCTGTTTGTGGAACTTTGATATACTTTGTGACTCCTCCATATTCCACCTTTGCCAGCACGTTCTGTATGAATTTAGTAAATTAAAAAGAGAGGGTAGCTTACTGTACAATTTATATCCACTGTAATTAAAATAGTCAATTAGAGTCAGCTTCTTTAATAATCTATAAAGTATCTTACCACAAGAAATGCCAGAGGCCATTAATCGAACTGTATTTTTTAAAGTCTTTAGACAGAAAAATATAGTTAGTAATTTATGTCATTGAGAGAATCTAAAGGTTTAAGAGGTCACAAAACAATAATACATAACTCTTAACAAAAATGTATGTAATTGTCATCAATTTTTAAACGACTTTTAGCTAACATCCAAGGCTGGCTAGCAGCAATCAAACTGTAGCTCCTCTGTAGCACGCTAGCTAACAACTCCTAATAGTTAGACCTAAGTGCATCTTTAAAAGTTATTTTGACCACCTTTTGACTACTAACTTAGTATTTACTGGCATCAATTTTTCTCAGAAAAAAAACTACGAGACTGAAATTGAAATTGAAAGCGAGATTTGCTAACCACGAGTGTTAGGGTCTCTAGTAAGAGTGGGGCGACGTGAATTGAAATAACAGTGGCTTACCATTGCAAAACGGGTACCAGAAGGCTAATAAATATAAAATATAACATTAACTGATAATACTTCATTTACTTACGATGTAGCGCTCACAGATCTTCTGGCTTCAGCCAATCACGTGTGTCTATGCAGTGGGGGCAGGGTCACATGAACATTTCAAGTGTAAAACCCAGGATCGGAGTTTAGAGTGAGAAGTTCAGAGTCAATATTTAGAAAATTACACTTACAGGTTTAATTTAATGAAATATAGTGGATTTAACTCTATCAGAGTATAATTAACTCTACTTTTGCTCAAATTTCGCTAACACCGAAAATATAACACTTCTGAATTTGCTGTGTATTGTTATACATTAGTTAAGTGTTAGTTAAAGTGCATATGTTCTCTACTTTACAATAAGTCTACCAAAGAGCATTAACAACTGTTTAGTTATGGTTTAGTAATGCTTATTCAGTATTGTTAGACATTAATTAAGTGACCATTTAAGGTTAAGTAATGCTTATATAGCATGCACAATAATTTATATAGGTTGGGCTCTAAGTTAATGTCTACATGAAGACAAAGGAAGAGGCAAACCTCTGCATGGAGACTATGGAGTCTTTTCCCTGATCTCACCCTCTACCAAAAGTAAGTCATATGTTGGAGGATGGGCAAATATAGTGGACCTTTGTTAACTGTGATTAAAAGTTAGTCGAGGCTTGTTACTGCATTAGCTAATAGTAAAATAGACACCTTACTTAACTGTTATAAACAGTTAGTCAAGGCTTGTTACAGCATTAACTAATGGTTAAATAGACACATTATTTAACTGTTATTAACAGTTAGTCAAAGCTTATTATTGCATTTACTAATGTTACCGTCTGCCATAAACTGTAACATACAATACATTTAGACAAGTCTGGCCCCCCCTTCCATTCATACAGATTTCCAGCAGATCTGGCCCTGGGCGGATCAGATCTGCTTTAATATGGGGTGGGTTTAAGATGATGACTGACAGAGGAGTGTCACCTTCCTGTAGGTCTGTCCATGCACAAAGCACCAGGCTCACGAAACTCAGATCAAACTCAAACTAGGCGGTGCCTATCTCTTGCCTCAAATGTTATCAGAAACGCATTGAAGTGTACTGTTAAGCTGAAATTTGAGAAATTTTGTGAGCCGTCAGCCATTTTTTTTCATGCTTCAAAGCAGACCATCCATCGCTACTGATGGTCAAATGAAGCTTGGCAAACCACTGTCTTTATTTTCTGAGCTCACTAGATGGCACTCTCTGTTCAAAGAAAAAGGTTAAAGGAATGGCAATTCAGTGTGTTTTCAACCATTTGTTGAACAGAGAGCGCCATCTAGTGAGCTCAGAAAATAAAGACAGTGGTTCGCGAAGCTTCATTTGATCATCACTATCCATCGCCCCAACTTGCATGTGTCGCTCAATGCCGCGACACACTTTTCGTTGCTCTGATTGCTTGTAGATCATGTTTCGTTGCTCTGATTGGTTGTGGGTCTATCCTGTTGCGTCCAGTCATATTTTGGTTTTGTGCCCTTTAAAAATCTAAAATGAACTGAGAGGTGAAGCCAGTCCTGCACTAATCAATATTTCTATATAAACATTGGATCAAATAACAAATTATAAGTGTAATATTAAAGGGGTCACTTGTAGCAACAAACAGTTCTCAACAACTCAGCAGTTCCCCTCAGCTCTACAGAGCATATAAGCATAATTGTTTAAATTTTATGGCCGCAACTTTACAGTTTTGGTTCAGTCCCACCGCTCACATTAACCTGGTTTCCAGCAGAAGGCAGCTTTTTTCAGTGAAAGAGGTCTGAAAAAGCCACTGTATTCTACCAGCCCTGCACTAAACAGCAGACTGACAAAGTCAGCAAATAGCTAGTGAACATAGAGGTGCAATTAGCAGCTAAAAAAACTCATTTTTCTCATGAACTGGTGGTGACCAAAACAGAGCTAAAAGGAGTGTAAATATTGGACTTAGATTAATCAGGTAACCAGACTGAATGAATACCAGACTGAATGAATGCTGATGATGTCACTCCTTGTCTGCTGGATGCATAAATAGGCAACTGTTTGACCTGTTTGCACCTTTGCCCCATTAACATTAGTCTTGCATTGCCAGACCTTCCTCCACAGCACTGTGGTCTAGGTGTGGTCTAGGTCTAGGTCTGGCTAGTCCACACAGCAATCCGTTATGGGAGAAAAATGTGCTCTCCTTTATTGGCATTTCTTTAAAGCGCCCATATTATGCTCATTTTCAGGTTCATAATTGTATTTCAAGGTTGTACCAGAATAGGTTTACATGGTTTAATTTTCAAAAAACACCATATTTTTGTTGTACTGCACAGCTCTCTCTCATTGCTGCAGCTCCTCTTTTCACCTTGTCTCTGTTTTAGCTACAGAGTGAGACCTCTTTTCTTCTTCTTCTGTACTATCTTTGATTGCACTCGCACATGCGCAGTAGCTCAGATGTAGATTATGTCAGCTAGCTAGCTCCATTGACAGTAAAAGAAAGGCTGTTTCTCCAACTTCGGTCAGTTACAAGGCAGGATTAGCTGGGAGACTTCTTCTAAACGAGGGCACACATGTAAGTAGTTCTTTTGTAGATTATGGTGAACTTGTGTGTGTTGTAGCAGTGCTTTGCTTTTGAGAACAAGGTAGCATGCTAATGCGAACGCTAACGCTAGCATGCTAACGGTTGCGGTTAGCCAAGTCGATTTTTATCAAAGTTTGTATGCGTGTGGAAGCACCAGAGACACAAAATCCCAAATCCCAGAAAAAGTGATTTTTTCATAATATGGGCACATTGGGCACTTTAAAACAATCACAATAGCCTTGGGCGGTGCTAAGTGACGAGCAGAGCCAGGGTGCCGCTAAATAGCCTCAGGAAGGAACTTGTTTTGGTGGAACATGTGTATATTCAAAAGTTGTTTTAGTGTGCAACAGAAAACTCAGATTGGACAGATAGTCTAGCTAGCTGTCTGGATTTACCCAGCAGAGATCTGAGGAGCAGTTAACCATAGTCCTCATAAATCCACTGGAGTTTAAAATTACAACACAAAGAAAGCGGAAGGTAAGGGACATCCGAAAACGGACATCCGAAAAGAGTGACATCTGGCGGAATTTCCGGCAGAACGAGAGCAATCCTGGAAGTAGAACGTCGTGGATATTTAAACTAACCTTCTGGTGATATGTCAATTTGTTAGCTTGTTGTGCTTCACCGAATGGCAACAAATTTAATATATTAATAGCTATACAGCTAAGTAATGTTTCAGCTGTTAAGCTGTCAGAATTTCTGTATTTAGGGGGCAGTTTAATGACAGTCAGCTCAGTATTTAATTGTACAGCTTTGTTCAGTGCTACTGATAGTCTTAATTAGCTTTGTAGCAACTCATTTGGCAATGGCTTGAATGTAACAGACATTTATTAATATCAAAAAGTTACACACTAAAGCTTTAAAATAGCTGTGAACTTTGGATGTTGCCCATGTTTGTGTTTTAAACTTTGACCCTCTTACTGCGTGTTTTCACTTTATCAAAGTTAATTGGAACAGATTGGTCACCTAAAAAAATCTTGTTCAGTGTTCTGTCAACCACCAACTAGCTAGCTAGCTACCACTAGATTTAGCTGGTAACTTATAGGGGAAAGTTTGCCTATTATCGGTACTGCCGTACATGCAGATGAATGACGCCCATACTGCGTTCACCCGCCGCATCATCCTTTCCAGCTTCACCCTTTTGTCCAAAAATCATCCTGTCCGGTTTCAAAAAACCAAGATGGCGATGGCCAAATTGCCAAACTGAAGGCTTCAAAACAGCAGGCCACAATTTTTCATTATTTTTTTTACAATCTATGGTTGTTATCAGCATTTTGGCTTATCCTCAGTACTCAGTAATGAACATCTTGGCTCCATTTTAATTGCATTTGTGGAGTTCTATGGTTTACTGTATGGCAAAAAGCAGGTGGTAGACAATGTTTAGTGCATAGTTGCTTGCTGTTGATGTACAAGTGTGTGACTCATTGGACAGCATATGGAAATTTCCTTGGGGAGCTCAAGAAAAGAATTTGAAAGCCTTACAATACATTGCTCCAGGTTAGGCTTTCAGAACATAGAGATTGTGCTTTCATCTTAACATTGGTTAAATAAAGTTGTATGGTCATTAAATGGACCTGTACCAGAAACATAGGACAAAAAGCTGAAAGTCAATTCGTAAATTGTAGTCATTGTAGTAATAATACTAGTAGTAGTAGCAGTAGTAGTAGCTGGCTTGAACTAGAGTAAATATTACATCTGGTAATTTATTAGTCATCTGGTCATTACATTTCTAATATAGTGATGTTCAAATGAAGCTTCACGAACCACTGTCTTTATTTTCTGAGCTCACTAGATGGCGCTCTCTGTTCAACCTCAGTGACTTCCCTGGTGGAAGTCACTGAGGTAGTCAAACAACTCCACATTGCCAATGCTCGGGGATTGATGAAATCCTTCCAAAAATGCAGAAAGTTTTGAGTGTGGAGGGGCTGTCTTGAATAACACACCTCTTCGACATTGCCTGGAAGTCTGGGTCAGTAGATCGGGATGTTGGTTCCCCTGTTCAAAAAGGGGGACCAAATAGTGTTTGACAATTACAGAGGTATCACACTTCTCATCCTCCCTGGTAAAGTCTACTCCAAGGTGCTGGAAGGAGGGTTCAGCCAATAGTGGAACCTCAGGTTGAAGAGGAACAATGCAGATTCTTTCCTGGTCGTGGAACAATGGACCAGCTCTTTAATCTCGCACATATTCTCTTAGCACATATAGCTTAGTCATCTGTGAGGAACTCGGAGAAGAGCCGCTACTGCATTGCATCGAAAGGAGCCAGTTAAGGTGATTTGGTTCGAGGCACGTCCAACTAGAAGGAGGCCTCGAGGACGAACCAGGACTAGGTGGAGAGATTATATTTCCAAACTGGCTTGGGAACACCTCAGGATCCTGCAGTCATAACTGGTTAATGTGGCTTGGGAAAGGGAAGTTTAGGGTCCCGAGCTGGAGCTGCTGCCCTTGCGACCCGACCTCGGATAAGTAGTTGAAGATGGATGGATGTTTGTTTTATACACCTATTGGCCCAACAATCCTGATCACAAGGCTCCCTCCCTTTTGCAACAATTTTTTCTTACAAAGAACAGGAAGACACAGACATAAAGCCATAACAAGGAGAATAAAGCTGAACAAATATAAGCAGACATAAAAATATCACTATTATGAACAAGCAAGGTGATATCCATGATATATACATGATATATATCTATATATGGCGCTTGGAAGTGTTTTCAGTCTGCCAATGAAGAATGACAACTACTTTCACTTTAAAAAAGGGAATCTTAATCCAAACTCTTCTCCTGTGTGATCCTTCTCTGTGTTAACAAAAAAAAAGAGTTCTGAGAGGAATTACTAATATTCTCTTTCTCTGTCTTTCTCCTTTGTCCATCTCACTGTATTTCTCTCTTTCTCTCAAACAACAGACCAACAAAAAGCAAACAAAATTGTCATTTAATATGCACTTATGTGTTTCTTCATGCAGCTGTAAGCCTTGTGGCACTTAGATGGTGTGTGGAACTGAGTGTTACTGCACTTATCTCGAAGGTTACTTCTTGATCAACTGTGGCTTGGATTGCTTTGTACGTCACTTTGGACAAAGTGTCAACCGAATGAATAAATGTACATGTCAAATATTTGTAGTTAGGTGAAGCTCAGTCTGCATCTCACCTATAATGATAATTCCCCTAAATGTACAGTTAGAATCTTGAGTCTTATTCTTAAATTTTAGTCACCGCCGTTACACAGACCTAAACCACGGCCATAGCTCCTTACCGGAGGCTGATTGGTTCGCTCCACTGCTGTTCAGACACAAATGCATCACTTGAACCCTGAGAAGATAGCTTTTCTTGTGATATGTGATCCCGCACTTCTCACTGAAATTCTGTTTAGCTATTAGCTATCAACCAGAGCATGTAAGCGGAGGAAGATTTTGGATGGAGCACATAACGTTTTTTTAAAATGTTGGAGTGTCGCCCTCCAATTTTGTTCCAGTACTGATAACACTATGAGTTTGAAGCATGTCCGAGCCCGTCTGTGTGTTACTGCAGCACAGTACATAAAGATGAACGGTGCCCAGCCTCCCTCTCCATGCCGCCTCTGCCTGTCATCCGGTGGACTTTTGCTGCAAGTTTCTTTATGCAACAAATGTATTGTTAATTTGGCGAATGTATTTCTTAATTTGCTTTTGTTTTATTTGCAGCTTTTTACTAAATGTACAGCTTTTTATGAAAGTATTGAGTTGAGCTTTCTCGCTAACATATAAATAGGTATAGATAAAGAGCTTTGGGCAGATGGGAGGGTAAATCTGCTCCCCTGTGTGTTCCACTTGCTAGTTGTGGGCTGCAGATCAAATTTACAAAGGATTATTTGCTGGAGACTGCAGTAAATATATACCATCTGACGTTTAGCCCAAAGTCAATTTGTCTCAGGCATCAGAGAAAAGCTCTGAGGGATGCAATTAAAAGTGTTATCAAGCCTGTCACAGCATGTAATGTTACAGGCCGAAATGAGATCCACTGGGTTGACTCCATTAGTCGAGAGGTGCAGGTCTGGGATTTTATTGGCTTCAGTTTGTTTCCCTTTTTACTGTAATGAAACACATCACCACTATTTACTGCAACCTTGAATGTGACTTTACCAAGGCATCTAAACAGTAATGGATAAAAAAAGAAATAAACTGTCATTGAGTGCCTTGTGATAATAAGAATAGACAAAAATCTGTATTATTAGACATATCATTTTTATAATTGATTAGTTTTTGATGAGCAATTATGAATGCAATGCTTACCTTAATCCACAATTTCACATTGTGTTGTCTCCAAAAATCACATTAGATTCTCAGATGATTGGCAATTCAGAATAGAGCCCTGCATTTCAGCCCTAACCCTAACCTTATTTACGTCAGAGCTCACACGCGGGCCGGGTATCGGGCCTGTATTAAACTTCTCCTTTTTATGCTTTAGACATCCAATAAATTAAAAGAAACTATTAGATGTGCTGCGCTGGTGGAAACAACACGAGACCATGCTACCACGACTGTCAAGACTGGCTCGCAGTCGCACAGTGTTTGTGTCCCTGCTAGCAGCAGCAGCAGCAGTGAGCGTGTCTCAGCGCAGCTGGAAGAGTTATAGAAGAAAGGAGAACTGGACTAAAGCCCTCCACAATCTCTGTAAGAGACTGTGCTTCTGGCTGTTGCGTGGATTTGTAAAGATTGTATAAAATTGTTTGTTTTTCCGCACGCTGTTGCAAGTAGCCTGCCTCTGCTTGTCAAAAATGCCTTGTGATAATAAATGTTTAAACATTGTAATACAACCCGTCTCACGGCAGTTCGTGTAAATGTCCACGTTATTCTTAATCTATTGATACGTGTTCACGGAGACGTTTTTCTCGTTTTTTACGTGTAACTGTCACGTTATTTTTTACGTGTAACTGTCACGTTATTTTTTACGTGTAAATGTCACATTATTTTCTCGGGGAAAGGCGCGGGCGGCGGCTCGCTCCATAAGCCGGGGAGGCGAAAAGGTCGCTCCATAAGCCGGAAGACGCCCGCGAAGCGGCCCGCTGGGGACCCACCGGAGGCGGCCGAAAGGGCGCTCCATAAGCCGGAGGAGCGCCAGCGAGACGGCCCGCGGGCGGCCCGCTGGGGACGCCCACAATAACGGGATGGCGGAGGTTGGGTTTAGGAAAAAACTTACGGGGAAAAGGCGCCTTAAACACCGGAGAAAGGGCGCCTTAAACGCCGGGGATAGGGCGCCTTAAACGCCGGAGAAAGGGCGCCTTAACCGCCGGGGAAAGGACGCCTTAAACGCGCCGGAGAAAGGGTGCCTTAAACGCCGGGGAAAGGGCGCCTTAAACGCCGGGGAAAGGGCGCCTTAAACACCGGGGAAAGGGCGCCTTAAACGCCGGGAGACGCGCCACAGTAACACGCGGGACAAAACGCCACACGCAGGGACACCATCCCCGGGAAACAAAGTGCAGAAACGGGACGCGATCCCCGCTCGCCCGGGTGAAAGTCCTGTGTTGTTTGACCCATCCATCACCCCGACAACCTCCCTACGCGGATTTTCGGCTTTTTATATTACTCCCTACAATTTCGTTCTGTGGCCACGAAATATGCTTCCCATTGAAATACATTACTTCACATTTTCGTGTTGTCCACCACGTAAAAAACGACAAAAACGTCTCCGTGAACACGTATCAATAGATTCAAATAACGTCACATTTACACGAACTTCCATGAGACCGGGCTGTGTAATATGTGTTTTATATCTATGTCTGTGTTTTATATCAATGGATTTTATTGTAGGCACAAAGCCTTGTGGGTGAACCAGTGCTGAGTGTGGTGGTGGCTCTTATTTTGGCATTGCCGTCACTGCTAAAAAAACAAAAAAAGTTTAAATCGAATGCAATCATGACTTAGAATCGAAAGTCAAATTGAATCGTGACCCATCTTATCTTCCATCATATTGCCTCCATCAATGCAGTCCACCAGGTTCCAACTTTACTGTACAGAAGCATCACCTATTTGTATTGTAACTATTTACTATTTACTATTTATTATTTTATTACAGCGAATACTATATTCTTCATAGTCTAGCTATTGGTCATAAAAAGCACCCATACTTAGTGATGGTCAAATGAAGCTTTGTGAACCACTGTCTTTATTTTCTGAGCTCACTAGATGGCGCTCTCTGTTCAACAAAGGGTTGAAAACACACTGAATTGCCATTCCTTTAACCTTTTTCGTTGAACAGAGAGCGCCATCTAGTGAGCTCAGAAAATAAAGACAGTGGTTTACGAAGCTTCATTTGACCATCACTACCCATACTTCCTGAATTCCTACTCAAGATTGTCTAAACACTTTATATCGATAATTTGGTTCCATTTTATGTTAAATGCTTAGGATACTGCGTGTCTAACCCTATTGGAGCATCTCAGAAGTCAAACAACTCAGTAGCAGCTGGTTAAAAGTAAACGTCATGCAAAAAATACATGATTTTTACAAGTTTGAATGAAATTGCGTTAATCCTATTTTAGATCTCATTGCAGTCTGTTGTGGTCAGCATCAGTGAATAGAATCCTGAAAGGTTCAGTTGTGGAATGGGCTTATGGGACCCATATGTTACACAGTTGTTTTCATATTAAAAAAAAAAAAATCCATTTCCTGTCTTTGAATTCCCCTTGTTTGGACACGCAGTGTAGCATCACTCACGCGCACCGACCCTCCATCTGAAAGGTTCAGATAACAAACCAGTCCATCTGCTCAGATCAACGAAAGGTTCTGACCTTCAAATTGGTATTTCACTGACTTTCATCCATCTCAGCTCGCAAATAATCACTCTGCTTTCCACACAACCACGGAAGATCAGAAAGCTATCCAACTAGTACCGCAACTGCCGATGCACTTTATTTCCTGGACTGTGTTTTTTATGAAATGGCTTTAAGAGTAAAGAGTCTGTAATTGCAATGTGATAAGGTGCACAAACTGTGAATATTATTGCTAGTTTTCACTGAACTGCCACGCAAAACAAAATCTGACAGATATAATCTAGTTTTTATGAAACTACTTACCTGCTTCCCTTTCTGTACTCCCACGTCAGGTAGGATCCCCCAGGGCTGTCAGTGTTGTGACAGGCTGTAAAGTGAAGTAATGAGTCTGTCTGCCTCCTGGTCAGTCTATGTGGCTACATCTCTGTGGGCCGCAGAGAAAAGATAAACCGGCAGCCGTGGCTGCCCACAGACCAAGGAATCAGTCAGTTATACTGTATCAATATACAAGCCATAATTTAACTTTAGGACAGATTCTCCATAATTGCTTCAGAATATTCGTAATAATAATATTGGAACAGTCACAATTGTTGACAGATCTTTTGGAAATCAGAAGTAGTTGACAGTTGTCATGTTCTGCCTCTCTGTTCGCCTCTTCAGCCACATTCCCACTTCCCCAGGGACTATTATTGCAGTTCCCTATTGAATCGCTGTCCAACTGGTGAAGTAGAGCAAGAAAGGCCAAAACAAACTTTGGAAATAGGCTAAAATGTAAGATGGAACCAAATTGGTATAATTAATAATAATGTCGTTTGTATGCTATATGCTGAGCATATAGTATATTTATATAGCATGTGCTGTGTATATAATCAGGCACAGTTCATTCTAATGGATATGTCTAATTTTTTGTGTTTTTTTTAAAGTTACTTGCTGTGTTTTGACTACAACTATTGCACAAAAAGAAGATATTGCCTTTGAGAGGGGAATACGCTTCAGTAATGAATGATGAACTTTGCTGTATGAAATGTATTTTGTTTTGGGATTTAATTTGCAAATGAATGAAAAAAAAACGTTAAAAAAAATAAATAATAATAATAATGTGTGCCCTCCATACTGTTGGTCTGTTACCATCATCCCTAATTCCAAAACCTGAAGTTGATGTATGCATACTGAATACACAAAAGAAATCAGGAGCTACAGTCAAGGAAGTCTCATCTGCAACAAGAATGGAGTTCATAATTACATATTTATACGGATGGGTCAAAGGATCCAGAGAGTTTGGAAAGTGACATTTGGAGTAACCCTTACTGAATTAAGAATTAAAAGGGACAAGGAAGAGTTTCAGATCAGATGTCAGTATTCACAGCAGTAATGCTGGCAATGTTATGGGTAGTTTGGTGGGTAGAGGACAATAAAGTAGACAACTAAAGATTTCTAGCAGAATGCCCTGAAGGCTAATTTCTTCTTACAGCTCGGCGGTGCCGGGTGATTGGATAGGTGGTTTGCAGTTTGGGTGGTGAGTGTTTGTTAACACTAACTGCTATAGCCCACGTTTTGTTAGACTTTCATTTCAAAATTGTAACCCTAACCCTTTGTATAGGTTGGTGTGAATGTGCGTGATCAGATGGCAGGTTGTGTGTTGACTGTTGAACTGAAAGACTCACTGTGCATGGGAGACAAAATATAAATGCCGGGCATTATTGACGTTCTTTCGTTTGACTAAATGTCATAATGTAATCATTTGCATTGTGATTATATTGACCATTTAGTTTGCTGAAATAAAAATGCTGGAATTGATTACAATGTGTTTCAGCATTTGCTTAATGCCTTTTAGGTTTTACGCTGCAGGTTATACGCTGCTTACTAGAGCCCTTCATTTCAGCCCGAGCCCGGTGGGGCCCGACTTATTTACGCCCCTGGGTCCAGGCTTCGGGCCAGTGTTCACGTCGGAGCTCACACGTATCTGGCCTGTATTAGACTTCACCTTTTTATGTTTTAGACATCTAATAAATTAAAGCTATAGTGCGTAGTTTGGGCACTGGGTGTCTGGTAACTGGAGAGGCGGTGTGCAGTTTGGGTGGGGTTTTCAATGAAATGGCTCTACATTCTGCTGTCCGGCCACCTGCTTTTTCGTCCTGTTGCCGGCCACCTGCTCATCCTCCTACCCATCCTTCAGAGCGGCTGAGCCAGAAGTGTCAAAAGTATTCACATTCATTACTCAAGTAGAAGTATAGATACTAGGTTTTGAAGACTTCTATAGAGGTTTTCCTCAGCTTCTTCTGCTTTAGGACAGTGTCTACATTCATCTCCTCACAGAGATCTCTTGCAGATACCTGAGCAGAAGCGAACCCAGTGCTTCTGTAGCTGAACAGAGAGGTGTCAGTTGTCCTCAGTTGTCCTTATTTGTCCTGCATGGGACAAATAAAGCCCTGGGATTTTGTTTCAAAAGTCTGGCTTGGACGCCTTTTGACTTTCCCTTCATGTTGGCGCCGTTGTCGTAAGACTGTCCCCGGCAGTCTTCAAAGGGAAGGATAAACTCTTCTAGTTTCTTCAGAATAAGGTTGGAGAGGCTTTCTCCAGTGGTTGATTACACCTCAAGGAACCCCATGAAATGTTCTTTTACTGTAGGGTAGTAATGGTCAAATGAAGCTTTGCGAAGCTTCATTTGACCATCACTACTGTTGGGTAGTGATGATCAAATGAAGCTTCGCGAACCACTGTCTTTATTTTCTGAGTTCACTAGATGGCGCTCTCTGTTCAACAAATGGTTGAAAACACACTGAATTGCCATTCCTTTAACCTTTTTCTTTGAACAGAGAGTGCCATCTAGTGAGCTCAGAAAATAAAGACAGTGGTTCGCGAAGCTTCATTTTACCATCACTACTGTTGGGGTGTCTATGTCATCTACTGCAACCATTCTAACTATAACAGATAACTGTTCTATGTGGCTGAGGTCTGGGGTGCAATCCAAAATAACTATATAGTATTTGGCTTGCTTTATCTCCTTTAACATATAGTGTAACATTTTTTCACCAGTGCAATCAATTAGTTCATTTTGAGTATCCTTTGCTAAGTATGTTGTATGGCTGGCTCCTTTCTCCACATCAGTAACATGCTGTTTGAGGACAGGGTCAAACTTGGCCATAAGCTCAACTTCCTTAAGTAAATTTCCATTATTTGGCTGGTATAGCCTGTCTGAGTTCCCCTGCAGGGGAATATTTCGCTTGGCCAAAGACTGTATTATGGCCACCAACCTGGTCAGGACAACCTGTCACCTCCTCCTTTCAGCTTCAACGAGTGCCATTTCCATTTGATCAATTGTCTGGCCCTTTTCCTTCCATGTGGTCATGTGACCGGAATGCTCTGGAATTGAGCGTCAGCGTCAGTTCTGGCAGGCCAGGTAGTCAAGACGCTGCTAACGCTATTGGCCAACAACACGGTCTCATCAGCTGATCTGCTCCAGCTGAGCTGCATCAGCTGATCTGGAGTAGCGCATCAGCTGATCAACACCCCTCCCTGCTTAATGGCTACACTCAAACAGGGTGCCCTATTTAAAGCAGATTCAGTTTGCTCCTACCTGCTTGCTGCTCGCTTCTCTGCCAATTGTTTCTGTCCGCTCCTTAAACCGCTCATGCTATTGTTTGGCCCCACTCATCTGGTCCTACTCACCCTGCTGTTGGCCATGACTTCCGCCACTGTCGAGGAGGATTCCTGGCAACTTGACTCCTCCGATGACACCTGGCCGGTCCAGCTGGACCTGGGGCAGGATGCCTGCCCGGATGACAACGCCGCCATCCGTCGAAGCTCTCGGCGGTTGGCGAGTAAATCCACGTCTCCTCCCTGCATTGGCGATTGGCCCGTGGCCAAGATACTAGAGACCTTGTTTACGAATGATATTCAGCCTCCGAGTGGCGCTTCTCCCAGAGGATTTATTTGTCCACCTCTGTGACTCTCTGATCGTTCCGGCAGTCGACTTCCTGCCAGTGCCTCCTCCCCAGTCCTCCGGGAAAAAGCACGCCGAGAAGCGTAAAAATCCTGAGCCGGCCGGGAGGCCTTGTTCGTCCGGGCCTTGGCGCTTCTCCAGCGGGTGACCCGGTGCTTATGGTGCTGTCTGATGTCCAATCTTCCCTCCATGATATGGCTGCCAGATTATCTGCGCTGGAAGACTCCTCCACTGTCAGACCTTCCTCAACCCCAGTCTCCGCTCCTTCGGCGTCCACCTCTGCTTCGGCTGCCTCCGCCGTCTCTGACCTGCATCACCTGCGCCGGCCTCTGTGTGATGACGTCACCCCGGAGTTCGTTCCTAGAAGGACCCTGGCTACCGCTGTACCTCTGTCCTCGGGCTCGCCTTTTTTCCCGCCGGCTGCTGCCATCTCTCATCAGCTGAGGGGGCAGATTTTGGCAGGTAATGACATTAATCTTGTTAAACTCCTGCTCGGTTCTGAGCTGTGTGAGCGGCGTGTTGTGGACTGTGGCGATGTATCTGTCGAGTTAAAGGATGGGGACCCTAGACTGTCTAAAACTCTGACTTTTCCTGAGTTCTGCGTTGCATTTAGTGTGTATAGAGATGTAATTTGTGAAGTTCAACCGGCGCGCAGAGCCGAACTCGATACTTATTTGGCCATTATTTCCGACCTGGCTCTGTCTTATGGTGGGGTCTTGTTTTATGAGTATCACAAGTCTTTTTCTGCAAAGGCAGCCATGTTCATACAGCGCTTCAACCAAAGACTGGACTGGTCCGTGGTCGACTTTGCGCTCATAAGTCGACACTTCACGGGACACCAAATCCTGTCCTGCTCCATCTGTGGCTCTCTCTCGCACTCTACTACCCTTTGCTCTAAATCTAGGCCTGCCCCTTATATGTCCCATCCTGGCCCGAGCCGTAATTCTGGCTCCCAGCTACTGTGGGGATGCCCATCCCAAGTCTGTATGCCCGAGGAGAACCCGCTTCCTGAAAACCATCGACTCCCATCAACGTGCCTGGCTGGGACTGGCATTGAGGAAGCATCCGAACCGCTGTTTCGTGGATTATTTATTGACTGGTTTTGTTCATGGTTTCTTTGCTGGTCTGCTGCATTTGCCTGCTCTGTAAAAACCTGTTGTCCGCGTCCCAGGAGCCAGAAATTGTGGATGCCTTGCTGGAGAAGGAGGTTCAAAAGGGTTTTATGATAGGTCCATTCAATAGATCTCCTTTTCCTGTTTTTAGGTTAAGTCCTATAGGGATCGCCACTCGAAAGTATTCGGGTAAGAAACGTTTAATCATCGATCTTTCCGCTCCCCACAATGGCTTGGCTGACAGCATCAATAGCCTTATTCCTTTAGCTCCCTTTTCCCTGTTTTATAGCACTGTCGATGACGCTATCAATTTCATTAAAAGGGCAGGACGTGGAGCTTGGCTTGCAAAGGCGGATATTTCCGATGCTTTTAAAGTCATGCCCTTGCATCCTTCCCAGTGGCATTTGTTTGGCGTTTGATGGCGGGAAAAACTGTATTTCTCGGTTAGACTCGCTTTTGGCTGTCGCAGTAGTCCAAAAATATTTGATACCTTGTCGGAGGCCTTGTGCTGGATTCTTCTTAATAACGACAGATTATCATTCGTCCTTCATCTTTTAGATGATTTTATCCTGGTGGACTTTCCATCCGCGAAATCGGATTCTTCTATCTCGGCTCATAAATGCACCTTTTTTGATTTAGGCGTTCCTCTCGGAGGAAAAGACCGTGGGTCCCATTAAAGTTATCGAATTTTTGGGCATTACTCTCGATTCCGTCCGTATGCAGGCTTCGCTGCCCCTTGAGAAATTATCCCGCATTCGGCAAGTTATGACCGTCGCTCAAAATTCTAGGTCCTTTTCCAAACGGGACTTGCTCTCTCTTTTAGGCCACCTTAATTTCGCGATGAGGGTAATTCCTCAAGGCAGGTCGTTTATTTCCAGGCTTCTTGACCTCTCCAAATCTGCAAAAGCTCTCACTGACCTTGTTACCTTGGATGCTGGCTGTAGATCTGAGCTACAATGTTGGTCTCTGCTCCTAGATAAATGGAATGGCGTTTCCTTTTTTCTTAATGATTTTATGGAATCGTCTGTGGCTCTTAATCTGTATACGGATGCTGCGCCTTCCGTAGGGTTTTTTTTTTTTTTCAAAAACGAATGGTTTGCGTGTGCTTGGCCGAATGA
Organism: Perca fluviatilis; assembly: GCF_010015445.1. Classification (NCBI taxonomy): domain Eukaryota; kingdom Metazoa; phylum Chordata; class Actinopteri; order Perciformes; family Percidae; genus Perca; species Perca fluviatilis. The sequence continues at coordinate 6,196,960 of NC_053118.1, read as the reverse complement.
ATTGCTCTCCTTACCTGCCGGTGATTCCTCAACAGCCCTACTAGAGCTGTATCCTATTGTTGTGGCATGCATTCTCTGGGGTAAACATTGGGCTAGGAAGAAAATTCTGTTTTTCTGCGACAACGAAGCTACTGTTAATATAATTAATAAGAGGCGCTCATCTGTCCCTTTCATAAATAGGTTCCTGACACATCTCACATGGCTGTCAATTTTGGGGAATTATCATTTTTGCGCTGACATATCCCTGGTTTGAATAATCAAGTGGCCGATTCTTTGTCTCGATTTAATTTTCAGAAATTCCATCTCCTGTGTCCAGCTGCAGCCCAATCGAGCCTGGAATGCCCTCCTTTCAGCCAGACCATTCTAGATTGAATAACCCTCTCCAATCTTATGTGTGCTCTGCTGCGCAGTACATGCGGGGGGGTCTGGCTAGCTCTACATTAAAATCGTATGACTCAGCTTGGTCTTATTTCATCACCTTTTGTGCTTCTATATCTGTAGCTGCTCTGCCTGTCAATGTATCATATATTAGTGCTTTTATAGTTCACTGCTTTGAGGATCGAAACCTGCAGCCTTCTTCCATCAAAAGTACGGTCGCTGGCATTCAGTTCCATCTGTGCTGCCTGGATCCCTCTGCCTCCAGTATTTTGGAAAACTCATCCATTCGCCTTTTGCTGAACGGCCTCAAAATACAGTCACCACGAGGCAATGATAAACGTCTCGCTTTTACTTTACCTTTGGTTAAACAACTCATATCTCAATTACGGAATGGGTGTTTTGGGCCTTACACCGATCAGTTGTTAGAGACGGTCGTTCTCACAGCTTTTTTTGGTTTTCTAAGGGGTGGTGAAATTTCTTTAAGCACATGTTCCTTTGATCCAAATCACAATCTGACAATTTATGATGTTTCACTTAATGATCACCATTTCACATTGTTTCTGAAACACTCTAAAACTGCTAGAAATGGTGAAGGTGTTGTCGTATATATTTCTGAGTCTAACACTGTCTTTTGTCCTCTGATTTCCATGCTGGCCTACTTGAGGTGCCGTCCTGGTGCTGGTCCACAAGAGCCGCTGTTTGTCACGAAGGAGGGGAAACCAATGTCGCGAGCCTGGTTTGCTTCTCACCTGCGCCTCCTCTGCCAGTTCTGTGGACTGCCTCCGGACTGTTATACTGCTCATTCTCTATGCATTGGTGCAGCAACTACAGCGGCGGCATCTGCTCCGGTTTTAACCCTTAAAGCCATGGGGCGCTGGTCTTCTGCCGCTTATGAACGTTACCTTCGTCCTGATGTTCGAGCTATTTTTGATGCTCAGAAGGCTATGAGCTCGGTTCCCTGATTGGTTCGGCTAAATAAACAATTGTGCCTCATCTACTAATCTCCTAATTTGTGTGAGCATCCCCTAATGCTGCTGCTGTCCCCTGACTTTCTGCTAATTCATGGTGCTCATGAATGGTCAGGGGACTCATCTGATCACAACCGTATTTCCAAATTAATTCGTAAATTTATTTCTAAAGATTCCAATCATTTTTAATTCCATCCTCTTGTTTTCATTTCCCAAGAGGATTGCCAGGTGTGGTTTGTTTGGGGGGAATAGTTCAGCTCACACAGTCCTAAACTGTGTGAGCTGGGACACACAGTTTAGGACTGTGTGAGCGTTCCCTAATGCTGCTGCTGTCCTCTGACTCTCTGCTATTTCATGGTGCTCATGAAAGGTCAGAGGACTCCCTGAACAGAGCCATACCGCCAAAAATTTAATTCAGAATTTATTAGCTGAAATGCAATTATTCAATAAAAATTTCCTAAATCATTTTTATTGTCATGTGTGTTCTTGACTTAATGGACCTGACAGAACTGTGCTCGAGGCTTTTCAGGACCTCACTACAATTCTTCCAGTCATTTAGGCCACTACTAATGAGGTAATAATTTTTCTGTTTAAAGAGCTTGCAGCAGAAGCAATACAGAGTATTTTTCCCTTGAATATACAAGCCAGCTTCTCTTGATTTTCTCCCCATTTACACATTTCCTGTAGAAGTGGTTGTGGTGGCAGATTCTCCCATCATCTCTTTTGGGAAATGTAAAGTCTGGACTGGTCTGGTATGGTCCTTTGCTAACTAACTCTGTCCTTACCGCATCACAGAGGGCTGGCCAGTCAGCAGGATCTATAGGCGCTCCCTGGATATCAGGAATTGCGGAGGGTGAGGTGTCTGCAGGCGTCCGTGTAGTAGCAGAGCATGTTGTGTTTGTTGTTCCTTCACCTAAAGGCAAATGCACACATGCAAAAATGATGTTAATGCTTTAATAGGGGTACACAATGTCAAGCAAAAATGCAGTAACAAATGTACTCTTCATTTTATCCATATCCATCAAATGTTCTTAATTTGTTTGTGCTGTTTTCTGAGATTCGTCAATGATCTTATAAGTTATAATACAACAAACGGTAAATACTTGGCTTTCTTTTTATCTTCTTCCTTTCTCCGTTTTCGTCCCTGTGCAGAAGGATGTTCCTAATCAGTTATGTAATTGTTATTCCTCCTGCCAAAGAAAACTGACTGCAAGTTATGCGCTAGGTCCCTCAGTTCCAATTAAGAGAAATATTAATGCTAAAGCATACATTAATATTTTACACAAGCCCTTTTCTAAGGCATTTTGACATGTCACACCAGGAGAAGCACGGGGGTAAATAATAAAATTAGGGTTGTCAAAATTAACACCTTAACAAGTATAACGCAAATTCCTTTTAACGCCACTAATTTTTTAATGCAAGCACATTCTGTGATTTTGCTCCATCGTTTGGGAAATCAGGAAGCAGCAGCGGTAATGTTGTGGTTAGTGGCTAGATTTAGCGACTTTTCTGACGCACCTTAGCGACGTATAAATATATTCAAATATATTTCTATTGTAATTCATTCATTCATCATTTCATTTGCGAATTTATCGTGAGTTAACTAGGACACTCAAGTGATTAATCGCGATTAAAAAATGTAATCGATTGACAGCCCTAAATAAAATCAATCATGTCCGAATCCCAATTAGCGGCTTTGGTTTCAAGGTCCTGGAATTGTGCATGCTAGCTCATAGTCCCACTGTCATGGCTGCAGCGGCGACTGTGAGCCAGGCCTTATCATGCCACATCAGTGTTGGAACTCACTAATGCTAGCTGAATGGGACCAAACCCCTGCAGCCAGGTTCAACATCAAACCGACCGTTACACTGGTGGCAGCTTTGCAAAATGAAGTCACAGTTGGAGGTGTGTATCTAAAAATGCAATGCTCATTGTTTGGCATTTTTTCACCGCAATTCCCAGACATGACTGATGTCTAAAAGTTAAGACATATTTTTTACTTTTTTCCCTGTTCAGTCATGTTAGTTCTAATTGTGATGACTACAGCATGTATACAGATCTTCTCTTTGTTGTGAACTCCTACCTTTGGTCACTTTCTTCTATTTCGTAATATTGTTTTCCACAAAGGCTTAATCACTCTGGTCTGCTCTCCTTTGCTCTTCAGTAGAACACATTTCAGGTCTTAATTGTAGCACTAAAATTCATATTGAATTATCTGGAGTGAAATACAGCTGGAAATAGGCCTGTGATTTTCCTTGAGGGAATGGCACGGTACACAGTTTCCATGATGCTGATGTCATTTTAATCGCTGCTGCCTGCTCACAGAGCTGCCTGTTACGAGCGCTGGGCAGCTCTGAAATGTCTTTCTCTGGGACGGTCCAGATATCAGCAGGACCCCAGTTGGCTTTTATTGTTCCTGGGTGGATGGCTGCATGTGGGTGGGTGAGCTGAGGAACTTGTGTTCTTGTTTCAGCCAGTTGCAGGTATAGGCTCTTGAGAGTCAGGGATTAAAGGATCATTGCGTTGTGCATGCCTTAGCCCACTTACCACAAATCTAACTGCCAGCCATTTTTCAAAGCCTACCATACATTTCCTATCGGGCACATAGCCATTGGGTTCCATTCAAAATTAACTTTGTAAATTGAATATGTATTAAATGGACAGAAATATGCAAACATGTCAATTGAAAAAAATGCTGAAAGCTTAGAACTTAGGACTCAGAGGAGAGGTTAGTGAGGCCATCGTCTACACGGCAGGTGACAGTGCGCACAGATCCGCAGCGCCACACATGGATGAAATAATGAAATAGTAAATAGGACTACAGTAACACAATTATGTGCAGAATTAAGACAGTCAAGACGGCCCAGTGTTTGGTGGACCGGGTACACCTTGTTCACTTAATAGCCTACAAATCATCCACAGGATCAATTACGCATCACATGAGTTTGCCCACCCGACACAGCGTTTGTTCCTGGGGAGATGGATCTGTGCGTCCCTCCTCCTGTGCGCCATGGATGTCTGAGCCTCAGCAACTACTAACTATAAAGACACAATTTGCCTGTTCCCAGCATTAGCACAATACTTTGCGATGGTTATCTTGTTACCTGTGACGATATATGCTAAATTTAACATCTCTTTCACATTAGCAAGTGACTGACCTATCTGGGTGCGTTTTGAGATGCCTGATGAAGTTCGACGTTGCTGATCCGGCATCATTTATCTTGATACCACACATCTTGCATGTAGCTGTTCGCTTACTGCCACTACTTACGAAGTTATTGAAAGCGAAACTAATGACAAAAGGCACAACTCCGGGAGGACTCGGTGTCGTCATCGTCAATGCATTTTTTTATGTGTGTGTGCGCATAATGCGCATGCGTTACGTTGCACATTATGGCAAAGGGCAGGGGACTGCAGCTCGTCATATGTTTACCCAATATATATGCGCCAATAAAAAATAGAAATACATGAATAAATTTAGATTTAAAAAGCAATAATTGCATGAAAACAGGTTGTTGACGAGTCTCAAAGCTAGAGTCTGAGTCAAGTCTGAAGTCTTTTGGTTCGAGTCTCAAGTCAAGTCTGAAGTCAGCTGTTTGTGTGACTTAAGTGCTGAGTCTGAGACTCGAGTCCCCATCTCTGAAAAATACATTTAGCAAGGTAAACTAACTATGTTCCACTTTTCAGTGGGAATATAAAACTTATTGACACAACATCTCAAATGCGATAAGGTACTTGACCCCCATCCTAATTCCAAAACCCCCTTTCCTACCCTACCCCATACCCCCTTTTTGTTTTTGCTTGTTTAGTTTTGTTCTTATTTGTTTTGCTTTGGTTGAGTTTTGCATTTATTTTCTTTTATCTGTTAATTAAAATGTACATGTATGAAAAGCATAAACATCTGCAATGAACTCTGAACGATTATCTGAAAGATGGTAAAAGAACATTGAAATAAAGTCATAAAAAAACAATATGGATCTTTAGTTTTGAATATTGTTAAGGATAGATTGAAAGGACAGACTGCTGAAATTGCTAATGGTTGGTAGCTTACACTATGTGGAGTAAAGGCCTTGCATCAGTGTAGTGCCCCGCGGAGGCATTGTTGTCAGTCAACTGATGCCGTGGGTGCACGCTCAGAGGCTTACATGGACATATTACAAATATATCCCAAAAAACGTTTTGTCCTATTTTGAACGTAGCATTCTAGTGTATATTTATTTTCACAAAGGAGTAAGAATTCAAAATTCAGTTTGATTTAGTTCACCTAACTCAGAAAGCCCTTCCTCTGATACATAAAAATAACCAAAGCCCATACAGCAGCAACGTTTTCTTTAACCTAGGATCATGGATGTACTGAGAGATCCGGATACATTGCTGCCCGTCAGCCTTGCTGCCTATTGGCTACTAAAACAAAAAATCCCGTGGCAAAAAAAACCCAAAGCATTTTACCCATAGACCTCTTTCATAAAAAAAGATATCTGTAAAACAAGGTCAGTTGGAAACGTTTTAACTTTAAAGACTTCATATTCATATTCAAGTCCCCCAGAGCTTAGAAAAGTGTGCGTGATGTCATCCTAGTGTAAAGTGTGTAGGCAGAGTGGGACTGAAAACAGGCAGGGCCATGGAGCAAGGCACTAATGTGCATGTGCAGTGGGCCAAACAATGCAGAAACAAAGAGAAAAAAATTGGCCTATGCTCCGTGTGAGCAATTTTCATTCAAGTGAGTGACTGCTGTCTTGGAAACGTGTAAGCAGTTCTAATAATATCCAGATACACTATCCAGATTTCAGTTTTATCCCCTCAGCAGTTAGCCTCACCAACAAGGCCCCTCCCCCCCATCAGTTCATTATTACTCATCTACTACACCGCAGGGACAGATTTCCTGCCATTCTGTATCCTAACCTTGTCTTTTCTGCTATTAAAAACAGTTTGGGGAATGTGGTCATACTTTATGTGTAAAAGTGTATGTCATGTCAATGTCAAAGCTAAGTGTAATAACTGAGGGAGAGCATCAGGAGTGGCAGGCTGGTTTATTGAGTTCAGTTTTACAGGTAACTATACTGTATTGGAGTTGTGCTCCAGCAATATGGAAGTAAATCACTTCCATACAGCAAAGAGTCCAGAAAGATAGATACATGTAAATGATGAATTAATAATATACTTACATCAATTGTGACTAATAACACTATTGTTCAAATCTGAATGGCCTACCTACTGCATACTTTGGTGTAATTACATGTAGTAGGTCAGTGTGTGTGTGTGTGTGTGTGTGTGTGTGTGTGTGTGTGCGCGTGCGTGCGTGCGTGCAACCCAGTTTCACGGCAGTTCGTGAAATGTTCACGTAATTTAATCTATTGATTCATGTACACGGACAAGTTTATCTCGTTTTTTTCGTGATGCTCAGCACGTTTTTTAAACTAATGTATTTCAATGGGAAGCATCTTTTGTGATAACAGCACGTTTCTTTCTGGCAGTCGGGCTGCAGCAGAGAAGCTGTATACAGTTTTGCTATTATTGGTATTTTTAGCCCTATAAGCGCTATTTTAATCAACATTTATTCACCAGATCTTTTCATGGTTTATATGTATTTCTTTTAACGTTATTATTTTGGTCTGATTGCCAGGGAAGCTGGATAGCTTTGTTGTTTATTGATATTTTTAAAACTATCAACTATCTATCAACATTTATTTATGTTATTGGTATGCATTTCTTTATTTTAATAATATTATTTCGGTCTTATTACTGGTGAAATATTACAGTATGCTGTGAGACAGAACACTATGATATAGGCCGAGCTGGGCGCATTCAAAGCCCATATGCCACAATGCAATGCAGGCATTCATATCAGAGAATCGGACAGCGATCAGGGGGTCTTTAACGACAGTATCGCTTCAATCAGCTGGCGAGGATATTGTGGTTTTATCTTGCCAACGTTAGCTGACTTGCTAGCTAACCAGTCAGCTACCACCAAAAATACAGTATAATCTAAGTAATTATGTGGGAAAGACTGCATTAGAATGACATGAATAAACATTAATATATGTAACATGAATACAACTTTAATGCATGAACTCATCCGTGAATAAATACATTTTTATAGGCAATGGAGGTTGTTTAACAATGAAGATAACTCACATGATCCCACGCAACTTCACAACGTCATCAAAAGAGCCATGTTTCGATTGAGAGACCCCTATGGAGAACCCTTGCAGTAAAAAATTACAAATTGTAGGTTTAATTGAAAGGTTCAGTTCAAGTACCCATATGAATATTGACAGTAAGTAATTTTTTCTTAAAGTTGTGATAGAATGATTATATAGGGTATTTTCAACCCAGTCTCACGTCAGTTCGTGATGGCATTACGAAATTAAATCTATTAGAACGTGATACCCTCACGTTATTTTGAAGATTTACGTGTTGGGGTCACGTTTTTTATACTAATGTATTTCAATGAGAAGCATCTTACGTAATCACAGCACGAAACTTTCTGCCAGTCGGGCTGCAGCAGAGAAGCTGGATACAGCTTTGATATTATTGGTATTTTTAGCCCAATAACCGCTGTTTTAATCAACATTTATTCACCAGATCTTATCACGGTTTATATGTATTTCTTTTAATGTTATTATTTCGGTCTATTTCGGCCAGGGAAGCTGGATTGCTTTGTTGTTTATTGATATTTTTAAAACTATAACGCTACATCTTTCAACATGTATTTAGCTGTTATCATGGTATGCATTTCTTTATTTTAATAATATTATTTCGGTCTTATTACCGGTAAATATTACAGTAAATAAGACAGAACAGTAGGTTACGATATGAGCGAGCTGGGCGTATTCAAAGCCGATGTCCCACGATGCAATGCGGGCATTCATTCACAGAATCAGACAGCGATCAGCGGGTCTTTAACGGCTGTGTCACTTCAATGTACGTTAGGGATCATGTAGAGCGTTGTTATAGCGAATACAACAACGGCAGGGTGATCAGGACCCCGACGCCAATCTTCTTTCAGCGGATCGATTTATAGCTCTCCTCCAGAGGGAACAGAACTGCGTCCATGGCAACGCTATGCTATGCATGGCAACGTTGTGTTATACTTAGCAACGGTCTGTTATCAAGAAAATAAAAGACCGTATTCTACATTAGAATTCAAGCAAGCCATGTAATAAATATAATATATATAATCAGTGGTTTTGTCATCAGCAACAACGTGTTGCTCAGTTATGTTCCAGTAAGTTATGCACCGTTTAAAAAAATCAGCTGAAGACTCCGGAAGTGATGTCATAATTACCGCTCGGCGGGTAGAAAAGATAAAAATACATAATATTCGTAATATTGATGTTTTTGTCTAACGTTGTATTTGAGGAGTTAAACAATAAACATAGCAATAATAATAAAATACAGTTTCATGTATTTGTCTCATGTACTGTTTGCTCAGCCGGCCGGCGGGCGGCATCAATCTGAAACGGAACGAAGCCCACTCACGGCAGACAGCAGAAACAGGAGCCGAACACGTCCGCCCACCCACCCCGGAAGAACTACAAGTGCTCAAGCTTTGTAACAGATTCTGGGCCGCGTCTATAGTGGGAGTTGTAGTTTTTAAATATATTGGTATATTTCTCATATGTAGAAGTTGGTAGTGTAGAATTTTGGATATACCCTGGGTTTTTTTGGGATGGGGAACACACTGGTGTCATCAGATTTTAAAAATCGAATCGTTAAATAGGTGAAAATAGCTTATTACCATATTTGACAGTGCTTACAGTAGGTAAACTTTGGTGACCATATCTATATGATAGCTGAGGTCCAGAGCTTTCTAGAACAGCTGGTCTTATGTGTGTAGCACCTTCTGTTGCTAAATGACAAGCCTTCAAAGATGTACTGGGTTCAAGGTTCAGAGGTCAATATTTCAAAGCAGGAATAATGTATCCTCTTCAGACTGACATATGTTACTGTCCAGGTTGAGACCTTTCCAACGATGTGTTTGCTATAGTCCTACGACAAGGTTTTAATTTTCACATATCATAGGGACCATTTTGCAAGCAATACTTTATTATCCCCAGAGGGATATTTGCCTTGAGTTAAAATGCTTCAAAAATAACACTTGACATATTGTTTTATCAGCATACAGATGACATACTTATGATAAAAAAACATAAAAAAAGTGATATGGAGTCAGATTGAAGCACATCACACAGCCACAATCTATTGCTCATCTTTCACAAACAGTGAGCAACACACAACCGCATCATATCATGAAGCTATTCCCCTGCAGCCTCAAGCAACATTATTTTAACTTTGAATTGAGGTAGGTCCAAATTAGGGCTATAGTTTAGAATTATTTAGTTTACATTAGGGTACCCATTTCTTCTGTCAGAGGATAGAGCTACTTGGCATGGAGAATAAAGATTGATCAGACCATATTCTCTGTGCTCCCCTTACAAGTAAGCTTTAAATGAGATGTTTTTAGATATTGCTGACATATTAAAATGCTCTGTAATGCAGCCTTGTATAACATAAACCATCTGATTCACTGTGAGTGTCTGCTCTAAATGATAAGACACACTTTCAACACGGGCCTTCCAGCCAAAGGTGTTGTCCATATACACACCAAGGTGCCTGTAGGAGCAGAGCCCATTGATTGGTTCATCATTTATGACCTCTGATACCCTCTGACCCATGTCACGACCAACTCCTCATTTTGTGAAATGGTTGAATGAGATTGTTGGTTTGGCACCACATTCTGGGGCCTCATTTATAAAACCTGTTACGCAAGAAAAAGTTGCGTGAAGCAGGGTGAAATTTTTCGTCGCAACATTCCTCGCAATAGTCGGGATTTATAAAGAATTTCCATGCGTAAAAATGTTCCCAATTTTCCGCAAACTTTTGACCACACGTGTGATCGTGCGTAATGCTCCCAAGGTTTTATTGACTGCGTTTTAGTGAACTCCGATGGTATGCCCGTTTTCCGAACCTAACTCAGTTTTTGTTTTCCTGAACCCAACAATCCTGTTCTTGCTAAACCGACCCAGAGCCGGTCGCGGCGCCCGGCGAGGGGCTGCCAGCAACGGGGAGAGGCAGGGGATCCTCCCACACCGTGCAGCGGAGGAAATGCGCTTTTCCTCCGCTGCTCTCCCCTGCCTCTCCCCGGGAAATGCGTTTGTTTGATGTGTATCTCTGTGTGTGTGTGTGTGTGTGTGTGTGTGTGTGTGTGTGTGTGTCTGTGCGTCCTTATGTGGTCGTGTCTGATTGTAGGTGTCTGTTTGTGGGAATGTTGTCTTTCTGCACCTGCTATTCCCACACAGTTATCATACAAGTTACCAAATTGTTACATTTCAAGCACTTTCACCTGTTTTGCACCAATAATGATCCAAAATCTTGTTTCTATTTTTACCTTTTTAATAACTGAATTTCCTTTCTCACAAAAAAACGAAAATGATCATATGATCATAAATGTGATCTCACAGGGGTAAATGGCAAATATGAACCATAAATGATGTATATATCATTGGTAATTGAGCTAAATCTGTTAAGTATTAAGGCTGCGTAACAACAATATGAACACAAGGGTTACGGCTTCCAAACAGGATTTTGTTTCGCTGTTCTACCTCTGTTAGGAGCACATCACTGAATCGTGTTTTTTCCCCATTTTCCCGTTTCGTGATTGGTGATCAAGGGCTCCTTTCAAGTCTGGAATATTCATTGATTGATTAACATGGACCTTATTAGGACAAATATGGGACGACCTTGGGAGGAGCGTGAGGCTCGTGCAGGACCGCATAAGGTAACACACGTCCGTATTTATAACGAGAAGAGTGCGTACCGGTGTGCGCCGCAAGGTGTTATAAATCAGAATATTGTTTTTGCGTACGAAAATTCTGACTTTTTTGCGCACGAAATCTTTCAGAATAGAATCTACGCACAGTTTTATAAATGAGGCCCCTGGTCTCTATTTTAGCAGAATATGCAAAAGTACTTGTGTCTGTGTGCAGTAGGCTGAGGTAGAAGTGTGCCAAAAATGCCAAAACACGTTTGTGTACACGTACCCATACAAAGCTATATACATCTCTGTGAACAAAAACCTCAGCAAAAATCTGCTTAAAATGCTTCCTAAAACTAGCCCCTTCTTAATTTTGAAAAGGTAGTCTCAGTAAAGGCTGAGTTTATAGCTACAAGCTGTACTGTAACCATGCTGATTGATATCAGGATCATCTTCTGAATATAATAATTAATGATAGGCCTACCATAAATTGTTACTAATAATACAGTGTGATTTAAATCAAATTAAGTCCCATACATAAATATCCTTATGTTTTTTTTCCCCTTTAGTCTTTGCTATTAACATTCATCAACTGCAAATTTAGAAACTTGCGTTTTTAAATAACTATGCATGGAAAATAAAATGAAAAATGCTTCTCTTTGTAAGTAGTTTTATTTTTTTTTTTTTCAACATAGCCTACAAGTCAAAACAAATGCCCATTAGTCAAACAAGCCATTAGGCTGTAGTTCTAAACACTCAACTGTAGTTTGTTTATATAGGCCTAGTATTTTTTTTGCGGAGCAGGGCAAATCAAAGTGCTTAGCATAAAACACAATTTTTTTAATTATTGGTATTTTTATTGTATAAATTCTCACGCTACCGCAGCAATTTGTTTTTATTTTTTACGTGCAGCAATCTTTTTCTATCCGCCGAGTGTTAATTACTACGTCACTTCAGCAGTCTTCAGCTGATGTCATTTAGCAACAGGGCAAGGTGCACACATAAAAAGCTCTGGACCTTAGCTATCATGTAGATATGGTCACCAAAGTTTACCCACTGTAAGCACTGTCAAATATGGTAATAAGCTATTTTCACCTACTTAACGATTCGATTTTTAAAATCTGATGACACCAGTGTGTTCCCCATCCCAAAAACCCAGGGTATATCCAAAATTCTACACTACCAACTTCTACATAGGAGAAATATACCAATATATTTAAAAACTACAACTCCCACTATAGACGCGGCCCAGAATCTGTTACAAAGCTTGAGCACTTGTAGTTCTTCGCGCGTGGTGTGGACGGGGTTCGGCTCCTGTTTCTGCTGTCTGCCGTGAGTGGGCTTCATTCCGTTTCAGATTGATGCCGCCCGCCGACTGGCTGAGCAAACAGTACATGAGACAAATACATGAAACTGTATTTTATTATTATTGCTATGTTTATTGTTTAACTCCTCAAATACAACGTTAGACAAAAACATCAATATTACGAATATTATGTATTTTTATCTTTTCTACCCGCCGAGCGGTAATTATGACATCACTTCCGGAGTCTTCAGCTGATTTTTTTAAACGGTGCATAACTTACTGGAACATAACTGAGCAACACGTTGTTGCTGATGACAAAACCACTGATTATATATATTATATTTATTACATGGCTTGCTTGAATTCTAATGTAGAATACGGTCTTTTATTTTCTTGATAACAGACCGTTGCTAATGGTGCGTTCTATTATTTATCCGTGTCGGACTTCCGACTAGGAAAACATACGTTGCCTAGCAACAAGCACCACTGCGTCACTTTTCCTCGGATTTCCGAGCTCGGAACTCGGACAACCGTGAGGACGCCGAGCAAGAATTCCGATACGGATTCCAAGATGGCAGCGCCCTGTGTAACTTGTAGGTATGAATTGTTGTCCTTGTTTTTGGACCACTTTGGCTTTTTAAATGAAGATTTCAATCACTCGTATTACAGCAATTCCTTACTATGTCCGTTTCAGTGCCTGTTGGTAGTGGAATCGGTCTTGTTGTTTGCTAACGTGGCTAGCGTTGCTAACTCGGCCAGTGCTACCATAGCAACAGCTTTCCGTGTGGTGTCCATGTTTTTTCTCCGACTCGGACGCGCAAAACATACCAGAACGCTTGAAGTGTGGAAGTGACGTCATATCCGAGGTCCGAGTCGGTTCGTTGGGAATAATAGAACGCACCATAAGTATAACACAACGTTGCCATGCATAGCATAGCGTTGCCATGGACGCAGTTCTGTTCCCTCTGGAGGAGAGCTATAAATCGATCCGCTGAAAGAAGATTGGCGTCGGGGTCCTGATCACCCTGCCGTTGTTGTATTCGCTATAACAACGCTCTACATGATCCCTAACGTACAATGAAGTGATACAGGCGCTAAAGACCCGCTGATCGCTGTCTGATTCTGTGAATGAATGACCGCATTGCATCGTGGGACATCGGCTTTGAATGCGCCCAGCTCGCTCATATCGTAACCTACTGTTCTGTCTTATTTAGGCTACTGTAATATTTACCGGTAATAAGACCGAAATAATATTATTAAAATAAAGAAATGCATACCATGATAACAGCTAAATACATGTTGAAAGATGTAGCGTTATAGTTTTAAAAATATCATTAAACAACAAAGCAATCCAGCTTCCCTGGCCGAAATAGACCGAAATAATAACATTAAAAGAAATACATATAAACCGTGATAAGATCTGGTGAATAAATGTTGATTAAAACAGCGGTTATTGGGCTAAAAATACCAATAATATCAAAGCTGTATCCAGCTTCTCTGCTGCAGCCCGACTGGCAGAAGGTTTCGTGCTGTGATTACGTAAGATGCTTCTCATTGAAATACATTAGTATAAAAAACGTGACCCCAACACGTAAATCTTCAAAATAACGTGAGGGTATCACGTTCTAATAGATTTAATTTCGTAATGCCATCACGAACTGACGTGAGACTGGGTTGGGTATTTTACACTGTTCCTTAAGGTCTCCTAATGGGGTATGTAACATTGGTTGGGCTGAAAATTGCCCGAATGCTATTTTATTGGGCCCAATTGGGTGAATATAGCTCTATTTGGAACAAGAGCTTTTCTTCCAAATATGGTATGTTCATAAATATTCAGAATGAGCTGATTGGTTTGAGAAAACTACATAGAAACACATGGGAGACTCGACAGCAGGCCTCATATTTCAGACACTGCAAAGTTATACATTGTTTGTCGGGCTATTTCGCTATTAAATTCACTTCTGAGACTTTTTTAAGCGAGAAATCAACTATATAAAGCTCAAATATGGGCTGTTTTACGAAAATTGATGGCCAATTACAAATTTGGTAAGACTGTGTGTCGCATTTGTCAGGGTTCGCTGTGCTCTGCCGTGTTGCCACCGCCTGCGCGCCCGCCCTGCCTTCACAGACCCGCCTGCCGCGCGATGAATGGACTTGAAGGTCCTCCGCACTGGCAGCCCACAGCACTCCATACCGCGCCAAAGACACCGTCTTTTGGGACGCTAATGGACAACCAAAGCTGCCGCGGCCCTGACAGAGCTCCAGGGCCCGCAACTCCCCTCTTACTGCTAGCTAAATGGCCCGGTGTGAGGTGAGAGCGGTCAGCGAGCTTGTTACACCAGCAATCTCTTACCACGTTACACACGTTCCACTTATACAACATCTACCTAAATGTCTTATAAAGCTAACAACGGTGTCCGATTTCAAATTAATGAATATTTGTGAAGACTAGCTAGGTGTTTCGTTAGCTGCGGCTGTCCCTTCAATTCTAGCTAGCTATGTGTAGCTACAAATCACGGATAGTTAGCTTCATTTTCGGCGTAATTCGAGTATATTTACAGTTTGTATTTCGTCACGCCACTTATACAACATCTACCTAAATGTCTTATAAAGCTAACAACAGTGTCCGATTTCAAGTTAATGAATATTTGTGAAGTATAGGTGTTTTGTTAGCTGCGACTGCCCCTTCAATTCTAGCTATATGTAGCTACAAATCACAGATAGTTAAGCTTTTTTCATTAATTCGATTATTATTTACAGTTTGAATTTCGTCACGCCACTTATACAACATCTACCTAAATGTTTTGTTTTCAAGTTAATACATATTTGTGAATTTCAGAGGAATTCTAAGAGGAGGCTAGCTAGCTCTCATTGATAGAGCTACAACCAGCCGCAGGCTCTATCAATGAGACTCGCGGACTTTGCGCGGGTATGGAGTGCTGTGGGATGCCAGCCTAACAGAGCTCAATCGAGCTCACAGCAGGCCGGGGTCTGTGAAGGAAGGCAGGCCAGGCGGTGAGGCAACAACCCAGGCAGCACCGGCGCTGAACTCCGACTCACAGTCGGACAAAATTAGCAATTAGCCATTTTCGTAAAGCGGCCCATATTTGAGCTTTATAGTTTATTTCATGTTGAAAAAATTTCTCAGAACTGAATTTCTTAATGGAATAGCAGAGATCTGTGCCGACCTAGATTCAGAAGACTACCTGATCTCAGGTCAGTTGTCACTGCATGAAAAGTGGGATTTTCATTTTGCCCACTGTAGATTGTCGTGGGAACTTCAGGTTACTACGGCATTAACACGCACGAAAAACCCGAAAATTGGTCGGAAATTAAGCGTGCTTTCTTGGCAGTTGTCCCCCAATGACCCCCTCCCACTAATTCTAGGGGAGGCTTTCACATGTATATGAAAATGCTGTGAGCTAATACAAATGCAAATCAGGGTAGCAGGGGAGGTTTTACCCCAGGTGTACATTTTTTCTAAAAGGTATTAACTTAATTTTAAGAAAAATTCTTTAAAATAGATCAGACTCAGTATACCCTAATTGTAGACTCTTCAATTTTAGCTTGAATTGATTTATTTAATGGAAGTATGCTAGATTAATTACTTTGTATGTCATTAGCAATGACCAATGTTACGTAAAAAAGATACACAAAATAATTTATTTCAACAATTAGTTTTAATCAGGCTTTGCCACAAAGGTAAAATGTGCATTCCATGATTCATTCACAGTCTCCTAGCTCAACCAATTTACAGGAAGCGTAATTTACAGGAAGCAGTCCGCCGTCTTCACAACTCTGAGATAAACTGTAGCAGGCGCTACGAACCGGAGCAAGGGTAAGATTTAAAGAATATGCTTTCATTGAATGAATTTCATTAATTCTTCTGTATAAGGACATAGATACGTTAATAGATACCGATCTTAACCATAGTTTTTTTTTTTTAAACTAACCTCCTCATAACGAGACTGTGACCTATATTTGCGTTCGGAGCTGTCTGCAAGTCCAGATTTACATGACACTGATAATGACGCCATTGTGTAAAAGTAATTTTTACTTTTCATCTTTCCTTGTTTAATTTTACTGTGACTTATGCTTTTTTTATTCATACCACTCTCTTTTAATTGTTTTCCAGCTGCCTGTACAACATAATACGGACAGCACGCAGGAGCTTCAGGTAGAAACAACCAGATGTGGCCGGGCAGAATCGCTGGCAAGAGTTCAGCTTCGGAATCGGTCGGAAGAAAAGAAAAGAGGTAAGATTAGATCCGTTTGTTAATGTGAATATTTTTCAGGTGCATTCATAGATGTGTTGTGTCCATACGCAGTGCATTGCGCAGTACTGACTGTCTTTATTGATTGATTTTACCGCCGCAGCGCTGGAAGCGAGACAGTGTGTGCTGGCTGTGGGTGAGGTGGACATTTGGAAGTCCATAGACATCCAGGACAACGAAGCGCAAGACGCGGCCGCGCAATAGACCTGAATCTGCCGGTTACCTACAGCTCGAGGCAGCCGCGAAGTTAGTGTGTGGACGGTGCTGCTTCTCGTGAGCGAGGGATATTTGTTGTGTGTGCTGTGTGTCTCCGATGCTTTGTACGCAGTTTTTTTTCTGTCTGTGTTTTGTGTCAATAAAGCTCTATCTTTGAATAAACAGCACGTTCCTGGCAAATCATTTTAACTATGATAATCATGACATGAATATACAACATAGCATATATTAAATAAATATATATATATACATAAATAAATATATATATAATACATAAATAAATAAATATATATATATATATATATATATATAATTTTATTATTATAATAATGATGGCCCAGGTTGACCAATAGCCTAACCCGTGACCGACATGTGAACCAATCACGAGAGATTTTTCTTGTTTAAAAGTAGTGGTTTCATCCAATAGCGAGTGAGGAAATTCCAGCCAGGCCAGACGTTCTCTGGCCAGGCGCCTATTCATATTCTAATTAGATCCATTAACACCTCCGCGGGGGCTCTCCACATACGTCATGGTTCGTTTCCGACAATATGTGGCACAGACGAACGTGACGTTCACAGCCTGTAAATTGTCGATAACTGCCGAAAATTAGGGGGATTTCCGGCCGTTTACAGGCATTTACGGGGACGGAAATCCCACTTTTCATGCAGTGTGTGTAGCCTATGTAAAAGTTGGGGCGTGACCGTTCTCTTAATACACCCATGGGCGTGACAAAGTTACAGGTCTTGGGAGGTTGACGTCAACTTCCAGCTTTGTTGAGATTCGCCCGTTTTCAGCGGCAGTTTCAAAATATGAGATTTTCATAGTAAAGGGGTGTCAATGGGATTTTGAGCTTCTATGTATGTCCTATTTACCCACCGAACTGTCGTTATTCAACTATGACAGAGTAAAATCGGGTTTGCATTCTATCACCCCTTTAAACAGTAAGAAAAACAACTGTTGTGAAATCATTGTGTGGTGGCACGAGGGCGGACAGAACAGAGGAGGTGGTATCCTAGATGAAGCCCACCTCAAAAACACCGACAACGCCTGGGAATTTCACCCAGGGAATGATATCACTTAATAATGAATGATTTTACTTCAAATTGCAAGATTATTGATATATTTAAGGTCACACAGGTCAGTATACAAAAAGGCGCCAAAGACGAGGTTCAACTTACAAAAGAATAAAATTTTATTTCAATAAAAATCAATAAAGTTAAAAGCAATCAATTTAAAACACATTCACACCAAAAAAAAGAACGAGGACGGTAAAGGATATCCCAGGGAAAGTCACCCGTGAATACACTAAAACAACACAACAGTGAACACGGCAAATGAAAACAGGGAGACACAGCACACAAGGAAGGGGATACCACCACCCGGACACCAACACCACCACCTTCAGCTCTCAGCAACTAAAAATGGGGGGAGAAATGGGAAACACACACACACACACACACAAACACACAATTAAAGGGGTTCACTCCACAAGAATGAATATCAAAAATCAATATAAACAAGATTATAAAGAAACAAATTGAAAGAAATGTAACTAATATAGATACAATATAAAGGCCAGAACCAGTATGGGTTCCCACAGGCCGTACAAAACAAGAATTCAAAAGAAAAGACTTTGCTATAAAACTCAAAAGAAACAAAACACTTATAATTAGCACAATAACATAACCAAAGAAACTCAATGTTTAAGTAAAAAAAAAACTCACTTAAAGAAAAGAAAACTAAACAAAATATAACTACAACTTTTAATTAAATTGAAAACAAAATAGAAAGAAAATAAAGAAAGAAACAACTAAATCAACCAAATTAAGGTAGGGAGCCAAACCCCTCAATAATGGCTCACGTAAAACAAGTGGCTCATATATTGGCCAGTAGCCGTGAAGGCAAGACAGGCGTGCAGCAATAGGCTACGATACTCAGAATTTTTAAATAGCAGCAGTCTCGGCAAAACAGCAGCCTCTGCAAAACAGCAGCCTCGGCAAAACAGCAGCCAGTAGTTGAAGTGCTAAGCAGCTAACAGGGATCTCCGACAGCTTCAGCGTTCCTAGCGTTTACAGAAAATAATAATTAACACCAAATAAGTTTAACAAATAAATCCGACCCCATTTAGCCCACATACCGTTCAAGCAGAGTTTTAGTTGACCCAGAGGGAGGCTGCTCCAAGCATGCAAACCGCAGCAGCTATCCGTGTTACTCGCTTTTCATTCACGGCGTTCAACCGGTAAGGTGAAGGATAACCCGCCAACCGAAGATCTACAAGCGTTCAGTATAAAATAAATAACGGCAACAAAATAACTGTGTAAATGAGTGTGGAGGCAGCCAAGCCGCTACCCTACCTGTAGCACAGCAAAACACCTCACGGAGTGAGCGACCCAGAAGTGTAGAGGACTTCCGTCACCAACGAGCAAGAGAGGGCGGAAGGAGGACAACTAGCTGCTTTTGTACAGGGCCCTGAGGCAGAGATTGGTCAAAAGAGTGCCAGGTAGTTAGGAGTTCAACTCATACTGCTACAATCGTTTTTTGTTTAAAAGATTTTTTTGGCAGCATTTGGCCTTTAATTGATAGGACAGTTGTAGATAGTGATGGTCAAATGAAGCTTCGCGAACCACTGTCTTTATTTTCTGAGCTCACTAGATGGCACTCTCTGTTCGAAGAAAAAGGTTAAAGGAATGGCAATTCAGTGTGTTTTCAACCCTTTGTTGAACAGAGAGCACCATCTAGTGAGCTCAGAAAATAAAGACAGTGGTTCGCGAAACTTCATTTGATCATCACTAGTTGTATACAGGAAAGGGGAGAGAGAGACAGACAGAGAGAGAGAGAGAGCAATAGCCTGAGAGCGATAGACTGAGAGCGAGAGAGAGAGAGCGAAAGAGAGAGAGAGTGAGCTGCCAACCTATCCTTAAACTTTGCTGTGCCAGAGCAAAGCCCCTGATTTCAGTTTTATTGCTAATATATTTCCACCTTGAGCTTGTGAGTTATTGAGTATCAGAATGATGTCTGACTGATGAAGTGGACGGCTGGATCTGTGGGTTAGAAGCTATAACTCAACACTTGTCCCTCGGTGCCCTTTTGGCTCCCACTGAGGATCAGGCAGGGTGGGAGATTGCCCTTTGGACGCTCTGTCTGAGGCAAATTGTCAGGGAGATCGCCCACCTTTTCTGTCAATTTACAGACCTTTTGTGCGCAGGCAGCCCTGCTCTCATTACCAAAGCCCTCGGTCCACGCGTATTCTTTAGATTCAATTAGCTCAGATGCGCAGCAAAATATCGAAGGGCATTTTCTCGAACAAAGCCTCAAGGAAACTAGAAAAGGTCATACCTCTGACTTCCTCTCTGAGAGGTACGGAAAGTAGGTGGAAGAAAAAATGTCACGTTCATTGGGATAAAATGGCATTTCATTCTCCCTGCATTACTCCACCACAGTGACCACACTTCATTTCCCTTCTGTAAATATGCTGCCTGGAGCAACTAACTCTTACAATTTAATACTTGGAGCACTGGCTTTTAATATCTCAAGTATCAAGTTCAAAGTTTAGCACTTCAGTAATATTCAAACTCCAGCTCATAGCCATTCCTCACTGCAATAAAAAAGGCTGTCACTGCTCCTGCTACTGTAAAAATACAAACCAGGAGGTGTTGCACTGTGAAAACCTTTCCGCACAGTATTATACGGAACAAAACCCAGCTGTGCCATTGAAACTGGAGCCAGTATTTTTTCCCAGAAGAAAATGTCCCCTTTTGATAAGCCATTTAACATAGAAATGCAGTATTATGCATGCAAATCAGGCAGCCCTGTTGTTCCATTGGCAGGGCCTCATTGAGGATGACCTTGGTGGACGACAGGTGTTGGAGGGGGAATAATACGTCTCCTGTCACCTGCAGGTGACATAAAATTCCCAATTAAACTTTAAGATGTCTGGATTCATGTGAACTAAAAAAAAACGTGCATGGCATCAGTGATGAGGCAGACTTTTTTTGTTTTTTTATGCACGTCATTGAGGGTAATGAAATGTACTGTGTTACAGTAAAGATCTGAAGGACTGACGAAAACAATGTGTGGAAGTTACAGTAACTGCTTTATGATACGGTCTGTTACTAGCTTGTAATAATCAGATTCTGCAGCTTTGAGATATGGAGCACCAGTGGACATCCCAGCTAGCTAACAGCTAAAAGAGCAATCAACAATATTTTACAATTTCATGGGTTTCCAAGTTTTGATCAATGCTGCTCACACTATTGATTGATTGACGATTGATTAAGCAGCTTTAGATTATACATTGATTGTGTCAAAGGGTACATTAGTTCAATCACAATCTGGTATCTATACTTGTTTTTGTGCTGCTGTTTTTTTTCTGGTCATAAATGACCCGATTAATGTTGTTTTTTTAATAACAAAATAATTCTGTAATAATAATATAATAATTCTTTATTTTTTTGGGCCATTTCCAGCCTTTATTTTTGACAGGACAGCTGAAGACACAATAGGGGAGGAAGAGAGAGGGGGAATGACACGCAGCAAAGCTGCAGGTGGGAGTCGAACCCTGGCCTGCTGCGTCGAGGAGTAAACCTCTATATATGGGCTCCCGCTCTACCAACTGAGCTATCCGGGCACTCGTAATTCTTTATTTCGAGATCAAAAATGTTTTTATTATAATTTTAAATTCAAATAATCTAAATCAGTGCAATAAACATATCAAGAAGACAGGACATTTGGGCGGTAATAAAACATACACACATTTAAGATTTAAGACAAATACAGTACAATGATTTGTTTGGTTGAAAGTTTTTATTTTTATTTCGTTTTTACTTTTTGTTTTCAAATTCAGTTTAGTTTTAATTAGTTTTTAAAGCGGGTTTGCTAGTTTAGTTTTTATTTTTGAAAATACTTAGGTTTTAGTTTAGTTTTTATTAGTTTTATTTTTTTTTGTAATATGGGTTATTTGTCGGGGGCAAGATTCTAAAAGGCCAGAAAAAAGTATTGTGTAATAATAACTCAACAAAAACATCATATGATTTTAGAAATATGTGTAGCAGGTACAAATAGTTGCTGGCCCTTTAAGAGTTGAGCTCAGGTGAACGCGCAGGGGGGGTGCACGAGGAGAGTCACCCCACAGTCACATTAGCTGCAAAAAGTGAGGGACACCGAGCGACACACACTCGCTTGATGGGCATTCCTGGGCGTGCCTACTCCTGGTTGCTTGGCAACAGTAAACAGAAATTCTCTGGTGCTAACTTCAAGCACGTCCCCTCTGTTTACTTTGTGGAAATGCTTTTCCGCTATAATGGCAAGTTTAAAGGGTGAATATTCCATTTATAAAAAGACAGCTGTTCTACCTACATTTTAATCAATTGCAAAATGAATCGTAAACAGTTCCTGAAGATTGCGGCTATGTACATGCTGTGGAGAAGAAGACAGCGCCGTCCTCGAGGCCCGTTTTGAACTGGGCTCATTCCACCGTCTTGTGCAGGAGTTGCGGCTGGATGAGGAGAGGTTTGTGCAATATTTCAGGCTGAACAGGGCACAGTTTGACGAGCTCTTCCAGAGGGTTGGACCACGGATAACTAAACAGGACACCTGTTGCCATTTAACGATTCCACCTGCTGAACGGCTTGCGATTTGCTTGCGGTGTAAAATTAACGTTGCTTTAACCTACAGTTTTTACACTACTGGAGTCTACTGAACTAGAGAACCTTCAACATATACATTGAAGTTTAATATGTAATATTTCATTTTTGCCAAAAAATGTTTTTTATTAGGGAATCCAACAATTTGACACTCATTGTTACATCGCTTGTTATAATTCCTCATTATAAAAATAAGAGACAAAGAAAATAAAATAAAAACAAAAAGCAAAACACAATAAACAACAACAAAAAGAGAACAGTTCCCATTACCACCCACCCCACCCTAGGGACATAAGACATATCACACCAATGGGACAATCAGTGCTACACACTCAGCCTACTGAAACACGCCAACTACGCTATCAAGGTAGCGGAGAAGGGAAGACCAAATCTTATCAAACTGATCCAGTCTGTTTGATAAAGAAAAACAAATTCTTTCCAGATGTAATAACCGAACCATTTCATCCAACCACATTTTAACAGTAGGGACTTTGGTGTTCTTCCAAAACTTGAGTATTAATTTCTTTGCAATAAGAAGTCCATAAGACAACAATTGTTGTTGAGATTTTCGAAAGGTAATGTCATCTGAGAATCCAACTATCACCACAAGTGGATCAGGCTCTAATTCAACATGCAATATTTCTGACAGAGTTTGGAAAATATTAGTCCAGAATTGAGTTAACTTAGAGCAAAGAGCATAACTATGCAAGAGTGTGGCTTCCTCTGTCTGACATTTATCACATATTGGGGAAACATCTGAAAAAATTCTATGCAGCTTTGTCTTAGAGTAATGAAGTTGATGAATAATCTTAAATTGAATAAGGCAATGCTGAGAATTAACAGAGCATTTATGAATATTCTCTAATGCATTAACCCATAGCTCGTCACTTATCTCCACCCCCATTTCCTGCTCCCACTGTAATCTTATACCCTGTGTAGACGGTGGAGTTGTGTATAGTAAAGAGTTATACAGTAGAGAAATCAAGTGACTGACCCCACATCCAAGCCCTAAAAGATCATCAAACTTTGCAGAAGAAGCCTCATCAAGACAAGGCAAATGCTTTCTTACATAGTCCCTGAGCTGCAAATATCGGAAAAAATTGTTTTTATGCAAACCGTATTTTGTCTGCAGCTGACTAAAGGAGGCAAAAGAACCATCAATGAATAGGTCACCAATATTTAGAATACCCACGTCTCTCCACTTTGTGAAAGCAGAATCCATTGTAAAAGGAATAAATGATGGATTCCCTCCAATTGGTAAGAGAAAAGACAAGGACTTTATTACAAATTTTGATTTAATCTGCTTCCAAATGCGAATAGTACTATGGATTATACAATTATAATTGTAAGCCAATTTCCCTATCTTTGTAGGAGACAAGATCACTGCCCCAATATCATATGGGCTGCATGCTTCTCTTTCCACTTGGATCCAAGTGGAGTGTGCAAAGTTGGGATCTAGCCACATTATAATAGTATGTAGAGCACTGGCAAAGTAATAAAGAGAGAAATTAGGGAGTGCCAATCCGCCTTCAGCTTTAGGCTTACAAAGATGCGCTTTACTTATTCGATGGGCTTTGTAATCCCATACAAAGGGAATAATAATTGAATCCAATTGCTTGAAAAAAATCTTATTCCTTAATTAATATTGGGATGTTCTGAAAAAGATAGAGAATTTGAGGAAGAAAAATCATTTTAATAATATTAACCCTACCTACCAAGGAAAGAGGAAGTGATCTCCAAAACTGAATATTATTTTTCAATTTAGATACTAGAGGGGGAAAGTTAGCCTTAAATAATAAATGAAAATCTTTTGTAACCTCAATTCCTAAATACGTTAATTTTTGCTGTGTTATTTTAAAAGGGGAATATTGTATAACCGAAAAATCTCGAACCTTTATAGGCATTAATTCGCTCTTAGACCAGTTTATCCGGTACCCTGAAAATGTACTAAAATGAGAGATAATTTCCAAGATTCTAGCTATAGTAAAATGGGGCTTAGTAATATATAACAGGATGTCATCAGCATACAATGAGATTTTACTTAATGTATGTAGATTTTACTGTGCTATATCCATGTATATTGGGGTCGGAACGAAAAGTGTGTGCTAAGGGCTCGATTGCCAAAGCAAAGAGTAAGGGAGATAAAGCGCAACCTTGCCTGGAACCTCTGTGTAGTAGAAACGATAAAGAGAGCATCTTATTAGTCAGAATTCTTGCGGAGGGCTTACAGTAGAGGATCTTTATCCACTTTTCAAAACTATCACCAATATCAAACTTTCTTAAAACTTTAAACAGATAAGACCACTCCAATTGGTCAAATGCTTTCTCTGCATCAAGAGAAACGATAACCAGGTCATCTGCATGTGCATTGCGGGAGTAAATTATATTAAAAAGACGTCTAAGATTGGAAAAGGAGTGCCTATTTGGAATAAATCCAGTCTGATCGGGGTGAACAAGTTTATCAACTACAGACCTAAGCCTATTGGACAAAGCTTTAGCCAGAATGTTTTGGTCACATGTTAAAAGTGAAATTGGCCTATAGCTACTTACTTCTTCTGGATTTTTCCCCTTTTTAAGTAACACGGTTATGGTAGCCTCTTTAACGTAGGAGGTAGCATGCCAACAGTATTTGCATGAGTATACATTTTAAATAAATAAGGTGAAAAGAGATCACAGAAATGTTTGTAAAATTCACAAGAGTATCCATCAGGGCCAGGGGCTTTCGGCACTTCATTGACCTAATCGAATCTTGTATTTCAAAAACTGAAAGTTCTGCATTTAGGAAGTCACGGTCTTTCTGACCTAGTGTGGGGAGATCACAACTATCCAAGAAATTATCAGCAGCCAGGTCATTGATTGAGGCCCTGGAGGAGTATAATTCCTCATAGAACTGTTTGAATCTACTATTAATGTCCATATGAGATGTTAACATGACACCATTTTCTGACTTAATTTTACTTATAGTACGATCACTTTCCATTTTCCTAATTTGTCTAGCCAGCAATTTATGAGGTTTTTCACCAAATTCAAAAAAGGTTTGCTGCGTGAATAAGAATCCCCTAGCTATACGATCTGAAAGAATCTGATTGTATCTAAATCTTAATAAAAGGATCTTCTTATAAATCTCTATGGATGGATGCACTGCATTTTCTTTATCCAATCTATTAATTTGTTGTTCCAGATCTGCCAACTCAGCCCTTTTCTTTTTCTTTCTAGCAGCCTGAAAAGAAATAATACAACCCCTGATATAAGCTTTCATGGTCTCCCACAGTATCGAGGGGGACGTTCCAGGAAGATCATTCATCTCAAAGAAAAAAGAAATTTGTTTGGTTAAAAAATTACAATATTGAGGTTCCTTTAAAAGCTGTGGGTCCAGTCTCCATATCCTATCACAATGAGGCAAGTCAGCTAGATTTAAAGAGAATGAAAGAGGAGCATGATCTGAAATCACTATGTCATTATACATGACCTTACTGGCCAGAGGCACCAATTTAGCATCAGCCAAGAAATAATCAATTCTAGTATATACATTATGAACATTGGAATGGAAAGAGTACGCTCTGTCTCGAGGGTTAAAAATTCTCCAAACATCAAACAAATTTGAATTATTACAATATTCCTTCATAAAAATGCTGCAATTAGAAGGTGGTGCTCTACGAGATGATGATCTGTCCAAATAAGGATCTAAAACTAAATTTAGGTCACCCGCAATGAGTAAATTAGTTTGCGAGACATCAGGGATCTGAGCGAAAGCGTGTTTAAAAAATAAAGGTGAGTCTGTATTAGGACCATAAATATTAACCAGCGTTATGGGTAATGTATATAAATCTCCAACAACAATTAGATATCTTCCATCCTTATCTGCGATGGTTGTCTTATGGATGAATGGTGTGCCCTTTCTGAAGAGTATGGCCACCCCTCTTGATCTAACTGCACAAGTAGCATGATAGGTTTGACCAATCCATCTACATCTTAGTTTGATGTATTCATTTTTATTAAGGTGTGTTTCTTGAAGAAAAATTATGTCACTAGATAGCATCTTTAGGTGTGCCAAAACTTTGCAACCTTTTAACAGGGTTATTCAATCCTTTAACATTCCAAGTGACCATAGTTAATTGTCTCCCCTTATGCCGCTGCGTTAAGTTATCTTGCGTGGTGTAGACTCATACAATATGCATATAAACCCTATCAATGTGACATATATGGTCAAATACTGAATATAGATGTCCCAGAACAACCCTCCCTTTAACATATTCTTGCCTATACTAGGAGAAACCTTCAAAGTAAGGCGCGATCCCACTAAGGAAGTTACGAGAAAAAACAGAACAGAACACAGAACAGCAATAACAGGATACCAAAAGATAAACATGTGCCATGCTAACTTCCCTCACTAAACCCTTCTAAAAATAGAAGTTTAGAACAGCCCCGCAACAGGCATATATCTTGAAGTAAAAAATAATGTATATATAAAATAATAAAGATTTAAGAAAATAGACTTATTGGCAAATTAAAAATATGAGAAGAGATAAATAAAAATGTGGATCCATCCTATCCTATTTGTTTCAAAATAAACCAGAAGCCAACTTCAATAGAGATGGACATAAACTTCAATTAAAGGCAAAAAAAGCTCGGCAAACTCTTCAGCTTTCTTCGCAACCGTCTCTGTGCCTTTAAAAGTCACTCTCAGTTTCGCTGGAAATACTGTCCCATATCGCACTCCTGGCTTATCTCGAAGCATTGCTCTGGCTCTGTTAAACGCAGCTCTGCGCTTTGCCACCTCAGGCGTGAAGTCAGGGAAAACACGGATCCTCTTACCGTTAAACGTAAGATCCTTTCGTTCAACAGCTTTCCTAAGGATCGTTGTCACATCCTGAAAGTAATGCAGCTGCACTATAAGCGATCGCGGCAGCTCGGTGCCATCCGGTCGCTTACGTAAAGCCCTGTGAGCGCGATCAACTAGCGGGCAATCCTCAAGTGAAAACACGTCTTTCAGGAGTTCTGAAACAAAGGTGTTCATCTCTCTGCCCTTCTCAGACCCTTCTTTCAGCCCGGCTACTCGCACATTTTGTCTCCTAGATCGCCCCTCTAGATCCATGCACTTATCTGTAAGAAGATTCACTTCAGTACATAGGCGTTTCACCTCCGTTTGAAGTTTGGTTATGGCATCTGAAGAGTGATTTGCTGAGCGCTCTAGGTCGGCCAGAGTAGAACCATGTTGCGCGGACGTAGTCTGCAAGGCCAGAATGGCGACTTGAGTTTCAGATTTGAGAGCTGATATTTCACCTCTGATAGTTGTGGCCAAGTCTTCAATGCGCGTGTCAATCGTCTGACAAATCTCAACTTTGGTAGCTCATAGATCAGAACGTAACAAGTTAATGGCTTCCAGGACTGTAGCATCTGCCGACCGTTGCAAAGCTTCGCCCGGCGGAACATCGTCGTCAGGAGAGGTCGGTGCGACAGGGCCTGCCTCGTACTGCTTTTTGCCTTTTGAGGCTTGTGACTTAGAGCTCGCTTTCATCTTGAAGCCGATGAGTATCAACGAACCTTCAGCCAATCCAGCTTGCAAAAAAAGATATTGTTAAAAAGTCAATTTTACAACAATTTTGCGGGAGCTGCAGGGGAGTGCGACCTATTGACCCATAGCTCACTAGCGCCCCCCCGTAATATTTCATTTTCATGTGTAATATTTCATTTTCATATTGAATATTTCATTTTCATATTGAATATTTCATTTTCATATTTCATTTTCATATTGAATATTTCATTTTCATATAGAATATTTTTGCATGGATACTAGTCTCAATTTAGGCTAATTTTTCTAAAGCAGAAAATTTAAATTTTAAAAAAAAAAAAAAAAACTTTCAAAAAAAAAAAAAAAATTTATTTAATTTTCATTTTCAATTTTTTATTCCCAGGTACCTCGCTACTGGCATCTCTTTTTAAACTGGGATGTCCTGGTCACCGACTACATGGCAGTTCCCACCACAGAAGACTGGAAGGCCATTGAAGAGAAGTTTTACGACCACTGGGACTTTCCCAACTGTGTACGCTCCATCGATGGTAAGCATGTGCGCATGTGTGCCCCGAGCAACTCTGGGTCGATGTACTACAACTACAAGGGCACATATTCCATTGTGCTCTTGGCAGTTGTAGATGCAGAGTACTGCTTCTGTATCATCGATGTTGGGAGTTACAGCAGGATCAGCGAAG
Organism: Perca fluviatilis; assembly: GCF_010015445.1. Taxonomy (NCBI): domain Eukaryota; kingdom Metazoa; phylum Chordata; class Actinopteri; order Perciformes; family Percidae; genus Perca; species Perca fluviatilis. Next base: position 6,168,208 of record NC_053118.1, on the reverse strand, counting down.
GTGGTACTCTGTCCAACAGCGCCTTTGGCCAGGCCTTGCAGGATGGCACACTTGGGTTACCTCCTGCCAAACCCCTGCCTGGAGCTGACCACCTAGGGGCACAGCCGCATTTTTTTGTGGGTGATGAGGCCTTTCCGCTCCGCAGTAACCTGATGAGGCCCTTTCCCGGTGTCAACAACAGGCAGAGAATATTCAACTACAGGATGTCACGAGCCAGGATGATTGTTGAAAACACTTTTGGCATACTTGCTGCCCAGTGGCGCATGTACCATTCTGTGATCCACCTTGAGACCGCTAATGTAGAGGCCTGTGTGAAAGCCACCTGCATCCTGCACAATTTCATAAGGAGGACATCAAGTGCCAATGTGCAGAACATACGTGGAAATGCTGAGGAAGCTCGGGTACTTCAGGGCATCAACAGAGCAGGGAGCAACCATTCTGCACAGGAAGCAATACGTATGAGGGAGACCTTTGCCACATATTTCAATGCTGAGGGTGCCATTAACTGAAGATCCCCTCTACAAGTTTAAAACAAAGGCTATTTTAAGAGCCACCCAAATTTGAATAAAAAGCTAATATTTTACAAAATTTGTGTTGTCTCATAACCCACTCACACTGAAAATATACTAATTACACAAAAATAATGTTTCACTTATCCCATTTATCTTACACCAAGCAAGTCTCTCAACGGAACATGATCTATTTTATTTTAAAACAACATATAAGAACATATAACTTCAACATGTTAAAACAAACAACAGAAAGATAAAAAAGACTCAACTGACAACACTATTAAATGCAATACGGCCACTCATGGCCTCAGCTGCTGCTGCTCCTCCCTCTGCCTGCACTTTGCCACATATAGCCTATATATATTAAACTTAACTTCATCTCTCATGGCAGGAGAGAGAGACTGAAGCTGTGGCAACAGGCTATGGAGAAAGAGGTCATCAGGGTCATTTGGGGGAGAGGGAGGGGGTGTTGGAGGGGGCTGTCACTTTTTTCTATGGCACTAACTAAACATCTTTCAAAAGGTGCTGAGATCCCCCACCCTGGACCTCTTGCCTGTCGGCTGCTCGGTGGGTTGCCCTGGCTGGCGGCGGCCTGGGCTTTGGGCGCGACTGGGACCAGAGTCTGCCCTGCTGTTTACCGGCTGCGAAGCTGACTGGCTGGCTGGCTGACTGGCACCTCGGGGTGACTGGCTGACTTCAGCTGGGGGATGCTGGCTGACTTCATCTAGGGGAGGCTGGCTGACTTCAGCTTGGGGAGGCTGGCTGACTGGGAACTGGGAGGGTGTGACTGACTGGCACCTTGGATGGGTTGACTGACTGGCACCAGGGGACTGACTGGCACCGGGGGGTGGCTGGCTGACTGGCATCATGAGCTCCCTAGCCCCCTGGGTCATATTGCCACTGGTAGCCCTGTTCTCCATATAAGGGACTAGGAAGTGCATGATACCAGTGTATTTCCATGGCCTTGAACTCTCTGCTCCTGCACCACTTCTCTGCCTTTCCTTCACCTTCTGAACTTCCCGCCTGTATGCGTCTCTTAGGTTTTTCCATTTTCTTTTCCATTCTTCCATTGGAAATTGAGACAGCAAACATGTTGAACAGGTCAGATGCTGACTTGATCACTGAAAATCATACAGTTTACAGTCATAGCCCATAACCGGAGCCAATGAACCACCATTACAATATAATAAATAAGTCAACTAGGGGTTTAAAGGTACACATATTTCTACCAAAATTGTTTAGGTACAGGATATTAGGTTTGATACAGATGAGTACCAATACAGTATTTATCAGTAAGACTTTTTTGCTAATTTGAATTCCCACAAAAACATATTAAAGGAGAACTCTGGGCAATTTTTACGGTAATCTTGATCGCTATATGTATAATTTTTTAAAATATTAATATTAATATTTTTGAGGGGGGAATAAACTTCAATATTTCGCCGTGAAAGCATGAACTGTCCTCTGGAGGACATCCAACAGACCAGCGGGCGCCTGTGGATTGTTTTCGGCAGCAGCAGGCAAGGGAGGCGGGGAGGAAGTAGAAGGATGCCCGGTCGGGGCTGCTAGCCTGGCTAAGGAAACTACCACACAATTCGCCACTGCAGAGACTCATATTCACCAACGACAGCACACAAAATGGATATATATGCTACAAATACACATGGAACTGCTGCGTGATGATTATTACAGGAGCCTGGCTGAACACACTCACTCATCCCAGACGGCAGCTAGCAGCTAAGAGGGTAGGTGAATTTAAACAATGGCTAAGTTGCTAAACGCATCTTGTTGTCATGTAAGGGCCCTGTTCATGTTGCACAGACATTTTAATTGCATTTTGTGTCTGTTAAGAGGCACAAAGACACTCTTTATCTTATGCCCCCATAACTGCCGTTTTAGCTGAGTGGGAGCTCTCGGCATTAGCTGCAGCAGCTCCATGTTGCTAGCACCGATTCGGCTCGTTTTTTTTGCTATCGACAGTACTCATATACATATAGCGATCAAAATTAATGTAAAAATTGCCCGGAGTTCTCCTTTAAGTGGTGGACTATATGTAAGTTCAGACAATTAACATTTAATTAATTAACATTTGACACCCTTTTGAAATACTATTCCTGATATATGTTGAGCACCAGCAATATTGTCAGTGAATGTAGGCTGGCAGTACTTGCAAGCTAACGAAATTTTTCACAAGAGGTACTATATATACACAGTATATATATACCTGTCATTTCCATCACTTCTGAAACTCCATGCATCGTTTTTAATGTTGATGTCTCTGTACGAATCTAAAGTTAAATTGTACAGGACCGGGTACGTGGACACAACTAAAATAAGTTTTTCCTCCATTTTCTCACAGCTTTGTGGAACTAAAGTTTGATTGATTTGTTTCTTTGAACGTTTGACACGGTGACGCTTCTGTATCAGTAGTGCCTAGTATTAGTGTTAATTTCGTCAGACGAGACGAGACTAAATATGTTCGTCAACGACCTTTTTTTCCATGACTAAGACGAGACGATGACGAGACTGCGCCAATGTCCAAAAACGCTAAGACTAAATTAACATGCATTATTGTTGACGAAAAAAGACGAGACTAAAATGTTTTGCATAAAATAAAAACTAAGATAAAATCTCTCTTCATTTTCGTCAACAATTGTCTCTACTTTTTCATCATGAGATAGAATATTCAGCTGTTACTGAGACCCGGTGCTACAGCACCGACAGGTGCCCTAACGACCGTTATCTACCGGACCGAATAGCCTGCGCTTCTCTCTGATGCTCCTAAACGGACGTTAGAGTCAACCGAAACATCGCTGCACGGGGCGCTAGTTAACACTACACTTGGCAGCAGGTAACGTTAGCCTACCATTAGCTAGCAGTTGGATTTAACACAGTTAAAGTGATGGTTCGGAGTAATTCACCCTAGGGTCCTTTGCAAAATATTTTTTAATTTAACTTTTTTTTTAAAGTGCTGTAGTATAACTAGCAGGAGACAAGTAATAATTGAGGTAAGTTTGGAGACATTACCTTATTTAATCATTAAATTAATAAATATTTTTATTGTATCTCTTTTCGGTGTAGTAATTTGTAGACGGCCCTAAGCACTCGTCTAACTGCAGGTAGCAGCAGCAGCAACAGAGAGCTGAAGAGAGCAGGCCAGTGTTCATAAACTTCTGGTGTACTTACAAACTTTCCAATCCATCGTTTTATGAGTGCACAACCTATTTGTACTACTTGTAGACGTTTGGTATCATTTCGGGCATTATTAGTGGGGTAACTTACAAGATACAAACGTGGGTCCATTAGCCCCTGCGCTAAGCTATTCAGCTGATAACGCTACTCTAGCTAACTCTCCCAATGTTCGACCCAGGTGAAAAAAGCTTCTGAGGGGGTGTTTGGCTCGAGGTCATGGTGCAAAGGACCCTAGGTGAATTACTCCGAACCATCACTTTAAAATGCTGACAGCTAAACGGTGTAAAGGTTTGTCTCTATTTCCAACACGAGACGTACGACAGTCTGCAGCTGCCGTTGTCTGAAAAACAACACATGTTGCGTTCACTTGAAATACGCCTTGCCAGTTTCGTGCTGCATTTATTTTATTGTAAAATATCCTTTCCCCATGCAGTGGTTGTTTTTGTCGTTTACTGGTGAAATAAGGAAGAGGCTCAATATTTATATAACTTTATAGCATTTATTTATTTTTATAACTATTTGACTGAAATGGTTATCAGAAATAATTTATTTTAAAAAAGACTAAAATGTTTTGACTAAAACTTGACTAAAATGGCAAGACTTTTAGTCGACTAAAACTTGACTAACAAAAAATTTTGGCACAAGACTAAGACTAAATTAAAAATAGGTGACAAAATTAACACTACCTAGTATCTGCAAGAGGTCTCAAAAGTCACTTCAGAGGTATGTTAAGTTACAAGAACGATGTTTTTGGATTTAAAAGTATTTATTTCTCGATAAAAGTAACAAAATATGTGAGATAAAATGCCAAACCTATCAGATATATACAGAAATACGATGTCCTGAAGCGTTTTCCGCCATCTTGAATTATTTTCTTCGACTTGAGCCACTGACATACGTCACGCTGCCCTCACGCTGCCTTCACTCCGATTGGCAGTCGCTTTGTCGCATCGCTCAGCATTTGCATAAAATAGACTTCTTGTCTATTTCAGCCCCGCCTTGCTCATGGCAGCGGCGAGCTCGTCGCATGTCGCTGGCAAACGGCCACTCCCATTGAAAATGAATGGCAGCCTGTTGCTTTGTCTCTGTCTCTTGTAGCTAATGTGACTGTGGGGTCAGTGTGTGAGACGGATGACAGAACGGTAGCGGTGTGGACCTACACTGCGGGGCCGAATGCACAGACACAGACTAGCTACACGGAGGAAGACGGCTGGAAGAGCATTCAAGTGTGAGTCTATTGCTGGCGTTCATATCGTTTAGGTCGCTAGAAGTGCTAAAGTTAACTTTACAAGAGTTTTGTTTAGTAGAGGTAGTTAGAACTTCGTGGAGATTGAGGAGCGCCGGGTTGGAACGTTACCGCCACCCCTCCCCCGCTCCATGTGTGAACTGCACACTGTGTTTGTAGCTGTGGGCCATCCTGCATGCAGAGGGAAAACGGTGGCTTTTCCTCCGCTGGTGCAACGAGTACGTTAGGAAGTTTACCCTGTCAGCCATCAGACATCCTTCAAGTGCGATCTCTGCTGTTTGTGGGTACACACAAGATACTGTGCGCAGTCAGAGCCGAACTGTGAACTGGACTAACTGACGCCGCGCTTGTGCTCTCACACATACACCACACCAGCGCCTAGTGAACTGAACTGAACTGTACAGCGGCGCTGGTACGTAGGCGCCGGTACTTACACTGGTGCTCAACATATACACCTCATATTGCTGAAGACTGAGAAAAAGACAGAAACTGTCAGCTCATTCATATTGACAACACCCACACTGGAAAGTTTAATGACTGTTGAAGTTAACCATGAGAATGTTTTCATGTTATATGCCTGTCACGAGGTAGTCATATTTAGAGAAGGGTTATGGCCTGTGTGAAAGTTTAACTTTGTGGTCTTAAGTAGCCTGACCAGTGTCACTGAACGCAATAGCATGCTTGTTTCTTAGGATGTATGTTATCTCTACATGAAAAGGGTTGTGTTCATTAATGACTGTTGATAACAGTGAACTCACACAGTAAACAAAGGTGTTGATTCCTACAAGGTATTTTATTTCATGTTTCATCACCATATATTCAGATATATTACTTACCTGGGGGTAGGGGCACCTCACCTGTTTAGCAAGGTTTACGTAAAGCAGGGGCAGTGTCGGGTTCACTCAACATTTACCATATACACTGCACACACTTTACGGGGCCACCATATGATCTGAAGCCCGCTTTACTCTTCCTGAGAAGCTGATGCTAGTCCAGGCTACAGTGGACAACCTACTCATTTACTTGGACACTGAGGCCATAGGCATTGGGTGTGGGGGACCTAGATCCCGTCCCGCTCAGTCCTCCCCAGACTGTGTTACCCCTACAAGGCGGCGGCAGTCACTCCGACCGTCACATATGTATTCACAATGTATTCAACAATAACACCAGTACATAAAATGTACATATTATGATGAGCACAAATATGTAAACAGTCTACACAAGATGCCGCAGTAAGTGCTAAATGTGTTAGTAAGTGTACCAGGAAAAAACCTAAATAGCCAACAGACTAAAGAAGACATACATAAACAGGTGTTTTAAACTTTTTGAAGTCAATCGACTCACACAGTTGTGTAGACATCCCAGTATCAATACACATATTAACCCACGCTTCCTCACGCTTTTAGTGTCGCCGGTGAAAGCCCTCCTGTAGTGTTCTCTGTCCTGCGGTTGTCTCCGTCATACTGCCTGGCCCTGTATCCATACATCCATGCCCATAACGTTACCGGGGTTAGCTTCTGTTTCGGGGAAAGGGGGCTTTGAGTTCTCCTTGCCCTGTCACTGCTTGTTAAGGTAAACTAGGTTAGCCTCCTTGTGCGCGCTTTTCAAATGTACTTTCAAATTTGTGGGATTTTTCCCTTTAATAAATTATACTTATTTTACCACCTTCCATTGCGAGGCACTTGCTTTTATCTGACACAGTCATATCCAACCTGATCTCACAGAATTCCGTAAAATGAACACTTAACTTAACTCTAAATCCGTGGCAGTTTCATGGAATTGCAACAAAATCCGTTAAACTGCCACGGAATAATTCCGTTAAATGAACACGGATCGCCAACGGATCGTCAAATTCCGTGATGGGCCCACGGAAGAATTCCGTGAAATGAACATGGATTGCCGAAAAAGAAACACAGGCTTACGTGACACGCAAGAAGAACAGAGCGGTTGGGTTCAGGAAAAGGTCGTGGGTGGGCTTACGGTTCTGTGACACACGCGGGACATGCTTACCTGACGCGCAAGAAGAACGGAGCGGTTGGGTTCAGGAAAAGGTCGTGGGTGGGCTTACGGTTCTGTGACACACGCGGGACATGCTTATAAAAAAAAATAAAAAATACACAACTGACAAACGCCACACACGGGATGCGAACTCCGGTCTCCTCGATGAAAGTTCTGTGTTTTACCCATCCACCACCCCAACCAACCTCCTTATGCGGAATTCCGGCCTTGCATACTGCTCACTACCGTGCTACGTCATCTTCTCATTGACTTTATATTGGCATTGTTTTCCGTGGTGGCCACACGGAATTTTCACACATTCCGTACCACCACCACGGAATGAACTGTTACCAGTCCGTGCCCATTTTACGGAATTCAGTGAGACCAGTCTGTCATATCAAATAGGACTCTGCCGCTTTCTGCCGACTTTCGGTACTTCCATGATGCCAGGCGAGGGCATAGGTGAGGGGCACGGACATGTTGTGTTCAATTTAACGTGGAATGTTGGAATTTCTGGGTTCCCAGTGTCTACGGCATAGACTGAATAAAACAGGTAGAAACCGGGTAACCAATGGGTGTCGTGGTAGTGGTGGCCTAAAGGTTAGAGGAGCGGGAGGTCGTCGGTTCAATCCCCAGACTGACAGGATAAAAATCTGGGTGGGGAAAGTGAAAGAACAGTGCTTTGTCCCTCCCTCATTACCACCACTGTGTGAACTGTGTGAATGTGACAGGTCGTTGTTGCAAATCGACTTACCTGGATAAATAAATAAAGGTTTATATAACCTGTGCCGAGTCCGGCTTTTCAGCTAGCTACTGTATGTAGCTACTGTATGTAGCTAGCTACTGAACTGCACATTTCTCACTGCAGTTCTACTGAATCAGGGGCTAGGGTAAACGTACCCATTAAGCCCAGGCACAATTTAAGCCCACTTGCAACTTTGAAGTCAATTTAAAAAAAAAGAGGTGGCTGTTTTACGCTACTCATTATTTCATCTAATCTAACAAGTTCTTAATTACACATCAGTTTTTGTTGAGAACCAATCACATTTGTCAATGCTGAGATATGCCAGCCTACATCAGTGCAGTCTCAAGGAGGCTCACATAAAGTCGCCTCAAAACTTTTGGGACCCCTCAGAAGGAATCTATTTTCAACAATTTACATCCACTAACTTGGTAAGTACATTCATATTATGGAAATTGAGAGATTAATGATTTGATTGTTGTGTATTATCAAGTAGTTTTTTGCCAATTTGTACTATTTGATTTCATTTGGAAAGATGGGTTTTGCTAGTTAGCGTAGCGAGCTAATCACAAGGTCAAAATATAACCATACTGATAGATACACTGCCGAAGGATTAAAAATGTTAAGTATGTACACTAAATGTTTTCTGATTCATTTTACATCAATCTACAAATTAAGACACAATAAATGGTTTGGGTGGGCTAAATATTTTTTAAAATGCCTTTTTTTCAAGGTGGGCTTAAATGGTACAGTGAGCTAAAAAGCAGGTAGTGCAAGCCAACTTTGAATGAAAATACCTTGATAATTCTGAAAGTTTGGCAACAGAGAGACAACTATGATGGGAAGTTTACAGCATATTTAGGCTCCAGGCATATCTTTATAAATTTATTTCATTTTGGTGTTAACATATCATCTTTATTTCCCTGGTAGTCACTGTAGAACCATTTAAGCCCAGTATGTTCCATTTAAGCCCATCTCATGTGTTTCAATAGGAAATTCCTGAAATTATGAGTTTGATAGGAATTTCCGATGTAAAGATTTGTAATTTTGTCATTTTTACTGTAATCCTGTGACTTTGATGTTCTTTTACCTTACTGACGTCATTAACAAGAGTACATCACAGATCACACACTGGCCAGAAGTATTGTTATGTAACCTAATTTGCATAATCATTTGTTTACAGTGAGAAAAATGACATCAAAAAGGAAGAATTACAGCAGTTGTCCTAAAATCATCAGGCACGTCAGAGGTTGATACTTTGCCGGGCTAACCTGCAGGGTGCTGACCCTTTTCACCTGGCAAACCACCAAGAAATCAAAATGCTGTACTTTATGAGCTGTTTTGCAAGTCATGTTTGATATCTGATGTTAAAATGTTATTAGTGCAGGTGATTATGAGTTGGCAAAAGCATGCCAACAAACTTTTTTTTAAATACTTAATTTAATGTAACGTAAATGTTAATGTAAGGTTAATGACTTAGTGTCAGGGTTTTTACTACTTTTAAAATTGTTATATTATGAACATTAAAAAAATAAATAAAACCTATGAATGTAACTTATCAGAATAATAATTGTAGTCTTATCTTTTTTCACAAGTTGCTCTTCAAGTCATGTTTGTGGTGATGATGGTCGTTATTGGTTCAAGTGGCAAATTGGCTAAAGCAAGCCAAACATAACATGAAATGTTTTTTTTAGATACTTGTTAATGTAAGACATATTATTGAATAAATATTTGGTGTTTTCACTAACTATAAAATAATAATTACTTATATTTTGTCAATCATTTTTGTTGTGGGCTTATTTGGAACACATGTGGGCTTAAATGGTGCCACGGTACCAATTAAGCCCATGCCAGACTTTTGACTTTATTCATAAAATATCTTTATTTTATATGATAAAAAATACACAAATAAATACATTTATTTTCAAATGAGAGATTAATCTTACATTTTAAGAAATGATTATGTTAATAAACTATGTTAGTATGTAGGAAAAATAACTGAACACAGATTTTGGTGGGCTTAATGGGTACGTTTACCCATATGATGTCGTATCAAAACTACTGTTGATGAAAAGATCCATTCCCACTATTCAGGACCCTCTCCCAAGCATTGAAATAGTGAGTAAAAAACAATTTCATAACGTAGATTACTAACAGTAGATCATTTCGTTTTTCCTAATGGTTGGTTAGCTGGCTGGTTAGCTAGCTGTCTTTTACACACGGTTTATCCCTGTGTGTGTGTGGGGAGGTGGTGACTGTGCACATTATAACTATATAACCTAGTTGGCTACTGAACTAACTAACGTTAGTGCTGTAGCTAAGTTAACTGTATAGTAACGTTACAGCAAACAACAGTGATGTCACCTACTATTATAGTTTGTTTGTAATATTGTTAATCTCGGGCCAAGAGGAAACTAGAGATAGTCTGTGACTGATTGTGTGAGTGCATCACATCGTCTTTTAGCAAGATGGCGGAGCGCGTATCCTCAGCGTATCGGTGTTGGTGCTCTCGTCAGGTTCAAGTCCGTTTTTTAGGGGCAAAAGCGCCCCGAAGTCCCCTGGAGGCGCTAGCAGCTTTTTTGCTCCACGCTGCTGTGAGACAGGACGCGCCTCACCTCACCATTTGCAGCGTCTGATATACAGTATTTTCTTGGTGAGGGAATCTGGCAAGAAAGTATACTAATACTATGTTATAAACGATATAAATAAATGATTACCTTATTGATATACATGACCGATTCTGTGCAATGCGTCCCCTGCTTGCCAACCCTTTTGATTTTCCTTTCTCTCTCCCTTCTGTCTTTGCAATATATGTTATAAGCTCTACATGTGATTAACCTAGGTAGTTAGCTATTATTTATTATATTCACATATATCTGTATTGCATCTAACTTGTTAAATACCTTCTTATACTGCACTGTTTGCACTGCCACTGTTTAGTGTTATTTGCCTCATCCAAGTGCCTTTATTTGTCATTTATGTTATAGTAGATAGAGGACTCTACCTCATCATATATGTTTTTTTCTTGTGTTCTGCTGGTCTCTGAGTTACCACTATGGATGCACCGAATATTCGGCCACCGAAAATTTTCGGCCGAAAATGGCCCAAAAGGGCATTTTCGGTTTTCGGCCGAAATACTTTTATCACCGATACAATACGGCCGGAATGTTGTGATGACGCAAACAGAAACCACGACCTGCACGTGTGTCAGTACCCGTTCCACCTGCAAAGCGTCTCCTAAGCAAAGAGGTTGAGATCTATTCGGATCCTCTGCACTTCATCGCGACTGTACTTGATTCGCGTTATAAAGACCATTACTTGGATGCGGAAATAAAGCAGGGCGCACGTGAAATCAGGATGGATCCCGCGTGGAGACGGAGACGGAGCGCGCACGGAGTAGCGATCAGCGCAGGAGGAGATCAGAGCGCAGAAAAAAAGACTTGTCTCTCTGCACCAGATGAGGGGCATGCACCCTCGTTGTCTGATATGTTCAGTGAAATCCTGCAAGAAAGTGCCTCAAATAATAATAATAATAATATAAGCTATTCTGTTCTTAGTCACATACAGTATATAGTAGCCTATCAGATTGTAGCCATATTTCTGCTAGATATTTTTTTAATTAAACTTTAATATTAATGTATACAATTGCAATGCCTTGATTTTAGTAAAGTTAGTACACAGTCATAACCATAAATGCAATGGTACTAATAATTGGCTTAATTTCTTTCGGTGTTTCGGTTTTCGGTCTTGGTTTCCTCTTTTTCGGTTTTCGGTTTCAGCCAAGAATTTTCATTTCGGTGCATTGCTAGTTACCACACTTTTTGTTGTATGCCTACAATGAAAAATTAAATGTCTTATACTATCACACTGTCTCCTTCCCATTTCCTAACATATGTGAATGTATTCTTAGGGAGCCATTAGACCTGTTTCCCAGGCCAGTACCTCCCGGATTATTGGCTGCCAGACTGACCCCCTTCCTGAAAGATCTGTTGGAACCCAACTATCCAAGGACACTACTAAGACTCACGTCAGAAGCAGAGGTTTGTGAAATTGAATTTTTGTAAATGTTAGTTTACCTGTTGTATTTTATTTACATTTGTATTTATAAGCTGATAAGTCAAAAGTAATCATTTGAATGATTACTGGTAATAGTTATTCCCAAATTATATATCTATGGACTTTACAGTATATTCCCATTGCAGTTGAAAGAGGGAAAGAGAACCTTATCAGTGAGACAGTACATAATGTGGGCAGACATATAACATTGATCTTAGAGCCTGTATACAGATATATTGTCCTATGCACTACATGATATGTATTTATGTATCATGATAGTATTTTATGTTTGTTATTACTGCTATTTCAAATGAGTCACAGTCTACATACTATCTGACCAGATTATTTAAAAAACTACAAAAATAAGTTTTGATCTGTGCCATTTGCTCAGGTAGCTTAGCACAGTGTGTAGACTTCTCTTTCTTTGTACAGTAATAAAATACACACCCATTACATAATTTGCATTGTTGTTGTTGAAGACTCTATCTCTCAGTATTCCACTTCAATGAGAATGCCAACCGGCCACAGTCAACAAGTGCCTTGGGAGATCCTGCCCTTAAACTGGCCTTCCCTAAAGCGAAGAAATGGGGATACAGCCTCAAATGAGGGGAAATTGAGCCGACATTCTGTAAGTAAATTATCACAACAACATGCAACATTAATTCAATTTTATTTTATTGATAGTGTCAAATCATAACAGAGGTTTTCTCAGGGCACTTCATGTAGAGCAGGTACAATCACAAACATCTACCAGAGCCGCATATTTTACATCAGAAGAGCAAACTATAATTCTACATAAATATGAAGAACACAGACACTATTTTACAGGCAAAACACAATACAGTCGCTGCTTCCTAAAACATGAGGACAGCTGGCAAAAAAAAGCAGACGCAGTAAATACGCAAATCACAACGCTTAATATCACTTCTCCATCAGTCAGGACCAAGATCTGACCATAATTACACTGTGCTTTCCATAAACTGCTTTAAACTATTATCTTAGTTGCAACCCCAACAGTGGTAAGATATCGTGAGAGCAAATAAATTATATAACAACATAATTCAGACCGCAACACACGGCTCAAGAAGCCGACAAATAGCCCTGTACGTAATTACCTCCGCTGAAAATCTATATCTTTCATAACAAGTGATCCACAGTCGTGATACACAAAACCCTGGGTTGAACCTGAAGTTACCTCGTTAATGCCAAATCTTGCATCGTATTGCTATTGTTTTTATTAGTCATATTTCTATTATTATCTCTTCCTTTCTTGTTGATGAAAGTTTCTCTCTGCAAAATAATTAATTCATATGTTACACTTAAAATGATTTTACATTAAACATTTATTTCTGTAAAAATACAGATACAGTTAAGGTCAGGATCACTCTCTGTAGCGTACACACTTAAACTGGTTCATCACGTATTGGCGATTACTTCTACTGTCAGCATTAGCTACTGATGCCCAGTGTATTGTAAAGACTAGAGCGCCCTCTGCTGACATGCTGAGCTTAGCAGGAACAACCTCACCCATTCAAACACATGTACTCAAATGACCCTGTGACCAGACACTGATACAGAGAAGTAATAAAATAGTTTATTTATGTTTTGAGTCCTTGGGTTCTAATCAGTTCAATTATTAAAACGGGGGCTAATATTTGTCTGTCTTGTACAACACACCGGGTCACACATACATTTAGTAAATTGCTATTAAACATTACATGTTAATAAATAAATAAATTAAAACATAATTCTTTCATTCCACAGGCTATGTGTTGTCCCTGACCCAGCACCTTTTACTGAAGAGCTGCAGAAGATCACCATTCCAGAGGATCTTAGCACTGGGCCAGTCAGAGCTCAGATTGTTGCAACTGTTATTATCAGACTACTTCTACTACAGTTCATATCACTACTGAACAGTAGGTTCTGTCCCAGGTTTCTGCCTGTTAAAAGGAAGTTTTTCCTCGCCACTGTCACACCAAATGCTTGCTCTTGGGGGAATTGTTGGGTCTCTTTAAATAAAATTGAATTGAACATTTGTATGCTTCTGTTGCCAATTGTTTCTCTGCTGTGGCCCTCACACGTCTTGGTGTTGTAAAACAGGAATTATAGAGTGTGGTCTAGACCTACTCTATCTGTAAAGTGTCTCGAGATAACTTATGTTATGATTTGATACTATAAATAAAATTGAATTGAATTGAATTCAACCTTGGGCGGCATCCGCTCACAATGTCCACATGTGCAGCTGTAGTAACATTAAACATCAACTGAAGCATGAAACAGGAAAAGTACGTCAATTGGTTTAATTCAATGAAAACAATTTGAATGCATTTGTAAACAAAAATTCACTTTAATACTTGATCTGGGTGTTTTCAAATATTTAGTACTGACTGGAGAATGTATATGAACGTTATGTTTGAACATTACATATGAACAACATTGCAAAGACCGAGGTAAGAACATTAATATCTGTAGTAATTTCCTTCATATTCATAAATTCTGGTACATTTTATGAAACTACAAATAAGGTCGTACTATATCGTCTACCGGCGGTCCCAGGGGAACTTCATGCTGCTGACACGCTGCCTTTTCCAGGCAACAGCGGTGCACAGAGAGCCGGGGATAAGAGTAGGTGGGCGTGTGTTAGGTAACGTTATGTGCCATGCACCGGAACATAAACACAGACACATCACTGACAGTATGATAATAACATGAAAACACATCTAAAGTGTTACATACTAAAATAAAAACACAATCAACTTACCACTCTGAAATGTCCTGCTGACCTCTTCTAAAAGAAAATAATTGGTCCTCTTCGCCTGAATCCTCAGAACTTGAGTATTCAGGATCTAACTGGTAAGGTCTTGCAGATCCCGCTGCCATGTTCATAGTAGGATTCTGATTCCAGGCCGCATTCTATGTTTATCTGTGCTTAGCCAATCAGAGCATTCTGTGTTTATCTGTGCTTATACCATGGTCTGGGTGAATACTTGATTCTGATTGGCTGCAGGGTGTCCATTAAAAAGTGATGTAGGACACCTACTAAAGGAGTTCGGTGAAACTGTTTACTGTTCTATATGAATGCGCTACATTAAATCAAAAAGGAAATGTGGATTTATTATTTCCAAATCGTCCTCTGAACACCACAGGATGGCGCTAAAACACACAGGCTGCAAGAAGTCAGTTCTACTGGCCCTCTGGACTGACTCAGTTTCACAGCGAATAACGTTATCTCACATCCCGTTCACTGTTCAGCTCGCTGCTTCAGGCTGCGCCGCTGCAGCCGACAGTAACGCTACACATCGCGGATCAAATTCTTCGTAAAAGTCGTTATATTGTTTTGGGGACAATGACATGGCTGGATAGCTAGCTTGTCTTGTTGGTCAACATACTGTCAATTACTGTCAGATTCTGCCCTTACTTAAAGCTTAGTAACCCCAACTTGTTGTCGGTCCCTCACACGATAGTTTGTTTCTTTTCTTTTTATTCCGTACAAGCGAGAGTGGGGCTCTCCGGTAAACTTCGGCGTACCTTACTTTTGGGCCCCACTTCACACACTTTCTTCCTGTTTTTACCCCACCCCCCTCACACCGGATAGGCTATTTTGACCTTAACGCTCTACTCCTGATAGGGCTATACACCCGTCACAAGTGATGTGGGGCATTAACTATCTGTACCGTTACACAAATATAAGTTTAAGTGTCACCATATAGGACCTTTAAGTAAAGACATCTATATAGGCTATGCTTACGAGCCATAATGGCCTTGGTTGCCATCTCACTGAATTTGTTTTTATTGTTAGGGTAGCTAACAAAAGACTGGTTAGCCTAGTGGGTAGCGCTAACAAACGATTTTGCAGCTAACACACAATGGACACGATATTCAGTAATTTTGGTGAATAATAAGCAAAGATCACCGATTCAGCCTTAAAGCCTGTTCACATTAGTTGTGGATGTTTAAAAGAACCTATAGCCTACTACAAGCATAGCCTAGCTATAGGTCTACTAGCCTACCCAGCTTGTCTGACACGTCTCATGTTGTCAGAATGTCAGTGTAAACAAAACAAAAACTTTTATGTTTAGCCTATACATATTTAACAGATTAACATGACATCAACAGCAGTTTACTTTTACAATTTTACTTGTATAATGCACTTACCAATAATCACAAAGACGGTGCAGCCTGCAGTCTTCCGCTCTGCATTTCAAATAGAGTTGCGGGTTTATGCAGGAAAAAAGCGTTCCGTTAGTTGTAGCGCGTCCGGTCTGCGCAACTCCCGTGGATCCGGCCCACATCATGATGTATTAGAACGGGCCCACACCCGCCGAGCGAACTCAATTCAGTTGTGGCGTGTCCGGTCTGGCCCACACCCGCTGGGCGGACTCATTTCAGTTGTGGCGCGTCCGGTCTGCGCAGCTCCCGTGGATCCGACCCGCACTTGCCGGGCGGACTTGTGGCGCGTCTGGTCTGCGCAGCTGCCCCGGATCTGCGTCGCACCCGCCGGACGGACAGACTGTCACGGTGCAGATCCACTTGTCCGTGCGACGCTTCTGTCGCGTCGCGCCCCGCTCTATTCCTATGGGTGACGTCAAGCGACTTCAACGCTCCTGCAAAGCAACTGCATGGCCTATTTCTCGCTTAAAATGTTTTCAGAAACACATTTCGGTGAACTATTTTTGTATAATACGAGATCGTATTCTCAACGAGCCGCCATGACACTCTGTTGAAATTCTCGAGTAGCCACACCCACGTCACGCGTTCGTCCAATCAGCTGCTGGTTAGGGGCGTGGAGCATCAACCATGGCTATATGACGTCGCGACACCACCCGACAGTCGTGTCGCAAAAGTGGATCTGTACCGTCACGGTGCAGATCGACTTGTCCGTGCGACGGTTCTGTCGCGTCGCGCCCCGCTCTATTCCTATGGGTGACGTCAAGCGACTTCAACGCTCCTGCAAAGCATTCCGGGAAGGCGGCGCTACATTTGAAAAAATGCTGCGCGTCAAAAAGCTCGCCGATGCCCAGCTTTATGCAAATGAATCGCGTTGAACGCGACGCGACTATCCAGTAGAAGTAGACGAAAATCTTTCAAACTGACCTTTGTTGATCTGAAATGAACACATATTCAGCAACTGCATGGCCTATTTCTCGCTTAAAATGTTTTCAGAAACACATTTCGGTGAACTATTTTTGTATAATACGAGATCGTATTCTCAACGAGCCGCCATGACACTCTGTTGAAATTCTCGAGTAGACACACCCACGTCACGCGTTTGTTCAATCAGCTGCTGGTTAGGGGCGTGGAGCATCAACCATGGCTATATGACGTCGCGACACCACCCGACAGTCGTGTCGCAAAAGTGGATCTGTACCGTCATACTCAGAAGCTACAGACAAGTCTGGCGCAAAGTTGGTGCATATCTGCATACTGAGAGTGACTGCTGCGCGAATCTGCTGATTCGAAAACGGATCTGGCACAGATGTAAATGCTGTCTGGGCAGATGTTGCATCGCAGGCAGAAGCTGTGAAGAGTTCAGCTCGGAGTCGGTCGAGAAGAAAAGAGGGTAAGATTAGATCCGTTTGGTTAATGTGAATATTTTTCAGGTGCATTCATAGATGTGTTGTGTCCATAAGCAGTGCATTGCGCAGTACTGATTGTCTTTATTGATTGATTATACAGCTGCTGGAAGTGTGTGCTGGCTGCGGGTGAGGTGGGCATTTGGAAGTGCGCCACCATAGACATACAGGACAACGCACCACAGACGTCTGCAAAATGGACCGAATTCAGACAGAATGCTGCCGGTTACCTATAGTTCCGAGCTGGCCGCGGGTTAGATGTGGACGGTGCTGCTTCTCGTGAGCGTGGGATATTTGTTGTGTGTGCTGTGTGTCTCCTATGCTTTGTACATAATTTTTTTCTGATTGCGTTTGTGTTTTGTGTCAATAAAGCTCTATCTTTCAATAAACAGCACATTCCTGGCAAATCATTTTAATTAGGATAACCATGACATGAATATACAACATATCATATATGAAATATATATATATATATATATATATATATATATATATATATATATTTCATATATGATATGTTGTATATTATATATATATCATTTTATATCATTTTATTATTATTATAATAATAATGGCCCAGGTTGACCAATAGCCTAACCCATGACAGACCTGTCACCCAATCCCGAGAGATTTTTCTTGTTTAAAAGTAGTGGTTTCATCCAATAGTGAGTGAGGAAATTCCAGCCAGGCCAGACGTTCTCTGACCAGGCGCCTATTCATGTTCTAATTAGATCCATTAACACCTCCGAGGGGGCTCTCCACATACGTCATGGTTTGTTTGCACACAGACGAACGTGACGTTCGCAGCCTGTAAATTGTCGATAACTGCCGAAAATTAGGGGGATTTCCGGGCGTTTACAGGCATTTACGGGGACGGAAATCCCACTTTTCATGCAGTGCAACTCATGAAGTGGATGTATAGGCAGCGGATGCTGCCAAGGTACACCATATGCTTTAAGAGCTGCTCTTAGCTGTAAATAAAAAAAAGGAAGTGCCTGGCAGATTAATCCGTGTGTCATTCATTCTTTTCATATTCAATTGAGATTCCAAAATCGGAAAATGAAAAAATGGTTCGTTATTTCGTTATTCGTTCACGAATCTGATACCAAAAAATGAATAACGGGTCATTTTTCGTACTTTCGATTTAATGCTCAGATCAAAAATAGGAAATTAAATAACGGGCCACGGACCGATTTTGATTTGGATATTTAATTTGTTCGATTTGTGTGAACCGGAAGTTATGGTCTTCTTCGTGTGTTGCACTTGGAAGTTTACCGCAATTTGGAAAACAGTTAAAAGAAGCCTAGAAAACCTCAATCATTGTAAGTTAATGACTCAGTATTTCTTGAGTAATTTCGTATTGACACCATGGCCACACTGGAACCATATGCTGATTTAATTAAAGACTTATTTGAAACTGGCAAGACACATGTAGAGATTTCCACAACGCTGCAGCAGATGGGTATCCAGTGATGTTCTGAAATGAGTGTGAGAAGATTCTGTGTTCAGCACAACCTTAAGCGAAAAAGACATGTATCGGACACAGAACTCGAAAGGGCTGTGGTTGGATCAATATATGAAGTAAGTTTTTTTATGTAGGTTTTCACATTTTATATCCTGCCCGTCTTTCAAATGTTGTAGCGAATAACTGTATTATTCTTAACAGACGGGCCCATTTTATGGCCGCAAGTTCATGACTGGATATCTGTCTTCAATGGGAGTGCATGCAGGAGAATGTAGAGTTGGGAAAATCCTCAGAGAGATTCATCAGCCATACCACAAATTCCGACGCCAGGTAAGTCATATGCTAAGAATGAAGTAGGCCTGCAGTACATGATGTTGTATGCATATAAGAATTTCTTTGATGTAGAAATGGTTGGTGAATATTCTGGGCTGAAAATATAAAAAATGTCTTCAGGGTGCTCGTAATCTAAATCCCATCCCGTATAATGCGGAATATATGGGTAGTGATGGTCAAATGAAGCTTCGTGAACCACTGTCTTTATTTTCTGAGCTCACTAGATGGCACTCTGTTCAAAGAAAAAGGTTAAAGGAATGGCAATTCAGTGTGTTTTCAACCATTTGTTGAACAGAGAGCGCCATCTTGTGAGCTCAGAAAATAAAGACAGTGGTTCGCGAAACTTCATTTGATCATCACTATATATGGACCATAAAATTCACATGGACCAAAACGAGAAGCTTGTGATGTTTGGAGTGACACACGTCGTGGCAGTTGATGGCTACAGCGGCAAAATTGTTGCCAATGCCACCATGCCAGTGAAAAACAACCTTGTTATTTATGAGGAAGTTTACAGGTACAGTAAATATATTCAGAACGTTTTGTCATAATATTTTCTGTGCAATGTATATTCTCTTTTCATTGAATGTAATTTTATTATTGGATCAGTTAAGTTCAGTGCAGCCCTTTGCAACATGTACACATTGTTTTATCCCAGATCTGCAGTGGTTAACCATGGGATGTGGGACCAACTCAGGGTCAACCATGGTAGGGAGTTTTACATGTGCTTGTACATGCAAGAGATGCTGTCAAGACATAGACACAACCCTAGCAGGCCACCATACATTCAAACAATATCAACAAGGGTGAGGTTTTTGAGTACAACTAATATAATCAAATGCTTTTTTTATTCTAACAAGGAGTGAAAGCATTTAAAATGGGAATTAATTAATTTTCATTCCATCTGAAATCGTGTTTTGTGTTCAACAGAATCTTCGAGTAGAAAGGATTTGACCCGAGGTGAACAATCGCGTTAACTACCCATTGAAACAGGCCCTGGTACACCTGCTGGACCAAGAAGTCCTCAACATGGAGGACAATATGACTAAATTCTGCATTTCAAACCTGACATGTCAATTAAGCCAAATTGGACTAGGCAGAGTGGTGCAATCGGTGAATGCACACAGGATCCCAGGTATGCTAAACTGAATATGTACAACCCTTTGAAGCAGTTATTTTTTCACACTCCAACCACATAGAGCATGAATGGCATTGCTTTGTTAGTTATTTGTTTCCTTGTTTTAGGACGTGGGATACCCAATGAACTCGCAGCAGGTGGCTGTCCAGCTAAAATCTCTGAAGAGCTGCTGCCCAATGCCTCTGTTGTGGCAAACATGTATGAGCAAGAGTTTGGATCCTTGCTGACTTGGGTGTCAGTTTTTGGAACTGACCCATTTTCATCTGAGGAGGATAGATGTCATGTAGAACAAGACATTGCAGAAAACTACCCTGACATCTCTCTTCTTTTCAATCATGTGGTAAACAATGACTATACACCTTTCCAAGATGCTCCGGACAAGACGGCATTTATTACTTTGCCGCATCCCGGACAGCTCCTGCTGGCGTGCGCCAGGCAAATCCGCCGTCATAATAGCAATCCGCCACGGAACAATACGCCTGCTCTTAAAGGGAATGTGAGATGACGCTCTGATTGGTTATTTTCACGTTACGCCCAAACCACACCTAGCTACTTCAGACTAACCCATTTAAGATCCGCCCACAAAGCTACTTGCGTTTTGCGTTTCATACTTGCGTTTCAGATCGTTAAAATAGGGCCCCTAGTATTTAATAGCCAAATGGTTTTATGCACAATGTAACCTGCTGTTACTTCCATAATCTGGGATTCTAATTCATCATTCAGAATTATTTTTGATTAACACATTAATCAAAGTCAAAGTCCATAAATAATATCGACCCTAAATCTCATGCAGTCCTAGAAACTGGACAGAAAAAGAATTGCAACATCTACACCAAAATCAGTCAAAGGTAAATAGTTGTGTATGAGATTCTCTATAAAGTCTTTCCCTGGAACAATTTGTGACTATTTGTAATGGGGCCTATATTGGCAAAACATCTTACAGTTACTCCTCACCTATGAATTTAAGAGAACATACAAATATGCGACCATAATAATGTGCATTTTCCAAATTAAGTACCTCAGTCTCCTCTTTTTACTAGCTTGTAACTGCAAGAAGTGTTCTTCCTGCACAGCAAATACTTTCCTTGCATTTTGCTTCCAAAATGCTGATCCTGTATAGAAAATAGTCCATTAATTGTGCAAATGGCATGTCTCAGGAGATGGGCAATAACTCCTACTACAAATAAGTTAATTTGAAGCATACATAAAAAGTATGCTGGATTTATATGTACTATTTCCTATTTCTTTCATATAAACAATACAAAGTGTTCAGCTATACCTCAGGTTCCTTCCGAGTCCAAGATTTTGTTTCCCTGGCCGTCAGTGAGGATGCGTGAATCCTCTTGTTCAAGGGCATCATTGACTTTGTTTTGGATGCTCATAACAGAAGCCTCAAATTCCGAGAAACGCAGAGTCAGTGTTGTGCTAGTCTCCAACTTGCCATCCACAAGTTCAGCGATGAAGATGTTCCTGTATATTGATAATAGAACACATTTATTTTACTCATTGTTAGGCCTTATTTGTATAATACAGACATATTCGATAACATAATGCTAAAGTCACACTTGTGAATAAATGTTAGTTATGGCTAGCATTAACAAGCAGAGCATTGCCTTGGACACAACTGTAATCATACAGTACAACTGTCACCTTTGGAATGTTTTTGTCAGCGTAGCTCTTGGATTTGATGAAGCCCTTGCAGCAGAACCTGCAGCAGCGCTGGGTGGGCGGTGGAAAGAAAAGCGGGTAGGGTTGTGTGTTACTGCCACACGAGTCCTCCACGCTGCTCCCGCCGTGCACCTTGTAATGCCCCCTTACTGTGAGGTCTAAAGTGCTAAAATGGCCATCAGGCCCAGGAAATAGTGCTACATGTAGAGACTGGGGCCATGTACCTTTGCAAATGTAAACAGTGAAGGAAGGGGTTCAGTACAACGTTAGTAGCGTTAGTTATAAAATAAAGTAACGTTAGCTAACAGTTAATGTTACGTCAGTGGAATTTTACAGAATACTTATTAGATGAAACTACCTGGAATTACCTGGAAGATCCTGGCGATTCTTTCTGTAGTCATGTCGTTTTCCTTGACAGTCACCTGTTTACTTCCTCTGTAGTGATGACGAACTGACCGAAGAGCCGGTTATTAACCCGATTCGTGTCACTGAGCCGGGAGAATCGAGTGCCATACGTCAATGAACCGACTCACTCCTGTTTTTTACCTCATTAGCGCCTCCACTGGAGTGGTGGTAGAATCAATCAGGAAATGGGCTACCTCGAGCAGCACGATTCATTGGACCGAAAGAGTTGTTAAGAGAGTAGAGACCGTGCACCCGGCTACTGCCGAGAGTCTGCACTGCCGAGAGTCGAGACCGAATGTAACCGTTAACAACCGCTCGAGTATATAAGCAAACGGTTTGTCTAACGGTTCTCGGCAAGTTTGAGTTATTAACCAAGCCTTGTTTCTGATGCATCTTAGGTGATTGTGTTCGGAAATTCACACATTATTGATTGGGAAGTGCATCACATACAAATACACATGTTATCTTAGTTATGTTAAGTTAAATGTTAGAGAAGTCAATGTTACAGGCTGTCACGAGCAGACCGGGCGGGCACCCGGCTACTGCCGAGACCGGGAGTCGAGACCGAATGTAACCGTTAACAACCGCTCGAGTATATAAGCAAACGGTTTGTCTAACGGTTCTCGGCAAGTTTGAGTTATTAACCAAGCCTCGTTTCTGATGCATCTTAGGTGATTGTGTTCGGAAATTCACACATTATTGATTGGGAAGTGCATCACATTCAAATACACATGTTATCTTAGTTATGTTAAGTTAAATGTTAGAGAAGTGAATGTTACCGGCTGTCACGAGCAGACCGGGCGGGCACCCGGCTACTGCCGAGACCGGGAGTAGCCAGATGCCGCAGCCGCAGGCACGTGAACCGTTGACCGAATCTATAGACTCGGTTCGCCAACCAACAACTGTCCGGTTGAACCGACTCGCGTAAAAGAGCCGGTTGTCACATCACTATTCCTCTGAACAAGATGAAACTCTCCATGATGGTTTTGAAGGCTAACGTTTGATTAAACTCTAAACTGAAGAAATGAATCAAGCTAACGAGGCAATAACTTCCGGTTCACACAAATCGAACAAATTAAATATCCAAATCAAAATCGGTCCGTGGCCAGTTATTTAATTTCCTATTTTTGAGCAGAGCATTAAATCGAAAGTACGAAAAATGACCCGTTATTCGTTTTTTGGTATCAGATTTGTGAACAAATAACAAAATAATGAATCCTTTTTTAATTTTCCAATTTTGGAATCTCAATTGAATATGAAAAGAACGAATGATACACAGATTCAGATTGAAGCTATTCTTAATATCTTGAAAGGAGCATAAACCATCTAAGCTGAAAATATCACCCAAAAACTGTATCCCTCCCTTTTCCCACTGAGAGTAGGCGATAGGTCTCCCCCCAATCAATAAACCTTTATTATTAAAAATTGGAGACTGCAGGTGCCATCTGGAAGATATATCGCAAATCTTTTCCACTGAGCGCCAAACCTGGATCATATGGGTCACAATGGGGCCGCAACGTAATTGACTCTGCCTTACAGGGATATTTGCAAATAAGACTTCTGCCAAAGACCACGGATGCACCATTCTATCTTCCATTGTACGCCAAGAAACTGCCGCCTGGGAGTCAATCCATGTGACGAGGGGTCTAAGAGTGAAGGACCAGTGGTAGAATTTAAAGTTTGGCAACGCTAATCCCCCATCTAATCTCCTGCGCTGGACAGTGGCAAATCTAAGGCGGGGTCTCTTCCCATTCCATATACATTTTGAAACGGCTGCATGAAGCTTACTCCAGTATCCAGTAGGGGGAGAGAGGAGGACCATGGAGCTGACAAAATTTATTCTGGGCACTACATTCATTTTGACAAGAGATACGTGCCTGTAGTGAGTTGGGCAGGCAGGCCCATCTTTCTAAATCCCCCAAGACTTTGTTTAACGCCTCAGTATAATTGTGCTTCACAATAAGATGTAGAGAGGAGAATATTTCAATGCCCAGGTATTTAAAATGTGTAACTGAAGGAATATTGGAGGGCAAAACAGAGGTCTTGGCCGCTTTGTTCAATGGCAACAATGCTGACTTTGACCAATTGATTTTTAATCCCGATAGAGCACCAAACTCATCCATCATTGATAGAAGGTGGGGAGCAGACCGCAATGGGTCTCCGAGAAAGAATAAAATGTCGTCAGCATAAAGTGCCAGGTGGCGGTGTGTGTTATGAACAGTTATGGGTTTAATAACTGATGATGTCCGGATCATGTGCGCCAAGGGTTCAAGCGACAGCGCAAACAGCGACGGGCTCAAGGGGCAGCCTTGGCATGATGATCTAGATAAACAGAGTGGAACAAATGTTACCTGTCAGAAACATTGCAGAGGGGTTTGAATATAGCAACTGTATAATTTTTATCAAGCCTTCTCCAAAACCCATCGCCCCCAGAACACACCACAAAAAAGACCACTCAAGGCGGTCGGATGCCTTCATCGCGTCCAGGGATAAAACAGCCGCCAGGGTTTTGATATCTGTTGTTGCATCAATTACATGTAGCAATCAGCGGATATTGTCAGAGGCCAGGCGCGACTTCATAAAGCCGGTCTGGTCACAATGAACTAGTGACGTAGTGACAAATATGTAGTCAATTCTTGAACAAGATTTGTGTCGAGCAGAGAACTCCAGGCTCGACCTGCACTGTTCTTTTTCCCAGATTCAGTCATTAGTGCCCCAAGTAATTAAAAGCGCCACAAATACTTGCATAAGAATAAGCTTGAAGGGATAAACTAGTTAAAAACGGGGAGATTGGGGAAAGCCCGAAAAGCCTAAGCCGCCATCTTGTCCAGCCGGTCATGTGACACGCAGTTTAGTTATGGTTTTTATGTAATGCCTCGTTTTCATTTTTATTTCAGTTAACGACAATATTTTTTCCCACCTAGTTTTCATTATTTCGTTCGTTTTCATTAACGATTATAACCTTGCTACTGAGTAATGACAAAGGAAAGAGGGAGAGAGACTCAAGGTAGGGAGGATAATAAGTCAAAATTGTAATACAGAAATGAAAACTGAGGATGTGGGTGATGCTTATCTTGTGGAGTTGTAAATTGACCATGTCAGAAGGGGTGGGGCTAGAAAATAGGACCTGAAATAGGACACCACCCCCCCCCCCCATCCATTTGGCTAGAGTGCTGTCACTTAGCTGCCTGTTCTGCTAATCTTCCCAGCTCTTGTCACATGACCAATTAATATTTGCATGACAACTATAAAAGATTATAATACCATGGAACCAGCACTGGAATTGTTTTTTATAAAAAGTGGCAGACTATGGCTACGTTCACACTTGGCGTGTTTTTTTGACAAAAACTTTATGTGTTTTTGTGTTTTTGTGTTTTTGGTTCCAAAAAGCAGCCGGGAGAGTCTTTTGTTGCTAAAACAACAGCTACTGCTACAGTATCCTAGAATGCTATGTGGAGTGGTGCTAACGTTAGATAAAACAAAGTGGTGCAGCGAGCTAGAGAGAGCAGAGAGAGAGAGCGGTGCTGCTAATGTTACGTCAAAAAAAGCGAGTTCCCTGAACAGGGAGCACCCCGCCAAGTGTGAACATAGCCTGAGCCTATAGAAAATGTGTATTTTATTCGGATACACAATTTGTTTAAAATGAAAACAAGTGAAATTAGTAATGAATGTGATGTTTTATTTAGCAGAATTACATTGTGTTGTTCTATCCTATCCAATATTTCCTGTATTTCTAAGCTGATTTTCTATGCCTCCCTCTGACTGCATGTCAGGCCCCTGGCCAGCATGCTGTGGAGGGGGTAAAACATAGGGCAGGCTCAGGGACAGCAGCAGGGGGCAGGACCTGCTGCCGTCCTGGATTACCAGTCCATCACCAGAGGTGTGATCAGTGATCACCAATTAATTTTTTTTTTAAGGACATGGGCATCCACCGCTTAATAAGCCATTTCTTAACACGGCATCAGTATTATAAAAATACTTTCCTCGTGATCAAAATGAAATGAAATTTAAAGAGTCAGTCTTAACTGTGTCATCTTGCCTTTTATACACATCAGTGTTTGAACTAAGGATTGGAAAATCTTAAGGTTTCCTAGCAGCAACTTCACCGAGCACAGCCCCTCTGCCTGACTAATTACCACAGATTAAAAGGTTGGGAGGAACATCTGCATGAGTCAAGGAGAGTCAAATGAAGCCTGATGAATTGCCAAAGAACACCGATAGCCGGTGCAACCTACAGTGTAGTTAAAAAGATTCTCTTTTTACATAATCATCTATTGATAGAGGATAGAGACTGTTATACTGCTTTGACATTAGAAAACATTAGATCTTCAGCTTTCAAATCCATGAAGCAATTTGATGTTGTTGAAACTATGTCTTATTACCAAGTATTTTAGGCATAAAGTCCTAACAATCAAAACTTTGTAAGAAAAAGTAGTGATCAAAACATGAAATGATTGGTTTCGCTAAAAAATAGAACTTTAAAATTACACCCTAAAAACCTGAACAGAACCACTAGCGATCCCTATTTCCCTGGGAAAGAGCAGTCAAACTTCCCATTTTACAGTCAGTATAGAGAACCGGCGAACAAAATCCGAACATTGAGTTAAATGACAGCTACGTTAGAGGCCGCTGCACACTTGTATGTGTGTGTGGGTGCTGAATCTGCCTGGGTGCAAAGTAGCAGTGGAAAGGGTACTTTATTGATTTGGGTGTTTGTGTGTGTGGGGAGGGAGGGGGGGGGGGGTCTAAACTAATAACTTTAAAATGTGGGTGGGACCCTCATATAATGGCTCCGACACCCATGTGCTGTATGGAGGAACATTATCTCTGACAACAGAAAACAAGACATTCATTCTATTTCACTGATTAGTCATCAGTGAATGGGTCTTGACTTCAAAGTGAAACTCTACAGACTGGCACATTAATATTACAGCTTTGGCGAGATAAACAGTATGTGTATTAACAAGCAAGCGGTGGTGGATGTTGGGCGATCAGTCAGGTAATCCAATCGATTCATCCTGAGCAAGATGTCTCACCAACTTATTCAGCAATATTCATAGCCCCCCAAAGATGATTCCTGGGGAATTTGGGGACCTCTTGACCTTTAACTTCCGACGTCCAGGCTTTTTGAAGGTGGGTATCATTTGTTGCGTCTAAATATGAATGTGGATAACGTTAGTGATAGCGAGATGTTTGCTACAGTTACATTTCTAGTGATGAAATGGCGAAAACATGTTTTATTTCTCTGACTCATGGCGTTGTCCTAGGCGCTCCCTCCCTTCAGTCACTCTCTAACTCTCTCCACCGTACATGCTTGTGGGCGCACGATGAGGCTCCGTTAACAGTTTGTAACACAAAAAAATGGATTATGGATCATTTTATTGTAGCTGACTTTACAAGATGATTTCTCTATTGGCTGTTGAAACAGGTGACGTCGCTTACGTTCTAAAAACCAGCATCTGGAGATTCAACCAGCTGAGTCGCAGCGACACCATCAGCTGGTTTGAGTCGAGCTGAGGCGGGCTGGTAGCATGGGAAAGCCCTGACGAACTTCCGGCAAATTTGAGCTTTGCTCTGCAAGTCATTCTGGCCAAGAGCCCATTCAAGCCCATTTCCAATTTTTCTAAATCGATGCACCAATCACAACCGTTGAGGTGGGCTTTACACAATGATGATAGCACAGCGACGGCAAGCAGCTTTTTGTTTACATTCAACATGACGGCCACCAAAGCGCAGCAACCTGTCGATGCCGCTGTTGCTGCTACGTCACGTTGGTCTGATTGGTTGAAGGACTATCCGGTTGCGCCCAGAGGCATTTGAGCGGGATCCGTTGGTGACGCCCCTTTGGAAATGCACTGTGAATGAACCCTTTGGTCTGAACTGGGCTTTAATCAACCTAAAGTATGACTTTAGTCTGTGAAAAGCAAATACAAAAGCAGCGCTGTAAAACTTCTAAGGTAGGAGGAGGGGTGGATGGATGGTCCCATATGAAAGTCTAATATTTGTCCATTCATAAAAATATAATATATGCAATGCATTTTATGTACATATGCCATATCCAGACCTTGACCTTATAGATCAGAAAATAGTTTGAAGGACTTGTAGGCATTGTTCAATAAAGTGACCTCCAGGTCCTACAGGGTGCTAATGGATTTTTTTCCAATTATTTTTTCTTGCAAAATTGCTAAGTAAGTTGACTATGATAACTCTTTACATGATTTGTTTTAAACAATGATGGTGCTGGCCTCACTAAAATAACCAGTCCATAACCCAACTATACTAAACTAAACAACAGCAGTTTTCAGCTGTCATTTTAGTGCTTTACTGAAACCAAGTGTGAAACTGCCAAATACATACACACTGAGGAAAAACAGAGTTGGAGAGAATTAAAAAGTAAACATCTAATGTTGTTTAGCATTTTCAATTTCAAGTTACTGTCCCCATTATAAGTCAGCACACATTCAGTTAGCATTGAGCATGAAACCAATAATTTGCAATATACAATTATATACTGTGCTGGTTTAATGGTTTTGTCTGTTAAGGACAAAAAACCTCTGTCGAACATTGTTAAGGTCTGCTCCAAGATCACTGGAGTCCAGCAGATAGACCTCAGCTCTCTGTAGAAGGTGTGAGTGGTCCAGAAAGCTGAAATTAACTCAACCTGACCATACACTTCTTAGTGAATTTTAAGTTATGCCATCAGGTCGGCGCTATTATGTTCGTGCACGGAAAACTAATTGGTATGCAAATTATTTAATTCCTTCAGCCATCAGCCAATCGTTGATCTATGCTCTTGTTGTCACTGGCATGTTGATGTTGATGTGGATGCTGATTGTTGTCTTCACTCTTGGAATTATTTATGACATGGGGTGGATAGACTGTACAGGTATTGATAAAGTTTTCTGTATCTGCATATCGTCGCTGTCAGGCAGAAACCTTGTATCTCCATTTTTCGTCTTTTTTTTCATAAATCAATGCTATTGGTGACTCTTTATGTCTGTCTGTAGGTTTTGCAAATATTTAAATAGTGGTGACAACGGGATTTTGTCTGACTTCATCTGAGGTTAATAGCTCAATAGAATAATTTTAAATTAGCTTCCTTTCATTTCCTGAAAAACAACAGTTTTGCACATACAAGGTTTTCACCTGACAGCAACGATATTTGGAGAGAAATCTAGAATCAGTCATTATTCAATTTAGAAACACTAAATTAGTGGCTGCCAGTAACTATGGAAGCGGGCAATACATTTATCTAACTTTTACACGTAATTTTCTTCTTTCAGTATCATCACCATCTTGCTCAAGTTACAAAGATGATAGTAATGAACATACATACTCAGTATTTGCATTTAACAAACTGTGGAAGAAAGGATGGCAATAAATTAATTAAGGCAGTGTCCACACACCACTGCCGGTCTTAACAGTGAAGAGAATGTGGTGGACATCTTGGATTCTGAACTTCATTAGTTTCTTTGAACTGAGTCAAAGCGGCTCTCTAATCCACCTATCTGGGAGGACTTAATTTTTGTGTCTTTTATGTATATGAATTATTCTTTGCTCCCAGTGGCCTCTTTATCACCTAGTGATGATCAAAGTGACTCATCTAAAATTAATCTTAAGAAAGAGTGGCACATTTAAGAGTTGTAATGGGATTTCCACAGGGAGATGCTCTGCAATCATAAATGTGGGTGAACTAATTAAACTAATTGTACTCATGCGTATAAAAGAATTCAGTTCTTCTCAATGCTGTAAAGGGCAGCGCAAAATATAGTGCTGTCACGCCGCATGATCAGAAATATGATGAGCAAATTGTTGTACAGGCTGCAGCACTGAGCACTAAGTCTGTGTCATTATCCCAGCTTTAGCATTGACTCACTATATGGTGTTTTTCTTACATAAACAGCTTTAAAGCTATAGTGCGTAGTTTCTGTCTCCCTATGAGGAATTCTAAGTAATGACAACAAAACTGTCGGCGCATCCACGATACAAGCCTTCCGTGATCTCGCACCACCCCCACCCCTCCTCCATGCAGTTGCTAGTAGCCAAGTAGGACACGGAGAATTAAAAAAACATGATGGACTCTTTAGAAGAGGTCATTATCAACACTTTGATTTTCTGCGCACGAAAGTCGCCGGATGACACAATCTTCTGAATATAGCAATACTGAGAAATACAGAGAGTCTAGGCTTATGTAGTAGTCTCTATTATGCAAAATGTGGGTGACGAAAACTTTAATGCCTGTAGTACCCTAACCAATTTTTTTTTAGTTCCTTATGAACTTTTAGCATCATGCATGTACATCACGTCTGAAAAGCAGCCAGCAGAAATAATTAGATCTAGATGCAGGAGGCAGCTCACAGGGACAGGAGCGTTTCCCTCTTGGCAATCCCAACTCATTTTAAAGTAATAAATTCAAAGAAAGCACAATATGATTTGTGGAACTGTTTACTCCAAAACTAAGATGAGAAATGTGTGGAGTAGGAGGTGCAAGTTTGGAATAGATACAAGAACGTATTATTACTGTTATTCCTTGAAAATGTCATTGCGAGTGTAGAGCAAACTTGCAAGGGCGGAAAGCTGGTGCTGATATAGCTCTTAAAAGGTTAGGTTATATTCAGCATAGGGCATGGCTACGTTTTTACAAAGGTTAAACACTTGCATTATGAAGTAACATGATTCCTACAATGAAGGTACATTGATACATTAAATGGCCACAAAGTAGGGATGGAACGGTCCAAGGACAAAATCCGAACTGTCCCGTCCGCTAGTCACAGTTCGGGGCATGTATGTATTATACGGCTCATTTTAGACTCAGATTTCAGTCAAAAAGGCTTGCGTGAAAAAAACAACTTCAAATAAAGTTATTGGATGGAAAAACTTTGCCCCGTGGTGGAACTGCAGTTGGCAAGGATGAGGTGCCGAGTGCAGCTGTCAGTCAGTCTCTGTCTGCTGTATGGGAGCATTACGGATTAGTGTTTCTTGACGGAAAAACGTGGTGGATAAAGGTGCGACTGTGTGCTAGCACTGTGCAAAAGTTGTGGCTTATGCTAGCGGCAATACTTCCAATAGATGGTGCATTTATAAAGACATCACACTAGTGTGGTCTTTGACAGCGCAAGGAGGAGAGCGTCGGGTAGGAAACAGCCACTCCTTTCTCCCCCCCTGCAGCATCTATACAGCCCCTATTATACTCCTTTTTAGCGTCATATTTGTACTTTTGGGGTCTACTAGAATAGGTTTACATGATTTGATGTTCAAAAAACTTATTATGTATTTCATACTGCCCATTGCTGCAGCTCCTCTGTCTGAGCTCTTGGCCCGCCTTCCTGGAAAGCAGTGACTAATCACTAATTGAGGAATTTCTAGTCTTGCTTTGCCAGACCTTCCTCTACAGCGCTGCGGAGGAGGGTCTGGCTAGTCCAGACAGCATTCCGGGATGGGAGAAAAACGTGTTCTGGTTTATTGACATTTCTTTAAACCAGTCAAAATCGTCATTGGCGGCGCTCCGCACGGAGCCGCTGCAAAATATGGTGGAACATGTGTACGTTCAAAAGTTGTTTTAGTGGTGCAACAGAAAACTCTGATTGGACAGATAGTCTAGCTAGCTGTCTGGATTTACCATGCAGAGATCTGAGGAGCAGTTAACCATAGTCCTCACAAATCCACCAGTTTAAAATTCCAACACAAAGAAAGCGGAAGGAAACGGACATCGGCGAAAAGACATGCATCCGGTGGAATTTCCTGCGGCACCGCAGCAATCCCGGAAGTGGAACATCGTGGGTATAGGAATTTTAAACAGGAATGTGGGCGAGGTGTTTTAGGCAGTTAAGAAAAAGTGCTGTCTGTGGGAGAGAAAGCTCCCTTTGGAATGAAATGTGTTTTTTTGTACTTTACACTTTTTTTATCTAATCATGAACAAAAAACTATATAGCACTAAAAGACAAGAAAAAAATCTAAAAAAGCATAATAGGATGCAGGGTTTCTGCATATAATTTAAATAACGTTACATGAGCCACGCTATATGAGCCACGCTATAATATTCACCGACATTTCATCAACACAGTAAATTCTGAACTATATTTTTCTTGCAGAGGAACATTAAAAAATAGAATGAACAGAGCAGTGTGTGTGGAAGTGGAACTAAAACAACTTTTGAACGTACACATGTTCCACCAAAACAAGTTCCTTCCCGAGGCTATTTTGCAGAGGCACCGTAGCTCCGTCCGATGCTTAGCGATTGTGATTGGTTTAAAGAAATGCCATTAAACCAGAGCACGT
Organism: Perca fluviatilis; assembly: GCF_010015445.1. Taxonomy (NCBI): domain Eukaryota; kingdom Metazoa; phylum Chordata; class Actinopteri; order Perciformes; family Percidae; genus Perca; species Perca fluviatilis. The sequence goes on along the minus strand of NC_053118.1, from coordinate 6,135,602 downwards.
TTTTCTCCCATCCCAGAATGCTGTGTGGACTAGCCAGACCTTCCTCCGCAGCGCTGTGGAGGAAGGTTTGGCAATGCAAGACAAATTTTTGTGAAACTGGCCCCTGGTGTGTAGCCTGGATGCCAGCCGAACTTAGCCCCGCCCACAAAATTCGAGGTCGGGAAGTTCGGTCTGGAGTCGCTCCGTTGAGAAGAAATTATTGCCCGAACAGGATCTGTTCGGACCAATCAGATTGTCGGACAGATGATCAACAGTAACAGAATCAACCACGTCACCAAAGAACGCTTGGGTTGAATTTGTTGAGATGTGTAGATTCCACCATCGCGTCTGTTACAGAAGATATCGACAGCGCATTCATTTTAAAGTCCTCAGCGGAGGAGCCTCAACAACTGCCCGAAAGCACGGTAGAGTTATATGGTGGAAGCGAGATAGAGAGAGATTGAAGAGAGAGAGCGTTATATGGTGGAGAGAAATAGAGAGAGACTGAAGAGAGAGAGCGTTATATGGTGGAGAGACATAGAGAGAGACTGAAGAGAGGGAGCGCCCAGCGGCGCTAGAACAAAGCCGTGAATCGGAGAAATAAAACGTGTTTTCGCCGATTCATCTCTAGAAATGCGACTGTAGCAAGCATGTCACTATCACTAACGTTATCCACATTTATATTTACACGCAACAAATGATATATCCAGCTTCAAAAAGGTCTAAAAGTCGGAAGTTAGAACGAATGCATTGTGCAAAGAGTGGTTGCTATGGAGACGATACACCGTGTTGAGTTCTGTTGACAGCTGAGTTGAGTTCCGTTGCTCTGATTGGATGTAGGTCTATCCAATGAATGCAGAGGCATTTTTTTTCCTGGTTCGGTTGGAACACGCCCCATAATCACAGCCCAATGGAGCGGTTTCAGACTCATATTCTGACTAGAATCTGAGTATGACCACGTCAGGCTACCTGATGTGTGGCTTCTCAACTCAAATTCATGGTAAAACACCACATCATCAAATAAGTTTGCAACATATATGCTCAAGGAAACGTGTAACAATAAGCCAAGGGCGTGGATTGTCATAATGAAGAACCAATCTGTTGTATTGTTGACAAAAATTTAGCTTTTGACCACATCCCATGGTCTTCATTAGCGGGTAAAGTTTTCTCAGTTGTCATGAAACTGAGGATGTTTAAAGGTTTCATTATTCTAAGCATTTTAAAGGCTTTTCTCCACATTTGCCCTGAGTGTGATTACATTCACACAGCAGGTCAATTAAGGTGAAATAAAATTAGAATGTTTTGTGAGAAAACATTATTTTGTATTTGAAAATCTCAAATCAAAGTCCACTTACACGCTTTTTCCTGGAGCTTTCGCGACTGACACCTGAGCAAATGCTGTCTCAAAGGTCAAGATTGCACTGTCAAGCTCAATTTATTGTCTAGTTTTTCTTTGATTTAAAATTATAAATGAGATATAACTAGCGGAAAGTGTAGTGATTACAGTTGTAAGTCAAGGTGTAAATCCTGGTCCTATGGAAGTATGGAATAATTGTGACATATGTAAACTCCTTCATCTTGGACTGAACAACTTGAATTCTAGTAATTTCTGTATTTGAGATGTTTTCTGTCGTATTGCTCTCTTTGATGTTTCCATAGCTAAGATACATTTTGGCTAAATGTGTCGTTGCTGTACTCTGTATGAATGTTCTATATAAATGAAAACCAAGCTGTCATTAAAAGTAATTACACAAATGGAAAAGGTTTTCCATCAAAAGCCTGATGTGTAATTGAGAGCTTAGCCTTTATGTCTGTGTGATACTCACAAAAGGGGTTTTGTGATACAAAGGTATATTTGTTTTTTTTAAGAGTTTATTGTTCTTCTTTGAATATGGATTTTAATATTTTTGGTTACCTTAATTTATAGTTTGATAATTTAAAAGTAAGGAGAAAAATAAGGGCATGCTAATCCATATTGCGCCAGTAGGTGGCAGTAGTAGCTTTTCACAGCATCTGGTACACTTTGGGAGTGCCGTACGTGAGTTCACAATCCAGTTGAATGGAGAAAGAACAACACGTTGTCGTGTCTCCCTCTTTATGTGTAGTTTTTCCTGCTGTTACAGGTTAGTTTACACCACATAAAAACAATACAGACATTTATAAGATTATCCTAGTCAAAAGCAATATGGTATCGGCACTCTAATGTGTTGCTAATTAAGTTAAAAGTGAACTTTACCTGAGGTAACGGCAACCTTGCATGTCCCGTAATGGCGTCATGTCTACTTGCTATTTTCCCCATTTAGCTACATGCTATTGTTTCCTACTGTGTTTTATCTGTCAGTGACCTCTGGTTATTGTTAAAATAGGAGTCAATGGGTAGCAGCTCATTATTGCAGTGGAAAGTGTATTAGGTTGTAGTTGTTTACCAAGCTAATCACTGCTATTTCTGTTCCGGCTACAGTAGCTTGAGCTAATGGGTTAGCCTATTGTTCGTGTAGCATTTGTTGTTTAGTCATTCGCGCCAGTGCTGTTTCAATACGGACTTACTAGGTTTTTCTTGCTCATGTATCTGAGTCACGGAGTTACGATGTTAGGCAGTTAGCAGATAAATGTTTTACTATTGAAATGTGTTGATTGATCTCAGATGTAAACTCAGTCTCTTCTGTTATAAATAGTAATAAATAGTAAGAGAAATGGTGAAAGTTTTCACATTAGACACACCTTAATGAGAAGGTTGTGTTACTGTACTGTATATTACATTAGTAGTGTTGGAACCATCAGTGTTGTTAAATCTGATTTTAACCAAAACGCCTCAGATTAAACTGACCTCTGGATACAAGACACACATGTGGCCAAGACAAAGGAATGTTGGCCTGTATGTAAACCCCAAAGCCTGGTTAATTCACACCTCTATGCGAAAGTGCCAGCCAGAAGGGAAATGCCTCACAACTGGCAGGAAGTCAAAGGACTACAAGATTGTAGTCTTCACCCTTTCAAGAGTTTTGAGTCTTCCTATTGGTTCAGCGGGACCATAAACACAGCATGCAGTCTTGACCTATAAATAAGCCTGAGCACCCAAAATCCTGTTGTCTTCACTTGCAACTCACGTTGCTAACAGGAGGCGCGCAAACACTTGTGCTGAACTTCCATTTTCTGGAGAAAGTGGATTTTATTTCGGTGGATCCTTGAAAACGCACCAGTGTTTTCATATCTGCAGTGAGAAGGAAACAACGTTTTTCTTCTCAGAGTCGACTAAACTTGCCCCCTTGCTGCCTTTTTGGAGGGAAGTTTCTCCGTGGCCGCTGACAAGGGCCAGGGATTCGTTCTGTTTCATTTCTGTGGAAATCTATGGACAGAAACAAACGGACTGAACACACCGCAAGAACGCTTACGTCTGGGTAGAGATAAGTAGTGTGTTTATTAATGAGCAAAGGGTTTGCTACCACTTGCTGCCATTAAGGTGATCTGACTTAATCATGTACTGGTCCATATGTGATTATTAATCTGTTCTGTGAATGTATCAATAGATCATGGTACTGTTGATTTTGTGTTAAGTAGCTGGGTATAACTGTAATTGCTACCTGCTTAATCACTCCTTTCACAGAGTTTTAATTACTGTCGGCGAGAAACTCGCGAAAATCAGCTGTTAGCCACTGGAGTGGTTATAGTGACGTTTTCCTCAGCAAAACAAGTCTCAGAGTCTGTCCTAACTACACGTTAGCCCAGACCTGAGTGGCTGAGGGGAACTGGGTCATTATCGATAACTAAGATCAGAGTGTTTTCCCTTCTTTCCCGTCTCCTTTTACTAATTATACACACACACACACATACACCTACACGGACACAAGCTAGCTTGTAGCTCCCGAGCTAACGGGGCTAGTTTCACACGTGGAGTCGGCATCACCTTGTACAGAGCTAACACATGACCTAGCATACTAGGCTAAGCATACGCGTTGCCTAGCAACCCCCTCGGCTTCTTCAGCCCCTCCCCGTGCACGCAGCACCACTACCGCCCTCTTGAGGCTAAATAGTTTTGTGCAGCTCACAGGAGTAGCCAGTTTGGTTTTTGTGTTAGGACTACATTTTGACACTGCCCCTCCTCTTTCGCTCACACACACACACACACACCCACAGACTGCTATGTAACAGATACAAATTGGTCTATGGACTGCTACATTCTCTTGTCAAGAGCTATATCTGGTTTTGACCAGTGCATTTATGCAAAAATAATATAACAGAAAGAAGAGTATTCATGTGAGAAATAAACATAATCCAGTTGAATGGAGAAAGAACAACACGTCGTCGTGTCTCCCTCTTTATGTGTACTTTTTCCTGCTGTTACAGGATTATCGCAATAACCTGATAATGGGTGCCAAGCCGGTACCTGTTACATCTGCAGACGGTATTGTTACCCTCTTGTTGCTTCAACACAAGTAAAGAACATCCACCTAAATCCAACACGCTCAGTTTGAGAAAGATGAGGGGTCATGCCACTCATCAAGGAAAACAAATCTGTTTGACTCGTCTTTGTGGGAGAGAAAGGGAGGTTAGGTTGTCCGTAGCTTTTGTCCTCTCCTCTGTGGTTCAGCTTTGATGGTGAGGAGGAAAAATAGTGGCTTTTAAAGCTACCATCAGGGGGTGGAAAAAAAATCCATGGTGGGTCAGCTTGTCAGAGGTAACCTATTGGGATTTCAAATGCGCTGCAATAGATTAAAGCCCCCCACCCGCCGCGATAGAAGAAAAGACCACCAGTGACACAGTCACGATGAACAGCACAGTGTCTTACTCATTTTTACAATGATCAGCATGATGATGATGTCAGTATGAATGAATATTAATTTGGGGTGTTTCACTGACTATTTAAGGGCAATTATGGGCGTGACATGAAGCCACCAAGCTGCGCCACATTTAGAGTCGATTGTGATCTATAAGGGGAATCCGGCGTAGCACGTGCGCACGGTTTCATAAATCAGAATATTTCTGTGCGTACTCACATCCTATGTGTCGTCCGTACGCCACATCTGACGCAAATTTGCCACAGAGTTTTATAAATCAGGCCCCTGAGGAACAGCTATAGTGCGTTACTTTTTTTATATTAATGAACGTCCGTTACATTCAAGCCACTGCCAGTAGTAGTAGAAGTAAAAAGTCTGCTGTAAAATAATTACTCCAGTAAAGTATAGATACCCCAAATTTCTACTTAAGTAAGGTAACCTAGTATTTGTACTTTGTTACTTGACACCTCTGATCCTCCTTGGCTACTAGCAACTGTGTGGAGGAGGGGTGGGGGTGGTGCGCGATCACGGAAGGCTTGTATCATGTGGACGCGCCAACAATTTAGTTGTCATTACTTAGAATTCCTCATGGGGGAGACAGAAACTATGCACTATAGCTTTAATCATAGTACTCATGAATCGACCAGAGTTTAGAATGTCAACACAAAGAAAGCAGAGCAAAGAAAACAAGTGAGGGACATATGGTCAAAAATGAGGGATATCCGGCGGATCTTCTGGCGGCACCGGAACAATCCCCTAAATTAATTGTTGTCGATATAGACTACACACCAGGTGGCCCACATGAAGGGAACGAGGCAAGAGCAAACACAAGCTGGCATATCCATGTCAGGAGGGGAAGGAAATAATATATAGCATTTTCTTTAACGGGACATGTTTCACCTCATAAATACAATGAAAGGGGCTGGCAGTTTCAGGCTGAAATGAGTTTTCGGAGGTTGCTCTGTAATGAAATTTATATAATGCTGTACTGTACGGTACTGTAATGCTGCACTGTGCCACTTTTTATTTCTTTGGGGGAAGGAAGACATGACTTGTTATTGTTTGTTACATTGATTCAGTTGAGTCTGCATACTTAATCAGACTGTTCAAAGCACTCCCAGCATTTTACAGAAACTTGACTTTTTGGACCATAATTATCTTATTTGCATTCATTATCAGCCTATGGAAACAGGCAGATTGAAACCACTGCAATTTGCTTCACTCTGCTAATCTTGTGCAGGATGGGCAGCAAACCTTAACCTAATCAGAATTGAAATTAACTTCTATATCAAAATGCTATCAACATTTTGGAAGCATTAAACAGATTTTATTTGCTGCGGGATTTGGCAAGGACAATAAAATGTAATTTACCGTATATTTGCTGACCATATGTTTTTGTTTAATTTGCTTGAATAGCAAAAATGCTCCTATCTATAATTGTAACACTCAAGGATGGATATGAAGTGGCATATTCCTATCTTTGTGGAATTACTAGTAGAAATTAAGCTGTAATTTACATCTTTTTCCATTCATGTGACTGTCCTACAATTAAGTTATTGAATGCCTTTATTTGCACATCATAATTTACAGCATTGTATATGTGCTATTTTAATCCATGTAACGAGGACTAAGGCAGTGAGCAGCCAGGGATTGTAGACATGTACTTCCCCAGGTCTCTGATAACATGCTGTGAGGGAGCAGAGAACCCACATACTGCTGCATCAGCTCTCCAACGTATTAGTACTTGCTTTAATAGACCTCTGTAATATTAAGCCTCAACCCCCCTCTGGCCCTCCGAATTGTGGCAAATATTTCCATACATTTTTAACCCCACTGTTATCCTCAAAGAGGGGATAATATCCATGTGCAGTGTGATAAATAAAATGTAGGTTAACACTGAATGAGTATTCTTGTGTTTATTGTTATATGTGTTAGTCGTTACTCTTTTGTAGAACTAAACCTATGGAGGTAACACTTAGAATGTTTAAAATATGTGGTACCCCTAAAATCGTATGTGGCCCCAGCCTAAAACACAGCGCTTTCAAGCTGAGGAGCAGAGTATGTGTCCCGGAAGAAGTTAAGTGGAAAACACAAGACTTTCACCCAGGAAACAAGTGTTCGTGTCCCGGGAGTACTACTTAAGGGGCCCGTGTTTTAACCCAAACCACAATTCTTTTTTCTAATCTTACCTATGTCGTTTTTGGTGCCTAAATGTAACTGTTGTCGCTGCAGGACAATCACCTTTAGTCGGCTAAACGAGAGCAGCTGAAACGACGATAACCTCACGGTGCTCTGTAACCCTAACCCCTAACCCAAACCCTAAATCTTTTCTAGGCTTAATTTAACTGTAAATGCCTCTAAACATACCTGTCATGTGACCGGTTGTCACGTTACTGGCCGACGGTCACCTAACTTTGTAAGATATCGTACAAACTTTTGTGCATACGTTTTCTAACAATATCATATAAACCTATCCACGGTAGCCTATAACTCTGCAGCATATTGTGGGGATGATTTATTTATAATTTATGGGTAGGGTTGGGCATCGAGAACCGATTCCTACTTGGAATCATTTCAAAAATTACGATTCCATCGGAATCGTTTCTTTATTGGAATCATTTGCAGGATTTGGTTTCAAATCTGATCATGGGTTCCAAATTTAACATGCGCAAGTTTTGGGTTTCCGTAGCAGCCAGGCACTTGTTGTGTTGCAGCCATGGAGCACAGTAAGCGGTGCTCTAGTGTGGCTTTATATTACGTTGAAAATGCCCTGTCTGCATTGAATCAAAATAAAACTTTCCTCTTATTTGTGAAATAAGCATGTGACCCGTTTCAACTCCACCACTCAAAGAATCGGAATTGAGAATCGATAAGAACCGGAATCGAAAGGAAGAATGGGAATTGGAATCAGAATCGTTAATATCCAAACAATGCCCAACCCTATTTATGGGAGTGAGTCACTTCTGTGTGTCCAGCATGACTTTTCATTGCCCAGGTTTGGAGTTGCCAGGAAACATTTTCTACTGTGGTCAAAAAAAGAACAACGAGACGAAATCATTAGAAGTCATAATTTTCTCCTTCTCATATGTGTGCACGAAACTCCCAGATTCATGTATCACCAGTTGGTTCACACTAACACTTAGCCTACTACTTAAATGTTGGTGCCCAGTGATTTCTTATAATTTGGTGGTCAGGCAGTTACTTATCACCTGTAACTGTAGTGAGTCTAAAACACATTGGCCATCATTTATGAAACGTGCGTACGACCTAAAACAGGCATAGGACAGGCGTATGCCGATTCCTACGCAAAGCAAGGCATTTTTCAATTTGAACGTGAGTGTAGGCTGCGATAAAATCTCACATCTGGTCTGAACTCTTGTATGCAAGTTTTTGAGTCAGAGTGGACTTGCGGTGCAGCATATAATCAGTACAATCATACAGGAGAAGGAGAAGTCATCAGTTTATCACATATCGGTAAAGGCAGATCTGGCTCTTTTAGAAGACCTCTATGTGGCGGTACAACAGTGCACACGTACGCGCACAGGCCACGGTGGAACGCTCCATCGGATTTATTAAGGGCAGATGGCTCTGTCTTACATCAGCGGGGTAGGGACTACTATAAACGGCAGAAAAAGTCTGCAACATTGTTTTAGTCTGTGGGGTTCTGCACAACATTGCGCAGGAAAACTGGGTGCCATAAATGTAGTGATGGAGCCAGATGTGTAGTGATGGAGCCAGATGACCCGATGCCCAGAGAGCAGTGTCCGGCACAGCCCCAACTGGGGGCTATACGAAGGTGACAGGATAGTATTCCTCGCTTTTAAAAGGTATAGTATTATATTTGGCAATGATACTCAATAGAGGAAACATAACGATGCACAACTTTTTATTTATTCTTCAGGTTTTCGTTTCTCTTTTAAAGTGTCGCTAATGGCAAAAAGTGGGCGATTTATTTCCGCCATTGACCGAGGTATTTCGGCTTGTTTTTCAAGCCCCTCTGCTGTCAGGAGACAGGGTTGTGGTGGTGTTCCAGCACGGGGGGCGGAGGACACGCGCTCTCCCTCAGCTGTTGCCTCGTTCTGACTCATGAAAAAACATGAGTAAAATAAAAGAAACTGCATAAACTCCGCTACCGTGTGTTTATTTAAATATAAGTACACCTACATGTAGGCCTAAGAGATTGCAATATAAGCCTGTATATTACTATTAGGACTATAGCATACATATGTCAAGGATGTATAAATTAAATAAACTTCAGCTGTTAACTGCATCACTGATCTCTTTTCATTCCGCATTCTTTCTACTTCCTTTAATAACAGTTTTCAGGCTGGCAAATAGTACACACGTGCAAATGAAACTGAGATATCGGGGTTTCAATCTCCACCTCTGAAAAGTGCCGCTTCTTAGCCGGATTACGTCTTGCCATGTCGTAAACTGGAGGGGCGAGGCCTCAAAACCGAGAATATATTGGGGCGTGATATTTAAATGACGAACGTTTCCAGCCACTGCATTTATCAATGTACGACCATTCTTATGCTCGGATTGGTGTATACGAGCGTTTCATGAATCACTGTCATATCTGCACTGGTTTCTATGTTAGGTTGATAAATGAGGGCCATTGTGTGTAGACTCCAGGACCTCTTGACATGACCATTGAAGAAAATATTTTGCAAAAGAGGCAACACAAAGGGCTAGAGATAGACACTGAAATTAACTTCAGTTGGGAGCCAGTGGGGTAAAATAAGTGCCGTTAAGAATGCAGCGTGTAGAGGTTTTTGAGATCACACTGGGACATGCTTAGTTAATGAGGCTATCCTGTTAGTCTCATAAATATGAATCAGTTTGTTCAGATGCATCACAGCCAACAACTAAACTGATGCTGTGCAAACTGCAGGTCCGAACCAACAGATTCTCACACCAAACTCGTAAAATAAGGACGTTTGGTCAGGAGCCTTTCTCGTTCTCATTGACGCTAAAAGTCTCCTTTAGCGTTTCAAGTAAACGCGCTTGGTCGGCACTATTGCCGTCCCTTTAGCGCTACAAGTGAACGCGCTTGGTCGACACTATTGCCGTCCCTTTTGATGCGCTCGGTCGGGACTATTAAAAGGTTGTACGGTTGCGTGACACGCGGGAAGAATGGGATGGTTGGGTTTAGGCCGTGGGTGGGCGTGGGTGGGCGTACGGTTCCGTGACACGCGGGAAGAACGGGACGGTTGGGTTTAGGAAAGGGTCATGGGTGGGCGTATGGTTCTGTGACACGCAGGAGGAAAGAAAAAAAGCGACTCTAGTAAGCCTGACAAGCGGGACGCGAACCCGGGTCTCCTGGGTGAAAGTCCTGTGTTTGAATCATCCACCACCCCAACCAACCTCCTTACACAGTAATTCTCCCTTACATACTACTCGCTAAATCCTATCTAACTGCGGCTCTCCCCGGTGCGTTACACAAACACGCTGAAGGCCGCCTTTTTCGTCGCATCAGACGCTGACAGCCACTGTCCAAACGTCCTTATTTTACGAGTTCAGAATGAGAACGGGTTGTCCGAACTGGCCATCAGGAGTTCGGAAATAATTCCTGGTTGCCTGGCCAGCTGATTGGCCCTGAGTGTCAGACCAGTGTTCCAAATACTAAATGAAATGTATAAATCAAATGAACACCATTACAGCACCACCAGCAGCCTGCACAGTGGTAATAAGTAATGACAGATCCATGTTCTCATTCTGTTTACGCCAAATTCTGACTCTACCATCTGAATGTCTCAACAGAAATCGAGACTCATCAGACCAGGCAACATTTTAAGTCTTCAACTGTCCAATTTTGGTGAGCACGTGCAAATTGTAGCCTCATTTTCCTATTTTTAGTGGAGATAAGTGGTACCCGGTGGGGTCTTCTGCTGGTGTAGCCCATCCGCATCAAGGTTGTGCATGTTTTTGCTTCACAAATGCTTTGCTGCATACCTCGTTTGTAACGAGTGGTTACTTGAGTCAAAGTTGATCTTCTATCAACTGGAATAAGTCGGCCCATTCTCCTCTGACCTTTAGCGTCAACAGAGGACCAGAGGACTGCCGCATACTGGATGTTTTTCCTTTTTCAGACCATTCTTTGTAATCCGTAGAAATGGTTGTGCGTGAAAATCCCAGTAACTGAGCAGATTGTGAAATACTCAGACCAGCCTGTCTGGCACCAACAGACGTGTATAAAGTACTAGAGACCCATACTTGAGTAAAAGTACAAGTGCTCTATCAAAAAAGTGACTCGAGTAGAAGTAGAAGTGCTCTTTAAAGGGGTGATAGAATGATTATATAGGGTATTTTACATTGTTCCTTAAGGTCTCCTAATAGGGTATGTAACATTGGTTGGGCTGAAAATTGCCCGAATGCTATTTTATTAGGCCCTTAACTACCCTGTGAATATGGCTCTATTTGGAACAAGAGCTTTTCTTCCAAATATGGTATGCTCATGAATATTCAGAATGAGCTACGTGCTGATTGGTTTGAGCAAACTACATAGAAACACATGGGAGACTCGACAGCAGGTCTCATATTTCAGACACTGCAAAGTTATACATTGTTTATCGGGCTATTTCCTTATAAAATTCACTTCTGAGACTTTTTTTTATTTAGAAATCAACTATATAAAGCTCAAATATGGACTGTTTTACGAAAATTGATGGCCAATTGCAAATTTCGTAAGACTGTGTGTCGGAGTTCAGCGGCCGGTGCTGCCTGTGTTGCTGCCTCGCCGCCCGGCCTGCCTTCCTTCACAGACCCCAGCCTGCTATGAGGTACTTGGAGCTCCGTCACGGCAGCCCACAGCACTCCATACCCGCGCTAATGGACAATCAAACGCTGCTGCCCTGACAGAGCTCCAGGGCGTGCAACTCCCCGTGTATGTGAGCGAGAGCGCAGTCAGCGAGCTTGTTACGCCAGCAGTCTCTTACCACAGTTCCAGTTAATCTTTTAATGTGTGTAATTATAATGTGTTGAGTTATTTAAACAAACGATTGGGGAAATAAACGCTGCTTGTCCGCGAGTCCCATTGATAGAGCCTGCGGCTGGATGTAGCCTGTGATTACAGTTTGAATTTCGTCACGCCACGTATGCAACATATAGCTAAATGTCTTATAAAGCTAACAACGGTGTCCAATTTCAAGTTAGTGAACATTTATGAATTTCAGAGGAATTCTAAGAGGAGGCTGGCTAGCTCTCATTGATAGAGCTACATCCAGCCGCAGGCTCTATCAATGAGACGGACAAGCAGCGTTTATTTCCCCAATCGTTTGTTTAAATAACTCAACACATTATAATTACACACATTAAAAGATTAACTGGAACTGTGGTAAGAGATTGCTGGCGTAACAAGCTTGCTGACCGTGCTCTCACTCACATACACCGGGCATTTAGCTAGCAGGAAGAGAGGAGTTGCAGGCCCTGGAGCTCTGTCAGAGCAGCGGCGTTTGGTTGTCCTTTAGCCCAACAGACGGTGACTTTGCGTGGGTATGGAGTTCTGTGGGCTGCCAGCCGTGACGGAGCTCCAAGTACCTCATAGCAGGCCGGGGTCTGTGAAGGAAGGCAGGCCAGGCAGCGAGGCAACAACACAGACAGCACCAGCCGCTGAACTCCGACACACAGTCGGACAAAATTTGCAATTAGCCATCCATTTTCGTAAAGCATCCCATATTTGAGCTTTATATAGTTGATTTCTCGCATAAAAAAGTTTCAGAAGTGAATTTTGTAACGGATAGCAGAGATCTGCGCGACCTAGATTCAGAAGACTACCTGATCTCAGGTCAGTTGTGTAGCCTATGTAAATGTTGGGGCGTGACCGTTCTCTTAATACACCCATGGGCGTGATAAAGTTACAGGTCTTGGGAGGTTGACGTCAACTTCCAGCTTTGTTGAGATTCACCCGTTTTCAGCGGCAGTTTCAAAATATGAGATTTTCATAGTAAAGGGGTGTCAATAGGATTTTGAGCTTCTATGTATGTCCTATTTACCCACCAAACTGTCGTTATTCAACTATGACAGGGTAAAATCAGTTTTGCATTCTATCACCCCTTTAAGCACAACACTTAACATGCACAACACTGACGTGCTGACATGTGAGGTGAGCGTATTGTGTCACTTCCGGTGTTCCCGTGTTACAAACGCTAGTTTGCTGCTCCAGCAAAAACTTACTCAACTCTGCTTTACTGTTTAAATTAGCGGCTATTTGCCTGGATTGCATTTGAATTACAATTTATTTACAGGGCTCCAGGTCCGTATTCTGAATTTTTATCTGAATTCTCTGAGTTTCTATCATGTTTAGTCCTTAAATCAGACAAAGTACTTATTGTAGGTGATTTTAATATCCATGTGGACGTTGACAATGATAGCCTTAGTACTGCTTTCAACTCACTACTAGATTCAATTGGTTTCAGTCAGAGTGTGCTGTAGGATTCACGTAGGGTACAGATTTGATCATTGGCAAATTATCAAATATGTTTTATCAATATTAATAAAGTTACGAATATGGTTATTAATAACTTTATCAAATCGACAAACAATCAAAACGGGGCACCACCCTGCAAGTCAGGGACCAATAATCAAACTGTGGAACAGTCTCATTTCTGTAAAAATCCTTTAAAAGGAATTAAAGGAAGGGGTGATTGCGAAGCGAACCCGTTCGACCAGCAATTATCACAACAAATACACAAATAATCACCAGCAACTGCTAATTAAGTATAATCGAATTTATTAACGTCACAATTATCAGTAGCCAATCAATAATCCTTCAATAATAAAACGTATATACATTTTACAATATCACAACCAAACAAAGCAAAAACAAAAGCAGCCTGTCTTGTGGACACGTCTGTGTGTGTGTGTGTGTGTGTGTGTGTGTGTGTGTGTGTGTGTGTGTGTGTGTGTGTGCGTGTGTGTGTGTGTGTGTGAGAGAGAGTGAGAAAGAGGAGGGGCGGTGTCGAAATGTAGTTCTAATACAAAAACAACTCCAAAAATGGCTACTCCTGTGAGCTGCACAAAACCATTTAGCCTCAAGAGGGCGGTAGTGGTGCTGAGTGCACGGAGAGGGGCTGAAGAAGCCGAGGTCGGGGTTGCTAGGCAACGCGCACGTTTATACCATTTGCTAAATCACCTATTAGCTCTATACAAACCCCACGTGGTTAAGTTAGCAGCGTTAGCTCGGGAGCTACGTGGCTAGCTTATATGTCCGTGTGTGTGTTAGTAAAAGGAACAGAATAAAGGAGGAAAAGAAAAGAAACACTCTGATCTTAGTTATCGATAACGGCCAGCTCAGTGGCTAACAGCTGATTCACCGCGATTATCTCGCGGACAGTAACTAAACTCCGTGAAAGGAGTGATTTAGCAGGTAGCGCTTACGGTTTTAACTCAGCTACTTAACACAACAAAATCAAACGGTATAATGATCAGTTATACATTCACAGAAACAGATTAGTAACCAGATATGGCCAATACATGATTACAATCAGATCACATTAATGGCACAAGCGGTAGCGAACCCTTTGCTCATTAACAAACCAAAACACACTAGTTCTAACATCTGCCCAGAACTGTGTAAAGCCTTATGGTGTGCGTTGTTTGTCAGTTAAATCTCTTGCCAGAGTTTAACGATCCGTTTCGCCCAGAGCAGTGGACGATACGTGATCCAGGTCGACAAGCAAGAAACAGAACGCCGTCCTTTTCTTGAATCCAGGCTGATTAAACCCGCTGCAGATGAGGGAATACTCGGCCAGATTTCCTCGGATCCCCTTTGTATATCAGACCGATATAAAGTTGTCCCAGCTCAAAACTCGACCAGCGAGGTGATGCTGGCTAGCTAGCCCGGACTAGAGTGCCTCCTGTAGTAACCTGAGTCACCGTGGAAAGAGCGAAGAAACACACGCCCCGACAGCTTTTATCCTTCCTCCGCCTCCTAGTGGCGGGGTGGTGCATTCAAAGACCCGACAGCCAATGGGAAAAGTGCAACCTTATCACAGGTGTGAAGCAGGTCTTTGTCTCACCACCAGTCTGCCTTGCCGTCCTCGTGTTGAATGCACATTCTCCATTTTGCGAAGTGGCGGCTTGTAGGAGTTTGGTGAAACTGGCTTTGGGATTCACATGTAGGCCAAGATCCTTTGTCTTGCCTTCAGCTCAGTCTGAGCCAAATCACTGTTTAACCAGCTTCTTGGTCCCCAACAGTGCACAAGGCGAAGCAGTGTTTTAACCACACCCTCGACCTTGTGTTGGCATATTGTATTGAAATTGAGGATTTAATAATATTTCTGCAGAATTCGGTATTATCAGATCATTCTTTAATTACTTTCGAATTCTTACTACCTGACTATAATAAATTAGATAAAAACTTCTACACTAGATGCCTATCTGACAGTGCTATAGCTAAATTTAAGGAAGATATTCCAACTGCATTTGACTCTTTGTCATGCCTTAACATAACAGAGGACCTTTATGTTAACCTCAGTCCCTCTCAAATTGATACATTTGTAGACGGTGCTACGACCTGCCTACGGACGACTTTAGACTCTGTTGCTCCCCTGAAAAAGAAGATGATGAAGCAAAGGAAACTAGCACCTTGGTATAACTCCCAAACTCACAAATTAAAACAAATCTCGCGAAACCTCAAAAGTAAGTGGCGTTCCACAAAAGTGGAAGAATCCCGTTTGGATTGGCAAGAAAGTCTCAAAACCTATATGAAGGCCCTAAGAAAGGCAAGATCGGACTATTACTCATCACTAATAGAAGAAAATAAGAACAACCCAAGGTTTCTTTTCAGCACTGTAGCCAGGCTGACAGCTCTACTGAGCCATCTATTCCTCTAGCTCTGAGTAGTGATGACTTCATGCGCTTCTTTCATGATAAAATTACTATTATTCATCACCTTTTGCCCTCAACTTCTAACGGTTCACCTTTAAACGCAGGGTTGCTAGAAATAACGTCTAGTCTCGACATATACTTAGACTGCTTTTATCCTATAGACCTTCAACAATTAATGTTAAAGATATCCTCAGCTAAGCCATCTACCTGTCTCTTAGACCCCATCCCAACGAGACTACTCAAAGAACCGTTACCCGTGGTTTACACTTCATTTCTAGATGTGATCAATATGTCCTTATTAACAGGTTATGTACCGCAGTCATTTAAAATAGCTGTGATAAAACCTCTTCTGAAAAAACCCACCCTCGATCCTGAGGTCTTAGCAAACTATAGACCTATATCTAACCTTCCCTTTCTATCCAAGATCCTTGAGAAGGTAGTTGCTAATCAGTTATGTGATTTTCTACATAGCAATAGTTTATTTGATGACTTTCAATCAGGATTTAGAAAGCATCATAGCACAGAGACGGCACTGGTGAAAATTACTAACGACCTTTTAACTGCTGCAGACAAAGGACTTGTCTCCATTCTTGTTTTACTAGATCTTAGTGCTGCATTTGACACTATTGACCATACCATCCTGTTACAGAGATTGGAACACTTAGTTGGCATTAAAGGAATTGCTCTAAGCTGGTTTAAGTCCTATTTCTCTGATCGACCTCAATTTGTTAATGTTAATGATAAATCCTCCAAGTACACTAGTTACACAAGTTAGCCATGGCGTTCCACAAGGCTCAGTGCTTGGACCAATTCTATTTTACTTATATATGCTTCCTCTTGGTAATATCATTAGGAAACACTGAATTAACTTTCACTGTTATGTGGATGACACACAATTATACTTGTCAATCAAACCAGATGAAACCAGTCAGCTAGCTAAACTTCAAGCGTGCATTAAAGATAAAAAATCCTGGATGACCTATAATTTTCTGATGTTAAACTCTAACAAAACTGAAGTTATTGTTCTGGGCCCTAAACACCTCAGAACCTCGTTATCTAAAGACATAGCTACTCTGGATGGTATTACCCTGGCCTCCAGCACTACTGTCAGAAATCTAGGGGTTATTTTTCATCAGGATATATCCTTTAACGCCCATCTAAAACAAACCTCAAGAACAGCCTTTTTTCATCTTCGTAACATTGCCAAAATTAGGAATATCCTGTCTCAAAACAATGCTGAAAAACTAGTCCATGCATTTGTTACATCCAGGCTGGACTATTGTAATTCCCTACTGTCAGGTTGCTCAAATAAGTCCCTTAAGACTCTCCAGCTGATCCAGAATGCTGCAGCGCGTGTTCTCACAAGAACTAAGAAAAGAGATCATATTTCACCTGTATTAGCTTCTCTGCACTGGCTTCCTGTAAAATCCAGGATTGAATTTAAAATCCTACAAAGCTCTAAATAGTCTAGCACCATCATATCTAGAAGAGCTCCTAATACCTTATTGTCCCACTAGAGCACTGCGCTCCCAGAATGCAGAGTTACTCGTGGTACCTAGAGTCTCTAAAAGTAGAATGGGAGCCAGAGGCTTCCTTTGCAGAGCTCCTTCTCTCCTATGGAACCAGCCTCCGATCTGGGTTCAGGGGGCAGAAACTGTAATCGCATTCAAGAATGAACTTAAAACTCTTCTATTTGATAAAGCTTATAGTTAGGGAGTGGGGAGTTGCAGTGTCCACCTAACTGGCCCATCTGCTTCTCTTCATAATTGTTAGATTAATAATATATAACAAAGTAGAGGGAGGCAGGCCAGCAAAGCCCGATCCGGCAGGGGAGAGTTCCAAGCCCGAAAAATCTACCTCTCCTTATGACCTGTCTCTCTTAGTTACGCTGTTATAGTTTTAGACTGCCGGGGGACTTCCTTCCTTTCTTTGACAGACTGAGTTGCTCTCTCCTCTCCCTCTCTATTACTATTTGTGTGTATCCCATCCCAGAAATGCTTGTTATTAATCCTAGCTTCTGGGGAGTTTACTCTATATTTACTCTATAGTCCTTATGTTTTTTCCCCCAGCGTATTTCCTTGGAGAACGTTGGCACCAAGATCTTGGTTCCAGCTGTCGCCGTGGTCCTGCTGCACTCCCTGCTGAGCTCAGCAGTGCCCTGCAATGTCATGCTGCGTCCTGCTGAACCCTGCAGCTTCCTGCTACGTCCATCCATGCTCTGCTGGGCCACGCTCTGCTGGGCCCTGATATGACATGAACTACTACGACTACCATTTGAAGTCACTGTTCCATTATTAATGTGACTATTATTGCCACTGTTCATCACAACCCCAACCGGCCCGTCAGACACCGCCTACCAAGAGCCTGGGTCTGTCCGAGGTTTCTTCCCAAGACGGAGTTTTTCCTCGCCACTGTCGCACTGGTCGCACTGCTTGCTCTTGAGGGACTTATTGTAATTGTTGGGGCTTTGTAAATTATAGAGTGTGGTCTAGACCTGCTCTATATGTAAAGTGTCTCGAAATAACCTGTGTTATGATTTGATACTATAAATAAAATTGAATTGAATTGAATTGAATTAAGTAGAAGTACTAAAGTATTCAACATTTTTTGTACTTAAGTATTGCAAGTAATTTATTTTAAAATGTACTAAAGTACTGAAAGTAAAAGTACAAGTATTGTGTTATTTAGTTATTAAAGAAAGCAGTCAAAAGTTTGGATCATATTGTTTATATTATGTCAAATGTTTAGCCAAGGATGTAGCCAAAGGAATTAAAAAATATTAAATGTATTATATTAAAAATAACAAATATAAACAAATACTGAAATAAAATGTACAATTATCACACTGTGCAAGTAAAATGAACATCCTCTCCAGCACAGTAACGATTAAAGCCCCAAAAAACGTATCACACACTAGCTAGTAACATGTGTGATGCAGCTACAGGAAAGTTAGCAAGCTAGCAACATACAGATAAACTAGCAGCTTCACATCACAGGGTCAAACGGTTAACATTCAGTACTCATTGCAGACTGAAACAACTCAGGAATAGCTTTAACTGCAGCAACAATGGCTAAATAGAAACAGTACGAACTTACATCATCTCTGACTTCTGAACGGGCAACCGTACTGAAAAGAAACACGATGCGATCTCGGGGATATCTTACGTAAAGTAGCATACGTAATTGACGTACACACACTGTAACCTACACAGTCTCCACACTCAAAGTTGCTTAGATCACTTCTTTCCCATTCTGACATTCAGTTTGGATTTCAGGAGATTGTCTAGACCTGGGGCCTCATTTATAAAACCTGTTACGCAAGAAAAAGTTGCGTGAAGCAGGGTGAAATTTGTCGTCGCAACATTCCTCGCAATAGTCGGGATTTATAAAGAATTTCCATGCGGAAAACTGGTAACATTTTTACGCATGGAAATTCTTTATAAATCCCGATGCGTAAAAATGTTACCAGTTTTCCGCAACTTTTGACCACACGTGTGATCGTGCGTAATGCTCCCAAGGTTTTGTAGACTGCGTTTTAGTGAACTCCGATGGTATGCCCGTTTTCCGAACCTAACCCAGTTTTTGTTTTCCTGAACCAAACAATCCCGTTCTTGCTAAACTGACCCAGAGCCGGTCGCGGCGCCCGGCGAGGGGCTGCCAGCAACGGGAAAGAGGCAGGGGATCCTCCCACACCGTGCAGCGGAGGAAATGCGCTTTTCCTCCGCTGCTCTCCCCTGCCTCTCCCCGGGAAATGCGTTGTTTGTTTGATGTGTATCTGTGTGTGTGTGTGTGTGTGTGTCTGTGTCTGTGCGTCTTTATGTGGTCGTGTCTGATTGTAGGTGTCTGTGTGTGGGAATGTTGTCTTTCTGCACCTGCTATTCCCACACAGTTACCATACAAGTTACCAAATTGTTACATTTCAAGCACTTTCACCTGTTTTGCACCAATAATGATCCAAAATCTTGTTTCTATTTTTTACCTTTTTAATAATTTCATTTCATTTCTCACAAAAAACGAAAATGATCATATGATCATAAATGTGATCTCACAGGGGTAAATGGCAAATATGAACAATAAATGATGTATATCATTGGTAATTGAGCTAAATCTGTTAAGTATAAGGCTGTGTAACAACAATATGAACACAAGGGTTACGGCTTCCAAACAGGATTTTGTTTCGATGTTTTACCTCTGTTAGGAGCGCATCAATTCAATTCAATTCAATTCAATTCAATTCAATTCAATTTTATTTATAGTATCAAATCATAACAAAAGTTATCTCGAGACACTTTCCAAAACCCCAACAATTACAGTAATTTCACTGAATCGTGTTTTTTCCCCATTTTTCCGTTTCGTGATTGGTGATCAAGGGCTCCTTTCAGGGCTGGAATATTCATTGATTGATTAACATGGACCTTATTAGGACAAATATGGGACCACCTTGGGAGGAGCATGAGGCTCGTGCACGACCGCATAAGGTAACGCACGTCCGTATTTATAACGAGAAGAGTGTGTACCGGTGTGCGCCGCAAGGTGTTATAAATCAGAATATTTGTTTTGCGTACGAAAATTCGGACTTTTTTGCGCACAAAATCTTTCAGAATAGAATCTACGCACAGTTTTATAAATGAGGCCCTGGACAACACCCCTAAATGCATTGAAGCAGCTGCCATGTGATTGGTTGATTAGATAATTGCATTAATGAGAAATCTTACAGGTGTTCCTAATAATCCTTAAGGTGAGTGTATAGTCTAGCTAGCTGTCTGGATTTACCCTGCAGAGATCTGAGGAAAATAACAACACAAAGAAAGCGGAAAGTGACAGACATCCAGCCGAAATGAGGAACATCCGGCAGCACCTGAACAATCCCGGAAATAATGGTGGTCACAGTGATGTGTTGCTCCATCGTGGGAGAAGTCCATAGATCTATGGTGAGTGAAACACTCTGATCTTTCATGTCAGATTCTAATTGTCCTCACATTTAATTATACTGTGTAATGTTGTTCCACAGTGTGGTATCCAAAGTAGGGTGACCAGACCTGAGTCCCGAGTCCCAATAAAATGTCCTGGTTTACACCAACCACTATGAAATTGTCCTGGATAAACAGTTAAAATGCTCACAGCTAAACAGTGTAAAAGTGTGACTGTATTGTAAAGGATTCCAA
Source organism: Perca fluviatilis (assembly GCF_010015445.1). Classification (NCBI taxonomy): domain Eukaryota; kingdom Metazoa; phylum Chordata; class Actinopteri; order Perciformes; family Percidae; genus Perca; species Perca fluviatilis. The sequence continues at coordinate 6,114,853 of NC_053118.1, read as the reverse complement.
CAGCGGGACGTACAACAGTCTGCCACTAAAGCTATGAGCTAAAAGACACAAACTAGCTAGCACTTGGTCACTAGCTCACTGCTGTTGTCGGAAAAACAACACAGACGTTTACTTAAAACTGGTAAAACTCGTGGAGCATTCGTAGTTATTGTAAAATACCCTTTTTCTCATCTGTTTTTGTCATTTAACAGCAATTTAATGGTGAAAGAAGTTATTGTTAAAAGTTATCGTTATTACATTTTTAATAAATCATTTAAATTCACCCCTTTTTTTGTGCTGATCCGAAAATGTATCAGATTTTTGTGATCTGTTGCACCCCTAAACAAAACCATTCCAAATAATCAAAGTGATGTAAGGCAAAACAGGTTATTGAACTCATGTCAATTCCTGATGATTCATAAGATATAAAGGAATGAAGTAATGCACAAATCATGAATTAATTCATGCATGAATTCATATTTCATGTACCCTTACCATAAAGTGTTACCATAACTTTAGTTCAAGCCTGTGGCAGCAGTTCCAAATAATTCTTTTAGTGCCATGCAATGAAAAATACCTTTTCACAAAGTTTCTCACAAGTTCAGTGGGTGCATTTTCCAAAAGATAGCTTTAATTCTGAAAAATGAAGTTGGTCCCCCACGAAACTCATTCAATGTTTTAATATTATTTATTAGATATGTAGGCTACATACCAAGAAAGTTCATGAATATTAACTGAGAAACCCCATTATGTTGTGAGCAGTAGGCCTACGTGGGCTGTTGGCAAAATTGTACTAATCAACTACTAATCTGTCTGTGTCTGTCTGACCTGGGCTGGCACATGTTCACGTTAAAAAGCGTGTACGAGCACTACGGTCACGCGCAAAGTGTCCCAGTTTTAGTTCCTGGAAATCTGGTCACACTAATCCAAAGGGATAACGTAGCACGGCTCAAAAAAATGGACAATATCGTTATAGCCATCTCTAGACAGAGCAGCAAGCGATAGCATATCCTTCACAATGAAATTTACTAACAGATCCATTATCTCTTCTTTCTTTGGTCGGTGGTTGGTGAATCCCACCAATTTGGTCTGCTGTTGGCAGAGCTGTATAGTAACGAAGTAGAACTACTTCACTACTCTACTTAAGTACTAAAAGGCTGCATCTGTACTCTACTGGAGTATTATTTTTTTCTCCTACTTCCACTTTTACTTGAGTACATATTTTCGATGAATGAAATACATTCCGATACATTTTTTATGTGCTGCATCGTTACTCGTTACTGTTGTGAATTCCTCACGCTACGGAGACTGTGTAGGTTACAGTGTGTGTAGTTACGGCTACGTTAGTTACGTACGCTAATTAAATTTACGTAAGAAATCCCAGAGATCGCGTCATGTTTCTTTTCATTACGGTTGCCCGTTCAGAAGTCAGAGACGATGTAAGTTTGTACTCCTTTCTATTTAGTCATTGTTGCAGGAGATGAAGCTATTCCTGAGTTGTTTCAGTCTGCAATGAGTACTGAATGTGAACCGTTTTACCCTGTGATGTGAAGCTGCTATTATCTGTATTTTTCTAGCTTGCTAACTTTCCACTGTACATCACACACGTTACTAGTGTGTGATATGTTTTTTGCAACCCGATCTCACTCAAAAGCGTACAAATAACACGGGTTTCTACCGTGCAATGTGTACGAGAAAGTGAAATTCTACGTGCATTACATACGCGGAGCGCTCCAATTGAAGTCATGGGGACCGGTGCGTTTTATATGCACGCAGCTCGCGTTACCACGTTGTGTGTTATCGCGAGAACAGCATCACACACAAAAACATAGATATGGTTGGGTTTAGAGAAAGAATGCAGGGAAAGGCTTTAATAACACAAGAAAATCACAAAAACACACTAATAAACGGTTGGGTTTAGGGAAGAAACATTGGGAAAGGCTTAACAAAAAAACACTACAAAGTCACAAAAACGCGCCAAAAACACACTAATAAACGGTTGGGTTTAGGGAAGAAACATTGGGAAAGGCTTAACAAAAATACACTACAAAGTCGCTAAAACGCGCCACATAAACACGCTAATAAACGGCCTAAAATCGCCAAACACGGGACGCGAACCCCGGTCTCCTGGGTGAAAGTCCTGTGTTTTACCCATCCACCACCCCAACCAACCTCCTTACGCGGCCACACGTCCCTTCATACTATAAACGCAGTGGTTTCCATTACTGTAATTGGAGCGCTCCGCGTATCTGCTGTACGCACAATTTCAATTTCGCGTACACATTGCACGTATTTCACAGGTGGAAACCCGTGGTATTTGTACGCTTTTCAGTGAGACTGGGCTGGTTTTTTGGGGCTTTAATCGTTACTGTGCTGGAGAGGATGTTCATTTTACTTGCACAGTGTGATAATTGTACATTTTATTTCAGTATTTGTTTATATTTGTTATTTTTAATATAATGCATTTAATATGTTTTAATTCCTTTGGCTACAGCCTTGGCTAAACATTTGACATAATATAAACAACTTTTGACTGCTTTCTTTAATAACTAAATAACACAATACTTGTACTTTTACTTTCAGTACTTTAGTAGTAGATTTTAAAATAAAAATAGATTTTTGAATACTTTAGTACTTCTACTTACGTGTGGTGCTTAAAGAGCACTTCAACTTCTACTCAAGTCACTTTTTGATAGAGCACTTGTACTTTTACTCAAGCATGGGTCTCTAGTACTTTATACACGTCTGGCTGTTGGTGCTTCTCCTGGCTAGCCTTGCTGCTGCTAGCTTTAGCCTGAAGCGGGTGTAGCTTAAAATAATTATGCATGGGGGTCGACTCAAGATGGCGACATGAGGAGTCGTACTTTTAGGAGTAGGCTACAAGTGTGGGAATTACTGCACAAACTATAAATGTAGCTACACTTTGTTGCCAAAAGAAGTTATTACATGTTTTTGGAGAAGCAAATGGAAAGTTCCCGGTAATATATACTGCTGCATCTGAGACTACGGGAGGTGGAACTATCGGTTTCTAGCAGTAAGCTAAGCTAACGTTACCACATGCCAACGATGGACAACTTGGGTGAAGATGAACTCCTGCAGCTGGAAGATATGGAGGTTGCCATTATTAAAGAAAAACGGAGCATAAGTGAGATTCACTCTTATGCTTGTCAAGCAGGACATGTTGAAGACTGCAATTTCTCTCCTAACACGCCTGTGAAACATCAACCTAAGAAGCCAAAAGGTAACGCCGCTCAAAAAGAGAAAACACATCCCAGACTGGGATGTGACAAACTGGCAGTGTACCGTCGCTCTCTGAGCTGCAGAACACAATCATCACAGTTGTCATTTGGAAGATAAATGAAAGAGCAGACCAAACCGATAAGGCTGTCCACTACAACACAGTTCAAATTGACGGTCTTAAAAAATCTCTGGACTTCTGCCATAAAGAAGTTATTGACTTGAAAAGACAGAACGTGGCTCTTAAAGAAACCTGTGAGCAGCTTCAGAAAAAATGAAATGGAACTGAAAGTCAACGAGGTTGACCACTACAGCCGAAGCCATAACCTCCGTCTCCACGGCATTCCTGAAAAAGTGGATGACATTCAAACACGAGTACGGGATATCTGCCGGGCAGTGCTACCCGTCACTGAGGCCGAGACGGTTGTTTCTGCAATAGATGTCCACAAAATCGGCGGACCCAAAGACGGAGGATCCAATCAACCAGTACGACCAATAATTATCAGGTTCATGTCCAGAACAGCCAGGGATATGTTATGGAAAGGATCCAAGAGGAACGACTACCTGAAGAACTCCACTTCAAAGAGGATCTGACTACAGCTGACAGAGATACCCGCAGTCGTCCGTGGAGGCGGCGAGGAAGAGAGGAGAGAAGGCCTACTTTGTGGGGAATAAAGCGTTTGTTAACGGGATAGAGATTAAAATAGACTGACAAAGAACTGAAATAAGCAAACAGAGGTATGTGATAATAATATACTCCTAGGTAAACTTGAATATTCTGGGTAAGATTCGGTCATAATGGTGTAGCCTATATTGTTCTGTTAAGGCAACCAATATACAACACTTGTGCAGTGATTCCTGCAATTAACCAAAAAAGCTTAAGTCTAGAGAGAGTAGTTATTATTTACCTGTTCTAAATGTCTATTTCTGTTCTATCTGTCAATGCCAGAGGTATTAGAAACCAGTTGAAGAGAAAATGTTTATTCTTATATTGCCAGAGTAAAGGTGCCGATTTTCATTTTATCCAAGAAACTCATGCTTCCGAAACAGATGTGTCATTTTGGAAGAGTCAATGGGGAAGAGATGTGTGGTTTTCATTTGGTAGTAAAACTTTCATTCGAAAGTTTAAGGGTCATGTCATCAAGCACCTAATAGATATGGATGGTAGGTGGATAATTCTTCTTGTAGACATTGACCAATCTCAGTTTGTTTTGGTTAATATCTATGCATCCAATAATAGACCAAACAATACAGTAATTTTTTCAACAGTAGAACGTAAACTTTATCACCTCTTAAAGATGCAGTAGGTAAGTCTTATAAAACTAACTTTCTGTCATATTTGCTGAAACTGACCATATGTTCCAGTAGAACTACATGAATTATGTAAAAAAAAAAGACAGCTCCTCTGGCACCTCCTACAGCCTGTAGTGCCATTGGCAAAATTCCACCGCTCCCGGTCGATTTTCTCCAATCAGGGCCACAGGGGTGGTCTATCTGCCTGTCAATCACTGCTCGGCGCACCGCAATATAGCGTTCTCCCTCTCCCCCCTCAGCACGAGCTGCAGAAAGGTTTTCCAAAACTCCGTGAATAATGGAGTGGCTTTTCAGAGGTGGCGTGGCTGCAGGATTTTAAAGATCTGAAGAACGATGCAGATGTAGCCACATTTCCTCTCAACAGGTAACATAATTACCATGAATGATTTATCTTTCACTTGGTTATTAGTAGTCAAAAGTCCACAAAGCTACGTTGGTGAGGATGATAGTAACGTTAGCACAGTGGTCGGTCTGATATGATGCTGAAATGGCTAACGGTAGCCTGCTAGTTAGCATCGTTTTACTGTTGGTGAGTAAAGTTAACGTTGTGTTGGTGTTTAGTTATTGAACATGTTGTCTGACATGCCGGCAGTTCTGTCAAACTCCGTTGTGTGGGAGGGGCTTAGGAGACGGTTTGGGCTGCAGCAGAAAGGGACTGAGAAGTTGTCGATGTTCAAATTTTTTGGCAAAGTCCTGGCTCTTCACAATCTTACCTACTGCAGCTTTAATGGTATTTCCTTCAGCTAAAGTTTTATGGGGTGGAGATTTTAATACAGTAATGGATGAAAGTATGGATAGATAGCCTCCCAAAAGCAGAGCAACAGATGAATTAGGAAATATATGTAATATATTGGACTTAATTGACATTTGGAGACATAAACACCCAAACCAAAACATATATACTTGGAATGATAAGGATAGATCTCAACAATCCCGCATAGATTTTTGGCTGGTCTCATCAGACATAGAAAATAAGGTTGACTCAGTGATGATAGAACTCGCAGTTTTTACAGATCATAAGGCTGTAACAATTAATGTCAATATTAGGATGGTTAGACACAGCCTTAACAAAGATTACTGGAAATTAAATAAATTACTTTTACAAAATAAAGAATTTAAAAAAGAAACCCAAACAATAATTGACAGATACTGGAGTCAAGCAAACTTACTCAATAATTTTGGAAACTGTTGGGAATTAATGAAATATGAAATTAGGAATTTGGCCTTATTTTTTTGGGAAACGGATTGCTAAAGCAAAGAAAGAAAGAGAGTCCCAAATAATTAAAAAAGCAATAACATTATCAGAGAAAATAAATTTATCCGAAGAAGAAATGACTGAGCTATCATCTCTACAACTTGAATTGGACAAAATATACGAGGAGAAGGCCAGGGGTGCCTTTATCAGATCTAGGAGGAAGTGGCTTGAACAAGGTGAAAAATGCACTAAATACTTTTTCAATTTGGAAAAGAGAAACTTTGAGTTGTCTTCCCTGTCTAAACTTAAATTTAATAACCTAATATGCGAAGATGTAAAAGGTATTTCACACTATGTAGCTGATTTCTATCAAAAGTTATATGCTGTGGACTGTGAAAATGAAAGAGATATGGATATGTTTCTGGAAGCTATGGAAAGGAACATTAAATGCGTTGATGAAAGTTTTAAATCAGTTTGCGATCAGAAGATTAGTTTAACATAAGTACAAAAATGCATTGATTGTCTCAAAGAAAATAAATCTCCTGGGAATGATGGGTTGATAAGTGAATTTTATAAAGTATTTAATGGGTCATTTGCACCTTTTTTAGCTGCTATGTTTGCCATAGGAAAAGGAGAATTACCTACAACTCTTCGACAAGGTCTGATTAAATTGATTCCTAAACCAAAAAAAGATAAACTGAGTATTGAAAATTGGAGACCAATTAGTCTGTTAAATAATGATGCTAAGATATTCGCCTTGGTCTTTGCTAAAAGGTTGTAATCAGGATTGGATGATATTATTGATGAAGAGCAATCCGGATTTATGCCAGGAAGAAATATTTGAAATAACATACGATTAGTATTGGATATGATTGACTATGATGAATATATATTGGACAATAGCTTTATTTTATTTGTATATTTTTATAAGGCATTTGATACCATAAGTCACCGATTTATGTTTAAAGTTATAAGTTTCTTGGATTTGGGAACCAATTTTTGAAATCTGTCGAAACGCTATACAAGGGTTGCAACATTTCAATTAAGTTAGCTCACGGTACGACTCCTAGATTTGTTATTGGTCATGGCATAAGACAAGGGTGTCCACTTAGCCCCTTCTTATTCCTCCTTGTTACACAAATTATGGCTATACATCTTAAAAAAGGTAATTTCCAAGGTATAGTTGCCTTAGGCAGAGAATTTAAATTATCCCAACTCGTAGATGATACAACATTTTTTCTAGCCAATAGACATTAAGTGATAAAAGCAATTATCTGTATTAAGGAATTCTCTGATGTGTCAGGTTTAAGAATGAATTTGAGTAAGTCTGTTTTAGTACCACTTAAGGAATGTGAACTAAACGAAATAGAGGGAATCCCTGTGAAGAATACAATTACATACCTGGGTGTTCATTTGTGGGTCATCATTGATAAGAATGAAAAACGTCGCAGTAACCTAAATTTTAGTCCTATAATTGAAAAAAAAAAAAAAAAGTTCAATATGTGGTTGATGAGAGATCTGTCATTGAATAGTAGAGTGTTGTTATCTAAAGCTGAAGGAATATCAAGGGATATCTATGTATCATTATCATTGAACATCCCTTCTGAAATATCCAAACAATTAGATGAAATCTTATTCAACTTTATTTGGAGGAACAGATGTCATTACTTAAGAAAAGACATCCTGTGCAACATTAGAAGAAATGGTGGTCTAGAGGTATTAAGTTTTGAAACACTGAATAATACTTTCAAGGTAAAATGGTTAACTAATTTGATTAGTTGGTGGAGTTACATTTCTGTTAAGATGTGATTACAAAATTGATAGATTACCTGTAAAGTCATAAAATTTTCATAAACAAGCTCTGCTGGCCTGGAAATTAATTTACAAGCATAATTTTACACCAACCAATTACTACATTTGGAATAACAAGGATATTCAATATAAATATAAATCTCTGTATTATGGAAATTGGGTTGCTAATGGTATTGTATTGGTAAAGCAACTCCTTAATGCTGACGGGCAGTTACTAAAGTATAATGAATTCCTCTCCAAATTCCGGTTTGCAGTCACTCCAAGAGAATATGCAATAGTTGTTGATGCTGTGCCGAGGAGTGTGCTGCAACTTCTTAGAGGTTCAGTATTGTCAGTGATCAATCCACTTAATAGTGGTATATTCCTTGGGGGGGTTGACATTACCGAGAATAAATGTTCTAATAAACACATCAGGAATTTTATACAAGAGATAACTCTGCCCTCAGGAAGATTCTTTTGGGCTTCAATCTTTGGAGAAATGAACTGGCAAAAAACCTGGTTAATTGGTGACAAATTCTGTCTTAATAACAAAGTAAAAGAGGATTCTTTTAAAATCTTACATAAGATATATCCAGTAAAAAGGACATTAAAGAGATTTAAACTTGATATTGAATATTCTTGTACTTTCTGTGAACTAGAAGAAGAAACAATCTGTCATTTGTTCTTTCACTGTATGTATACTAAAATATTTAGTTTAGATGTTCAACATCTTATAAGACGGAACACTGGGCAATCAATTCAATTTAAAGATAAAGATATTTTTATTTGTTTTGAAGGCAATGAGTTGGACAATGATGTTGTTTATTTTGTTCAATTAATCTTGTTATTGGGGAAATTCCACATTCACAAGAAGAAATGGGCGGACTCCAAACCAAGCTTTGAACACTCTATCAAGAACTGCACCAATACGGAAACACTAAGAGACATTAAAAATAAGAAGGCAATTAAGACTGGAAGCGTGTTTGAAAATTGTCTCATGTACCGGTGATACATTTTACTTAATATGTCCTGCACTTTTCTTTTCTACTTTTTTATTTATTTTCTACATATATTTTTCTTTGTATATGAACCCCCTCTCCGGGAACCATCACCTTATCGTGGTGGAGAGGTTTGTGTGTCTCTATGACCCAGAGGGCTGTGTTGTCTGGAGCTTTGTGCTCCTGGTAGGGTCTCCCAAGGCAAAGGGGTCTCAGGTGAAGGGCCAGACAAAGAATGGTTCAAAAACCCTATGACACAATGAGGTAGAGATGGAGTGACCCTGCCCGGAGGAAGCCCGGTCCCCCGTCTGGAGCCAGTCCCAGATGGCGGGCTCGTCAGTGAGTGTCTGGTGGCCGGGTTTGCAACGGAGCCCGGCCGGGCACAGCCCGAAAAAGCTACGTGGCTCCCATCTCTCCAGCCCATGGGCCCACCACCTGTGGGAGGAACCGCTGGGGTCGGGTGCGCTGCCAAATGGGTGGCAGTGAAGGTCAGGGGCCTCGACGGACCAGACCCGGGCAGCAGACGCTGGCTCTGGGGTTGGACTCTTTTCTTCTCCGGAGTTGCCCAGGGTGTGAGGCGCCGGGCGGGTGTGGGGATACTCACAAGTCCCCGGCTGAGCGCTGCTACGTTGGAGTTTACCCCGGTGGACGAGGGTCGCCTCCCTACGCGCGGGTTGTGGGGGGAACTCTGACTGTTGTTTGTGCATATGCACCAAACAGGAGTTCGGAGTATTCGGCCTTCTTGGAGACCTTGACTGGAGTCCTGCATGGGGCTCCAGTGGGGGACTCCGTAGTTCTGCTGGGGGACTTCAACGCGCACGTGGGCAATGATGGAGACACATGGAGAGGCGTGATTGGGAGGAACGGCCTCCCTGATCTAAACCAGATTGGTTGTTGTTGGACTTCTGTGCTAGTCATGGATTGTCTATAACAAACACCATGTTCGAACATAGGGATGCTCATAAGTGTACTTGGTACCAGAGCACCCTAGGCCAAAGGTCAATGATCGATTTTATAATCGTTTCATCTGATCTGAGGCCATATGTTTTGGACACTCGGGTGAAGAGAGGGGCGGAGCTGTCAACTGATCACCATCTGGTGGTGAGTTGGGTCAGGGGGTGGGGCAAGACTCTGGACAGACCTGGTAAGCCCAAACGGGTAGTGCGGGTAAATTGGGAACGTCTGGAGGAGGCCCCTGCCCGACAGACTTTCAACTCACACCTCCGGCGGAGCTTTTCGTGCATCCCTGTGGAGGCTGGGGGCATTGAACCCGAGTGGACAATGTTCAAAGTTTCCATTGCTGAAGCTGCGGCAAGGAGCTGTGGGCTTAGGGTCTTAGGTGCCTCAAGGGGCGGTAACCCACGAACACCGTGGCGGACACCGGTGGTCAGGGAAGCCGTCCGACTGAAGAAGGAGTCTTTCCGGGATATGTTATCCCAGAGGACTCCGGAGGCAGTTGCAGGGTACCGGGGAGGGCCCCGGCGGGGCAGCCTCTGCCATGAAAGAGGCAAAGCAGCGGGTGTGGGAGAAGTTTGGAGAAGACATGGAGAAGGACTTTCGGTCGGCACCAAGGTGCTTCTGGAAAACTGTTCGCCACCTCAGGAGGGGGAAGCGGGGAACCATCCAAGCTGTGTACAGTAAGGATGGGACACTGTTGACCTCAACTGAGGAGGTAATAGGGCGGTGGAAGGAGCACTTTGAGGAACTCCTGAATCCGACTAATACGCCCTCTATGTTAGAGGCAGAGCTGGAGGATGATGGGGGATCATTGTCAATTTCTCAGGCGGAAGTCACTGATGTAGTCAAACAACTCCACAGTGGCAAAGCCCCTTGAGAGATTGATGAGAAGGGAAAAAAAGGAAGGGGGGGGGGGGGGGGGGGGGTGGTTGTGGGGGGCCTTTTTTAAATTTTGGGGGGGTCTGGGACAGTGCCAAAGGAGTGGCAGACCGGGGTGGTGGTTCCCCTTTTTAAAAAGGGGGACCAGAGGGTGTGTGCCAATTACAGGGGTATCACACTTCTCAGCCTCCCTGGTAAAGTCTACTCCAAGGTGCTGGAAAGGAGGGTTTGGCCGATAGTCGAACCTCGGGTTGAAGAGGAACAATGCGGATTCTGTCCTGGTCGTGGAACAACGGACTAGCTCTTCACTCGCAAGGATCCTGGAGGGAGCCTGGGAGTATGCCCAACCGGTCTACATGTGTTTTGTGGATCTGGAAAAGGCGTATGACCAGGTCCCCCGGGAGATACTGTGGGGGTCTCTTCTCAGGGCCATCCAATCTCTGTACGAACAAAGTGAGAGCTGTGTCCGGGTTCTTGGCAGTAAGTCAGACTCGTTTCAGGTGAGGGTTGGCCTCCGCCAGGGCTGCGCTTTGTCACCAATACTGTTTGTAATATTTATGGACAGGATATCAAGGCGTAGTCGGGGTGGGGAGGGGTTGCGGTTCGGTGGGCTGGGGATCTCATCGCTGCTCTTTGCAGATGATGTGGTCCTGATGGCATCATCGCCCTGCGACCTTCAGCACTCACTGGATCGGTTCGCAGCCGAGTGTGAAGCAGTTGGGATGAGGATCAGCACCTCTAAATCTGAGGCCATGGTTCTCAGCAGGAAACCGATGGAGTGCCTACTCCAGGTAGGGAATGAGTCCTTACCCCAAGTGAAGGAGTTCAAGTACCTTGGGGTTTTGTTCGCGAGTGAGGGGACAATGGAGCGGGAGATTGGTCGGAGAATCGGCGCAGCGGGTGTGGTATTACATTCAATTTATCGCACCGTTGTGACGAAAAGAGAGCTGAGCCAGAAGGCAAAGCTCTCGATCTACCGGTCAGTTTTCGTTCCTACCCTTCCCTAGGGAGGTGTTCCAGGCACGTCCAGCTGGGAGGAGGCCTCGGGGAAGACCCAGGTGGAGGGATTATATCTCCAACCTGGCCTGGGAACGCCTCGGGATCCCCCAGTCGGAGCTGGTTAATGTTGCTCAGGAAAGGGATCTGTAGTTCGAATGACAGCAGTAATGGACAATAGGCTCTGTGCACAGCGTCATGACGAACGTTCGAATTTGACAGGAAATCGGCACTTCCACTTCCGGCAAAACATCACTTGGCAACAATATAATTTTTTATCGATGGTCTGTCTATTTTTAGCCTATTTGGTCTACCTCCTACTTACATAGCAAACGTCTGTCCCTGTCATCGCCAAAACATGAGTGCTACTAGATTTCTTAAAATTGTTAACGGCTCAAAGGAACACTGCTGTGTGCCACTTTGTTCGGCCTCAAGCCGTTATAACAGTATGCTTAGTTTCCACTGTTTCCCCAAAAACGCAAGTCTTCAGGCTAAGTGGATTCATAAAGTGCGAAGGACGGGGTTTACCGTAACCCAGCACACGAAGGTTTGTAGTCGGCACTTTAAGCCCCATGAGATTGTGATATCCAAGAAAGGAAGGCGTGCTTTGGTAGCAGGTGCTGTCCCTTCGTTGTTCGAGTGGAACAATTATTCAACCAAGGAACGACCCGGTGTTTGGGAGCGACGGGCAAGAACACCAAGTCAGGAGCCTGATGTCCTTGAACCAGCAGCAGCGGAGCCTGACGCCATCCCTATGGTCATGGACCATGACTATGAAGCATCTCCTACTGTGTGCGTGGATAGGCAACATTACGAGCAACTAAAACAGGAAATCGATGCACTTCGAGAGCAACTGAAAACATGCCATCTGTCCAAATTTGGACTGCAGCGGTTTGCCTCTTCTCCAGAGGACATACAATTTTACACCAGGTAAGACAACTATCTATAGCCTTCAGCGATTGTCAAAGTTGAACCGGCTTTGATGCCACATATGTTTGTGTAAAACATGTGAAGCACACAGTTACATAACTTAATCTATATAGGCTACAGGAGGTTATGCTACTATAGCACATTTGTCACATAGTGTAACTGGTGAAGATTAATTCCTTAATTAGATTAACTAACTTCCAAATCCTCTTAAAACCTCACAACTCTGTAGGCTTAAACTCTCCTCTCAAGTCAATCGATTTGTGTTACTAAACGCTATGTATGTTGTTAAGCTGTATGTATGATATGCTAGAAGCTAAATAGACTTTCTGATTCAGTGTATTGTTGATAACCCAAAACACCACAATTTTTTTTATTTTAATTTCATTACAGTCTAAGTAAACTTACTCTAATTGCCATACCCTAATTAGGTTCCCATCCTACACGGAGCCTGATTGAGTCTGCAACATCAAAAATGATCAGAGTGACCAGCAGAACCAGGAAAGCATGCGACATTAGCACAGTCACTGAGAGCCCTATGACCAGACCAACTGTAAGTATACCTACCCCGCCATCACATGTACATACAGTGCTGTTCATAAGTTTATGAACCCATGCTTAAGTTGAATAAAAAATGCATTATTTTTTTTAATTCACACACAAAGAAAATTGTCGTCTTAAAGGTTGGATTTTTCCCCAAAAAATTTAATTGAGGCAATTTTTTTATTCCTCTTTTTATTCAGCACCACTGTACACAAGCACACTGACATTTAGTCTGAACTAAATCCTTGCACTTTTCTCACCCACTAGAAACTGCTGCCAATAGATGAGTTGTTCCTTTTCTTGACTTACCTGTCAACTGGTTCTACCCAAAGGGAACTGTCTCATCGCTTCAACATCCACAGAACAACAGTAGGCCGTATCATAGTCACTTGGGCCAACTTTCTGTACTCCCTGTTGGGCTCTATCTGTTTTTGGATGTCCCCTGCAGCTGTGAAGACCTGTCTACCTCCTGAGTTTAATGGCAGATACAGCAACACCCAAGTAATTGTTGACTGCACCGAACTTAGATGTCAGACACCCTCTTCCCTCCTGCTGCAGAGTGAGGTTTTCTCAACCTACAAGTCACACTGCACCTTCAAGGCCATGGTAGGCATGTCCCCTCATGGAGCGCTTACATTTGTATCTACCCTCTTTGAGGGCTCCATGAGCGACAAGGAAGTGTTTCGCCAGTCAGGAATTACATCCCTTTTAACCCCCGAGATGGCCATTATGGTTGACAAAGGATTCCTGGTGGATGACCTGGTACCTGGGACTGTTTATCGTCCAGCTTTTGTCACTCAGAGGGCCCAGATGCCAGAGGAGGATGTCCTACAGACCCAATCCATAGCTCGGCTGAGGGTGCACGTAGAAAGGATGATCAGAAGAGTCAAAGAGAACAAACTGTTCGACACCACCATCCCCCTGTCCATAACCGGGAGCATTAATCAGATATTTACAGTAGCCTGTCTTCTCTCAAATTTCCAAAATGGACCCCTAGTGAAGACATGGGCAAACGAAGTTTGAAATGTTTTTTACAAAAACTGATTTCACACTGTTCTATTATTAGTTGAGCTTGAAATGAAATGACAACTGGATACGTTTGATAGCAAGGAAACTGCACTTACAGCTGTAAGAAAGGCGCCTTTAAATAAAATGTATTATTATTATTCTGTCGGGTTGTCAGAGGAATCACTAAACTCAGGTAACGTTATGTAGTCCATGGTTATGCCGCTGTATCACAATGTATAATTGTAAGCCCTGTGCAATACCTAATAACATCACAAACCTGTATAACTACTACAGGTCACTTTAAAAAAATTAACTGGCAATCCAAAATTGTATTAGTGTTAACTTACAGTAACATATTGTGAACTTACAGGTCTTTAATAAATTTGACATTCATGATTTTATGTGGTTATCTGTTTTTATTATAGAGGTAATAACTTGTTTTACTTTATTAAAATGACAAGAAAATAATTAATTGCTGGTATTTATTGTATGGGACAGACACTTTACATGGATTTTGGACTGGTGGTTATGGGTTTACAGAATTATTCATCACGTTTTAATATATTACAGTTTAAGTGTGTATCTATTCATTAAGTGTTGCCCTACACCTGTAGCTCCATACTATTAAGTTTGGAGATTTTCTGTATGAAGTTGACAACATCACAGGGTTGATTTACTAAGCGGAAAATTAAAAATGTTAGTTTTTTCACAAATAGCACATTAAGAACATGGGGCAGATTAAAACATATTCTAGGGATAGAAATGAATGTTCCAAACGCTTGTGGAATAACCCATCAATCACCCTACAGTGGAGATCATGGAATTTATTTATTTAATTTAATTATTTCAGGACAATGACGATGAACATGTACAGCAGTACATGTAAAAGTGCCAGATTGTAGCCCAAGGCTAATTTCCATCTGTAGTCCATTTGGCAGGGATAAATTACAATAAAAAGGACAAAAGCTATACACTAGTAACATTTGCTATATAAAACACAGTCAATGACAATGACAACTAATGTCAACTATTGGAGATATTATTTATATCAGTATAAAGCCATATGAACAATTGGTAATATAATTAATTTTACTAATAAGAACGTTTTTAGATATATTCAGTTAAAGAGCAGGATCACAGATACATTTGATCTAAACTATAATAGGACTACAGAACCCTCAGCTACTCAGAGGCTATTCCTAAACTCAGGAGAAAACAAGATATTAATAGGGAAAGTGTACAAACACCTTATAGAAGCACGGCAGCTAATTGTTTTCTCAAAACAAATATATGAGGGTTGGAACAAAGAACTTCAAATAAATAACTGATATAATCTGGAAAAGATTGCCCTAATATAACCAACACCATTACCACCAATGAGAATCTGCGTCTCATACGATATAAGCTCATGACAAGGATATACTACACTAAATCAAAAATCAATAAAAGATGCCTCTATTTCTCCTGTTTGTGTAAAATGTGGCACACATAAGGAGACAATAATACAAAAACATCACAGGGTTAAGGATGCTGGGAAATGTCAAGTGAAACCCCGCCCCATCTGTTTCTATGCGGCCCACATCCATTCTTATAATACATCCATGCCCAGATCCCCTGTGCCGCATTACGTCATATGGATGGAACTAGATTTTTTGTCTGGGACAGACACTTTACATGCATTTTGCCAAGTAAACATAGAAATAAAAACGGTCAATTTTTTCTCTGATGACTTTGCAAACATCATTGTCCCTGTAAATCCGCTGAATCAGCAGGTCGTCTTCAGCCGAAATGACAAAATCACACCATGTCAAACCGGTAATGAGCATCTGACCCTGTACCTGCCAGTAATATGCATGTGATTTCTTTAGTTCCAAATTGCCAGATTTCATTTTAAGGTAAGTACAGTCTACATAACTTTTTAGGTTGGGGCATTTCATTTCTATAAGCCCAAACTGTACAGACTCCGAAGGATCAAAAACAAGTCCGTCTGGAGACGCCCCCAACCAGGGAGCGTCAGGGTGGATTACAAATCCACAGGGGTAGTGATTGACACGTTTTGTTTGGCAGTATTCCCATATTGCATCAGCCTCAAGCTCTAGCCCTCTCCGCATTGCTGCTGTTTGACGAGTTCCTTGCAGAATTCTGTGAACGAGTCCATCTTCAGATTTTTCACTGACATGACACACCTCCCTAAAGTGAGAGGCAGTCACTCTGGGCCTTCTCAGCTGGTGCCACTCCATGCAGCTACTCTGCTCTCTTGTAGCAGACTCATACTTGTGTGCCATGTCCCAGCTGACCTGTAGGCACTGCAAGTGACGCTGTTCTTCTTCAGTGGTGACAAAACTGCAAGCTGTTGACTCTAGATGGTATCCCTGAAGGGGTAGAGATGGACGTGGTGGGGCAACATGAAAGGAGCGGTCTCTCCTTGTTGCTGCTGGCTGCTGATAAGACAGTGGGCTTCCACTTTGGACCATCCCAAGGCTTGAGTTGGTGAGCAGGACGTCACCGCTGATGGCCATACTGCAGACTATTGGTGCCTCAGCCGGGGGGAACTCTTTGTAGGCCTCGGCCACCTGGTGGTTGACTAGTACTTTATCAATATACTGAAATACCAAGTAATTACAATTTCACATCACACATGTAGTAATAACAAAAGACCAAATTGGCTATTTTATATGGTATGGGAGCTGGGTTCGATTCCGGCTTGCAGTCGTTTCACGGTCCCATCCCGTCTCTCTCACTCCCATTTGCTTCCGGTCAGTCTCTACTGTCCTGTTCATTAAAGGCATAAAAAGCCCCCCCCCCCAAAAAAAAAAATACTTTAAAAACCATTATCCTTACATGTTACTCTATCCCCACTTACCTGAAGCACAGAGAGATCAGGTAAATCCCCACTGAGGCCTTTGTACAGTGTGCTCCTGTGTGTGAAAAGTTAAGTTACTTGGAAGGTCAGGAAACAAACAGATTTCAAATCAAATATTCACTCACACATTCCAATACATCTACTATATGTGACTTTACTTGACTCCCTCTGTTGTTTGAGTCTTGGGTTTAGCAGAGAGGACAACCATCCTATCCACTGGGCCTGGCTTTACACCCTGTTGGGCATAATGGGTTTCAACATATCCCCAATCAGTTTGTAAAGACATATTTAACAACAACAACAAAAATTATAATCACCAAAGTTCTAGGCTTGTGCCATTGTTGTTCTCCCTCAGTGCAGCTTAAGACAGGGGGAACTGCAGACAAATTCAGCTCACTTAGTGGGGCAGATAAGGGGGGAAATCGTTCACAAGTGGATACAAGCACCAAATTTGGTGTGGTTATCCCTCTGGGGCCAATAATTTGAAAAATAACGTTAGCCACTTGATTTTTCAAAATGGCCGCCATTTTCCAAGATGGCCGCCATTTCCAGCATTGGAAAACACATATCTTGCAACATAATTTTAATCATGGGACATATTTCAAGGTTTTTACCTTTGAATCCTATGTTCTTGACTATAGAGATGTCACATGCATATCTATTTTGTGTTTAGAGTCTTTTTGTGGTATTTATAGTAAATAATGTGAAAAAACATGCATGAAACATGACATAATTCCAAGAAATTATTATGAAGTATGCCAAAGTACGTGAGGATTTATGTTATTTCCTTTTTTATGTTCATTGTATTTATGTGAGTGATTATATTCATGTTCATTAAAGCCAACATTGCTAGTCCTGGCACTTACAGCTGCACAGTGCTGTACAGGTAAAGTTGCTTACACATATAGCCGACGGCTGACCGTTGACAGAAAAGCCAGTCGAAATGATCAGTCTCCCCGTGTTGGTCCAAAAACTGCCACAGAACAGACCAAAAAGACGAGACGTAATACATTTCTATAACAGCAGGCAGAGCTAATCTGTATTGTTGCCCAAGTAATGAAAACCGGCAGGTGATTGGACGAACGCGTCACATGGGTTTGTTTTCTCCGGAAATTCAAAGACAGACTGTCATGGCAGCCATTCAGAATACCATCTCATATTGTACTAAAATAGTTCACCAAAACATGTTTCTGAAAACATTTGAAGAGAGAAATAGGCCGTGTGTGTGTGTGTGTGTGTGTGTTGTGTGTGTGCAGTTCCTGAATCTGTCTTCATTTCAGATCAACAGTTCAGCTCATTTTAAAAGATTTTCGTCAGATTTTGAGAGACTCTAGTCACCTCATTCCGCTCCCCATTTCTGAGTGAGTCCCGACTGCCCTTTCGCCGACTGAACATGTCAGGTCGGCCAAAATTAACGCAGACAGCCCCCCGGCCGACCGACACACGGGGCACACACGAACAGATTTCGAGTCACTGACCTACCCGACTGTCCAACGGCCGATAATCAGCCGTATGTGTCAGCACCTTAAGACCAAAGTGATAGCATTTACATCTTCCACGGCATTCTGCTTTGCATCCACATTTGGTCAGTTGCTGACAGCTCTCTACAATTGGTGATAGCTCTGTCCAGAAGATCTGCCATAGATCACCTTTCTTGGTCCATCCCCACTCAGAAGGACTCCGTATTTCTGGCTGGCATACAGTTGCTTGACTCCAGATGCAGCCTGCCTGGTATGCTGAATACTTTGCATGCTGCAGCAATGCTGCTTGAGTAGGAGGAATGGCTTCATATGGCCTTTGCTTTCTGGCAAACAAGTCCAACCTGGCTTCATCTACTCCTCCTGCTTCGCTGGATCTGTCATACATCATGAACACAAACTTTTCTAAAATCTTCAGGTCGCTGTCATTAGTGTTGAGCGGTATACCAATTTGTACCGTATACTGGTATTAATTTCCCATATGATAAGAATTTTTCATATACCGTAATACCGATGCATTGAAGTTGCCAGAGACCGCTACAGTCAAAGTAATTTGCGAGTGAATTGAGAACGGGACCCCTGTTAACTCACTCATGGTAGTAACTTTATAACACAACAATTATTAACCCACAACTAACTCTCTTTAACAGGATAAAACACCATAACACACAACTATTTGTGACTTAAACTATTTCTAACACTAATAATTTTACATTTACAAATTTACACAGCCGAACAGCATGCTGGGTAACATTATAGCTGCTAGCTAGCTAGGTAGTATAATAGTCCATTAAGCTGGGAGAGGCTCCGGTTGCTACTACACATTCAAGAACCAAGAAGAAAGTTAGGGGATGAAGAAAGAACGGAGATACGCCAGAACGTGTGCTCAAGAGAGGAGCCGTCTGTTGTTTCCAAGTTTTTTGTTTCTGAAAAATCAGACATAATTTAGCCACTGTTGTTACCCGTCGCTCTAACATTACTTGGTTACTCGGCCGTGCGAATGTTAAAGACAATCCCCGCTTGACCATTGAGAAAGACGTCCTCCTTCAGCACCTTTTTCTTCAAAGAACTGACAGAGACTCGTTTCTGATGGAAGAAGTTCTTGCAGTTCTTCTTGATTGGCTCATAAAGTTTGGGTTCTTCTTATTCAAGTCCTTTTATGAACAGTTGGAACCGGGTTTTGCATCTCTCATAGTGCGTATGAATCAATGCAACTGCACTTGGGTTTGAAATATCCTTTGTGTCTAGTGAAAACAGATCCTGGCTCTCTTCCTTGAAAGGATTGCCCATATCTTTCATGACACAGTTGCTTGTTGATTTTATCAAGAAACAACACTTGAGCTCGTTTGGTCTGCTCATGGTGGCTGGTTTGTTCTGTGCCTTCTTTGGCTCCAGATGCGTGAGTGATGTATCAGTTGCCGCGAACCAGTGTTCTTTACTTACTGAACTCACTAGATGGCGCCTCTGTTCAACAAAGGGTTTGAAAACCCATTGAATTGCCATTCATTTAACCTTTTTCTTTGAACAGAGGCGCCATCTAGTGAGCTCAGAAAGTAAAGATACGGTTCGCGCTTCATTTGACCATCACTACCAGATGCCGCATCATACTGCAAAACCAAGCAGCTGATTTTAGGACCAGATACCATCCACCTTCCTAGGGCTGATGGATCTTCAGTCAGACCTATTGCACCCCCACTTCCCTTTATGACAGCATTGGGCGTGTTTACATTGGAGTCGGGTAGAATATACACAGCCGTGGACGATCACTACTGTTAGCCTTCGCGAAAAAAAAGGCAGACATATACTCAAGGTCAGGGGAACAGTGTTTATCTATAATTGTCCCATTATTACACCAGTTCTCATGCACGTACTCAAGTCCTCAGTCCTGCCCAGGTGAAGCAGGTGCGACCGGCCGCTAGCTGCACGCTAGCACCGGTATCCCCAGGTGAAGCCAGGTTTCAGTGATAATCAAAACACAACAGTCACGAACATAGCGATTTCCAGCGAGTTGTAATTGCAAGTCGTCCATTTTATGTACCAGGGATCTGGCATTGGAGAGATACAGGCTCAGTAGAGGTGGCTTGTGTGGTTGTTTTCTTAGCCTTAGCATAACCAGCGGTCGCTATGTCGTCTGGGATGTTGTGCATATAATGAAAGACACTCAAAATAGATATCTGGTGCTGTTCACCAATGTCCAAAAGGTTCTGGCGGGTGTCGGATGTTCGCAGAAAACAAGCAAGAAAGAAGACCGTGGATTGTTGTGGATAGCATGCAGCTAGCAGGTCACACTCTGCACCCTTGTGAATTGAATTACATTATTTTACATTTAGAAGGTAGGCTACATGCTTTAAAACACTTTAACTTGGAAAACATTACTCTTTTTTCAAATATCCCACAAAGTCACCTGAAATTCCTTAAAATTTCATAATTTTATGATTTACATCCACATCATTAGATCTCACCATTAGAGATAACTAATGATATAAATAGTTTATGATGTTGAATATAGGCTCATTGTAATTCTTGACCATCAAAACATAAGGGTAAATATCACCTCTCGTGATTTATCATGTTTGGTTCAAGAGATATGTTGGAAAATACATAATTTGGTTATGGCGGAATCCAAAATGGCCGCCACAGCTGTCTAGAAGCCTTCATTTATGTTGTGTGTGGTATCATTGTAATCGTTTACCATCAAAACATAGGGCTAGACATCATCATTTATGCAGTTGAATGTTTTGTTCAGGAGATATCATGCAAAATACATAATTTGGCTATGGCGGAAAGTAAAATGGCCGCCGCGGCTGACATGATGTTTTTTTGCGATGGCTAACGTACTTTTTTGAAAGAGCACTATCCACTGAGTAATTGTGCCAATTTTGGTGCTTGTATCCACAAGTGAACGATTTCCCTAAAAAATGGCACTTATCTGCTCCACTAACTGTAATGCGCCGACTGAAACAACAATGCAACGCAGTGGTTGCAAAGTGCTGCTCCCGCAATACAAGAGCACCTATGATGTAGTAACTCCACAGGGTTTGAATCTTTCAGGACCACCTGCAAAATAAAGCTGTCTAAGTAAATACTCAGGCCTATCTAGGCTTGATCATTCACTGGGTACTTTATGAAAGAGAAAGCATAGCAAGGAAATAAGAGTGCACTAACCCAGTGGGGATCCAGCTAAATAAACGTACCTGCCTGGCCACTGTTTCTACTAAATTTGAGTCGGGCGAAACTTGTATGAGAGAAAACTAGAATACTGTAGGTCTAGACCTAATACTTAATTTTCATCTTCATTTTAAAAAATTGCACTTATATAAGCAGAATATAAAACATACGTATGTGCTTGTGTTTTATGTTCATCATCATGGACCTTAGCTGAACCCCCAAGAACATTAATACTGGGTTACAACAGTATAGTAGCGTGGCATAAGGTAAAGAGACAGTAAACGTGAACAAAGTCCAGATGACCAGCGGGGACTGGCAAAGTAAAGTCACCAGCTATTTTTAGCCATTCAGTAGTTTATGTATAGTGTTGAGCTGAACTTTATCTGTGCTAAATCCCCGGGCACACTGGATTGTAAAAGTAATGTAACAACAGATATCGTATCTAACGTTACCACTATCCCTAACCCTTCACCATACACTCAAACTGTGCGCTTTCTCCGATTTCTTCATGGACCTGTGACACTGTGCCCTGATGGTAACCTCTCCTGACACCTGATCTTTATTAGATACTGAGAAAAGCAGAATCAATCAAATTATTTTGACATAGTACAACAGTTTTAGCAAGTAAAATAAGCTAGCAGCTAGCTCTAGCGAAGATGCTACCATCAAAAACAACGTAGCTACTTACCCTCATAATTGTGGATATAGGATGAAATGTAGAATTTGAATCCTTTATTCCTCTTGGAGTTTGGAGCCATTGCACAGGAGTCGACAATCCTGTGTACGTCACCGATATTCAGACGTGGAAGGTCTTGGAGGCATCGGCTAAAAATAATAGCGGCCATTGTTGCCGAGTGATGTTTTGCCGGAAGTGGAAGTGTCGATTTCCTGTCAAATTCGAACGGTTGTCATGACGCTGTGCACAGAGCCTATTCCGCTTCCAACCTGTAGGGGGACCGAAGAGGAAAAGTGCTTTGGTGTTGCTTTAAGGTAGTCTTGCATATAATGCAGCTTACGGGTTTATCTCCTCTACTGAAGTATTTCCACACTTCTGACAATTGTGGTTGAGATTTGGTAGCAATGTCTCTTTGTGTCACTCCATCCTGCTCCATGTCCGCTGCTTTACAGTCTGCACTGCAGTGTCTTAAGTCACACAGAAGAATTTTTACCCACACTGCTCCATGCTGCATATCTGATGTAATTACATGCACATGTGCCACATTGCCACTACTTCATTACTGCATCATGTTTAAACCACAGATGAACAAATATTCAACAATAATGCGCCGCATGAATTGGAAGTTTTGATGGTCAAATATTTGAATAGTCTGTAATTCTGTGAAACCCCTAGTTAGGATATGTGTGCAGTCTGGGTTGAGGAAGTGGACATTTTTCCGATGTGGAACACACTTCCTTAAGATACCTTTAAAAAGTAGTTATCGTACGCCAAAACGCACCATGTTTTATTGAGTTAGTACAATAGTGGGAAATGTGAAGGTCTAAATATGAAGCTGAGTGCAAGGAAGTAATGTGATGTTTATGTGGCAAGCTGAGAGAGTAAAGGGCAACATACACCAGCAACATTTGACTGGTGTCATAACACTTGCCGCCATTGTTTCTGCCCAAACACTGTCTTGACAAGTATCATCGCAGGTTAATGCAACTGTACTTTGGTCTTATTCCCTCCCTGGATCGGCACAGCCCAGCTACTGTACATTGACTACTATGTCTGTCTTTGTGACACCATATTGGGCAATCTGGGCCTTTATTATAGAGCTGACAGTCGAGAAAGATGAATGGAGAGAGAGATGAAGGATGATATGCAACAAAGGTCTATGGTTCTATGGCCACCAGAAAAACCCTACTTGCCTCACCTTTACCATACCTTAATATATTTTAGAACAACAATGTATCAAATAACAATGTAGAAAAAATGTGACAATGTCAAATGGGTCGCTGGTAGTGATGAACCTACAGAGAATTATCAGCTGAATCTGCAGCTCCCCTCGGCTTTACACAGTTTTACAGTTACAGCCCATTGTTTATCCATCCGGCCAACAACTTTACTGTTCTAATTCACTCTCACCGCTGCAGCAGGCAGCTGCTTTTAGCAAAGAAGCTCTTAAATCCCGCTGTACACTACCTGCTCAACAGCAGACAGACACAGTTAGAGACTAGCTGTTGAACATAGTAGAGCATTTAGCAGTGCAAGAGATTATATAAAAATATTTTTTATCAGGAGTTGGTGGAAGACCCATTGCATTCATTTAGTCTGATGATAGGGTTGATAATTTCCAAATATTATTACCTGCTACTTACTTACTCGTTAGATAGTGAGTTATATAGAACGATTATAAAGTTGACCTGAGGGTGTCTAAAGTAGAAAAGGTTTGTTCTCTCGGTAGCAGAATTTGATTACAATCTGCTGATACATTTTGATATGTAAAGTTTAAAAAAACTGACTTGAAGTAAAGGTCATAGGGTCACCAAAAAGCATTACAAATAATGAAATATGAACATAAATAACCATAGCAAATGGCATGGCAATCTGGCCAAAGGATTAGTAAAAAACTAGTCTGGATCGATGACAGTTCATTTACCAGATGTTTGTCACTTTCCACTTTCTTTGTGTTTTCGTTAAACTCTGGTCGCATTGAGGAGCAGCAACCTGAACCTGAGCAACCGTTGCAAGCTGAAAATTTCAAGTTTTGAAGAAAATTTGGATCTTGCAATAAGGCAGGCCTGACTGGTTTGTTCAGAAAATGATTGTAAAGATTGACAAGGAATATGTTTACGACATTTCCTCTCTAACTGGGACGTTTTGGGAGCGATTGGTGGTATTGCTGTGGACAAAGTACACACGGAGATACACTGGTAAGAGCAAATTAGGTTTAACCATGTATCCAGCTAATTTAAATAGCTCACGTTACTGTATTGTGTGAACAGTTAACTTCATTTCATATTGTATGTGGCTTCTTCTTTTTCGGGGTGCAAATGTTCCACCAAAACAAGTTCCTTCTCGAGACTATTTTGCAGAGCTACGGTTGCTGCGACCAGAGCTTAGATCCGTCCAAGACGATTTTGAATTGGTTTAAAGAAATGCAAATAACCCCTGACAGTTTTTTTCTCCTATCCAGGAGTGTCTGCTCCTGATGCCAGACCTATCTTCGCAGTGCTGTGGAGATAGGTCTGGCAATTCGAGACTAGTAACAGACCAACAGATCATTGTTATCCAATATAAGCATTCACACTGCTGTTTTTATCACCCCTTCACTTTACACCATCATGCCCCTGCCACACCTCATGTTGTGTTTCTCCAGTTGCAATGTAATAGTGGTGATACTAATTGATTTTGAATTATCCTCGGTCATCCCTCGCTCATCTACAATCTTACCTTCAGTCACTCACCTCTTGTCAGACCCTCTGCTGAAGAACAACCTGTCCACTAATTGCCCAACATTTTCAGTTCCCCTTAATGAAAATTACTATTCCGGACAATTGGAGGAAATTACATTACATTTGAACAATGGATGACCGGCTCTTTAGCCCTGCCACCCCTTCCCCTGAGTCCCCACTGCCCACCCTGCCTCCACAAAGCCTCAGCTGTAACATCTGTAAAGATGGATTTAGCTTCAGAGATAATTTTCCTAATTAAACCACGCAATATTTAATTAAGGGCCAATGTAGTTTAATTGCAGAGATTTTTCTTGTCCTCCTTCCTACCTCTCTCAGTTTTCTCTCTCTCTCTCTCTCTCTCTCTCTTTCCCTCATTCTTGATGAGGTAGGAGTTGGGAGTATTCCAGCCTAGAAAAGGGTCATCTGTTGAAATGGGGAAAAATATTTGTAATGCATTTTGACCTAATGTCTTCACAGCTTGGCACTGGTACAGAGGGCTGCCTTCTCTTCTTTCCTCCTCTGATCTCCCTGTCCCTACTGCTGGGCGTAAATATTTTATCTCAGAAATTGGGCATATCAGGAACTGCGTGAACCCTGAAGAAAAACATGTTAACCAGAGTTTTGTCCAGGGTGAATCAAGCAATCTTTTTTTATTAATACATATAAACATAAGCAATGTTACAATAACACTGTAGTGAAATTAAAACAGTATTTGTTTGTTGTTTACAGCATAGACCAGTATACTGAAAGCTACCAGAAAGCCAATAACCACCTCAGTAGCTGCACATTGGTTCCCTGAGGCCATCTAACTATTTGGTAATGAGTCCATGAAGCTATCGATGGTAATTACATGATGTTGCTGAGGGATATTGATCTTGGCCAGAGTCTTAGACTTGAGAGCAGAGAGCACTGCTGTCACCACTGCCCATTATGATAGGATTAAAGGGGAAATAATACAGTTTTTTTTTAGCAACGTTTTAAGTTTCTTCAACTTCAGCTACAGGCTTACCAGCAGTCAATGGTGGAAGAAGTATTCAGATCTTTTACTTAAGTAAAAGTAATAATACCACACTGTAAAAATACTCTGTAACAAGTGAAAGTCCTGCATTGAAAATCTTAATTGAGTAAAAGTATGTAATTATCATCAGGAAAATGTACTTACAGTATTCAAAGTAAAAGTACTCAATGCAGAAAAATCCTCCCATTTAAAAAAAAACTGTAAACGGTCAACTTAGTGTTTAATCAGCTAATAATTTTTAGGCCATTATGTTGTTGTTCATTGACAATAAAACATTGTATTTTATAAACTGCATGTGTTTTGTGTGCAAAAATCTTAATGTGTAAAGTAACTAGTGCTGTGCCCGTTGAAAATGGGCTGATTGCTTGGCCTGTGGTGTTGCTGCTTGTAGAATTTATCAAAACCAAAGTGTACCCCAAAATGACTTCCAGAAGGACCCAGAACCACTTAATATGCAACTCCACTCTATAGCCTACTATCTATTGGCTTAGTGTAGGCTATGTCTACATCAGAGGAAGACATGGGGGCCGATACCGTGGGTGCTCCCGACTTCGAGCACCCATGGAAAATACCAGCAGCCACTGAGCACCCACGTGTGCCAGACTGCCAGTAGGCTACATTTATTTCAAATTAAACATTGCAATTGGTGCTAAGTGGAGCGTCTGTCATAATGTAATTGGTTATGTCGCTGTCAGTCCCCTGCTCCATATCCTATCCACCAATCACAGCGTCTCTAGGATGAAAACGCCTCCATCCCCCCACAGGGCGTGCATGTGCGTTAGGTAATCAGAGTGAGAATTAAATGGACAGATTTGTTATTAAAAAAGCAAAGCTAATGATGCAAGTGCATCGACGACATCCACCACCAGTGCAGAGAGTTCTTAATTTTCCACGAAGCTGATCGCGGTTGACAGCCTACCCCAGAATCGGTTACTGCGCGCTAGATATGGAGCACTGCGAGTGGCCGGTGTGCCAGTTTAGCTGGTGATCCTGTTAACTGGTGATATTTGCATGAAATCAGTGAATCTTCAACAAGGCCCTGCCCTGCGTTCTGCTCTGCCTCTGCCCCTCGAGTGCCAGAGGTTCACATTTTCACAAGGTGTTTGCAAGTGAGACCAAATAATGGATATCGCTGAAAACATCACCAATTTATGTGTAATACATGTCAGTTTAAGCATTATCCACACAAATACGACACATACTGTATGATTGAAAAAAATAAAAAACGAAACACACGGATCTAGCTGGGATTTGAACCTTGGATGTCATGGATAGCAACGTTATGTTCTGCTAGCTCACAGCAATTTAATACAATAGCAGGAAAAGAGTCAGAGGTGCTGATGTGCAGGTTACCTTCCACCCCAAACACGGACACACATACAGATACGTCTCGCTTTATAAGATAGATAGCCTGCCTATAAGTGACATCACGCTCTGTCTGCACTTGTTGTAGCTGGTTGTGCTTTGCATATGTGTGGGATTCTGAAACGTCCTTAAATTCGGGAATTGTCGTTTGTTTATTGAAAGTCAAAGACAGTCCAAAATAGTGCTACTTTGCACACATTTTTGCTGCCAAAGCTCCGCTGCTCTCTCTCTCTCTCTCTCTCTCTCTCTCTCTCTCTCTCTGGTCCTGCTCACTGAGTGAGTAGAGGGGGAGTGGCCAGCAGCTAGAGCGGCAAAAGCCAATGTGTGCTTCTTTTACCTATATATTTAACGATATCTTTTGCATTTCTAATCCAAACAACGACAGACGGACAGACAGACAGGCAGACGTTCCTGCAATTATAGATAGATAGATAGATAGATAGATAGATAGATAGATAGATAGATAGATAGATAGATAGATAGATAGATAGATTGATTATATGTAAACTTTTTGAACTTCTCCTACAGGGTTTTGATTAATTTCAAATTTTCTATTATTCTCCGAATAAAGTGATGCTAAACTGCGAAGGAATCGTCGATACCTCAAATGGTGATGTCATAGGTCATGTGACAACATGCCATTTGAGACTTTTTACAGGTATGAAACTTTTCGAAACACCTCTGAGAGGAATCAACAGATCTCGCTTCATATTTGGTCAGCAGAATCTCAAGACCTTCCCGATGCCAAATGGCGTGCCGAGGCAAGTTGGGCAATTTGCATCTTTCACCATGACACATTGAGCTGTTTTAATATGACTTTACAAATTTCACATGCTGGCCTGAAGACAACTACAGTACACGCCAATATTGAGTCAAAGTAATTTCACCACCTACAGACAACAGGAAGTCAGTCTTGTGTAACACAGTGACAAAGATCATTCCATTTTCATTCAATTTACATGGTGTGGTCTACACATGATGTACAACAGCAGGATGTATAATTAAGGTGAGTTCTCTAGCACCACATCATTGATATAGGAAGTGGTAGAAAAAATTGCAATACGTTGATTCCAGTGTCATGCACTCCGACAGGAAATAGTATTGAAGTTGTGGATGCAGTGTCCAATGGTCGCGGAATAGTACAACCGAGTCAACCAGCATCCCACGAGCACCCGTGTATGCGGAAAGGTGCAATGACCCATTCAGCGCTGCTTGCACCTTTAATTTATTATATTTAATTGTATTATAGTTCATATATCCTTTTATATTCACTATTTATTGTTTTTCTTTAATGGAGCCTTCCAGGGAAAGTATTTCAAGTGGGTCCCAAACCGGAGGGACTCTTGAATCAATTTATTTTAAACTTCACACCCGAAGTTTGCACACAGATGTTCCGTTACAGATTTGAAATTCCAAGCCCTGATGACATAACTATGGCATCATCAAGGTTTTTTTAGTTTTTTCTTAGACGGTACATACTGTAGCTCATCCAGAACCAAAAAATACAGTATATACATATTTTACCAGGACCAGTAGTTCTCTTAATACTAATATACAATGTAAGTGTCCAATATTCACTCTCCTTTTAGCTGTTTTGGTCTCCACCAACTCCTGAGGGAAATATCTCTCTCTTGAGCTGCAAAATGCTCCATAGTGTTCCCCAGCCAGTTGCTAACTGTGTCTGCCTGTTGTTTGGTGCTGAGCAGGTAGTGTACAGTGGGGTTTATCGGACCTTTTCACGGAAAACAGCTGCCTGCTGTTGCTGGAAACAAAGATGAGAACGAAACAATGAGCTAAAATAGGCTAAAAGCCTGAGGGGACTGCAGAGTTGGGTGGTAATTATCTGTGAGTTAGCCAGTACAAGCGACCCTTTGCACATTACACATAGCAATTTGATCAATTTTAAAATAAAAATATTGATTAATGCAGCTTTTAAAATGTGTGTGATCAGTCCAACGGTCCATCAGTATAACTATGGCTTATAACTGGGGGAATAAACACGACTGAGTATATCCCACATGATGCATTTTATTTCAAAACCAGCATAGAAGTTGGGTGATAACATTTTAATTTCACTATTTCAGTGCTTTTTCATTAACTGCATACCCCACTGGACATTAAAACGAACTCTCACACTGAAGTTTGGTGACCATCAGTAACTCTTGATTTTCACTTTCTGTGTGTTGGTAGATTAGACCAACACCACTTCGAGAAGTTATCATATAACAGACGTGGCAATCACGGCTCCCACACATACATCCTCTTGTGCAGAGAGAAGTAGCTGCACCAGCAGCACACAGAGATATGAAGTTAATTAAACTGCCAATCCCGTGAGGACCCTGACAGCCAGAGAAGACCTGTGGCTGGATTAGAACAGAGTAGCCGTGGGTGGGGGTAGGGGTGAAGCAATCTGCAGTGTGCCTTTAATTCTATTTAGAAACCAGGTTTGTGCAGGAATATATGAGTCAATGGTTGTGTATTTATATAACGGCATCAGTTAAATTCAAAGGTGATTAAAAAAACAAACTTTTTACAGTGTATGTGAATAAGATGCAATGGTGGAATAGCCATCCATCAGCCAGCAGCATCAGTTGCAAGCGCAGGAATTGTGGGATGAAGGGGAAGTTTTAGTTCAGATATGCTGATTGAAGCCTGTTATACCTGCACTAGTTGTCATTTTAATCAGCTGTGAACAACGTACGGCATCATTCAGGCTGATAAGACATAGGCTAGTTCTTTACCCTTTGACCCTTGACCCCATGGGAGCTTAGGGATTTGGCCATTGGGGAGGAAATCAATGCTGATATGAGAAAAAATGAGTGAAAAACCAGCAAGCAAATTACATCAGTCCATTAAAATGTCATTGTAGAAACAAATAAACTGTGACTGCTTTCACTGCACATATTGACAAATGCAGTCGGTCATGCGTGGACAAAACGTGATAGAGCAGCGCTGGTATCAGCTGGGGAAATGTTCTCTGGTGGCTCGTTGAGTAGCACTGTTTTTCCAAAGGCTCCTTCTCAGCGTAGCGCATGGAACGAGACGGGTAGTGAATTATGCGAGAGCACCAGGCAACAGGGAATATCCATTTTCACACCCAAATGTGATCTGCTTTTGTTGAAATGAAATCAGTGTGATCGCTCTATTTATCAACATAAATGAATGATTTCTTGCTGTGTTGGAGCAAGGGAGTATTTTATACAGCTTCAGTCTGTCACTAGTCTGTGTTTTCTGTTTCTAACATAATCAAAACAGCCCTCTGGTCTGTGTTTCTGTGCCTTCTATCAAAAAGAGATGTGGACAAAATTACCCGAGGGCCATGAATAAACAGACTGAAGATAGGAAACTACTCAACAACATTCTCTTTGGAGAATACCAACTTGATCAAACAAGACTAATATTAAAGCTGCTGTAGGTAAGATTGTGAAGATCCAGGACTTTGCCAACAAATTTGAACATCGACAACTTCTCAGTCCCTCCCCCCTTTCTGCTGAAGCCCAAACCGTCTCCTAAGCCCCTCCCACACAAGGGAGTTTGACAGAACTGCCGGTCGGCATGTCAGACAACTAAACACTAACACAACAAGTCACCAACCGTAAAACGATGCTAACTAGCAGGCTAGCGTTAGCCATTTCAGCATTATATCAGACCGACCACTGTGCAAACGTTTCTATTATCCTCACCAACGTAGCTTTGTGGACTTCTGACTACTAATAACCAAGTGAAAGATAAATCATTCATGGTAATTATGTTACCTGTCGAGAAGAAATGTGGCTATGTCTGCGTCGTTCTTCAGATCTTTAAAATCCCGGAGCTCACGCCACCTTTGAAAAGCCACTCCAATATTCACCCGAGTTTAGGGAAACCTTTCTGCAGCTCGTGCGCAGGGAGGGGAGAACGTTCTTATATGCGTGTACGAGCCTGAGCAGTGATTGACAGGCAGATAGACCCCCCCTGTGGCCGTGATTGGAGAAAATCAACCGGGAGCGGTGGAATTTTGCCAATCGCAATACAGGCTGTAGGTGGTGCCAGAGAAGCTGAATTTTTTTTATATTACATAATTCATGTAGTTCTACTGGAACATAGGGTCAGTTTCAGCAAATATGACAGAAAGTTAGTTTTATAAGACTTACCTACTGCATCTTTAAGTAGGGACCTCCTGGGATTTTTAGTAAAAAAAAGTCCATATGTCCATATTCTATAAAGTATAAAAATTCACCACAAATTATTTCATATACAGCTAATTTGCATAACTGCATATGTTTTGTAGGAAAACATAATTCCTCCATCAGCACATTTTAGGCCATGCTAGCAGGGATGGTAATGTCGGTTTTGGTCCTGACTAAAATATCTCAACTGTTGGATGGATTGCAGTAAAATATTTTAGATTCAATTCAATTCAATTTTATTTATAGCATCAAATCATAACAAGAATTATCTCAAGACACTTTTCAGATAGAGTAGGTCTAGGCCACACTCTATAATTGACCCAATAATTCAAATAACGGAGTGTCTATTTGCACCCCCGGTACGAATAGCTTCGGCCACACAGCTGAGCTATTCACACCCTGTGACGTAACAACAAAAACACGTTGCTCGCGTGCACTGAAATCATGGCGGACGTTCATCTTCCATGACCGCAGAAACTGGCAAAGTTTTGTCTCTAAAGTTTATAACAATTGAATTTCTAGCGGAAAATGGATACTACAGTTGCGCTTTCTGTCTTCAGTGAAAGCATACAACCGTTAGTTTGTTAGCTAGTACCTCTTTTTTGTATACGGTACCGTTACCTAGCAACCGAGGCTTGAAGAAACCAAGTGGTAAACAGTTATACAATATTCTGTAAGAACTGCTAGATGAGTGGTTAATACGTTGTCGTTCACCTTTGGTATGGGAGTTTGGAGTTTGATTCCACTGTGAGGTGATCTTATTTTTTTAATTTTGGATTGGATAATTTGCATGCAATTGCGCAAGTCAGGGCCCGCGAACGCGAATTTTTTTTGCAGGGTGTTAGGGGAAGACTCATGAATATGCCTGCTCTGGTTGGCTTGGTTAGGTTTAGGCAACAGGACTGGGATTGGTTATGGTTAGGGTAAGAATGTCAGGGCGATAATATTCCAAAAAGGTGTAATACATGAGTAGTATGGATAACTGTGTGTAACTTTATGCCAAGTTACTGTAAATGCACAGGGGTAAAAATAGAATACATTGATATTTGTACCAGGCGGGGTATTAATAGAACACATTGCTGTGTGCACCGGCGGGGTACGAATAGCATTCATTTCTAATTGCACCAGGGTACGAATAGCACTTCTAATTGGACCAGGGTACAAATAGCATACACTGCTAATTGTACCAGGGATGCAAATAGCCTCACCCTTCAAATAATTACCCCAATAGTTATGTTTCCATCCACACATTTTTATGCGAATTAAGTGATTTGAAATGAAAAATGGCTTATGGAAACAGTAAAATTCAATTGAATTTCATGAATATTGACTCAAAGTTTATACGTTTGGTCTTATCGGATTTTCTCTTGATCGATATACAGCTTACGCGATAAACACTGATGGAAACGTTATTTGCCGAATAAACAATGAATTGCGATAAAGTTTTAGGTAATTTTATGGTTAAACAGATGCACCTGTACAGGTCAGAAGTGGTAAAGACCACGCGCCCAATGCGCACTACCGGGAGTGCCGACGCAAATGTGCCTTAAGATGCAACAACTGTCTACTACAGCCTGTAGTACGATTGATGACCAGCCCTTTCTATTGACAAAATCCCTGTAGCCTTCAGCAGGGGGGTCTAATTGCAGGACGTGAGTCCTGTCTATTGTGCCATTCACCTTTGGCATAAGGTGCGCTCTTATCCACTCCAGGTAGGTAGCCTATATTTACCTTCGCATCATCCTCGTTCGTATGGCATTGCACATTTTGCTGACCCCAAACGTTTCGCCTACCACTCTGTACTCTGCGCATGTAGCCAGTTTGTAGAGAGCAATTGTTAACACAATTCTCGATTGGACCATGGCTTATCTGGGTCAAGGGATGGGCCAATAAGACACAACAGGTCAAATCCGAAAATGTTTCAACAAAAGTTTCCGTTAAGTGTCTTTAAACCACGATCTTCCAGAACAGTTTGGAGCGCTCTCGTTCCCACACCACTGGCCACCGCCGTTGTCGTCGGGCATTTATGTGTATCTGCATGGTCTTTGGTGTTTTTTGCCCCCAATGTCTCCTTCCAGGCAGCGTGGCAATGGTTATATTTAAGGTTAGGGTTAGCTGCCTAGAAGGCACCGTTGGGAGGCAAAAAACACGATCAAGCCATCTGCATCATCATAGCAATGTGTTGATAGCATCATTGTTTTCTTATTATAGCTTGATATGTCGCTATCAGCTGGCACATAAGCACTATTACAACTTGTGCAATATGAATCATCTGTAGGTTGATGGCACAATCCATTTTGTCTGGCAAAACTTTGTTCGCAAATGTCAGCTTGAATGTTGTGCAATTCAGTGCGAACATTTTTCAAATCAATTCAATATACCAATTTGACCACAAAACAGCATGTGACGTCATTAGGCAACAGGTTTTTATTTGTGTTAAAGCCATTGGATGGAAACACACTTTCACCAGCTTTATTCGCTTGAATTTTTTTACTGAACTTCAGATAATTCGATTGACAAGTGGATGGAAACTAAGCTAGTTGCGAGGAAAAACTTCCTTTTAGGCAGAAACCTCGGACAGACCCAGGCTATTGGTGTGCGGGCATCTGCCGGTGCCAGTTGGGGGTATGATGAACAGTAGCAATTATAGTAACAATAAAGATAATGGAGCTATGACTAGAAATAGTAGTTGTAGCAGTTCAGGGCGTAGTAGGGCGTAGCAGGGCGCTGAGCAGGACCACGGCGGCAGCTGCAACAATGATTTAGGTTCCACCCTAATTCAAGGAAAATTGTGAGGCGAGAACATTTGGTTTCCACGGCCAGTACAAAAACACAGAGCAACATACAGATATACACAATACAGATAGCCACATACAAATATAGTCAGCACACCAAATCTGGATTTCAGTACCCAGCTCACAACAGTGTCAGCAAGGCAGATTGTTATATGGCAGAGGGGACAAAACTCCTGCTGAAAGGAGCAGACATTAATGGTTCCGAGAGGATAAATCCCACTGACATAAATGAAGTTCTGACTTCCACTGTAGCGCCAACATGAGGTTGACGTGTGTGGTTCAGAATAAAATATCTTGACAACTATTGGATGGATCGCCATGAAATGTGCTACTGATAGTTAAGCTTCCTACAGGATACATTGACACGGTGATCCTCTGACTTTTCCTCTAGCACCACCAGCAGCTCAAAGTTTTCACTTATTCAGTGGAATATCCTAACATCTACCAGATGGATTTGCACAAAATGTGGTAGACTTTGGGCACTTGTGGTTCCCAGATGATGTATTCTAATGACTTTTCATGATCTCCTGACTTTTCCTCTAGCACCACCTTGATGTTGACATTTTGGGTTTTTATTGAAATACCTCGAAAGCTACTGAATACAATGCCCTGAAGTTTGGTACACACAATCATGTTTCAGTTACTTTGATCCATTAAGTTTTCATCTAGTCCCATCATCAGGATAAAATGTTAATGTGTCCTATATGGTTAATGAACGAATATCAGCAAAACTAATGACGTTCCCATCAGCCTTAGCTGTACTTTGTTATACGTTTTAAACATCACCATGCTAGCGTCATGCTGATGTTAGCATTTAGCTCAAAGCAACGCTGCTATACACTCTTAGCTTCTTCTGGTTTACAAAACCATATATGGTTCTGTTTAAGCAACTCAAAGCAATTGGTTAAGGTTAGGGAACCCAGTTTGAATATATGGAATGAAATTCTGAACATACAGCATGAAAGTCTGAATTTATGGAATGAAAGTTGGAATATATGGAATGAATGTCGGAATATATAGAATAAAGGTTTGAATATATGGGATGAAGTTTTGAATATATAAAATTCACCAACATTGCCAATCTTGTCTTCATGTCAATATGGTTAATTCATAGTGCTGTGCTCTAACCCACATTAGTTGTAATTTATACAGCTTTATAGAAAGAGCAAGAAATATTGATTTTCATCAGTGAAACCCTGTACTGGAGTTGACTTTATTAAAGTTTTTCAAACTGTGGGCACTGATCTGTTAGTGTTTTTAAAAACATTTCTCATATGGAACATAACCTGGAGCACATTTCCATGACCATACACTGTCACTGCTAATACATATTGTTTTAAACTCCACCTTTAAACAAGTGTTTCCCTGAAGGAAACTTGTTAATAAAAAGGCATGCTCTATGTAAAGTGTAACGACAACACAGAGAGAAAAACAAGTAGCAGTATGCTAATCGACTCCCACTGCTGTAACCTTCTCCCCTCCATCCCCTCCCTCCTCCACCATGTCCCTCCTTTGTCTGACTCTCTCTGCCTGTCTGTCTCGATCTGTCTCCCTCCCTTTTGTCTTCAAGGCTTCAGGAAGATGGAAGCGCACAGCCGCTCCCTTCTCAACTTCTTACATATTCAACTCCTCTTCCCGTTTCCCTCCTAAAACATAATAGGATTTAGGGCCAGAGGGGGAACAGGGTTTTTGTACAAAGGTAAGGAGTTTGTTTGAGGGTGACGTACAGTATGTACTGTAGTCTACCTCTGGCTCAGGCTGTGCAACACTCCAAAGAAACATGGATACGGGATAATTCATTGGGATGCATATATAATTGTATTATATTAGAAATAGAAAAAGTTATATTTCCAAAGCAGTAGAAAATAATGATGTTGAGTTGAAGGGGCTCAAAGTATTAGTCTGTGATATTCTATACTGCACTACAAAGGCTAAGGCAGTAACTATGAAATAATTTAAACAATCAAAAATTCCTTCAAAATTTGTTTTTCTGTCCCAACAAATCAATAGTTGGCACATCTATGATAGCTAATTGATTATGGTTTGCCATGATAATCTGTATGCAAATCAATAACTCATAACTCATGTCATTATTTATTTCAAAGTTACTTTGTTTAGGGCAGTATACTTTTCTTAATGTCAACAATTCCAATAAACGTATATACCACAGTGGCAGTTTTAATCACATGACTGTTCTATTTAACGTAACGGTAGCAGATTCAAACACGTAAATGTGAAATGAAACTAGTTACGTTTTTTGGAGTAAAATACTTCTTTAGGTTTAGGCAACAAAAATGATTGGTTGGGGTTAGGAAAAGATCAGAAAAAATTTGTCACCGACGTAACTACATCATGTACTAAACCAAGTACATTCATTTGTTTTCACACGGGACAGAAACACCGGTTTCCTAGGTGACCCATCCAATACACCAACCTACCTCCTAAATGCTCTAATTCTAAGTCACCATACTCCCTCGTTTTCTACTCTGATAATTACTACGGCCATTAGAGGTTCCTGCCTAACCACAAATGTAAATATGGATCGTTATAAGCTGCTTGCACAATTGACCTATATGGCTGTTTTCTAGGTGAGGACGGTCTGGTCTGAGAGTCTATAACCACACTAGTAGTAATAATATTTCACAGGCAAAACATCAGCTGTACTGAGGCTCTGATTGTCACTAGATGAAAAGTGAGAGGATCATTGAAGTTATTACAATTCATCCTAAGGGGATTGTGAATGTCTGAACCACATTTTGTGTCATTTAGCTTAGAAAATAGGACTTCTGCGCTTTAGAAGGATTAATAAAAATTATGCTTCAGTGGTAATATGCATTACAGGGATTTAAATTCATAATTTACAAATGCTTTATCGGTCCTTTCACTAAGGTTATAAAATTTATCAGCACTCTAAGAGTTTTGTGACTCAATCACCATATTAGGCAACACCCACTTCTTGTCAGTCATTCTGGGGGGATGTAGCTATTAACTGATGACACAACTAGCCTCGCTCTTTTTTATTTTTTATTTTATAAAGATTATTTGTTGGGCATTTTTTGGCCTTTCTTTAACAGGACAGCTGAAGACATGAAAGGGGAGAGAGGGGAAATGACATGCAGCAAAGGGCCGCAGTTAGTGATGGTCAAATGAAGCTTCGCAAACCACTGTCTTTATTTTCTGAGCTCACTAGATGGCACTCTCTGTTCAAAGAAAAAGGTTAAAGGAATGGCAATTCAGTGTGTTTTCAACCATTTCTTGAACAGAGAGCGCCATCTAGTGAACTCAGAAAATAAAGACAGTGGTTTGCGAAGCTTCATTTGATCATCACTACCCAACTAGCCTCGCTAGCAAAGCTTTTCTATTGGATGAAATTGTAAAAGCTACAGTGTGTGTGTGTGTGTGTGTATGTGTGTGTGTGTGTGTGTTCTTTTAACGCAAGCCTTGTGCACCATATTGCCACTAGCAAAACAAAATCAACATTGTCCGCCGGAGTAAGAACACCTAAATGATAAACTAAAGGTGGCTGGAAACCATGCATCAACATGTTTAGTTTGAGTGCAACTTGCTTAATGTAAAGCTAGTAGAAGACTAAATAAAAACAATGTCACAGTTGGGAGCTCTGGAAAAAGCCAGTAAGTGGACCTTGAGTTCATATTTTTTATTGATTGCCAAAATGATCAATAGCTACAACACACCAGTAGTCCACATAATTATGTAGATTATGGAGATGCTGATAGTGACATCAAATCAAAAAACACTGTGTCATACTACAGGAGACAAACAATGTATTTTGTCTTTTTAATTTGGAGGACCTGTAAGAAACAGGTTATTCAGTCCTTCCAGAAAAGTTTTTTTGTGATTGTTGCGGGCAAAAATCCTTGATTATGCGGCACGTTTTCTTAAAAAAATGCGATGGAATATTCAGGATATTTATGCAATTTTATGTGATGAAATTGCAAAAATTGCAGGAACTTGCAAAAACTGCGGTTTGATGAAAAAGAGAAAAAAAAGTGATTCCCCCAACACCCTGCTTTTCGATGTTCAATACGTCACTTCATAATGTTCCCATGGGAACAGGGGAAAATGGCTGCTCTTGTGTGAAGTAAACACAACATTTTTCAACTTTCTGCTAAGATATATGTGACTTTTTGGCAAAGAAAATGCAGGGATTATGAAGTCATGCAAGCCCCGCATATTTTGCGTGAAAAAATGCGGGCCCCGCATATATATGCGGACTTTGGCTGATTATGCATTGAATTATGTGATCGCATGATCGTGTTTTTCTGGAGGGACTGGTTATTACACCTACTCTGTTAGGCAAAGTCAACATATCAGGGCCAGAAGAATACAACACTTTCCATACATCTAATTAATAAATAATAATAATAATAATAATAATAATAATGCATTTATTTATATTGCACTTTTACAAAGTGCTTCACAAGACAAAAACAGATAAACGATGCAAAAGCCAAAATAATTATTCAAACAGTGCAACATATATCAATAATAGCACACCAATGGGGTAACACTTACTGTGAAGCTTTTTTTCTAATGCATTATGAACATATTTATAATGTGTTATAATCTGCTTATAGCGCTGTATGTATAAACAAATGTGTATAAATGCATACGCACAAATATGTGCATAATACATATTTATACACATTCATACATGCTCTGTACACATGCTTTGCCACACACATATGCACATATAACTATGGGACCTTATAAAAATGCCATTCTAAAGAAATGTGTTTTTTAAGTGGATAAAGATATAGATCATATGTCTACATGAAGTGCATTCCAGAGTTTGGGAGCTCAGACGGCATAAGCCTGATCAACTCTAGTCACAAAATTGGACCTGGGAACAGCAATAATAGCTGACTAGATGATCTCAGATTGCGTTAAGGCTCAGTGATCCATAATATACTCTGAGGCCAGTTGTGCTTTAACCCTTGTGTTGTCTTCCCATCGACCTGCAACTTTTTGTTTTTCTGGGTCAAAATTTTAAACTAAAATTGTTCGACACTTTTTTCAAGTTTTTTGTCACTTCTTCCGATGTTTTTGTCGTGTTTTTTTGACGTTTTTGTTCTTTTTTCCCATTTAAATAAAAATCTTTATAGTCAATTTTTTTCAGCATTCTTGTATCTTTTTTTTTTCACAAAATGCTATAAAATTGAATAAAACACCCAAGTTCAATGAAAGTAGTGAACTGATCATTTATTTTACGGAACCATCCACGTTATTTTTTTGACAATGTGGTTGAAAGAAACCCAAATTTTCTGATGTAGAAACGTTTTGAAAACGGGTCAAATTTGACCTGAGGACAACAGGAGGGTTAAAAGTATGTACAAATTAAAAAAAAAATTAAACTTATTCTAACATCTAGATGAAGCCAATGCTATGATGCTAGGACATGTGTAATGTGCTCCCGTTTGTAAGTGCCCATTAAAAGCTTGGCAGCAGAATTCTGAACCAGTTGTAGCTGTGATAGTTGCTTCTGAGTGAGGCAGGAATACAAGGAGTTGCAATAATCAAGTCTAGAAAAAAAATAATGTTTTTCAAAAGCTTTTCAAAGGTAAGGTTTGAGTCAAATATGACTCCTAAGTTTCTGGCAGAAGGTGTGGCATAGGGAGCTAAAGAACCCAGCTGGGGTTTGAGTGCTTTACATGCACAGTGTGGACTAAAACCTCTGTTTTAGTATTATTGAGTTGCAGGTTAATTTATGCATCCACTCTTTATTTTATTTTGGCAATTATGCTGGTAACTTAGGCTATTGGGGTGATGAGGAATAATGGGTATATACAGCTGGGTGTCATCCGAATAACAGGACACGTTTTTGCATTATGTGACCCAGTTGAAGCATGTAAAGTGACTGGACCCCGAACAGAACCTTGTGACACTCCACAAGTAATGTCAGCCAAGGAGGATGAGGAGCTGCCAAGCAGTGCTGAGAAAGTTCTGTCACACAAATACAATTTGAACCAGTTAAAAGCAGGACCTGAGATTCCGACCCAATCCCTTAGGTTTAAAAGAATCCCATGATCTATTGTATTGAAGGCCGCACTGATATCAAGAACTAAAACAGAGCAGAGCCCTGCATCTGCATTTAACAGGTCACTAGTCACTTTAAGGAGAACTGTCTCTGAACTATGTGTAAAATGGAAGCCTGATTGAAATTGATCTAATATTCTATTATCGTTTAAAAAGGAAGTTAACTGGATAAACTTCCCCCCCCAAAACAACGTGTACCATTTTACTGAGGAGATATAGATATGACTTTGCGATGTATGTGACATATGGATACTGGCTGCCTCACAGCTGAGTCCTTCAGCTCTTTCACGCCTCACTGTCTTTTGTCAATAATACAAACACAACTCCCCCACAGGAATTCTGCCAATGATTTCATCTGCCTTAGGCAAGTTTAAAATTTTTATTTCAGTTTAAATAAAAAGCACAACAGCTTTAGAATAGAATATGGCCCACCACGGTGGAAATATGTCTTTGGCTCACTAAACACTGCAAAACCGCTTATGGAGTGAAAGCAAACTGAACAAATTGGCTAATGAGAAGGTGAGACAACAGAGGACAAGCACTTCAACCAACCACAGCTGAGTAATGTGAAATGTCTTAACAATAAATGTCCAGTGGGGCTTTGCTTAGGTGTAATGCCCTTGTACAGCAACACCTTGTTTCACACATTCCCAGAGGGATCTGCATGATCAGCACAACCCCCGTCTTCAACCACTGAGTAACTGTTGAGTGGAGAGTTGAAAGAAGCAGGTCTAGAAGCTTTTTTGGTGATATCATGCTTGGACAAAACTTTGATATTATTGACTTGGTGTGTCTTTGTTCCTAGACTCATGTAGCTAGATCTATCTTGACATTGCTGTGTCAGCGATAGACAAAGGTCTGGAAGCAACAATTATCATTCTGCTAAGGGGAAAAAAATACTCTTTTCTTTAAACCAATCCCAACGTCTTGACTGTCGCTTAGCCCAGGATGCAGCGACTGTGCCCATGCGGAGTGGAAGGGGAGGAGAATGGCGGCCAAAGTAGCTGGCCAATGGCAGGCCTATACCCACAGTCTACATCCGCTGAGTCAGACTACTTTGTTTTTAAAGCCCACACATGACTCGGCAACGTTGGTGGATACTGACTGATTGCCCACCACATCCAATGGCTCACTCAGTCTCTTTGAAGTACATTGCAATCCCATTGGTAAGGTGAATCCATTCAGCCACTCAGCCATTCAGCGAGTTACCAAGGACAACGACTGTATGAGTCAATTAACTGATAGCAAACTATAAAATTACAAGTAAAGGGTTTGAAACAAACCAATTTTATGACTCGTCGTCCAACCATTGCTAAAAATAAAAGTGTATACCAGAGACAAAAGGCTGATGTCATAGTCTTCTTCCTGAAATGCAACTGAAGGAATGTAGTTAACTTCCATCATTCCATTCTCATGTACACAGTCTTGTACTTTCGACTTTATCAAAGAACCAGATATTTTCTAACACAGTAAGTTGTTCTGATAATATTGTGTATGCAGAAAATGAACTGTAAGGCAAGGCAAGGCTGCTTTATTTGTATAGCACATTTCAGCCACAGGGCAATTCAAAGTGCTTTACATAAAACACTAAAGAGCAGTTAAAAACGATTAAAAAATTAAAAACATGAAATATGAGAATAAAAGTTACAGTGCAGTAAAGGAAATTAACAATTATTTAAAGAAAAGCAACATAAAAAAGAAAGGTCTTCAGCCTTGATTTAAAAGAACTGAGAGTTGCGGTGGACCTGCAGTTTTCTGGGAGTTTGTTCCAGAAAGAGCAGTTAAAAATGGTTAAAAAAAACCAACAACTCTACTGTACAGATAGCCTAGTGGTTAA
Organism: Perca fluviatilis; assembly: GCF_010015445.1. NCBI lineage: Eukaryota > Metazoa > Chordata > Actinopteri > Perciformes > Percidae > Perca > Perca fluviatilis. The sequence continues at coordinate 6,072,883 of NC_053118.1, read as the reverse complement.
TGACCTACTTACCTTCCAACTCCTATATAATATAGCCACAAGAAGGTTTTTCTTCTTCCTAACAGATATAACAATAGCACCGAATGGCAACTTGCATGGTCATGCAACATTATCCATTTCAAGGTTCATGAAGTTCAGGGGTCATGTGATAGAATTTAAGCAATTTTTCAAATTTCTGGGGCATTGTTATGCTCTTAATTAATAGTTGAAAGTAAAGAGATGATAAAAAATAATGGGAGAGAGAGATGTGGGCATCAACATTGCAACAAAGGTCCTTTGAGGATTGTTGAGGTTCATGGCCTACGCCAACAGGGCATCCCATAATTTATTTTTCAACACAATTTGTTTTAACACATTTTTTATAGTTTCTTATTTAAGTGAAAACTACATTTATCTTACTATTTACTTATTTAAAAATAAAATGTATTTTCAGCTGAGGGATTTAAGAACAGCCTCTCTGACAGATAATTTATAATTTAGGGGCAACTCTTTCCCTGTTACATATGCCTTGATTTAATGGATACTAAAGATTTCAATATAAAAAGGTGGTAAACTTTATTTCTTTTCTCCAAATAATAAGGTGTCTCTCCTCTTCACACGTTAATTTACCCACATATTGCCATTTCAATATTTGTGGTTGTGCTGTGAGTCATAAATGTGTCCTTTCTGCATAATAGAGTGGATATAAAAACAAGTTGTTAGGAGCAGCTTTATCGTTGCCCAGGGATCCAATCCTTCCAGTCCACAGTCCCTCCAAGTGTTTGCAGGGTGAAGCTGGAATACAGGGTGTTACGGAGGCCAAACCCCCCCCCCCCCAAAAAAAACCTCCTCCTCCCAATTGGAACTAATCTTCCTCCTTCAATGAGCCTTGTGTCCATCTCTTTGCCCACACTCCTCTAAATCTCTGCAGTGTCACGGCTGCTTGGATACAGCCAGCTGGAGAGGCCGAGGCTTTGGCAAAGAATCAGACCGGGGAAGGTTGGGTTAAAATGAAACTCTTTTCAACCACACATGATGATGATCTGCGAGGGATGATCTGAGTCTCAATCCTACTTGTTGTGTTAGTGTACGTGGGTGTGATCATTTGTGCATGCATGTGTATGCATGCATGTATCTGTGTGTTTAAGTGTGTGTATATGTAGGAGTGTGGGCTCCTCTGTATGTATGTGCATGTATGTATGTGTTTGGAGGTGCTGGAGGATGTTGGAATGTTGTATATTCATATGACAGACTACCCATGCAGCTCCAGAAGCACATGACTGCCACCAGTTGTCAGTGAGTTGCTACTACAGAGAGGGAGATGGCTCTGTTCAGTTCTGGAGACATCCCACAGGGCTTTGTGCTCTGCTGAGAGCTCCACGGGGTCTCCATGGGTTTATGTTAGGTTTTTGATTAAAGCAAGCTATAATTGTTGTGCTGGCATTGGATTTCTACTTTGTCTTTAAAAAAAAATATTAGAGAATCAATGGGTTACATGAAAAGCAGAGAGAGAGATGGGGTGTAATGGTTCAAAGTTATAAATCACGGTCGATCAAAGGTGACCAAAACACATACTAGTGTAATAGAGAATTGTACAGGTTTGTATAAATAATCAATTCAAACAAAAAGTCTCAACTCAAGGTCCGCTTACTAGCTTGTTCTGGAGCTTTTAACCACTACTCACTGTCTTCCTCAACAATGGAGTTCAAAGTCATCTGCTGAAGAAGACCAAGCCTGGATGGAGGTCATGCGAACCAGTAAGAAACACCAAACAAAATTGTAACAAACAAAATAACATTCATCCTCATAAACTAAATTTTACTAACAAACTTGTCAGGATTTATAAAGAATAAAAACACTATTAGGTTACCCTTAAAACCAGCTTTGTGTCTGATATTACATTTCAAATGTCATTAAATTAATGAAAATTAGACTTTTTCAAGGTTGGAAACCCAAAGTTTAGGACTTAAGGCTTGAATTTGAAATGGACTTAGAACCTAGAGTGTTAGAATGTAACGGTTTATTTAGAGGATGCAAATCTATGGCATGGTTTGTTGGTCTGGTTGCAGTGACATGGCTCTGGGCTTGTTTTGCCTGAAAAGAGTACATGAGGAAACGCTTACCACTGGAGCAAGACAAGGAACTGAAGCTTATTGGATTCTGTTTTGTCCATTACATAGCCAAAATTACGTTTCAAAGAGGTCAGTAAAACACTTATTTTGAAAAGCCAAACAAAGTGAACCAGAGTATAAAGCCGATGTTGAGTGAATGTAATGAAGCCTGGTTTAATATAATATAATATAATAATATAATAACTCTAATAAACATGTAATAAACATACAGACAACATCTCAGACATAGTAAGTGGAGTATAAAAAGATGAAATGAAAGAAAAGAAAATATCAGGATAAAAAAGAATACAAAAGCTTAAATACATTAAAATAGCTGCTCAGTTTGATGTTGTCACTTGGTTTGGTTGAGGATGCTGATGGCATTTGGAATAAAGGATTTTTTAAATACACTTTTTGCCAGACTTCCGGAGCTCAAACTGGCTGGAAAGAAGGTGTGTACTATCTGCAGTAATTTTCCTAGCGTTCTTCCTCATTCTGTCAGTGTATATTTGGGTCAGGTGTTCTGGGGGTTTTCCCACTATTTAGCTAGCCATTGACACTATCCTGTTAAGCTTGTTCTTGAGTTTGCAGCTTAAATGGCCAAACCAAGCAGAGAGGTGAAAGGTTAAAACAATTTCAAAGTGTGTGTTGTATACTAGCTTAGTAATCTAAGAACTGATGCCCAGAGAGTCAGTCTTCTGAGGAGACTGAGTCAAGAACCGTACCTATGTACTTAAAAGTTCCCACAGTTTCAACTACTAGGCCATTAAGTAAAACTGGCTCTGTTGTTGTGTCTTGTTTTTTGCAAAAGAGTAACTTGTTTGTCTTTGCCACATTGATCTCTAGCTCACTGTAATTTCACCATGCTTCAAGGGCCTTTATGTGTGCTAGATAGGAGGCCTCACCAAATGGGTCAGTTTTTTGTAAGAGGCCTACTAAGGCCATGTCATCAGCATATTTTATCAATTTAAAATTATATTTCAGGGGGGGCCGGTACCACCCTGTGGCCTCCCTTCTAGCCCCGCCCCTGCGACCTACTGCTGCTGATACGGCGAAATCTCACGGAGCTCTGTAGCCTCCTACCAGTACCTACCAAGTGCCGCTGATTCTCACAGACCTCCGTGGCGTATGAGATACCGTATAATACGTCGGAACATTGCTTTCCGTATAGTCTATATCCACGACATTCCACTCTCGGGATTGCTCCGGTGCTGCAGGAAATTCTGCCGGATGCATGCTTTTTCGCTGACATCTGTTTCCTTCCTCTTTCTTTGTGTTCTAAACTCCGGTGGATTTATGAGGACTATGGTTAACTGCTCCTCAGATTTCTGCAGGCTAAATCCAGACAGCTAGCTAGACTATCTGTCCAATCTGAGTTTTCTGTTGCACGACTAAAACAACTTTTGAACGTACACATGTTCTACCGAAACAAGTTTCTTCCAGAGGCTATTTTGCAGCAGCTCCGTGTGGAGCTTAGCGCCGCCCATGATGATGGTGATTGGTTTAAATAAATGCCTATAAACGAGAGCACGTTTTTGTCCCATCCCAGAATGCTGTGTGGACTAGCCAGACCCTCCTCTGCAGCGTTGTGAAGGAAGGTACTACAGGACCACTACTTTCTACTATCTCACGCACCCGTTCATGAATTTGCATTGTTACTGTAGAAGAGAGGTCAGGGAACCAATGTTATTACAGTTTATCCTCTGGAGACCCAGCCCGGTCTCATGGCAGTACGTGATATGGTCACGTTATTGAATCTATTAAGTCGTGGACACTACACGTAAATGTCGTTTTTTTCGTGTGGCGATTACGAATTTTAAAGCAATGTATTTCAATGTGAAGCATATTTTGTGATCACAGAACAATGACGGTAGCGAGTAGTACTGATAAGGCGAAAGTCCACGCAGGGAGGTTGGTCGGGGTGGTGGATGGGTCAAACAACACAGGACTTTACAAAATGCCAATAGTTGTTGAGATATTTCTGTGTGGATCAAAGTTGTGGCTTGACCATCGAACTGATATTGCTATCCTTAGAGCAATGCTGCTAGCATGGCTAAACGCTCAACAGCAATGAAAATAAAAAAACTAAGAATCTAAATATAATGTTAAGATAGTGGCAACAATGACGAAACATTCTTGTTTGGTGAATGTGACAATACATTTACATACATACATGCATACCTACAGTTACATACGGTATTTTGCTATACCCAATTGCTGCCTAATTGATGTAGAAGAAAAAATTGTATCACGTGTATTCTGTGTGTGTATGTGTGTGTTGCATGCAGCAGACAGTGTCAGGATAGTATGTTGTTTCCTTTCCTTTATTATGACACTGCTCTGCTGTCTCTGTGTGTGACGCACCTGCCTGTCAGCTTAAAGCTCTGACCGACATGATCTCAGTTCACCGAATCACACACTGCTTTGATCATACGTATTAGCTGAAGATTCAACCCTTGTTAGTTTGTTTCTCTGAGCTGAGGACGGAACTCAAATGGAGAAAAGAGCATTCATCAGAGAACAAGAACACAGAGGCAGAGAGAAAAGAAGATGAAAAGTACTGTACTGTATTTTGCTACAGTATCTGATATTTTATAAAATATAGAAGCAAGGCATATTGACCTAGATACTGTCAAGGATTAAATTACACAATAAGGCCCGCAGGCTTATTTCCATTGTGATCCTCAGGGGTGGGGCAAGTGGCAAGAACAACAGGTACAAATACAAAATTAATTTAATCATCATTAAAAGATTGACTAAACATGATGTTTTTACATTTTCATGGTTACCTTTAGACACAAAGCACTTGGTTGAGGTTAGAGAGCAATTGTGCATCCTGATAGCCTAGTGGTTGAGACGAATGCCACATAATTCATGCGTTTACGAACGTATTTTTTGGAGGCCATGGATATGTGCGTGCACGCAGTGTACTTGTCTGACAAACCATCTATACCCAGCCGCCTTCCTGAGTAAAAGTAACACGTTTGGAATGAGGAAATACAGTTCTACACTGTGACAACAGTCCCTGTTCTTGTCCAACCTTATACTATAAAGCAATATTCTGTCACTATTGTCCAAGCCTTTTAGTCATGCTAGCGGCCTGGCAATGTCGGTCATTCTCATATTTGCCTATTGCTCAAGTACAGCTTCACAGAGCCTGTAGCATGGACATGGCTGTAGACCAGGGGTTTCAAACTAATTTTAGTTCATGGGCCAACCCCTAATTAGATCTCAAGTAGGCCGGACTAGTAAACCTCTCCAGAAAGATCAGAAACTTTATCTGCCACAGAGTTTCTTGCTAGAAGTTGGCAAACGCAAGTTGCTTCTGCTACGACAGCGTTCTAAGGCCATTGTAGGAAAACAAATAATATTACGGATCGGGAAAGAGGTAACATTTTGAGAAAAAACTCTAGATTCTAAGATTTTAGTCGTAAATTTGCAGAAAATGAACACGGATAATTTATGAGATTAAAGTGGTAAATTTGGAATTGGAATTAATTACTTCTCTGCAATTTTCATACTTTACAAAGTCATCCAGTGGGCCTGATTGGACCCTTTGGTGGGCCGGTTCTGGCCCACGGGCCGTATATGTTTGACACCCCTGCTGTAGACTCTTAGTCTTGTTATACTACCGTTGTAAAATGCCTTTGGCTGTCGAGAAGTCTTTCATCCATTGAAAACAGAATTATCCTTGGCCAGTAATTAAGCACAGACATGGGGAATGGCTGGTTTTACTGTTCCTGACAGAGACTGCTCTGGACTGCAGATAGTCTTACTTTAACTAATTGGTTTGATTGAACCTTTGTGTTTACAGCTTTAGGCTGGTTAAGTTTGATAGGTAAAAGCAATGCCAACCCGAACTCACCAAAGAACCGAACGAATCCAACAGTGTTTTTCTACCTGCCTTGTTTGACACAGATTAGCAGATTGATGCCAACAGGAGTGAAATATTTGCTGTTCATCAAACATGTGCAGAAAATTGCCATCCTTTGCTACTCTTGTAGTAGTACAGTAGTAGTAATTATAGGTAATGAATTCTAAGTCAGGTCAGTATTGTAAGCATTCCAGAGATAAAACCAAATAAAACTACATTTTAATAATGACAATGACTTAATTGGACCTACAGTTGCTATTATTGTTTGGAATTTGGCTAAGGAAGAATACTGAACTAATTCCAATAAAACAATCAATTGAACTGAATTTTAAATAAACACATTATAAGAAGTTTCTCTTCAACAGAATGTCTATGCTGTGACTCATGCACTTATTGAATATGTCTATTTAAATCCAGAACTCTGGGCAGACACTCGCACTGTTCTACCTCGTCATAATGACATGGAAATTAGTGACACAATGCTTCTGTGGCAAATGCATGACAGAGTATGACTCAGCTCTACTACCAAATGACTTACCAGTTGCAGGTGTACACAGACGTTAGCTTAGTTCAGTCACTAACCTGGACAACAACTTCAACCGACAGAGGAGGGTCAATAAAATTGGATGGTGAACACAGTTAATTAATTACAATATTAAATACAATTTTGGAATCTTCCTCCCCTCAAAGGTCATCTCTGTCAGGATGCCTTGCTATTGGTCAACGATGCAAATTCACAGGTCAAAGTTTACCAAAGTGGAACACTACACAGATTTACTTTGCCCCCCACGAGTGAATCTACCAATCGCTTAGCCTGGATGCCAGCCGAACTTAGCCCCGCCCACAAATTTCGAGGTCGGGAAGTTCTGACTAGAATCTGAGTAGGACCACGTCAGGCTACCAATCGCTAGCACAACACTTTCAAATCATACCTGTTTTAAATTATACAGAATTACAATTACAATCTATTTTTCTGATGGAAACCATGAAATTTTTAATGTTGCCCTCAAACACCGTTTTCTTCATGCTACACCACTGTACATGTGTCCTTAGCACAATTTGTCTACTGTTTACTTACTGTAACTCTATGTACCAAAATAGAGCTCTTTGTCCATCAGCCCTTATCTTATCACAAGCCCAGTGTGTAACAGTTGCCTCTGGCTGCGGTTCAAAGTGTCCCCGTCTTCAATTCAGGCAGAGCGAGCTCAGTGTATTTCAGTGTTTTGATGGCTTTCCAGGGTCAGGGCACTTGTCTGCTCCTTTGTCTCATCATCTTCAACCAGCAGTGGGTGGTATGACTCATACTAAAACACATTCGCTGTCATCAGCGCTAGCTTTTTCTCTCCCTCTCAAAAAAACACAAAAAAACCACCAAGACTCATACCTTTGGCACGCAAGGATTCCCAGCATCCTCTAATCAAATGCAAATAGATTATTTGTTTGAAGAATACCTCAACAACAGCATCACACTACAATTACACTCAGAGAAGCTGACACAGAGTGCACAGCCTCCCGTGGGACCTTGTTTTGTATAACAGATCTGTGCTTGTCACTTACAGTGTTATGTATTTCTGGATATCTGCAAAACCAGCTATCAGATATTACAGGAATGCTCATCAGCAAAACTTTCTGCATTGAAAGATGCTGTAATTAATATTTCTACTTAACAATTAACAATGACTAAAATAATGATGTGTAATGTTAAATGGTTTAGTGATAAGACCGCAGATAATTATGACCAACTGAGCAGTTCCCCTCAGCTCTATCAAGCGTAGCGTCTTTCAGCTCATTGTTTTGGTTTCATGGCCCACACATGTACTGTTTGGTTCCCTTTCATTAACCTCTAACCTCTAAGAGACTACCTTGTCTTAAAGTTTAAATTGCAGGTTACATTTTTCATGAAGTTAAGCAATGTGCTTATTAAACATAAAGATTAGAGCCGCCCACCATTGTTTTCTATGGCTTTTTATAACAAAATGCTGAATAAAATATGAAAAGTTGGTACTTTTTACAGTGGTTTTAAGCACTCCCCCTCCCTTCCATGTCACACTAGGGTGTGACATCATAAGAGGGACTCTTAGTTAGACTAACGGAGTTACCGTTAGTCTAACGGCTAGTAGGCTAGCAGTTATATTGGAGACCTAGCAAAAATGGTAAACTATTGTGTTTGTGTGGGATGTACGAATACATCAGAAACAGGGCAGAGGGTCCACAAGGACAAACGGCTGATTCGTGCCTGGGTGAGGTTTGTTGCTACGAAGTGGGCTGATTTTACTGCTGCCTCTGTGACCCACTCTCTCTTCTGCCTGCTGTGCTGTGGCCCTGTGTGTGTGTGTGTGTGTGTGTGTGTGTGTGTGTGTGTGTGTGTGTGTGTGTGTGTGTGTGTGTGAGAGACGGCCGGCCAGCGATGTTGTCAGGTGCTTGTTGAGTTTAACTCCGAAAAGACAGTTAACCACAGGTTCCCGTTAATCTTATGATGGACATGTGTTGTGATATTTAAACAAACGATCCGTCAATGGCGAAATAAAAGCCTCTTATTTACGAGACCGGTCTGAGAGACCTCCAGCTTACAGCGGGGTGTCCGAGCGAGACTGTCCGAGCGACGAGCCAGCGGCCGGGGCAGGCGCTGCTGGTTGTCGTGTTACTTTATGGAGCTTCTCAACTCCAAAAACTTTGAAGCAAATTGTCAATTTGGCAAGGATTTACGCAAGACTGCCTATATTCGAAATCTAAACTCGCCTAAAACGTTCTCAGAAGTGAATTTAGTGATGAATAAGATGGCGAAAATGGATAAAATTGTCCCGTTGTTGGCATGTCTATGTACCTGCTATGAGTTGCTACTCCTTCTTATGACATCATCACCCAGTTACTGTAAAAAACATGCTACCTTTGAAGAAACCCCAATAAATGTTATTTTAATGCATTTTAAGACAGAAATGTTAAAATATATTATACATATTGAGCACTTTATTTACATATTAATTGGTTGTGGTGGTTAACCTGCACTTTAAGCAGCTGAAGTGACAAGTTGGTAGAAAACAGAACGGAGGTGTAAAACCAGTTGAGTAAATATTGGACCTTTCATATTATATATATATAATATAAGAAAAGGGGTAGCTGTGATATATTAACCACATACCACTAGACAGCCCTTTCCGACGGGGAACTGAAGCCATATTTTCTCTTAAAAGCCACCAGACTCCATTGACAAAAACAGTCATTTTACCTCACAGAAAGCAGGAGTTGCTGGTACTACGATTGGTTAGTGGTCCAGATTTTATGGCTTCACTTATACAGTCTATGCATCTCCTCTGGTTGTGAGCTAACCAGAACACCTGAACACACAGACATTACATTACATGTCATTTAGCTGACGCTTTTATCCAAAGCGACTTACAATTGCTATATATATGTCAAAGGTCGCACGCCTCTGGAGCAACTAGGGGTTAAGTGTCTTGCTCAGGGACACATTGGTTGATGTATTGCAGTGGGAATTGAACCCAGGTCTCCCACACCAAAGGCATGTGTTATATCCACTGCGCCATCTCTCTCTCTCTCTCTCTCTCTCTCTCTCTCTCTCTCTCTCTCTCTCTCTCTCTCTCTCTCTAACACACACACACACACACACACGCACACACACACGCACACACACACACCCACACACACACACACACACACTCGGACAAGGGGGGAGACTTATTGAGTATGACAAACATACAGCAGACAGTTTACTGTGATTCATATAATGTTAAATACCATAAACATCTGCTGCAGGTAGAAAAAAATATTAACTGATAATATATAACTGATAAAATAATGACTTCAACTGAATGGAGCAGAACTTTATGACCTTCCCCTCTACATTGTGGAGGCACATGCTTAGCTAGTCAAGCATATTTTACACAAAGCACTATGTTGTGATAAATAGTAATGAAAAGAAAAGGCATCCAATTCTCAACTGGTATTTAAATGATATCCAGGGGCCACAAGCAGAAGGGAAGGGTTGGAGAGATGGCAGAAGCCAAGAGGGAGTATGCCACTGTAGATGCTCTTGAGTCAATAGGGAGTGGCAGACTGGAGAGGAGAAAAGGAGGCGAGGGAGATGAAAAGAGAGAGATGGAAAGAGAGGCAGAGACGAGAAGGGAAAGAAAAATCAATAAAGTCATCAAACATGCATTGCGCGCTGAAATGACTTCTTAAGTCCCATCAGGAAAGCGAGTGGGAGGTGAACTGCAGCAGGGAACCTGAACGCCGACTTCTATATGTCCTTCAACAGCACTGACTCAATTGCTGAGCTACCTTCTGTTCCCCACTCACAGCGACGCAGGGCACACTGCAGGGATGCCTCTTCTGTTTTATAAGTATGTTTTCTCCTATTTGGAGTCTTTTTTGGGATTAGATTTCATTATGGATTTGCCACGACAGACAAACTTACAAAAAAAGACAGGTCTCAGGTTCAGATTCATTTATTGTCATAGTTCCTTGTGTACTTACATACATAAAGAAAATTGAAAAACTGTACTCCACCAGCCACCAGTGAAAAGACAACAATTATACAGCCGTACATATAATCTAAAATATATAAAACCAGACGCTACAGTGTGTTAAAGGACAGTTCCGGCGCAAAACGAACCTAGGGGTTATTAATCGATCGCTCTCTGGGACATGTTTTCATGCTAATCGAATGTGTTTGTAGCTTGAAAGAAGCTAGTGTGGATCGCTGATTAGCTTACAACACTAGTATTCGGGGCACAGGGAAAGTAAAAACAAATAGCTATTTATACCACTAAAAAGGCTCAAAATATCGCCAAACTTCAACGGTAGCATAATGAGAATCCCTAAATGTTAACCGAAGCATTGAGAACATTGTAAGTGTACAGACATGTGTCCTTTAAATCCAGAACTTTTTATTGAAGGAAGAGCTACCGGTAGTCAATGCCGCAACACAGCCTCGTACTTCGGGGAAACTGGTAGTGTACCTGCGGACATTGTGATGCTATGGCCACCGAACAGGAGTGTCTGTGTTGCACGGAATGGGACCTGTTGCGTTGTGACACCCAAACACGCTGTGTTTTGTACAATCTGAAGATTTGCCCTCTCTGATAAACAGGGCTGTGCTTGAAACTTTTTTCCATGTCCCGAATATAAATTAGAGACAGCGACCCAGACCGGAGGGACCAGATGGACAGTTATCCACTGAGTAAGTAGCTACACTAGACAAGTTATGTTTTACAATTATTTCAGATATATTTAGCAAATTGCTTTTGATTTTAGTTTGCATTGCCAGCTGTATGTCACGACTGGTTTTCAAGACGGCGGCTGAATGTAAACATGAACGCGAGTGTCTTTATAATTATCTTTTCAATAGACTGTCTGTACACCTACAAGGTTCTCAATGCTTCCATTAACATTTAGGGACCCTCATTATGCTACCACTGAAGTTTGGTGATATTTTGAGCCTTTTAAGTGGTACAAAATAGCAATCTGTTTTTACTTTCTCTGTGCCCCGAATACTAGCGTTGTAAGCTAATCAGCGGTCCGCGCTAGCTTCTTTCATGCTACAAACACATTCGATTAACATGAAAACATATCCCAGAGAACGATTGAGTGGGTACACATCTGTTATTAACCCATAGGTTAATTTTGCGCCGGAATTGTCCTTTAAAGTGCTGTAGTATGTTGAAAAGAAAAGAATGGTCGAGTAGTCAAGTAGAGTGGTTGTCTACCACTCGGAAGGATGGTGGATTGATCCCTGCATTCTACATGTCAAAGGGTCCTTGGGCAAGACACGGAACCCTGAATTGCTGGTTGATGCTGTGCCATCGGTGTGTTAATGTTTATCTGATGAGCACCTTGTACGGTAGCCTCGGCCACAAGTGTATGAATAGTTCCTGTAGTGTGTGTAGCACTTTGTAAAGCCGTTAAGACTAGAAAAGCGCTATATAAATGCAGACCATTTGCATTTACAGTATAATACAAGATAATTGCTTTTGCACAGACAAGATAAACCAGTTGGAAGGAGGGAGGGGGGAGGGTTACAGTGTTAAATTATTTAACGCATCTGTTTCAACCCGTTCTCACTCCCAACTCGTACAATACTGACACTTGGTCAGTGTGTCTCTCAGCGTCAGATACTGAAGCAAAAATCACACTTTAGCGCCAGGCATTCCAGCAGCTCCACTGCAGCACTGTAAGATGACGTAGTATTAAGAGCGAAGACGGTAGCAAGTCGTATGGAAGACCAAAACTCCGTGTAAGGAGGTTGGTTGGGGGGTGGATGGGTCAAACAATACAGGCAGGGTGGGAAATTAACTTTTTGGATGCCCGATTTTACCAGCCACTTATATTTTTTACCAGCCACTTTTTCCGGAATTCAAATTTATAAAAGAAAGTGCACTAGCATATTTTGAATTGCTTCAATACATTATTTTTTATTATTAATACATATTTTATTAATATAGGCAAATAAAAAGATGTGAAAAAAAAGACTGCGAGACCTTGTGTTGGGACCAAGCAGGGGGTTAAACATTGATCTTAACCAAAAATGGCTCAGATTGAGCTGACTGCAGAGACAAAGGACACAGGGAAGGCAAGATAAAGGATCTTGGCCTACATGTGAATCCCAAAGCCAGTTTCACCAAACTCTTACAAGCCGCCACTTGGAAGCAGAGTCGCCAAAATGGAGATTCTACATTCAACACATGGAGGGCAAGGCAGACTGGTGGTGAGACAAAGAACTGCTTCACACCTGTGACAAGGTTGCGCTTTTCCCATTGGCTGTCCGGGGCTTTGAATGCACCACCCTGCCACTAGGAGGTGGAGGAAGGATAAAAGCTGTCGGCGTTAGTGTCTCTTCGCTTTCCACGGTAACCCAGTTTACTGACAGGAGTTACTGACTAGTCCGGACTAGCTAGCCAGCATCACCTTGCTGGTCGAGATTGAGCTGGGACATTTTATATCTGTCTGATATACAAAGGGGATCCGAGGGGATACTGACCCAGATCTCCTCACATCTGCAGCGGGTTTAATCAGCCTGGATTCAAGAAAAGGACTACGTTCCGTTCTTCTTGCATTGTCGACCTGGATCGCATGTTCGTCCACTGCTCTGGACGAAACGGATCGTTAAACTCTGGCGAGAGATTAACTACAAAAACACATGTACAGTAAGAAGGCTTACACAGTTCTGGGCAGACGGTTAGAACTCTTGTTGCCATTAATGTGATCTGTGATTGTAATCATGTATTGGCCCATATCTGGTTATTAATCTGTTTCTGTGAATGTATAATTGATCACGATACTGTTGATTATGTTGTGTTAAGTAGCTGGGTAAAACCGTAAGCGCTGACTGCTAAATCACTCCTTTCACGGAGTTTAGTTACTGTCTGCGAGATCATCGCGGAAATCAGCTGGTAAGCCACTGAGCTGGCCATTATCGATAACTAAGATCAAGAGTGTTTTTTTTCCTCCTTTTCCTCTTTTTCCTTTTACATACACACACGGACACAAGCTAGCCACGTAGCTCCCGAGCTAACGCTGCTAGCTTAACCACGTGGGGTCGGCTTACGTGAGCTAAAACACATGACCAGGGCTGGGTTAAGCGTGCGCGTTGCCTAGCAACCCCCTTATGGAGCTAAATCAGGGCCAAAGGTTTTGTTAATTTGAAAAAATATATATATAGTTGAAAAACTAAAGCTTGAAATTGAAAATTTAAGTTTTGGTCAAAACCTGGAAAAAAATTAAACCATGTATTCAAACTAAAAATAAGTGTACAAATTTTTCTTTCAGTTTGAATAAAATTTTGATTCAATTCTGGAATTACTTTGAATAAATTATAAATTTTAATTTTTCACTTTTATATTTCTTTTCAGTTTCACATTTCATGTTTTCAGATTCAAAACTTATTTTTTTTACGGCTTCAAATCTTTTTTTTCGGTTTCAAATCTTTTTTTTTCGGTTTCAGATCTGTTTTTCACTTTCAGATCTTTTTTTTCGGTTTCAGACTTTTGGCCCTGATTTTGCGTAGGGGGCGTGGCTTCAACTCAGAGGGGCGTGGCATTATGAGTGACAGCCTAACAAAGAAGGCAGAAGACTCCTCTGTCATGTTGCTTTCAGGCAATGGTGTTACTGTGAGAACTATGACTGAATGCTTTCTATCCACTATATACATGTGCTTTTTACTTAACAAACTGATACCAGTGACAAAGTTCCATTTAAAAAAAAAATTTGGACAACACATGGTACCAATTACACTACAAGAGCAATAAACTGTGCCAGATTGTGCAGTTCAGCAGGAACAATGACTTCTCCCACTTCCATGTATGACTTATAGCACCACAGTATTCACTAGCACCAGCCCACAGGTAAGACATGTGAAAGATATTAGCATTTTTGAATAGATACTTGCGACATTATCTCCGCAGTGGCATTTTTTTGTGATTAACACATAAAGGGAAAATAGGTGGACAGCTGGACAAAGCTGGCATTCAAGCATCGCTAGCACTAAAGTTAGCATTAACTAACGTTAGCTTCACACTAGCTGGGGTTTTTACACTAATTTCAGTGTCCAGCTGAAAGCAAGTTTTTTTACTTTAACGTGTAGTGGTCTTTGTGAACCTCTGTTTGTCAGAATGACCATAACTCGACAGTGGCTGCAGTGAAGAAGGTCTCTTTTTACAGAGTAGACAAATATGACTTTACAGGCTCTGGCCTGATAAAGTACGTTTTACACACATAACATTACATGTAACAGCATGACAGTTATGCCTTACAAAATATGCCAAGTGGGCAAACTCTGAAGGCTTCTACCACAGCCTAATTGTATCAGAATACACTAACTTGTCTTTTTGTATTTGTAGGTCTACTGTCTGTTTTCTGGACCGTGTTTGTCCGTAATAAAAGCTTTGATTAACAAAGCAGACCAGGATGTTGTTTAAACTAACCATGAAAAGGTAACACTATTAACTTAGCAATGTTAGTTATCTTATAATGTTTTACATTTATAAGGCTCTGTACGGCTGCAGGCAGCCACTGTCGAGTTATGGTCATTCTGACAAACAGAGGTTAACAAAGAGCACTAGCTACACGTTAAAGTAAAAAAACTTGAGCTGGACACTGAAATTAGTGTAAAAACATTAGCTAGTGTGAAGCTAACGTTAGTTAATGCTAACTTTAGTGCTAGTGATCCTTCATTTCCAGCTGTCCACCTATTTTCCCTTTATGTGTTAATGACAAAAAAATGCCACTGCGGGGATAATGTCCCAAAGTATCTATTCAAACAGGCTAATATCTTTCACATATCCTACCTGTACGTAAGCAGGTTGCCTTGGCGGAGCAGACGCTACGCTGACTACCGAGTGAATACTGTGGTGCTACATTCAAAGTCGTACATGGAAGTGGGAGAAGTCATTGTTCCTGCTGAACTGCACAATCTGGCACAGTTTATTGCTCTTATAGTGTAATTGGTACCATGTGTTGTCCAAAACAATTTTTTAAATGGAACTTTGTCACTGGCATCAGTTTGTTAAGTAAAAAGCACATGTATATAGTGGATAGAAAGCATTCAGTCATAGTTCTCACAGTAACACCATTGCCTGAAGGCAACATGACAGAGGAGTCTTCTGCCTTCTTTGTTAGGCTGTCACTCATAATGCCACGCCCCTCTGAGTTGAAGCCACGCCCCCTACGCAAAATCAGGGCCAAAAGTCTGAAACCGAAAAAAAATGATCTGAAAGTGAAAAACAGATCTGAAACCGAAAAAAAAGATTTGAAACCGAAAAAAAAAAAAAGATTTGAAGCTGTAAAAAAAATAAGTTTTGAATCTGAAAACATAAAATGTGGAACTTAAAAGAAATATAAAAGTGAAAAATGAAAATTTATAATTTATTCTAAATAATTCCAGAATTGAATCTAAATTTTATTCAAACTGAAAGAAAAATTGGTACACTTATTTTTAGTTTGAATACATGGTTTTATTTTTTCCAAGTTTTGACCAAAACTTAAATTTTCAATTTCAAGCTTTAGTTTTTCAACTATATATATTTTTTTCAAATTAACAAAACATTTGGCCCTGATTTAGCTGCATACCCCCTCGACCTTTTCAACCCCTCCTCGTGCACCCAGCACCACTACCGCCCTCTTGAGGCTAAATAGTTTTGGGCAGCTCACAGGAGTAGCCATTTTGGGAGTTGTTTTTGTGTTAGAACTACATTTCGACACCGCCCCCTCCACTTTCACTCACTGACACACACACACACACACACACACTCACTCTCACACACGCCCACACACAGACACAGACGTGTTCATGACATATGCTGCTTTGTTTTTGCTTTGTTTGGTTGTGATATTGTAAAAAGTATATACGTTTTATTATTGAAGGATTATTGATTGGCTAATGATAATTGTGACGTTAATAAATTTGATTATACTTAATTAGCAGTTGCTGGTGATTATTTGTGTACTTATTGTGATAATTGCTGGTCGAACAGGCCCGTGCTCGAATTCACACCTTCCTTTGTTTCCTTTTTAAAAGGATTTTCACAGAAATGAGACTGTTCCACAGTTTGATTATTGGTCCCTGACTTGCAGGGTGGTGCCCCGTTTTGATTGTTTGTCGATTTGATAGTTATTAATAACCATATTCATAACTTTATTAATATTGATAAAACATCTTGGATAATTTGCCAATGATCAAATCTGTACCCTACGGGTATCCTACACTTGGTTAAATTGTGTTTGGTCAATCATAATCTACAGTAATTGTAGGCCTAGATGTTTAATGAACAGAAAAAATATTGACTCATCTCTCAGTAACATAGAATTAAACAGTCCCTCCAGGATTTTGCAGCCTTTTTCTGAGATTGTTGCGGCCCAAAATGCCAGATTTTGCGTGAGCTTTTGTAAAAAAATTGCTATAAAAGTTGCGATGCCTTTTGTATTTTTGTTGCAATGAAGTTGCGAGAGACAGGGAAAGTTGCTTTTTTTGTATAGTTCTTTAAAAATAAAAAGGAAACTTATTTTGGAGAGAATAAAATTACTCTGGGCTAAGTTGTCCTAGTAACCTTTCCAAAAAGGCTGCTAAGGATGCTGCAAATGTTGGTATAATATGAAAATGGCTGGTGAATTTAAGACAAAAAATTATAATTTATTGAATGAATGTCAGTGGCGTGTTGATCTTTACATTGTTAGTTAATATCCTAACCTGGCCTGGGACACACATTCATACGGTTTGATAAAGGCCTTTACTTAGTGATCATTTCACTTACAACAACAAGTGTAGCTGTCCTCAATTTAGGTCATAGTGTACGTCTCATCTCCGGTTTTTCCTACATCCACCGCTGTGTGTGTGTGTGTGTGTGTGTGTGTGTGTGTGTGTGTGTGTTGCGCGCGCGCGCACGTCAGTCGCGGGGGGAACTGAGCAGCAGAGAGCCGACAGGATTAAAACAGCAGCAGCTTTCAGCGACTGAAAAATCGTTACAGCGTACATTGAAGTTTAATACAGGTTGGCAGGACAGTCTGAAATGTTTTGCACGGTCTTTTGCTGTTGGTTTTGTCAATGCGCCACTTATTCCAAAAGTACCTTCTCTTTTTCTTTACTTCGCCCTCAACAGTCATAGCTACTGCTGACTCCGCGGCGGGCCTCTTAACACCGGGGATATGTCGCCACATTTTTTTAACCGATAATTTTCATTTCGTTTGTACCTCAGTTCAGCTAGCTACATGGTGTCACCGACTAGCGCTGAAAACTACTCGACAAAAGTCTGGAGTTGACTGAAATATGCGTGGTCAAAGCCCCAGCTGTGAACGGTTTCATTTCCTATAAATTCTTCACAATAAAAGTCCTCAGCTATTTTGGTATTTGAATGTTTTCTATTATGAAGCAGCAAAATCCGGAAATGTTGGGGATTCATTAGCAGTAACATAACGCGACTCCTATAAGCATTGTGCATTGTTACTTAGCAACACCATTCTTTGACAAAACCTGTCCAATCCGTTACAAGGAATGTTTTACAATCCACTGTGGCTGGTATACAAGGCAAAGTCACCCGCCACTTTGAAAAAGTACCTGCAATTGGTTGGTGGCGGGTACTAATTTCCCACCCTGACTACAGGACTTTCACCCAGGAGACCAGGGTTCATGTCCCGTTCTTGTCCCGCGTGTCACTGAAACGTACATTTTTTAACCACACCCACCATCTTTTCCTAAACCTAACTGTCCTGTTCTTGTGCTGCATGTCAGTTCAAAAAGTGATGCCAAAAGTCCTAACCAAGCACGTCTACATATGGCGCTAAAGGAGACGTTTTGCCTAAATAACAAACGCCAAAGGCACCTCACCAAGCGTCGCTTTTTGAAGCAATGGGAGTGAGAATGTGTTGGTTTCTAATTAACACATAGTATGACCATAGGAAGATTAACACATGAATACAGATAAAAATCAACACATTAGTGGTCTCCAACCCTGCTCCTGGAGAGCTACTGCCCTGGTTGTTTTGGGTATCCCGTCTCTAACACATTTGATTCGAATGCTCATTATCAAGCAGCTGAAGGTTGTCAAGAGCTTGATGGAGGTTCGGAGATCACTGCTTTACAGGAACAGGCAGGGTCTCTCATTTTAAAATTGGCATAAGATCCACACTAAAAGTAGCCTGGCTCCGCCCTCCTATGTACTTCCGCTCAATTTTCATTTCCCTTCAGTTCTCCGTCTGGGTTTGCGGTATATTTTTGGGTTTTCAGAGTGGCTCTGGGCAGATCCAATAGTCTAAACTTCAACAGAGTACCCGCCTTCAAGGAAGTTAAGACTTGTCAATGGAGAGTGGCCAGACTCTCTGTACAAATGAAATGTACGAGAGTCTGGTAGGACCAGGCTACACTAAAAGTGTACACGCATACAAAAGCTGAAAATGGCAAAAAAAAAAAAATCGTATTTGTAAAACCGTCTGCACGCACACATGCAGGCAATGTTTCCTTTATAAATCACAGTCAACCTGGACATTTGACCCCAGTCTCAACAAAAGCTTATACTTATACGTAATTATGGGTCGTTGATCGATGAGCTGCTTGCACAATCGACTTTGCAGTCGTTTTTGGGTTGAAGGCGATCTGGACTGACAGCCTACGCGTTAACTGACAATTGAGCTCAAACAAGATCAGTTTGAGAGAAAATCGGTGGTTTGTAACAATGTCATGACTAGCTGCCTGTTGTTGTGACGCTAAGGCACTATTCTGCTTTTCTTGCCTCCTTTTCCAAATCAAAGGAATCAACCAAGCTGGGATAAATGCTGGTGGAAATGATCTAAAGCACCTTTCTGAAACAATTATTAAGAAAAAACAAGATCCCACGTTGAAAATTCAATTAAATGAGCCATGTTTGGGAAATAAAACATTGCAAGTAAACATTTGAAAGAAAAGAAAAAAATATTCAGTAACAAAAATGTGTCAGTCATTATTATTATCATTAAAGCTATAGTGCATAGTTTCTATTTCCCCTATGAGGACTTCTAAGTAATGACAACCAAACTGTCTGCGCGTCCACATGTGTTATGTGTGTGTTTTTCCTCTGCTCTCTTGTGTCCTGATCCAGGTACTGCCCCCTTCATCCGACAGGTCAGGCACACCTGCATCGCCTCAGGAATCAGGAGCAGGGCTGGACTGGCCATCTGGCATACATGGCATTTTCCCGGTAGGCCGACAGACTTTTGGGCCGAATCGCCGATATAAATAGGCCTTTTTTATTTTTTGGCCGGGCCGGCCCATAAAGAACTCACAGCGGCCCATTGGTTAATTTTCTTTATTGGCACTGGCCTGACCCAATGAAATCCAGGAACCCCCTTCCCCACTCCGGGCCGCAAATTTACGAATCCCACTATGGCCACGCCTCCCAGCCCTGAGACACGAAGTTGTAATAGTTATGCTGGAAGTTTAGCATTTACGTTATAATGGACAAACGACCACCAAGTGCAAGGGAGGTGCAGAGAAATTACAGGAGAAAAAGATTAAGAATCTACAGGCGGATTCCTCAAAAATTTCGGACATGTTTGGGTCTGTAGTAGCTGCTTCATCATCAGCATTAGTCCTAATTAGGGAGGGAGGCTGTGTGTGTGTGTGTGTGTGTGTGTGTGTGTGTGTGTGTGTGTGTGTGTGTGTGTGTGTGTGCGAGTGTGTCATGTCATAACGACAACAATAGTTTGGCTGTAACATTAAAGTTAGTGGCTGTCAGGTAACCTAAGCTTACATTGAAAATGCTAGTGGTTAGCCTGTTGGGTAGCTGAAAAGTCTGTGGATCTATAAAATCAGTGATGATACAAGCATCAGTGTTCCTTGAATAGCTTAATTAGCTTCTCTTGTATTGGTGCTCTTTTCCAGGGCATATACTACTCTCAGCTTTATTGTAGCTTTTAGGAAGGGTTATAGTTATGGTTATTGTATTTAGCAGACATTTGTGTCCAAAGCGACAAAATATGAATCTTACAATAGTTAAAATTAACAGTAAACTGTTTTTAAAGTTGCTAAGCCAATATTAAGGAAAATAGTAATAATAAAAATAATGACAATACAATATCAAATAAAGAATAAAAAATTATAAAAATACCATAAATATACAAATCATAACTCTAAGAATGAATGAATTATTTAAGTGTAAGATCAACAGATAAGTCTTGAGTCCCCTCTTGAAGGATCCAAAATGATCACATGAACGCTGAACACTAGGCAACTCATTTAATGGAACGCACGCATATTTTAAGAGGACTGTCTGCAGGGAATGTGTCTGACCAATCACGGTGGGTGTGGGCCGCCTGGCCCAAAAATGCCAGGGACGATTTTTTGTCCCAGTCCAGCCCTGATCAGGAGTACTGACATAAAGCTGCAAGGAGGAGCAGACGGGGGCGCCGGTGGGCCAGGTGGTCGAGCTGTGTCGTGTCGCCCGTGAACCAGAGCTGTGTAGCGCTCTTTGTTTAGTGTTATTGGTTGGATTAGAGTCTTGTTTAGTTCGACCAATTGTTTTTCACTGTTTTTTCTTTAGGGTGGTTGTTTTGTGTTACCGGTGGTCTCCTTTACGTTTACATTTAAATAACGGAGTGTCTATTTGCACCCCCGGTACGAATAGCCTCGGCCACACAGCTGAGCTATTTACACCCTGTGACGTAACAACAAAAAAACATTGCTCGCGTGCACCGAAATCATGGCGGACGTTCATCTTCCATGACCGCAGAAACTGGCATATTAGGGAAGTTTTGTCAATCAAAAGTTTATAACAATTGAATTTCTAGCGGAAAATGGATACTACAGTTGCGCTTTCTGTCTTCAGTGAAAGCATACAACCGTTAGTTTGTTAGTTAGTACCTATTTTTTGTATACAGTATGGTTACCTAGCAACCGAGGCTTGAAGAAACCAAGTGGTAAAAAGTTGTTCAACTTCCTGAAAGAACTGCTAGGTGAGTGGTTAGTGCACTTGCCTTTGGCAGTGAAGATGCAGCTTCTTCCATGTTGATAAGGTTCAGAAAGTCCTTCAGCCATTTATTTAAGTTAAAACATTTGTTATTAGTTTTTTATTATTCTTTTTTATTTTATTATTTGGAGTATTTTCACTTCAATTAATACATTGATCTGACGTCATCATCCGGTAATAAAAATTGTTATTTTTCTTTGTCCCGACTTATGGAACGGTGTTGTACTTTATGGTTTGACACTACATTTTTACTATCTCACCACAGACCTGTGAATTTCTGCCCACATCTTCATTTTTTTTCCAGTGATTCATATACATTTGAGTCTGTTTCCATGGTTGAAAAAACAGCTAAGCCAATCAAAGCTTTGTAGGCAGGCTTAAGATTGGAAATGTCACCTCCCTGTGCGAGTCAGAAAAATAGCAAGAGAAAAATGGCGACACAGATGACACTAAGGGCCCTATTTTAACAATCTGAAGCGCAAGTATCAAACGCCAAACGCAAGTAGCTTTGTGGGCGGATCTCGGAAATTCAAAATGTGTTGCTCTGAAGTAGCTACATTACTCATAGGTGTGGTTTGGGCATAACGTGTTATAAACTAATCAGAGCATTATCTCACATTCCCTTTTAAAAGCAGGCGCGCTTGTTCCATAGTGAATTGCTATTATAATGGCGGATTTGCTAGGCGCACGCTCTTAATACATCCAAGGGCGCACATCAGGAGCGGTTCACAGCCGAGGAGACAGACGTTTGCTATTGATTTTTCTTTTTGACAAAATGTAAATAAAGAAATGTCACAAAAACATACTTTCCAATGTTTTGGGCTGACTCTCACTGAATCACAAGGTTATGAATGCATGGTGATATTTTTGCAATGTAGTCTAACATTAGACCGAGATTACCTCACTATAGATGATGCAACTCTTCTGTCTCTCCTCTCCCGTGCTGCTGCTGGGGCATTTGGGTTTAGTGGCATCGGCACATGCAGTTCAACATCACATCTCCTTAAGTCCTCTAATATTTCCTCATTTATGTCATCAACGCATCCATGATGGAAATGTTGTGTAAAACAAAGTCATATTTTTCCTTGTATTTATGTATGGTTTGCAAGAATGGAAACTTCTGGGTCTGTGAGATGAGAGAAGTGTGCACACTCTACATTACGGCTAAGCACGCGCCCTTAAAATAGCATCTGAATAACGTGCCACTGACTTTAGACTAGGTTTTTCCTGGAATTGTTTTCTGAAATTGCAAAATAGCACTAGGTAACGTTAGCGCCAGAACATGCCTCCTCTTTTTGCTGAACCGCCCCTGGGAGCGCAAGTTCATTCCCTAATTTACAGACGTGTGTCTGTGGAGGGAAGCAAAATAGGAATGATACATGCGTCAGTGTACAAAGTCAATTGCGCTGGGTGCAAGATAGGGCCCAGAAAGAAGTAGTAATACTTAAAAAGAAAATTAACAGTTGCGGTCTTCTACAGATACAGTGCCTTGCGAAAGTATTCGGCCCCCTTGAACTTTTCGACCTTTTGCCACATTTCAGGCCTCAAACATAAAGATATAAAACTGTAATTTTTTGTGAAGAATCAACAACAAGTGGGACACAATCATGAAGTGGAACGAAATTTATTGGATATTTCAAACCTTTTAAACAAATAAAAAACTGAAATATTGGGCGTGCAAAATTATTCA
The DNA here is from genome assembly GCF_010015445.1 of Perca fluviatilis. Classification (NCBI taxonomy): domain Eukaryota; kingdom Metazoa; phylum Chordata; class Actinopteri; order Perciformes; family Percidae; genus Perca; species Perca fluviatilis. The sequence goes on along the minus strand of NC_053118.1, from coordinate 6,049,783 downwards.
GCCCCCTTAAGTTAATACTTTGTGGCGCCACCTTTTGCTGCGATTACAGCTGTAAGTCGCTTGGGGTATGTCTCTATCAGTTTTGCACATCGAGAGACTGACATTTTTGCCCATTCCTCCTTGCAAAACAGCTCGAGCTCAGTGAGTTTGGATGGAGAGCGTTTGTGAACAGCAGTTTTCAGTTCTTTCCACAGATTCTCGATTGGATTCAGGTCTGGACTTTGACTTGGCCATTCTAACACCTGGATATGTTTATTTGTGAACCATTCCATTGTAGATTTTGCTTTATGTTTTGGATCATTGTCTTGTTGGAAGACAAATCTCCATCCCAGTCTCAGGTCTTTTGCAGACTCCATCAGGTTTTCTTCCAGAATGGTCCTGTATTTGGCTCCATCCATCTTCCCATCAATTTTAACCATCTTCCCTGTCCCTGCTGAAGAAAAGCAGGCCCAAACCATGATGCTGCCACCACCATGTTTGACAGTGGGGATGGTGTGTTCAGGGTGATGAGCTGTGTTGCTTTTACGCCAAACATAACGTTTTGCATTGTTGCCAAAAAGTTCGATTTTGGTTTCATCTGACCACAGCACCTTCTTCCACATGTTTGGTGTGTCTCCCAGGTGGCTTTTGGCAAACTTTAAACAACACTTTTTATGGATATCTTTAAGAAATGGCTTTCTTCTTGCCACTCTTCCATAAAGGCCAGATTTGTGCAGTATATGACTGATTGTTGTCCTATGGACAGAGTCTCCCGCCTCAGCTGTAGATCTCTGCAGTTCATCCAGAGTGATCATGGGCCTCTTGGCTGCATCTCTGATCAGTCTTCTCATTGTATGAGCTGAAAGTTTAGAGGGACGGCCGGGTCTTCGTAGATTTGTAGTGGTCTGATACTCCTTCCATTTCAATATTATCGCTTGCACAGTGCTCCTTGGGATGTTTAAAGCTTGGGAAATCTTTTTGTATCCAAATCCGGCTTTAAACTTCTCCAAAACCGTATCTCGCGGCCGCCTGGTGTGTTCCTTGTTCTTCATGATGCTCTCTGCGCTTTAACGGACCTCTGAGACTATCACAGAGCAGGTGCATTTATACGGAGACTTGATTACACACAGCTGGATTCTATTTATCATCATAAGTCATTTAGGTCAACATTGGATCATTCAGAGATCCTCACTGAACTTCTGGAGAGAGTTTGCTGCACTGAAAGTAAAGGGGCTGAATAATTTTGCACGCCCACTTTTTCAGTTTTTTATTTGTTAAAAAAGTTTGAAATAGCCAATGAATTTCGTTCCACTTCATAATTGGGACCCACTTGTTGTTGATTCTTCACAAAAAATTACAGTTTTATATCTTTATGTTTGAGGCCTGAAATGTGGCAAAAGGTCGAAACGTTCAAGGGGCCGAATACTTTCGCAAGGCACTGTAATTGCTCCAAGAAATTGCTAATGCTTACAGCCTCATACAGAAATGTTGCAACATATATCTCACTACTAACATGGAAAAGCTAACTAAAACATACTGTAAAAATGAATTGGCTGTTCAGTGTAATTATCAGGCTAGGTTTTTTTTCTCTTATCTAATATAATAATGTTAGAGGCTTGAATAGACATTGTGGAAATATTCTAAATTCACTTTGGAGATGTCATTTTTGGTGTTTTTGCTTCATTGGGGCAAGGTTTTGAGAGTTTTTTATTGCAATAGTTTACATGTTTGACGACGTACTCTCCTTCACTGCTAACATTGCTGCAACCACCCGATCGTGTAGATACATGCTGCATAACATCAGAAGGATATGTCCCCTTCTAACGCAGAAGGCGGCTCAGGTTCTGGTTCAGGCTCTAGTCATCTCACGTCTAGACTACTGCAACTCCCTCCTGCATGTGCCACCCTGCAGCTCATTCAGAACGCAGCAGCTTGACTTGTCTTCAACCTCCCCAAGTTCTCTCACACTACACCGCTCCTCCGCTCTCTTCACTGGCTACCAATTGCTGCCTGCATCCGCTTCAAGACACTAGTACTTACATACAGGGCCACGAACGGATCAGCCCCAGCTTACATCCAGGACATGGTCAAACCATATACCCAACTTCGCTCTGCATCAGCCAAACTGCTTGTTGCCCCCTCACAGCGAGGGAGAACTAATCACTCAACGAAATCCAGACTGTTCACTGTCCTGGCTCCCAAATGGTGGAACGAGCTCCCCATCGACATCAGGATGGCTGAAAGCCTACACATCTTCCGCCGAAGGCTAAAAACACATCTCTTCCGACTACACCTTGGATAAAAAAAAAAAATTCTTGAACCTGCACTTTCATGTTTCTTTGTAGCTTTGCTTATTTAAAGCTAATGTGCTTGCACTTACTACTTGTTGTCTCGAGTTTGAACCTTCACAGTTGAAAGCACTTAATTGTAAGTCGCTTTGGATAAAAGCGTCAGCTAAATGACATGTAATGTAATGTAATGTAATGTTTTGAACAAGCCAATCTATATCCTGCCTGTTTTTTTCTGTTCATTTAATCCATTGCTTTCTTTCATTCCTTGCTAATTCCATTATTTCCTTTCCTCCCTCTCCATCACGTTTCAGTCTCTCCATAGCTCTTCTCTCCAGTTAGTGCATTGCTTTGAGTGTCCAGAGGGCTGTGTGTTTGCTCGACGACCAAAGTCATCATTTCTGTTGGAACTGGGTCTATGCCTTTGGGGTTGAGGGGGCTGGTGGCGGTGATGGACTCATAGACACTGCTTCACACAAGTGCTGAATACTGACAGGAATGGGCCGTTGAAGGGTTCACCCTCCAAATGAGGTCGCAGCGCCTCAGCCGTTCAGCTGGCATTCACACAGCACCCACTCTCATTCTTATTCAGCCCTCAGCTTTCAGTACAGGCTGCCATTGTTGACCAGCCTAATAGCTTTCTCACAGAGCCCCGGATACATATTTGATAAGTCAATAAAAACGCAAACAAGTGGTGTATTGCATTGTATCTTTTCTGCATTATGCTGCATATTCACCATTCTCTCTGCATTATCTCCAGTACCCTCTGACATACCAAGGTCTTCTAAAAGGTGTCTAATTTAGATATTCATTGTCTCCATCATACAAATGTTACAGGGGATGAACACCACATCCTAGTTTTGCTAGTTGTAGGGCTAGAACTTTAGCCAGAGGGAAGACCATGTTGTGTATGAATTCAAAATGATTCCTCTTCTTAGGAACATGAATGTGCTCTGCAAATGTCATTGCAGTCTTCTAATTAGATGGTGAGATCACATGTGAAAAGTTGAAATTTTGACCTCAAGATGACACCACAGGAAAACTCATGGAGAACCCAAAGTAGGGTCAGTTTTAATGAAAAAATAAATAAAAAGGTATTCAAAATGATTGGCCTATATGTCCACAGGTTTGTCAGCACATAGTCTCGCTTTGCCAGACCGTCCACATGCTGCAGAGCAGAGGCAGGTCTGGCTAGTCCACACAGCATTCCGGGATGGGAGAAAAACGTGCTCTGGTTTATTGGCATTTCTTTAAACCAATCACAATCATCTTGGGCGGTGCTAAGCTCCGCACAGAGTTTAAAATTACAACACAAAGAAAGCGGAAGGAAACTGACATCGGCGAAAATAAATGCATCCGGCGGAATTTCCTGCAGCACCGGAGCAATACCGGAAGTGGAACGTCGTGGATATAGACTAGTCAGCACATGACATACCTATATATAAATGAATAAAAGAGTGTCAGTGTTCACGGGATATCAGGACCTTGTTGATGGAACCAGCAGCAGTACCAACAAAAAGTGTGTAGATAGTGTAAAACAACAAAAAAGTTAATTTTAATAGATTTAGTCCCTTCTATTGTCTTTCTGTGATTCCTAAAAGGTTTTATGGATGTTTATCAATGAAGGGCATTGGAGACACTGCTATCCTTGGAAAGTATTGCACAATGATGTTTGTGTGTTTCAATTTGAAATAAAGTTAGCCATTCTGTCAGCCGGTTCACCCCTTTGGTCCAAATATTTCAACAACTAGATGGATTTCCATGAAATGTTGCACAAACGTCCATGGTTCCCAGATTATGAAACCACCATCAGTTCAAAATTGTCCAATACTTTGGCTTAAAAAAACTGATCACATTCAGCCTCAGCTGTATGTTGTGTTTTACAAATGTTAGCATTCTAACATGCTAAAATACATGGTAAAGATTATGTGCCCTATTTTAACAATCTGAAACGCAAGTATCAAATGTGAAACGCAAGTAGCTTTGTGGGCGGATCTGTTGCTATTATAACGGCGGGATAAATGACTCTTGCGCCTGACACAAATCTAAAATGGGTTGGTCTGAAGTAGCTAGGTGTGTTTTGGGCGTAACGTGCAATAAACCAATCAGAGCGTCATCTCACATTCCCTTTAAGAGCAGGCGCGCTTGTTCCATGGCGCATTGCTATTATGACAGCGGATTTGCCCGGCGCACGCCAGCGGGAGCTGTCCAGGATGCAGCAAAGTAATAAATGTCCGTCTTGACCGGGTGGCGATGTTGCTGCGGCCTCTCGGGCGCATCTCCACAGTAAGGAGAGGATTGCTGCAGCCATGGAGCGTGGGCCTCCAAACGCTCCTGTTGTGCCCCTTCCTCCTCCCCCCACTCTATCTCCATCTTGCCACTCCCGGACCAGATCCCGCTGGAGTGTCCAATCCCACCGTAGTTCAACATAACGTCTCCTTAAGTCCTCTAATATTTCCTCATTTATGTCATCAACACTTCATGATTCATGGAAATGTTGTGTAAAACACAACAAGCCACAAAGAATGCTGCGACCTTTTGAGGACTGTACTGTAAAATGCCTCCTGACTGATCCAAACACCTGAAGTGCATTTTCAGTAACATTTTTCCTTGTAATTATGTATGGTTTGCAAAAATGGGAACTGCTGCGTCCGTGTAGATGAGAGAAGCAAAGTGTATGCACGTTGTGCACACGCTACATTATGGCCAAGTGTGCGCTCCTAAAATAGTATCTGAATAACGCACCCCTGACTATAGACCAGGTTTTTCCTGGTCTGTGGCGGAATTGTTTTCTGAAACTGCACAATAGCACCAGGGAACGTTTGCACAAATACATTCCCTAATTCACCGACGTGCGTCTGTGGAGAGAAAAGTCCTCTGTGCGTCAGGTGCAAAATAGGAATGATACATGCGTTGGTGTACAAAGGCAATTGCGCTGAGTGCAAGATAGGGCCCTTAACCTGCATAGCATTAGCATGTTAGCATTGTCACTGAGAGCATGTTAACATTTAGCTCAAAGCACAGCCTCACACTGCACAGGCATAGCTGTAGACTTAGTATTGGATCGAAGTTAAATTAAATTCATATGTATTGCAAGCTTGGTTTATTTTTTGTAGTTTTGTTCATCATTTCTATCAGTTATGATACTTGTTTTCACCAAAGTAGTTGCTGAGATCTGGGAACATCGCTACACTAAAGTCCAAAAGGACAAAACACTACCTCGACATTTACAGGTTAAAGCCTGACATCCAGCGCGAGGCTCACGTTCAGGAAGTCCGCTCACTGTGTGCTGCTGTTCTTTGCAGGGTGCACATGTTCCACCAAAACAAGTTCCTTCCTGAGAGTATTTTGCAGCGCCACCATCACTGCATCTGGGGCTTAGTGCCGAAGACGATTGTGATTGGTTAAAAGAAATGCAAACAACCCATAGCATTTGTTTCTTCTATCCTAGTATGTATTGTGGTGTAGCCAGACCTTACTCCACAGCACTGTGGAGATAGAGCTGGCAATCTGAGAATAACAACACTAGGTCGAAATCTGGTATAAGGCTTGTGCTTAAATGTGGTCAAATAGCTTGTGTCTATAATGTCAATATAGATACATTAAATGTCCATCTGTAGTGGTCCCAGTAATATTAGTTTGTTGTGTACTAAACTAGCATATGACATCACATGGTAAAGATATGATTGATACAAATACATTTTGCTTTTCAATCATTATTTATCTGAAGGGTTATTGTGTAATCAATGCTACTTTATCAATAAGACTGGACCTAGGTTTCACCCCATGCCAATTATGAACCACAGCCTCAAATGTTGGTCTTGAGGAGCTGCAGTATTTATTCATGGCCAAACTGAAACCTACACTGTATATTTACTACCACCTCACAACTGACACACACACACACACACACACACACACACACACACACACACACACAACGTGCCGTTCATCTACTACTCTGCCCGTACTGCTAAGCCCATAAAGCGGATTTCAGCAACAACATCAACCGTGTTTTGAGGACAGAGATGTTCACAAGTCATTTTTTGGAAGTCGATTCTCAAGTCTTTTGCCACGAGTCCAAGTCAAGTCTCAAGTCTCTGTCCATCTGATCTGTCCCTAACACTGTATTGTTAAATCTAATGAATTCAAAGCATGTCCTGTAGCTACTATCCATACAGTATCAAAATCAGTTGTAATATAACATAATGGGGTCTGCTGCAATGCAATCTGAAGAAACACAAATTAAGAACTGTTTCAATTTCATAACTGTATTTTTCAACATTTTGGAATGGGAAATTATTTTCCTTGCCAATAATAAAGTCTGCATAAAACTGACATATGTGTAGTGTTCTGTGGGTGAAATAGATAAATACTAAACGTCTATCATGTTTTTTTTCTGAAATAAAATGTGGGCACTGCAGCCAAGAGTGGATGTGAACTTGTGACGGGAAAAATATAGTAGTATGCTTTAATGGAGCTAGCTTAATTTTGTTACATCCAGAATTTACATTGGGTTTCCAATTTAGGACATCGTATGGTCTAATCTTCTGCTACTTATCACATCCCTCTAGCCCTCGGACCTGGTGAAATATTAACCTAAGTCTGTCACATCATATGGATACAACTATAAAGATACAATTTGCCTGTTCCCAGCATTAGCACAACACTAAGCTTGTTATATTGTTGATATATGCTAACTTTAACGTCTCTTTCACATTAGCAAGTAACTGACCTATCTGGGTGCATTTTGAGATGCCTGATGAAGTTTGACGTTATTGATCCGACATCATTTATCTTGGTGCCACACACCTTGCATGTAGCTGTTCGCTTACTGCCACTGTTTACAAAGTTAGCAAAACTTATGACAAAAGGCACAACTCCGAGAGTACATTTTGAAAAGGCAATGGCCGATGGGGACACACCAAAACTCACGTCATCACACTCACTCCAACCAATAGAGCTCAACAGTGACCGCCTACTTTTTGAACCTTCCTGGCTCCAGAAGTGATTTACACGATTCAATATATTGACTTTTCATTGAATGCTTGTTGGCTTGGTTTCAGGTTTAAGTCTTTAAACGATGAATTTTAACCATAAAACATTTGATTATGGCTCAAATTAACATTTTGAAAACAGCCAAAGGTTGACTTCATCCGGACTTGTGGACTTATATGGGAAAATATGGGACGTAGAAATAAGCGCTGAAAATGTGTAGAAGAAAAATTAAAATGTATAACATTAGAAAAAGCAAAAACAAACTTTGAAAAAAGGCGTCAAAAACGTTGAAATTTTTTTTTTTTCGAGGTTGACGGGAAGACAACACAAGGGTTAAATGCTTAAGCATTGGGTCTTCCAAACTAAAGTTGCTGCAGGTGCTTCTCTTTAATTGCAAGGGGATGGATCTTGGACTCTGTTCCCACAATTTCACAATGGTTTCGGAGTGTGATGGAACTCAGAGACATGCCTCTTCACTTTTTCGAAATCTGGGACCCCTTCTTGGACTATATTGGGGAGGATGGTGCACGGACCCTTCGGAGTGACCTCTATGGTATACTGTATATCAAACGGGCAGCGACAGATGCCGCCCACAAAGACCCCAAGTTTGTCTGAGGTTTCTGCCTAATTGAAGTTTTTCCTCACCACTTATGCACCAAATGCTTGCTACTAGGTAATTGTTGGATCTTTGTAAATTATAGTGTGGTCTAGACCTACTTTAACTGTAAAGTGTATTGAGATAACTCTTGTTATGATTTGATACTATAAATAAAATTGAATTGAATTATGGTCTAGCATGGTCTAAGATCTCGAAGTACATTTCCAGATAACACACAATTGTTTAAGTTATTCATTTTAACTGATTACCTTGATTATGCCTTAACTGTTTAAACCTTCTCTTTTTTTGTCTTAGTTGTTTTTGTAGATGAGGGGTTGTGGGTGGGCTGAAAAGAGGGCTCTATTCTTTACTCAGTTGCTGTTACTTTATATTGTATGTGCCCCTCAAATTCAGTATAGAGACGTTCCAAATAAAAATTTGATACATAAATAAATAAAATGAAATGTTGGTCTTATGGTGATGCTATCTTGCTGCAGACCAAAGTGTTGGACCAACTGACTGTCATCATCCTTAAGATGCGTCACCAGGCCATAAATGGTCCCTGAACTTTCATTTCCGCCACATAAAAGACAATATATTGTTGCTTTTCTGAATAAATCACGCATGGTAACGGGGAGCAAAAACCAGAGGTCAAGTGGAGTAGCTCTTATTGAGAGAACCGAGGTAAATAAACTTTTTAAATAAAATTTTTAGTCAAACCTCTGAAAGGCCTGTGAGTGTGGGAGAGACGTCTGCTGTAATCACTGTTTGTGTCTTCAAAGGAAAAGCTTTGGCTTTCCACAAACGCAATTCTGTTTGGGAGCATTCAATGAGCTGTTGTAGCAGGAGACGGAGGAACAGGAAAAAGCAGGAAGAAATGTCTTTTGCTCTTACAACCAAACCAGTATGTAGATATACAAACAGGCTCACAGGCAACAACAAAAACATGCCCTATCTGTTTCTCAGAGAAAATCCTGTCACCTTTTTCAGTCAGGAAAACAAGCATTGTTTTCAAGTGCAACTGGAGAAAAGTAAACCAGGACATTTGTGTGATTTAATGGGAAAGTTGGGATTGGGGAAACTTGGGTGAAAGAGAGCCGAAATAATATGAATAGGTACACTGTGACTGAAGCCAATGTTAAAAGAGGGGTGGGTCAATTGGAAGTAGTCTGTCACGCATGAATCAGGAGGGGAAGGCAGGCACAAAGCATAGTGACAGATTGACAATGGTGTGAGAGTTGGGCGTTCAAAAGGCAGGAAGGCCTGATTAACTGGTGGGCTGGTCTGGAATAAGACAGAATTGATAGATACAATGTGGTCAGTTAATAAAGAAGAAGGAGGAGAGAGGAAGAAGAGACTGAGGACGTAAAAACACCAAAGAATTACGTCCGACCAAACACCACACATAAAATCAAACTTCAGAGGGAAAATCAGCTAATTAGTCTCTTAGTGTATTATCAAAGTAGGATAAATGGTCAAAAGTGGTTATCTGGCAAAGTAAATATCCTGTTTAAATAGAGCTAGATCATCAAATGCACTGCAATATAATGGCCAATAGAGGAAGCTCAGAGGAGCTAAATAGATTTAGCCCGAACCCAGCAGAGCAAGCATATTTTCTCTGCTCTCACAGAAGCAAGTGAGGCTTTTTACTGCTGTCTGTATCAGGAATTTTACGCTTACAAAATGACCAGCTCAGCAAAGGACAGAGACTGGAGACAGGGACAAAAGAGTGGGGGGGGGAAATAACATTGGAAAGGCTGACTCGGAATGGTACAGTACAGCTTGGCTTGATTGGTGGAACCATACAGATTTGAAGTGGAGATCAAGAAACACTATGGTTGTACACTCTAGTACTTAGATTCAGCTGCTGTAGTTAACTGCATTCTTAAAAAAAATAAATAAAAAAAAACTGTATTACCCCTTGGATTATTCATACATGTACATTTATATAGTATATTAAAATAACTATATGCATGTGACCAGTGGTTAAATTGGGCCGGGGCTCAGCCCTGGCACATAAGCCTGTTCGTTTGTCCGGATGTGCCTGCTTGCAGTCTAAATATGTCACATAAAATTTGATGAAAGTGATGCTTTTGAAAACATGATATTTCTGACAATAAATGAAAGATTTTTGAAATGGCCTGTCTATTTTGTCTCGGCAGAGCTGAGATGAGAACAATCAGAACAAGGCAACAACCCGCGCAGAACTGCAGATAATTCACCACTGTGGGTCAACTACATAACGCCAGTCTCTACGTCAGTAGGATTAACAGATAAAATGCCTACTCCTAAAGCTAAAAACCCCATTCGCAGCAGTGGAAGCCCGGTGCTCGGAAGCTCCAACGGCCGCTACGAGTTCATGTTGCTGACCAAGCCGTTGAACCGGTTCTCGCTGTCGCATCTCCACCAGCGGCAGGGCCCGGCTCGTGTCCGAGCTTTGGAGAGCCCCACTCGGTGCCGTGTGTGCGTGTTCCTGTGTGTGTGTGTGTGTGTGTGTGTGTGTGTGTGTTGTAGTAAAGAGAGAGATTGGGAGAAGGAAGTTTGTGTGAGGTGGACCTGGTCACCACAGACCCAAATCTTCTCACCTGTTGCTACTGTCATATGCTGCACTGTCTCTTCATGTGGCACATTTTGTTTGGCACATTGTATGGGTCACTTCTTATATCATAACAAGGTAATACAATGTGTAATAAAGTGATGACTGATTAACAGTAAGGTAAATGCTAAATGCCCTGTTGATACTACAACAATGCAAAGTATATAGGCTCTTAACCTTGCAGTTTTGCACATATCATGTAAGACTCAATTTCTCCATTTCTTTGCACAAAACTCTCCAGAAAGTGCCATTTAATGGTTTATTTTTCAAAACATTTTTTACCCCCCTAGGGAGAGCCCCCCCACATAACAAATCCCAATTTAACCCCTGCATGTGACCCTCAATAGGAATAGAGTGGTTCAAAAACTAAACTAAAATTTGATATTATCTGAAAAGAAAAAGGTTTTGATTGTGCGATCATTAGCTTTTGTGCCAAATACTGACAAACTGCATTAGAAAAGAGTAGCAGTGGTGGACAGTGGAATGTTACTGACTGGAATAACAGACCGAAACCTAAAGCATTAATTCAGCATTTTGGAAAATACACTTAATAGCTTTTAGACTATCTGTCCAATCTGAGTTTTCTCTCACACGACTAAAACAACTTTTGGACGAGCACATGTTCCACCAAACTTTTTTTTTTAAGATTATTTTTTGGGGCTTTTACATTTATTATAGTGACAGTGGATAGACATGAAAGGGGGGAGAGAGATGGGGGATGACACGTAAGCAAGGGCTGCAGGTCAGATTTGAACCCTGGCCACTGCAGGACTCAGCCAACATGGGGGGGAACGCTCTTACTGGGTGAGCTAGAGGATGCGCCCAAACTTTTACTTTAAGTATATGAATACTTCTCCCACCACTGTCCAGCCTTAATTATGTTATACTGTATGTCTTTAATAGGTGGAACAGACATGCATTAAAAATGGCAGATCACCTTGAATTCACCAATCACAGCATCCGTTCTGAGTGAGCAAGAGTCACACACCTGTCGGACAGGTAGAAGGAATTTTCTTTCATATTAAGAGCAACAAAACAGGAAAATCCAAGATCAGACAACAAAATGTAGGTAAAAATAAGCTGACTCGCGGTGATGAAGATCAGTTCATCAAACAAGTCTCATGGAGTCTCGAAGAAGTTCAGGAAGTACGTCTCTCGAGAGGAAAGCAGTTTGTCAGTTACAGATATTAACTGTTTTCTGGCAAATTATTTTAACCTTTCGTAGGTCTTGTTTACCTCCTGGGTAGCCTGGGTAGATAACTTGGTAGAGCGCGTGCCCATATACAGAGGCTCAGTCCTCGACGCAGCAGCCGCATGTTCAGTTCCGACCTGCAGCCCTTTGCTGCATGTCATTTCCCCGCTCTCTCCCCTTTCATGTCTAAGCTGTCCTGTCACAAATAAAAGGCCTAAAATGCCAAAAAGAAATCTAAAAAAAATAAAATAAAAAAAGATTGGGTTGTTGCCCCTTCTGATGCTGGTCCTCTTGGTCTGCCCGGCTACCGTTACCTTGACAGCAGGCTTGATGTTGATGCCCTCAATCAGTGGCGCAAAAAGTGGGTATGCGCTATATGCGGCGCATAGCGGCGCAGCACCATGGAAAAGCAATGGTAAAAAAAAACTTTTAAATTATTTTTTATATCTAGTAGCTCATAGTGATTTTTGGCAAGGTATACACCCCTAGTGCTAGAAAAATCACGATAGCAGTGCAGTGGTGGTAGCGAATCACTTTTTTTCAGCTCATGAAGTTACTAACCCCCTAAGATAAATTCCGTTTTTGAAATCTGGTGTATACCTGTTTAGGCTCATGGTAGGGATATTGTCAATACTCTATAATATGGTGCTTGGTATCGTTGGAAAGGGGAGCTTTTAGGCTTTCATTTAAGCCCAGTACTGAATCTGTCTGTCAATCACAGAGGTCACATGACTTCTTTAAACCAGAAATAACACACATTTTCTCCCAATTTCCGCCTAAACCGTGTGCTTTCTTTTTACCCCTGGGCGCATGACGGAACACCAGGGACACAAAACTCAACAACTTCAATACTCAAGGCACTCTGATGATTCAGAAAATGTACAATATACCCATACTTTTTATATGTGAGAGCCTTAAATTAGACTTATGCAGCCGGCACAAGTCTTCAAAATAGAATTTAGCCAATAGAATGGACAAATAGAATACCCTATTAGTCCAGGGCCAAATGCGCCTCTTTATTCATGTACAGTTGTTGTAAAAAAGTAATTGTTTCAATAGTGTTGTCAACATAACACTTGTAAGTGGTTTAACAAAATGCTTCTATCATGTATTTTGATATTCAGCCACTTTAAGTTAGAATGTCAGAAAGTAGCTCATGCATGTAATGATGGATTTTGACAGTTTGACAAGGTTTTGTCAGTTTTGTGAAAAGATCGTTGGTTCAGTTGACTGGTTATAACAACACTACCAACTATGCCATCTTCAATCAACTTCCAGTGAGTTCCAGGGGTATTAAATATAAGTACAAAATACTTTTTCTCTTGTGCTTGTGAATTGATGGGGAATAGACAGAGGGACATTATACCTATAGTAGGGGTGGGCAATATATATCGTTCACGATAATATTGTCGTTGTTGTGTTAACGATGTGCAAATTGACATTATCGAGTATTTAAATTACTTAGAAAATAACACTTCAAAACACGCATTGGAACGCTACACATTCACTAATGTCAACAAAGATGGCGGCACACGATTGTGCAGCGGCTGCTAGCTCTCCTGTCGGTGTATTTTTATAAAAGTACAGCCACACTGACCTAATCAATAGGACTACGATACAACACAGCCGTTACAGCAGCCTTCCAGGCGGCTCATAACGTCCCGGAGGACCTAGCCAGACCGGACGCTCCGTGGATTGTTGTTGGCATCTAGCACGCTGAGCTAGCTACCGGCAGGATCGAGACAAGAACTCCGGCAAGACCAGAGGAGGAAGACTGCATTTTTTGTGCAGAATGAATGGAGTACTGACCGCAGGGTCGTTGCCCAGCACTGCTCACCTGACCTGGAAGCCCTGTTGGTAATATACAGGCCATTTCATTTACCATGAAAACAGCACACCGCCGTCTACACAGCCCCCGATGCAAACGTTAGCACAAATTTGGCTCACCGCTAACCACAGTGAACAAACTGCAGCGCGATCACCTGGAGGGGATACATATTGTAGCAGGGGACTTTAACAAGGTGACCTTAAAGTCTGTACTCCCCAGCTTTTTCCAGCATGTAGATTGTGTTACTAGAGGGAAGAACACACTAGACCATGTATACTCTAACATCAAGACAGCATAGAGAACTGCTCCTCTCCCTCACCTGGGCCAGTCAGATCATATCCAACTACTCCTGATCCCAGCATACATCAATCAGATCACATCCAACTACTCCTGGTCCCAGCATACATCATTCAGATCACATCAACTACTCCTGATCCCAGCATGCATAAGATCACATCAACTACTCCTGATCCCAGCATGCAATAGATCACATCCAACTACTCCTGATCCCAGCATGCAATAGATCACATCCAACTACTCCTGATCCCAGCATACATCAGATCACATCCAACTACTATGTGTTGTCACAGTGTGCACGCAAAACAAATTCCAACATGACACAATTTCATACGATCAACCTTAAAAACCTGGAGGACATTATACAACATCTGAAAACCTCCTCCTGTTGCCTTGATATTCTACCAACGGGTGTTTTCAAAAATGTTTTGAATTGTTTGGCTTCTGATCTTCTACAGATTGTAAACACATCTCTGCTCTCAGGTATCTTCCCACAGGCCCTGAAAACTGCAGTCATCAAGCCACTCCTAAAAAAGAACAATCTAGACACGACACTAATGAGCAACTATAGGCCAATATCAAACCTTCCATTTTTAAGTAAAATCATAGAAAAAGTGTTTTTTCAACAACTCAACCTTTTCTTATCGCTAAACAACATTTTTGATGCCTTCCAGTCACTTCCAGCACTGAGACAGCTCTTGTTAAAGTCTTTAATGACATCCACTTAAACACAGATAGTGGCAAAATTTCAGTCTTAGTATTACTTGATCTCAGTGCTGCATTTGATACAGTAGACCATGACATATTGCTTGACCGATTGGAAAACTGGGTTGGTCTTTCTGGCTCAGTACTAAAGTGGTTTGAATCCTATTTAAAGAATAGGGACTACTTTGTGTCTATAGGTAATTATACATCTGAGCATACAAATATGACATGCGGAGTTCCCCAAGGCTCTGTTCTGGGGCCTCTTCTCTTCAACATCTACATGCTTCCACTGGCTCAGATTATGGAAAACAACAAAATAAGTTACCATAGTTATGCAGATGACACACAAATTTACATAACCTTATCGCCAGGGAACTATAGCCCAATACAACAATTAAATATGTGCATTGAACAAATTAATGATTGGATGTGCCAGAACTTTCTTAAATTAAATGAAGAAAAAACGGAGGTGGTTGTTTTTGGAGCAAAAGAGGAACGATTGAAAGTCAGAGCTCAGCTTCAAACGACAATGTTAAAAACAACAGACAAAGCCAGAAATCTTGGTGTAGTCATGGACTCAGACCTAAATTTTAACAGCCACATTAACATAATAAAAAAATCTGCCTATTATCACCTTAAAAATATATCAAGGGTTAGAGGACTTATGTCTCAGCAGGATCTGGAAAAACTTGTCCATGCTTTTATCTTCAGTAGACTTGACTACTGTAACGGTGTCTTTACAGGTCTCCCTAAAAAATCAATCAGACAGCTGCAGCTGATTCAGAACGCTGCTGCTCGAGTCCTCACTAAAACCAGGAAAGTGGATCACATCACTCCAGTACTGAAGTCTCTACACTGGCTTCCAGTGCCTCAAAGAATTGATTTCAAAATACTTTTACTGGTTTATAAATCACTAAACAGTTTAGGGCCAAAATACATTTCTGATCTGCTACTACACTATGACCCACCCAGACCTCTTAGGTCGTCTGGGACAGGTCTACTTGTTGTCCCCAGAGTCAGAACTAAACAGGGGGGAGCAGCGTTCAGTTTTTATGCTCCACATATCTGGAACAAACTCCCAGAAACCTGCAGGTCCGCTGCAACTCTCAGTTCTTTTAAATCTAAGCTAAAGACCTATCTTTTTGATGTTGCTTTTCTTTAAATAATCTATTTTATTAACTTTAATTTCTTATACTGCACTGTAACTTTTATTCTTATACTGCACTATCAATTTTATTCTTGTTTTAATTTGTTTATTATTCTTGACTTTGTTTTTAAATTGTTTTTAATTGTGTTCTAACTGCTCTTTAATGTTTTATGTAAAGCACTTTGAATTGCCTTGTTGCTGAAATGTGCTATATAAATAAAGCTGCCTTGCCTTGCCTTGCCTTACTCCAGATTCCAGCATCCATCAGATCACATCCAACTACTCCTGATCCCAGCATACATCAGATCACATCCAACTACTCCAGATTCCAGCATGCATCAGATCACATCCAACTACTCCTGAGCCCAGCATGCAATAGATCACATCCAACTACTCCTGATCCCAGCATACATCAGATCACATCCAACTACTCCTGATCCCAGCATGCAATAGAACTACTCCTGGTCCCAGCATACATCAGATCACATCCAACTACTCCTGATCCCAGCATGCAATATAACTACTCCTGGTCCCAGCATACATCAGATCACATCCAACTACTCCAGATTCCAGCATGCATCATATCACATCCAACTACTCCTGAGCCCAGCATGCAATAGATCACATCCAACTACTCCTGATCCCAGCATACATCAGATCACATCCAACTACTCCTGATCCCAGCATGCAATAGAACTACTCCTGGTCCCAGCATACATCAGATCACATACAACTACTCCTGATCCCAGCATGCAATAGATCACATCCAACTACTCCTGATCCCAGCATGCATCAGATCACATCCAACTACTCCTGAGCCCAGCATGCAATAGCTCACATCCAACTACTCCTGATCCCAGCATGCATCAGTCAGATCACATCCAACTACTCCTGATCCCAGCATGCATCAGTCAGATCACATCCAACTACTCCTGGTCCCAGCATACATCAGTCAGATCACATCCAACTACTCCTGGTCCCAGCATACATCCCGGTCAGAAGGAATATACAGCCAAGTAGGATTATCAAAACCTGAGCTGACACTGCCCTATCCCAGCTCCAGGACTGCTTCCAATAAGGACATGGTTGTGTGCAATATATATAAGAACTGTTTTCATTCAACATTGAGCTCATTATCTTATTTATTTTCTTTAAAATGTAAGTATTTAAGTAAAAACAATTCAAAGACATAAAATACTAATACTATACTAATACTAATTGAACTAGTTTAGTACCATTGAATTCTGAGTAAACATTCAGTTGTACACCTCTGCTGTAATGTAAATTGTGCAGCATACAAGCACGATGAAGTCATAAAAATAACAAAAGGCTCTGTTCTGTAGATCAGGAGTAGTTGGATGTGATTTGACTGATGTATGCTGGGACCAGGAGTAGTTGGATGTGATCTGATGCATGCTGGGATCAGGAGTAGTTGGATGTGATCTGATGCATGCTGGGATCAGGAGTAGTTGGATGTGATCTGACTGATGTATGCTGGGATCAGGAGTAGCTGGATGTGATCTGATGTATGCTTGGATCAGGAGTAGTTGGATGTGATCTGGTGTATGCTGGGATCAGGAGTAGTTGAGTGTGATCTGGATCAGGAGTAGTTGGATGTGATCTGACTGGCCCAGGTGAGGGAGAGGAGCAGTTCTCTATGCTGTCTTGATGTTAGAGTATACATGGTCTAGTGTGTTCTTCCCTCTAGTAACACAATCTACATGCTGGAAAAAGCTGGGGAGTACAGACTTTAAGGTCACCTTGTTAAAGTCCCCTGCTACAATATGTATCCCCTCCAGGTGATCGCGCTGCAGTTTGTTCACTGTGGTTAGCGGTGAGCCAAATTTGTGCTAACGTTTGCATCGGGGGCTGTGTAGACGGCGGTGTGCTGTTTTCGTGGTAAATGAAATGGCCTGTATATTACCAACAGGGCTTCCAGGTCAGGTGAGCAGTGCTGGGCAACGACCCTGCGGTCAGTACTCCATTCATTCTGCACAAAAAATGCAGTCTTCCTCCTCTGGTCTTGCCGGAGTTCTTGTCTCGATCCTGCCGGTAGCTAGCTCAGCGTGCTAGATGCCAACAACAATCCACGGAGCGTCCGGTCTGGCTAGGTCCTCCGGGACGGTATGAGCCGCCTGGAAGGCTCCTGTAACGGCTGTGTTGTATCGTAGTCCTATTGATTAGGTCAGTGTGGCTGTACTTGTATAAAAATACACCGACAGGAGAGCTAGCAGCCGCTGCACAATCGTGTGCCGCCATCTTTGTTGACATTAGTGAATGTGTAGCGTTCCAATGCGTGTTTTCAAGTGTTATTTTCTAAGTAATTTAAATACTCGATAATGTCAATTTGCACATCGTTAACACAACAACGACAATATTATCGTAGACGATATATATTGCCCACCCCTACTATAGGTATAATGTCCCTCTGTCTATTCCCCATCAATTCACAAGCACAAGAGAAAAAGTATTTTGTACTTACATTTAATACCCCTGGAACTCACTGGAAGTTGATTGAAGATGGCATAGTTGGTAGTGTTGTTATAACCAGTCAACTGAACCAACGATCTTTTCACAAAACTGACAAAACCTTGTCAAACTGTCAAAATCCATCATTACGTGCATGAGCTACTTTCTGACATTCTAACTTAAAGTGGCTGAATATTAAAATACATGATAGAAGCATTTTGTTAAACCACTTACAAGTGTTATGTTGACAACACTATTGAAACAATTACTTTTTATTACAACTGTACATGAATAAAGAGGCCATTTGGCCCTGGACTAATAGGGTATTCTATTTGTCCATTCTATTGGCTAAATTCTATTTTGAAGACTTGTGCCGGCTGCATAAGTCTAATTTAAGGCTCTCACATATAAATAGTATGGGTATATTGTACATTTTCTGAATCATCAGAGTGCCTTGAGTATTGAAGTTGTTGAGTTTTGTGTCCCTGGTGTTCCGTCATGCCCCAGGGATAAAAGAAAGCACACGGTTTAGGCGGAAATTGGGAGAAAATGTGTGTTATTTCTGGTTTAAAGAAGTCATGTGACCTCTGTGATTGACAGACAGATTCAGTACTGGGCTTAAATGAAAGCCTAAAAGCTCCCCTTTCCAACGATACCAAGCGCCATATTATAGAATATTGACAATATCCCTACCATGAGCCTAAACAGGTATACACCAGATTTCAAAAACGGAATTTATCTTAGGGGGTAAGTAAATTCATGAGCTGAAAAAAAGTGATTCGCTACCACCACTGCACTGCTATCGTGATTTTTCTAGTACTAGGGGTGTATACCTTGCCAAAAATCACTATGAGCCTTTGTCCCCCCAGATGATACCGATGGCCCAAATTTGGGGCCCTGGCTCATGGACTATAGCTGCTTTTGTGTGTTTCTAAATCATTTCTGCATTTCCTCAATGTTATATAACATTGTAGAGGACTAGAGTAGGCGCCCTGTCTCATAAGATTCCATCATAGAATTTTGACATACTGTAGAAGAGGGAGCGGGGGACGCTCCCTATTATGGTCAAGCCAAGACCCGGGCTATTGAAGAACGAGCATGTACAGTAGTGAGTTGTCGCCTATGGAAAAAGATGGATAAAGCAAAAAAGCTGTCGGGGGCTAAAAATAGAAAAAGAAAGAGGGAAAAGGAGATAGCATGTCAAGGGATGCAACAGCAGTTAAATAAGTGGATGGTGAAAGGCAACAGGTAGGATTTAAAGTGTGACGTCTGTGCTTGGAGGCTTGCAAATATTCATGTTAACAGACTAGCTAGCGTTTGTTAACACTGGGAATGTAGCAGCCAAATGGGAGTTCATGGCTAGCTTAGAATATGCAAAACCCAGGTTGCTGAGCTGAACTGGAAAATATAAGGTAGCATGTACAATAGATGACAATAATCTGGAAAACATAACTAATGCAATAACTCTGATACTATGGAATCATGCATATATTTTGTTTTACCATTAGCTGTCAGACATATACAGTCTATAGTTACTGTTTGGTGACATGGAAGCTGTAATTACAGTGTCACATCTCTCTCTTTAAAGGTCTGTGCTAAGTAGCTCTCCATATTTGTACTTTTTAAAATCCTAAATGTGAATGTAATTTCAACAGCAGCACAACCTTACTGCATAATAGTTGTCTTATCAGATGCCATCACTAGGCTGATTTAAGAATTGAATTGAGTCTGCTATATTTAACAGTGAGTTCATTTCATTCAGGTGTGAGGATGGTAGATCAGGAAAGACAGGGGAAGGCAACAGGTAGGTCTACAAGAATGTAGGGGGAGCCACTTGATACCAACAGATTAATTTCTTAATATTATTAATATGGAAAAACAAAATTGTTGCTGCATACCACTGACACTGGGTAGTTGCGCCCCTGCCCTCAATGACCCACGCAAAGCTGAACAGGAAAAATTTCAGCAGTAGCATGTGTTAACCCTCTGAGGAAGAAAGATGCATCTAAACAAAGTTTGACTAAAAAAACTCCTACTCAGAAAGCGATATTACCAAATTTAATTTCAGACATTTATTTGGTAAACCCATTTCAAGCACCAAAACAATTCATACGATTAAGATTAGGGAAATGGCGGACCCAAAAATGCAGAGACAACAGGGCAGCGGTGAGCTTGAGGATGTAATAAAATAAAAAAAGGATACAAGTCCTGAAGAAAGCAGGCAAAAATGGTACCGAAAACCATTGAGGAACCAAAACCCTAACCAAAATAAACTGGCACACCAACACAAAGGGGGTAAACTTACACACACACACAATGATCTGACACAGACAAAGACAACACAGAGACTAAATACACAAGGTAACGAGGGTGAAACAAGGGACAGATGACACAAGGGCTCAGGAACAGGTGAAACACATCAGGGTGGGGCTGACAATCACAAAAGGTAAAATGCAACAGAGAACACAAGAGACAGTATAATTTAACACAATAAAACAGGAAAAACTATAACAGAAAATCACAACCATGACAATCATAGGTTAAGGTTTGTTTTCAAAAGAGATGAGGACTTTCAAAAAGCCAACATCAATGTTTCAGTGCCAAATTAGCTCTTTACACATTGCTCTAGAAAAAATGTGTACAGAAAGCGGAGTTTGTTCTAAACATTTTGATATAAAAACACATGGGGATCAGTTATATGCAAATACCTTAAAAAGGTACATTCAAGAAGATATGTGAAAATGCCCTTGGAGCGTTAAGGTAACTTTTTTAGCTAAAAACGTTTGTACAACTGTAATTCATAGCTAATCATTTTAGTAATTCGAAAACAAAAATGCCAGAAACATCATAAACTGACCAGTTAACAATGTGTTCAAAGGCCAATGTATGTCATGTATTGTCTGGTGGAATGTTACTGAGTACATTTACTCAAGTACTGTGAAGTACAAATTTTAAGTAGCATACTTTTACTTTTCTTTTTTAGTCTTTTCTTTTCATGCCACTTCCTACTTTTACTTTACTACATTTGAGACAGAAGTATTGCACTTTTTACTTGAATTTTTATTCATCTAACAGCTTAAGTCACTTTACAAAGTAAAATATTTGCTCAAAACAATCAGCAGATAAATCCATATTGAAAATAATCATTAGTTTATAGTTCAAAATGAGCTGCAGCTCAACCAACTCTAACAGTAAAGTCCTGCTTTTACATTAATGCATGACTAATTGTTGAGGGTAGATGTCGAAGAGTAGTCTTGAGCAGATGTAAACACTAGGATTAGTCGGAGATGAATGTAGAAAAGATGGGATTTTATTATGACTTTCCCCAATTAAGGCCCACAGGCAAAATCATGAAATAAAAATTAACAAAACAATTAAGGAAAACAGAAACATATATACTTTCAAGGAAATAAAATAAATTGACTCAGGAGTCAAAACAATAAGATAATATAAATATACACTGAGGACCTACAGCAGCCTTACATCCTACGCCTTCAGGTTTCCCTCCAGCTCTGTCTCCCAAGCAAATACTACTGCCACTCTATATAGCCTGAAGCCTGCCCCTCAAATTGGAACATACCAATATAATACAATGCAGGGGTGGCTCAGGTGAAAAGACAGTCACGGCTCTATAAACCAACATTAATATTATCTAAAAAGCTAGACATTTACAGCATATCATTTATATGATCCACATTCAAATTAGACCAAGCCACAAGACATCTTGATGGCTGACTAATACTTAACATGCCGGTTAACTTCCTGTTACCCCGGAGGTCCTAGACCCATTTAAACCCAAGGATCGCAGTAAACTTTCCCTTATAACTTAGCTTTTAACCTCAATAAACAAACCTTAGTTAACAAAGACATAAGTGTTGCGTGTTTATTATAACAGGTGATGTTTGTGACAATCTGTATGGTTTTAAACAATAGACAATGATGTATAGATAAATGTAGCTATAGCAAATCACCGCAGTATTAGCTGTTAAATATGTGCACAAAACTACGGGATTACTGTGGGGAATTTGATGAATGGCTAATTTAACAGATGATTTGAAACCAGTATAAGTAAACGAACATATTAACACGTCAAACAACAATAGTCTTTGAGACATAAAATAGGTAGCGCATCGCTACCGTGACGGCAGCCATGCGCCCCGTCACAGTGATAATAACCTAATGATACATAATATATAATAGTATAACAGTCACAGGGTAATTTTTGTTACATTTAACACTTTAACTACATTATCCTGATAATACTTTTACTGAAAGTACATTTTCAATGTGTAGTAGGTTGAAAAGGCTATATGTTTAGTTTTTGTTTAAACAGACAACCCCCCAAATTTTTGTTTAATATTTGAACCATTGTAACTAATCCTTACTGAGTTATTGAAGCTATTAAGCTTCCACGTCAATAGATGGCGCTATAGCGCTGCTGTGGATCCATTAGGGAGACCGTAGCTAGTGATGATCAAATGAAGCTTCGCGAACCACTGTCTTTATTTTCTGAGCTCACTAGATGGCGCTCTCTGTTCAACAAATGGTTGAAAACACACTGAATTGCCATTCCTTTAACCTTTTTCTTTGAACAGAGAGTGCCATCTAGTGAGCTCAGAAAATCAAGACAGTGGTTCGCGAAGCTTCATTTGACCATCACTAACCGTAGCTCTTAGCTCTGCTCATGCGCAGCTCAGAAATAAACAAGCTTTGCCGTGAGCAATACGCTAACATGCTCTCTGTGATTCACAGGTACTGAAAAACTCACTTTTTCATATTGTATTCTCATACTGCTTGTATCAGCAGTGTTGGGGACCAAGAGTTGGTTAAACAGCGTTTTGGCTCAACTTGAGTTGACTGCAAGACAAAGGATCTTGGCCTACATGTGAATTCCAAAGCCAGTTTCACGAAACTCCTATAGGCTGCTACTTGGAAGCACTTCGCAAGATGGAGAAAGTGCATTTAACACGTGTGGGACAAGGCAGACTGGTGGTGAGACAAAGAACTGCTTCACACCTGTGACCAGGTTGGAGTTTTCCCATTGGCCGTCGGGTCTTTGAATGCACCACCCCGCCACTAGGAGGCGGGGGAACGATAAAAGCGTTCGGCGTTTGTGCTTTCTTCGCTTTTCCACCGTGACTCACGTCGCGAAAGGAAGCACTCTAGTCCGGACTAGTAAACTAGAAAACCAGCATCATCTCGCTGGCCGAGTTTCGAGCTGGTACAAAGTATATTGGCCTGATATACAAAGGGGATCCGAGGAAATACTTTGTCGAAGTATTCCTTCATCTGCAGCGGGCTTAATCAGCCTGGATTTAAGAGAAGGACTGTTCTTTTTCTTGTTTGGTCGACCTGGAATCCGTTTTTCGTTCTGGATTGTTAAGCTCTGGCCAAGAGACTTAACTGACAGACAACGCACAGTAAGGAGGCTTTTACACAGTTCTGGGCAGATAATAGAACTAGTGCGTTTTGTTTTGTTACTAATGAGCAAAGGGTTACCATTAATGTGATCTGATTGTAATCATGTATCATCTGGTTATTAATCTGTTCTGTGAATGTATAAATTGATCATTATACTCGTTGATTTATGTTGTGTTAAGTAGCTGGGTATAACTGTAATCGCTACCTGCTAATTCATTCCTTTCATGGAATTTAGTTACTGTCTGCGATAGAATCGCGAAAATCAGCTGCTAGCTACTGGAGTGGTTATAGTGACGTTTCCCTCAGCAAAACCAAAAGTCTCAGTCTGTAGGACAGTGGCTGAGGGGAACTAGGTCATTATCAATATCTTAAGATCAGAAGTGCCTCTTTTCTTTACTCTCCTTCTCTTTCGTCCTTTACTAACACACACACACACACGCACACACACGACACAGGCTAGCCGCGCAATTACCAAGCTAACGCTGTAGCTTCACACGTGGGATCTCCCTACGTTCGTACAGAGCTAAAACAGGGACTAGCTACCAGATCGGCTAAGCGTGCCCGTTGCCTAGCAACCCCCCCGGCTTCTTCAGCCCTCTCCGCGCACGCAGCACCACTACCGCCCTCTTGGGGCTAAATAGTTTTGTGCAGCTCACAGGAGTAGCCATCTTTGGAGTTGTTTTGGTGTTTAGAACTACACTCCGACACCGCCCCCTCCTTTGTCACTCACTCTCTCTCTCACACACACACACACACACACACACACACAGACACAGATTTGTCCATGACACATGCTGCTTTGTTTTTTGGTTGTGATATTATAAAAAGGTATATGAGTTTATTATTGAAGGATTATTGTTTAGCTACTGATAATTGTGAAGTTAATAAATCTTATTATACTTAATTAGCAGTTGCTTGTGATTATTTGTGTACTTGTTGTAATAATTGCTGGTCGATCAGGTCCGTGCTTGGATTCACCCCTTCCTTTATTTCCTTTTGAAAGGATTACCACAGAAATGAGACTGTTCCACAGTTTGATTATTGGTCCCTGACTAGCAGGGTGGTGCCCCGTTTTGATTGTTTGTCGATTTGATAAAGTTATTAATAACCATATTCATAACTTTATTAATATTGATAAAACATCTTTGATAATTTGCCAATGATCAAATCTGAACCCTAAGGGAATCCTACAGCAGATTATCTAAATGTTATAGTAATCGTTGTGTGATGTTGTGAGATGATTTTGAGGTGTTTTGTGTAAAGAGTAAAAAGCGTAATTGTGAAGCTAGTTGTTCCGACCAGTGTCGGCAGGCTGAGTAGTTCTTATGTACTTTGGTTTTACAATGTAGTTTTTCAGTGTAGTTTGTAAGTGTAAGTTACTGATATTAGCATCCTGTAACATAAGAAAACACGTTCTATATTTTGTTCAGTATTAGCCAGCCAGCAGTGAGGAAATGGTGATGAGAAATACTGTTTTAAGCTAGTTTTACATTCCCGTCATTCAGTAACATGGCGACGCCATTTTGTCAAGCTCTAATATTAAGTGCATGTGTATGAGAGAACATGATGTGTAAGAATATTGTATGTATGTGGTGTGTATTTTGCTACGGTGGTTATATGTGAAAGACTGTATGTGTCTGAGTCCAGTGAAAGTGAAGTTATATTATTTTGGTATCTTTTAGTATCTTAAATTAAGCCAAGTCTTGTATGTGTAATATGTGTTAAATCATTTGAATTTATGTGCATTCATTTTCTGTCAGACTGTTTCATATTATTTATCATCAGTTTGGTTACACCATTTATTTAATTTTTAACCTTTTTTTTTATCATTTTAACATGCACTTTTATCAGAGTTAATACAGTAGAGACAATGTGAATGAATGGGAATTGTATGCAATTGTTTCAGAAATAAACAAGCTTTGCCGTGAGCAACACGCTAACTTGCTCGCTGTGATTCACAGTTTCCTTAAGCTACGCAGTGCTTCCTAGCCTGCGTAACCATTGCTGCCGGTCCATATTCCCCCTAGGTCTGGTGCCGGTAACATTTGGGGGCTCATCGGGGATCATCTAGCACCACAGCCTGGTGAAGTAAGTGCTGAGACGACGTGAACTGGTGTCCGAAACTTCAAGGAAGGCCTCAACCCTGTGTGTCATCCAGAGAGCCAAGGTCACCTGTGTAACGTCAAAATGGCCACTGTCACCCCCCGGCGGACGCTGGTCTTCAAGATCCAGAAAAGACGTTCCGACCTGAGTGCAAGTCAGCTACTGGCAGTTGTGGGTTCAGGACGGCGGCGCAACAAGCAACACTGATGATCTGAGTGAACCAGAACTCTATGACCTGATTGTTGACTACATAAGAAGTGAGAAACTGAGAGCCCTGGAGGATGAAGGCATGGCCCAACTCCTCCTCCTCAACGACATGCTCAGTGACCTGCTGGCCACTGGCAGCGGAGTGGTTGCGGCTGGCGAGGCTGCACCTCTTGAGGTGGGAGAGTCAACAACCTATCAACAGGGAGGCCCCACTCCACCTTACTCTGACCTCAACCATCCAGACAGACATTCCACTACATCAAACACAGACACTCCCACACATCAATTGCACATGGACATAGACATTCATGACCTACCACCTTCACCACTGGACAGAGATGCACATGCTATCCCAGCTACAGAGAACCGAGACATTCACACAATGCCAGCATCTATGGGGAAAAGCCGTGGGATACCAGCCACGAGTCTCGCAAACCCAGCATCAACCAAGTCACTCACAATGGCCGTTGGGGGTGTGTCCCCTGGTAGGGTGAGTCTCTCCTCCAGCATAGGAGATCAGGTACTGAGGTTAAATGATGTTGCAGCTCTGCTTCCACGCAGAGAGTTTAAGCTGCATGGTGGACAAATTTCTGATGTTGGTTCTGACATGTCATACAGCAGCCTTTGTAAACAAATAGACGTAGGTTTACAGGAAGGGTTCAATGAATCAGAAATAATCCGCACCATGATTAAGAACATAAAACCTGGTACATAAAGAGAGATGTTAATTAATAAGGGTGACTTGACTCTTGATGAGCTGAAGCGGTTTCTCCGCGCACACATCAGGGACAAAAACAGTACTGAGCTTTTTCAAGAGTTAAGTAATCTAAACAGCAAGACAAAGAGAGCCCAAAGCAGTTCTTGTACAAAATAATGGGTTTAAAGCGGCGTGTGCTATTTGAGTCACAACAGCCTGGTGCAGAGTTTAGTTATGACAAAAGGCTTGTTCAGGGTACCTTTCTCCACACGCTTTACCAAGGGTTAAATGAGAAAAATAACCATGTTCGGCATGATCTCAAACCCCTGCTCGCGGACTTGCAGGTTATGACTTTCTCTTAGATCAGATTACAAAGTCTACTAGTGAAGAGGAAGGAAAGACTCAGACACCTTGGTACAGTAGTTAAAATCCGACCAGTGACTGTTAACACAGCTCAGCTTGACAGTAGTGACTCAACTAATCAAGTTAAAGTTGACACAGAGTTAGAGGCTAATCGTACTGCTATTAAAGAACTGACTGCACAAGTTTCCTCACTCACCAAACATCTGGCCCAGATGGTTAAATCTACTGACAGTGTGACACCTGGGGACCCCAGCTCACCAGCAGCCCGTCTTCAGGTACCAACATCTGAGACCAGGAGCAGATGCAAGGACTGTGTACAACAGAGCAAGGTGAGCTGTTCTCTCTGTTTTGTTTGTGGCCAAGTTGGACATCGCGCCATCGGCTGACTGAAAAGGAAGGGAAACGGGCCACGGTCACTGGAGAAGGGCAGCCAGTGACCATGACAGCTGCGGATCCATCAGCACAAGCCCGACCTGTAAAAGCAAACACACAATGCCAACCATCACTACAAAAACGTGTAGCACAGCTCATAGGAAAGCGATGTATGGTCTTGTGTGCTATCGACAGAATCCCTCTTCAAATGTTGCTCGACTCAGGGGCTCAAGTGACTGTGGTGGGGAGAGCATGGATGGAAACAGCACTTCCTAATGTCCAAATCCAGCCTCTCCAATCCCTCCCTTCTGACCAGCCATTGAAAATTACAGCAGCTAACGGCGCAAGTGTTCCCTTTGATGGATGGGCGGATGTTGAACTCCAGGTCTGTAGTGAGAATTATAGACATGTTACCATACAAGTGCCAGTGTTAATCAGCCAGAACTGTCTTACCTGTCCTCAACACGAACAAAGAAAAGAGAGGTGAGGCAGATATCACTGCTTTACTTAAAGAAGCCCTAAGTATCAGTTCTGTCCTCCAGATTTTGACTCCAAATGAGAACACCTTGAGTGCAGTGTGAGAACAGGGAAGAAAGGTGTAACTATTCCTGCAGGGCAGATTTGTGAGGTTAGATGTAGGATAAGGGAATGGCCAAGGGGCGGGGCAATGCTCTTTCAACCTAACCTAGTGAGTCACTGTCCTGAGGGGCTAGAGCTGTTAGTAGATGTTCCGAGTGGGGCCACAAAAATAGTTAATATCCCTATTCAAAACACCACTAAACACAACATCTATCTCACTAAGACCACCATTCTAGGTACATTAGAGGAGGTTACTGAAGTGACACCGGTTAACTGTTCTCCAGGTGGTTCAGACCTGCCACATCCCACGGTAAACACATGCTCAGCTCAGCTAAGTACAGACAGGCAGACAGAAATTAGTGATTAACACAAGACAAAGGACATGACAAAACAGAGATGGCACCCACCTGTCGATGTGTCACACCTGGGAGAGGAGGAACAAAAGATAGTCAAAGACATGTTATATGAAGAGTCTGATGTGTTTGCCAAGGAGGATTGTGACATTGGTTGCATCCCAAACTTGCAATTGAAAATTCACCTCAAGGACGAAACACCAGTTCAAACGTCATATAATTCAGTTCCCAAGCCCTTGTACAAAGAGGTAAAGGATTATGTCCAAAATCTTCTCAACCACGGCTGGATCAGAAAGTCTAACTCACCCTATTCGTCTCCCGTGGTCTGTGTCAGAAAAAAAGACAAGAGCTTACGTTTATGTGTTGACTTCCGGGGCTTGAATCGCAAAACCATCCCTGACCGCCACCCTCTTCCACGCATACAGGATCTGTTGGATAACCTTGGGGGCTACTCGTGGTTCTCCATACTCGACCAAGGCAGTGCTTACCACCAGGGTTTTATAGATGAGAGTTCTAGACACCTGACTGCCTTTAGCACGCCTTGGGGGCTGTACGAGTGGATCCGCCTCCCATTTGGCCTTACCAACACCCCAGCAGCTTTCCAGAGGTGCATGGAGGGAGTCCTCGACGGTCTGAGGGATGACTGCTGCTCCCCATACTTAGATGACGTGCTCTGCTTCTCCAAGACTTTTAATGAAAATGTTGAAGACCTGAGGCGAGTGCTCTGCCACCTTCGAGAACATGGTGTCAAGCTACGCCCAAAGAAATGTGAGTTATTTAGGAGTCAGGTATTTAGGTCGCTTAGTGACCAGTGAAGGTGTCCAGATTGACCCTAAAGACCTTGAGGCAGTTCAGCATTTGAAAGAGAGAGCCGAAGAATGTAGGAGCGGTCAGAGCTCTCTTAGGGTTTCTAGGCTACTATAGAACCTTCATTCAGGACTTTTCTAGGATAGCCAAGCCACTGTTTCAGCTAATAGAAAGTCAGAGAGAATCTAGCCAAAGAGTCACCCCTGCTAGATCTAACAAGACCAAGCCAAAGGGTACAAATAGTGGACAGATTCCATCAAAAACACCTGTCCTGTGGACACCAGAACAGTGTCGCGCCTTGTTGACATGCTAACCAGTCCACCAATCCTGGCCTACCCAGGCTTTAACTTGCCTTTTGTCCTTCACACTGATGCATCAAATGAAGGTCTGGGGGCAGTGCTCTATCAACAACAGGGAAACAAACTCTGTGCCGTTGCTTATGGGTCCAGGACAATCACGCCAGCTGAGAAAAACTACCATCTCCATTCTGGCAAGCTTGAGTTTCTTGTGTTGAAGTGGGCAATCTGCGATAAATTTAGAGATTACCTCTATTATGCAGCCACTTTCACGGTATACACGGATAATAACCCCCTTACGTATATTTTGAGCACAGCCAAGTTAAATACAGTTGGACATCGTTGGGTGGGCGGAGTTAGCCGATTTCGAGTTAGCCGATATCGGCCAGGCAAGTCAAATGCAGACGCTGACACCCTGTCACGATATCCAGTGCTTCACGACCACCTAAAAGAGTACACAGAGACAATGCTTCCAGATGTAGTCTCCGCCATCTGGCAGGGGGACAAAGCCATGAGAGACAGTGACGTGCCATGGGTGGCTGCATTGCTTCTGCATCCTGGGACACATAGGCATACACTTGGTGAGAGAGAGGTTTTATTGGCCGTTTATGCAACGTGAAATTGAGGACTATGTAATTCGCCAGTGTCAGTGTGTTAAACAGAACCGGCCATGCATTCCGGAAAGAGCACCTATGGGTTCAATAACAACCAGTGCTCCATTTGAGCTCGTATCTGTTGACTGTCTGCATCTTGAACAAAGTAAAGGTGGCTATGAGTACATATTAGTACTCATAGCCATACATGCCAGTACTCAGGGGCGGACTGGCCATCTGTGTGATCTGGAGAATCACAGAATGGCTGGTACTCCAGGACGGCCGGCAGGCCGGCCCACCACCTGCCACACACGCAGTCATCACCTGTTTTTTTCACCACCCGCCACACACGCAGTCATCACCTGTTTTTTTCCCCCACCAATCTGTTTCACACTCCAGTACTGTAGGTGGCAGCAATGCACATTTAAGTTGGATGCCAGCTGCACTGGCCGTGGCCGCCAAGTAAGGAGAAGAAGAAGTGGAAGAGGAGGAAGAAACCAACAGCAAAGACGTTAGATAGAAGCATAGAAACAAACAAACGCGTTATGCATAACGTGGCCGTGGGTAAAAAACGGAAAGAAAAGGGTGGGGCTGAGAAGGCGAGAGAAAAAAAATTACGGAATTTAGATACTGAAGCCGCTAAATGTCGCAAACTAACCGAAATATTTAGCAGCACAGCCAGCAGCAGCACCTCACAGTTAAATTTTAGCAGCAGACCCAGCAGTGAAGAAGCGAGCCAGACAGCTATGCAGCAACATGCCACCAGTGATGATGAGGGACAGAAAGATGAGCTGGTTCCACAGGCAGATACAGGGCAAGTACGTATGGAACATGAGAGGAGAAAGAGAGTTACTTGCTAGGGATGATTTTAGAAAGTGATATTCAGCTTGCTACATTTTTTATGATTACAGTAGTTAAAACAGCTAAACTTCAACATTTTAGCTGTAAAATGCCACATGCAGTAGCTAATATTAAGAAATATGTTGTGCTTTTACTTTTAAAAACTAGTCCCAGTCTGTCCCTGGTAGTACTGCATCCCCTCTCTCTCTTCCCCCTTACCTCGCTATCTGCACTATCTAGTAAAAATAATAAAAAAAATACTGCATTACCACACCTTACACATTAGCAATGTCTAATTTACAATGCCATGTGACTGTATGATGTCAACAGGGACTCTACACATTTTACTCACTCTCTTTGAACCTTATCATGCGAAAAGGTTTAAAATACAGATCAGTCAAATGTTTTTAATTAAAGAGCAATTTTTTTGCTTCGGTTTACAAGATACAGTAATCTGCATGATTTTGACACATTCATCAAGACAATTGCATTGTCTGCACTCAACCTTTTGTCATTTCTGATCATAATCTTGTAACCATTACACAAAACATTTCCACATACCAGACTGTTTTCCTGGTTTATGTTTGATTTCCAACTAAATGATCATCCTTGTGGAAGACAACCACAAAAGATAGAGGGGAGAGAGAGTGAAGGATAGGCTGTGTTTGGAAGTAGTCTGTATGTGTTACAGTTGGTATTTATTTACTGTCTTTGTGTGGAGAGTCTAGCACATTGACTATGTTGCTCTCTCTGTTGCTGCTGCTCGTCTGTAGCACCCAGGCTACTCATTTTTATGGAACGGTGATGACTTACTACCCAAAAAGCACTAACGCAAATGGATCTGTCACGGTATGTACAGTTTCCTTCTAATTCAATTTTCACCTGTTGAAATTTGACAATAACTAAGTAAAATAACTTTCCATAACTGCAGTATTTTCCTGAGAACAGTAAGGCAAAACAGGGGATTCTCTGTGTATATATATATTTAATTATTTTTTTTAAATATACTGTACAATGAAGTTTTTTTTTAAGTCTTCCCTTTTATGTGTCCTGGAGGTTGTCGATAATTCCATGACAAATGTTGACTGTGATACTGCAGGCGGTCCTTCGCTATTAGCTAAACTTCCACACTTGGCAGTACATTGTGGGCCTGCAGCAGTGGTGATTGTGGGAGCCAGATTTCTTTAGTGCTAAACACCGTGGACCAGGAGAGCAGTAGAGAGTGGTGTCAGACAGAGGGAATCATGACTCGCCAGGTTCCCAGCAACACTCCATTTCAGCTGCTGTGGGTGCACCATGCATAACAAATTACATAACTGTATATTTCACAGCAACCTCACAGAGTGCCACATTGTTTTTATAAATATGCATAAATATATTTATACTCCACTCCATATATATATAAAACGACCAAAATTTAAATTATTCAGCTGAATTTTTGGAGTCCATGGAAAGAAAAAACCCTTAATAGCTACCAAGCAAGTAATGAATTGTTAAAAATGAATTCCCCTCATATTCCCGCTGCGGGAATATGGGGTGAGGGGGTCTCTTCTCAGGGCAATCCAATCTCTGTACGACCAAAGTGAGAGCTGTGTCCGGGTTCTCGGCAGTAAGTCGGACTCGTTTCAGGTGAGGGTTGGCCTCCGCCAGGGCTGCGCTCTGTCACCAATCCTGTTTGTAATATTTATGGACAGGATATCAAGGCGTAGTCGGGGTGGGGAGGGGTTGCAGTTCGGTGGGCTGGGGATCTCATCGCTGCTCTTTGCAGATGATGTGGTCCTGATGGCATCATCGGCCTGCGACCTTCAGCACTCACTGGATCGGTTCGCAGCCGAGTGTGAAGCGGTTGGGATGAGGATCAGCACCTCTAAATCTGAGGCCATGGTTCTCAGCAGGAAACCGATGGAGTGCCTACTCCAGGTAGGGAATGAGTCCTTACCCCAAGTGAAGGAGTTCAAGTACCTTGGGGTTTTGTTCGCGAGTGAGGGGACAAGGGAGCGGGAGATTGGTCGGAGAATCGGCACAGTGGGTGCGGTATTACATTTAATTTATCGCATCGTTGTGACGAAAAGAGAGCTGAGCCAGAAGGCAAAGCTCTCGATCTACCGGTCAGTTTTCGTTCCTACCCTCACCTATGGTCATGAAGGCTGGATCATGACCGAAAGAACGAGATCCAGGGTACAAGTGGCCGAAATGGGTTTCCTCAGGAGGGTGGCTGGCGTCTCCCTTAGAGATAGGGTGAGAAGCTCAGTCATCCGTGAGGAGCTCGGAGTAGAGCCGCTGCTCCGCCCGCGTCGAAAGGAGCCAGTTGAGGTGGTTCGGGCATCTGGTAAGGATGCCCCTGGGCGCCTCCCTAGGGAGGTGTTCCAGGCACGTCCAGCTGGGAGGAGGCCTCGGGGAAGACCAAGGACTAGGTGGAGGGATTATATCTCCAACCTGGCCTGGGAACGCCTCGGGATCCCCCAGTCGGAGCTGGTTAATGTTGCTCGGGAAAGGGAAGTTTGGGGTCCCCTGCTGGAGCTGCTCCCCCCGCGACCCGACACCGGATAAGCGGATGAAGATGGATGGATGGATAATTCCCCTCATTTTACAATGCGATCGGAATGAGAAGTCATTGAAACTATGTTAGAGGCTCCTCGGCTCTAATTGGTTGTTTTCCTTATGCTGTTAGGAAAACATAGCAAATATTCAAAGAAGGTAAAGTCCGGACAACAGCATAAAGTGCCCATATTATGAAAAAAACTATTTTTTCTTGGATTTGGGGTGTTCTTTTGTGTCTCTGGTGCTTCCACACGCATACAAACTTTGAAAAAAATCCATCCATGTTGTTTTCAGTGAGATACGGTTTCTGAATGTGTCCTGCCTTCAGTCTCCGGGTGAGCTGTTCAAAATTGTCACGGCTTGTGATGTCACAAGAGT
Source organism: Perca fluviatilis (assembly GCF_010015445.1). Taxonomy (NCBI): domain Eukaryota; kingdom Metazoa; phylum Chordata; class Actinopteri; order Perciformes; family Percidae; genus Perca; species Perca fluviatilis. The sequence goes on along the minus strand of NC_053118.1, from coordinate 6,016,136 downwards.
GCAGCATAACCAACTTTCCATTTGTGGGTGGGGTAGTTTTGGAAATTATTTAACTTGCCAAACCCTTTCTTCTTCTGTTTGTTAAAGATCTGAGCTCCTGTTCAGTGGGCCCTACAACATAATCCAGAATACATCAGTAACAGGACAGTACACCCAGAGATGGAAGGCTTCTGAAAATGAAGATGGAGAAAGCCACCCCATCTGTTTTGTCATACAGGCAGTTTCCAAATCAGTCACTTATCCCATGAACTTAACCTAAAGCACAGCATATGGAAAACTATGATCTGAGTTTCTTATGGCAAAGGTGTTTAAGTCATTGATGCATACCAATATATTTTGTCAGTATAACTATAATGTAAGAAAGGAGTTGTGGGAAGAAATGGTGTTCTTAATGTCTTAAAAGAGAATGGGGAATGTTATCTGTTGCATCATTTGCAAGTTTTACATTACTTCCTTTGGTCTCTGATATAGCACGTTTAAGGAATAGTTTAACGTTTCCGGAAAACAGGCTCATTTACTTTCTTGTACAGAGTTAAAAGAGATGACTGATTCCACTCCAGAAGAGACTAGACAACAAAATCCATCTACCAGCAGCTCATTAAAAACACGTTGTCTTGTATGTTTAATAAACAAAGTGTAAACAACGACAAGTCAAGTAGTGGTTTTCAAGGGGGTTATGTACAGATGATTGCTTAGCTAAGAGCAGTGACGACAAGACTTCAGGCTATTGATTCATATTTAACTGACATGTTGCTTTGTATAGTGATACTATTGGTCCTTTCATCTAATTCCTGGCAAAAAAGCAAGTAAGAGTATTTCCAGGAATGGTTAAATATTTCTTAAAAATGGAGGAGAGCTTGAGCAAGAAAGACATTTTGTCTTGAAATATCTAATATGATGTGTAACATAATTTTGTGAATAAGCTACTGTATTGATTTATCTCAATACAGTCCCTCCAGGATTTCGCGATGTCGCGATCGCACCAATTCACGCAAATTCAACCAATCACCGCAACTTTTCTGCAACTTTGACCAATCATCGTGGTCTCCTGCAAAGCGTTGTCATACGTCAGAAAACTCACTTCCTTGTTTTGTTCAGAAGATGCAGCAGCATGCGCAGCAGACATGTGTGCTGCCAACGTCTCACATTTACCTACAAAAATAACAGCAAAGGACCGTGAAAAACAGTATCCAGATGTTCTTTACGAAAGTGGGGGTAAACTGTTTTGCAAGACGTGCAATATTGTTGTCGAACATAAAAGGAAATCGACAATTGACAAACACTTTGCCACCGCTAAACATATGCGGAGATTGACAGAAACGCATGGAGGATGTAGTAAGATGAGACAAATCACTGTGACACAGGCTGTTGCATCCCGATCAATTGCAAGCTCTAAAAAAATCAAGGTAAGTTGGTTTGAATATAGATTGGTATATACAATGCATGGCAACTTATAGGTAACGTTAATGTACTGTAGTTTATCACCGAATGACAAGCATCGCCGAAGTTACTGTCTTGTGTGTGTGTGTGTGTGTGTGTGTGTGTGAGATTTAAGAACTTAGTTAAGGAATAAAAAGTTGTGTCTAAACCTTTTGAGAAAGCTGTTCTATCAGTTATGATGTTTACTGAAATCAGTTGATGTGTGTGAGGCATAGGACATGGAGATACAAAAGTGAATTAAAAATAACAAACAGTTTCTTGTTTTGGGAGGTTTTCTGTACTGTGGAATAGGGGAATTTATTATGATGCATTTTTCCTCTCTTTTGCTCTTAGATCTGTGAAGATTGGGTTGCCACCTGCACTGCAGTAAACATTCCACTCTCCAAAAGTGACCATCCAGCCTTAAGGAAATTCCTCAGAGAAAAAGTTGTCAATGGTGGAGCTATACCTGGATTTCACCAGCTTCAGGAACATTACCTGGAGGCAGTGTACCTCAAAGAAAAAGAACAACTTAAGACACATTTAGCTAAAAAGCCTGTTGCCGTCATATTCGATGAAACTCCAGACATAGAGGGCAGATGTGTACTAAACATACTAATTGCACCGCTGGAGAAGGATGATTCTGGGAGAATATTGGCATACCTGGCAGACACAGTGTTCCTTGAGGAGTGTAACCATTCCACTGTGTCTATGGCTGTTGTCAAGTGTCTACAAGAATACAACATAGACAATGATGATGTCATGGTGTTCAACACTGACAATGCGGCCTATATGAAAAAGGCCTACAAAGCTGCATTGCAGTCCTTATTCCCAAACTCGATACATGTGACATGCCTGGCTCATATAATGAACCTGATAGGTGGTGCCTTCCGGAGACCTTTTGACCAACTGAATGCATTCATGCTGTGTTTCTCACAAATGTTCTACCAAGCTGGCTCCCGGAGAAGAAGAAATCTTCAATACATGACAAAAAAACTACCAACAGGAAGGAAAGCAACAATGGCTCCAAATCCACGTGCTACGCGCTGGAACTCGTGGTTTACTGCAGTACCACTCAGAACATTTCGGACTCTACAAGGAGTTCATTGAAATGGAAGTGGATGTAAGTAAGCTACTTGTTTATTGTTGAAATTCTTAGTTAAAAACACGTTTCACTTTGTATTTCACCTCCACAAACACACAATCAACTTTTGTGGGTGATTCATGAACATAGTTTTGACAATTTTTTTTTTTTCATAGACCTGTGGCAGAAGCACACCTCAGAGTGTGGAGAGACTCCATGAAATTCTACAAAATCCAGATATGGTTCAAAGTCTGCAGGTTGAGATCAGCATCATGTCAGAGAAGTGCCAAAGAGTAATTCAACTTCTGGACATCTTCCAGAGCAGACGTCCCGTAATAACCAAGGTTTTTGACTACCTTGAGGATCTGCACATGCACATTGTGGCAAATGCACAACTACAGTATGAAGCATGTGCCCAGTACTTTGAGAGACTTGACCTGACTTTGGCTATCAAGAACCACATCCTCAACAAACTGGAACAGGCTTACAACAATGCAGAGGACAAACTCAGCAAGTACATGTCAGATGAACAACCTGCCATTAATTTCCTGAAAGAAGTCAGGGTATTTGATCCTCGTCACACTGCATTTATGGATGAGAGTGTGGTCAGCTACAAATACATTCCAGGCTTCAGTGCTGTTCCTCAAGATGAATTTGATGCCTACTTCAGCCACCTAGGTCCAGCTGCACTCAGAGCTTCAGCATGTGGAGTGGTGGATTTGGATGTTTTCTGGGATGGGTTGCAGGAAAGGCTGCCCGCACTGAGTGTCCTGGCCAAACGATACAAAGATGTCATCGTAAACTCAGCAGATGCTGAACGCAGCAACAGCATCTACAAGCTAGTTTTGTCCAGCCGAAGGAGATCAGTGTCCAACAACAACCTCAAAGCCTTGGTCTTCTTATACCACAACCAGAGACTAACTAGTGGAGCTTTTGAAATGGTTGAAATGCAGGAAGATTTTGAGGATTAGTCAGCTCTCAGAAAACTAGATTTCAGACTAGACAGATGCACTTTACCCTGCATAATGCCATTTTGTTTAACTGTGCTTTATTTATTGGCATCTTTCAACATACATGATGCTTAATGTTTACTGTATAGTTCAATGCCCGTTTCTGAACTGGGTCAGTGTGTTATTTTTTTATATTGTGATTGAAGAGAGGCTTTGGCATTGTCATGAATATCTGCCAAACATTTTTTTTTTCTTCCTCATTAAAAAGATAAATGTACTGATCTCATTTGGATTAAGAGTATTTTGACAAATCTAATTTAAGATCAAGCAAAGTGGATTTATTACGCAGGCTTGTGTAGTTAAAAAGATTCTTTTGCATTTAACTAGTATCTTTATGCATTCAGGTACTGTGTGGTTACAAAACTTGGTTTTGTATTGTTTTGGTATTGACATATTGAAACATAAATGCTGTGAAGTTATCTATGCACTTTAGTTTTTGAACAGGGTCAGTGTAATTTAGTATGAATGTGAGTCCCAGGCCAGGTTAGGAAATTAACTAACAATGTAAAGATCAACAAGCCACTGATAGATATTTTCAAATTTGATTCATTCAATAAATAATTATTTTTTGTCTTAAATCCACCAGCCATTTTCATATTATACCAACATTTGCAGCATCCTGAGCCTTTTTGGTAAGGTTACTAGGAAAACTAGGCCCAGGATAGTTTTATTCTCCCCAAAACATGTTTCCTTTTTATTTTTAAAGAACTATACAAAAAAAAAAAATCGCAACTTTCACTGTCTCCCGCAACTTCATTGCAACAAACTTTTATCGCAATTTTTTACAAAAGCTCCCGCGAAATCAGGCATTTTGGACCGCAACAATCTCAAAAAAAGGCAGCGAAATCCTGGAGGGACTGTCAATAGTCCACTCAAATATCACTCTGAGCTCCGATGTGTCATTGTGATGAAACGGTGAGTGGAACCCTTCCTTGTTTTTAAAATGTTTTAAATTACATTGCTAATTTCCTGGATTGAAGTTCACTTGTAATCTATATTCTATCTGTGTATTCACTTCTGTTTACAGACCCAACAACCCTAAGCCCAACAACTATCCTATTAACCACTACAACCAGCACTACGCCACCTAATACAACCCCACAAACTACAACCACAGCTCCCTCAACAACAACCCCATTAACTACTACAAACAACACTACACCAACCACAACAACCACACAAACTACAAGTCCACCACCAGCTACTACACCTGAAGACACAACAGCTCCCCCAACTTTAACCAATGTCTCAAACCAAAGTGAGTATGACGAATGTTGATGTTTTAGACTGTATAATCATCCCCTTAATGGACATACTCTATACATAGCTAAGTAACGGAGCTAAGTATGAACAATGGAATTTGAGCTGCCTGAAAATGGAAGACCTCGTCTTAGTAGACTGTATTACTCAGTTTTACCCTTGTTGCCTGAATTGTAATGTTGATTCACTGTGCTTCTAGTTGTTATTTTGAGAATGAAGCTTTACTCTCCGTCTCCACTGTCTGAAGACTACATCAGGAGTACCGTATTACAACAGATCAGACTCTTCTTATTATATTAGAAATCAAAGCATTTCAAAGCATTAGATAATTGCACCTGCTGGGGCTAGTTCCAGGTTTAATTATATGTTGGTGGTGCTATGGAATTTGTACTAAATACATTAATAACAAGGCTAGATGCGAATGTATATTTGAAAGTCAGCTTCACTTCTGATGATTCAGAAGTACATACAATATAGCAATGCTCCCACTTTACACAAAACATATCTGATGGTTGGCATGATCATATCACAGTGCCATTGTTTCTTATTCTTCTCCAGATTAAAGATGAACTGGTGAGACAAGGACTGCCATCAGATATGATTGTACGCCTTGTGAGTAGTGTGCAACAGTAATTTACAACCACAGCGACCCCTGTTGATTCAACCTGAACATTTATTGACCCCTGGAGAGAAAAGTTTTCAGTTGCCTGTCAAATTCAAAACGTTAAAAAATGTTTACAGTAAAGTAATGATCAGCTTTTATGTGTAAATATCATGGACGTATACTAAGGACGTAAATACTTGACTGTATAATGTATAAGGTTCCTGTTGTAGTGTGTATTAAAATATTTCGCTGCCTTTGATTATATGTCCAATATGTGTTATTTATCCATTTATAATGAAGCCAATTGCAAATTTTTTTTACTTGCAAACGAAAATTGCAAAACATAAATTTTTGTGTAATGTTTGTTTATTGTGTTTTCAGGAGGTCACTTAGGTTTGTCAGATATCAATATAGTATCACTTTAAACCTATATTTACATGATCTATACTGAAGTAAAATTTGAGTATTCCTACAGTGTGCTTTTAGTACTTTAAATCATCTATTCTATGCTATACTAATGCTTCCTCCATCACTGTGTATCGTCTTGATTCTTCTCATCGTTCTGTGAACCTAATATGAGTTCTATCTTGTGGTCCTTGAGTAATATGGCAAAATCACCACACAGTGGCACTGAAAACAGAAAAAGACCTGATTCTAAAATCCAGGCAATGGCCCGGCTTTATGGATATATGGAAGTCCTGTGGTTTGTTGGGCAGCGGTTTTGGCTAACTGCTGGCTCCTCTACTCCGCTTCCTCAGCCCTCCGTTGGTATTGTAGGGCGGTGGTGAGCATTAAGGTGACTGGGCGGTGGGGGACTCCAAACCCGAGGGCCCCTAAGAACAGACGATTACCACGGAGTGTCAGTTGTCCGGACCCTGGTCCTTTGTTGACTTCGGCATTATCATTATCTCTGTATCATCCTCGCCCAAAGTGTCCAGAGAAATCACTGCATTGATAGAAAGTAGATGTAAAATATAGAACAAGCCAATACAAATGAGACACTTTTACATTCTAAATTAGATTTTTCCATGTTGGATATAGACAGCCGAACTGATTTAATAATGACAGATCATTACTTAGACTTTTGACAGTGTCCAGGAAAGTTGGAAAGTTGTTTGGATGACACTCTCTACGCTCTGACTGTGGTGGGCCGTGTATTTTACACCTGGGCCTTCAGTACCATCGTACTGCAATTAAACCACCTTCGAATAACCTCACGCTGACACTAGGGCATTATTGTGTGGAATAAAGCGATTTAACACAAGGCTCAACAAAGAGTTCCGATTATAGCAGAGACATGAATACACGGTGACTGAAACCATCACTTTTACGCAGTATGACAGGATGCTGCATCATACCTGTCAAGTTTTGGATTTGAAAATAAGGGAAATTTTTCCGGCGCCCACCGCAAGCAGTCCCACCACCCCAACCAAGCTCCAGTATCCCTTACATTTTAAGACAGATTCATTCATTCTTATTGCTTTTACAGTTTTTCTTTTCATTTCACATAACTTTTCTTTACTCTTTTAGTGAGTTATTGTACAAATTTGTTGCAGACTTTGCATTCTTTAAGACTGTTTTGGAAGGAGTGTATTTGTGGGCTGGGCCAGCGTGGTTAATTTTACATGAGAGTAGAGTGCAAACAGTTCTGTTGTCTACAAAACTTACAAAACGCGTGACTGTCCCCCACCCTGCTCCTCATCAGAAAAGTAAATTCACTGTCCCATTGTTTGCGTTATTTACATGAGGGTTTTGTTTTTTTTGGCAGGAGTGCCTTCCGTCTCTGTCGTAGCGTCCATCATCTGTCTCCGTTTTCTTTTTTTCCCGCGTTGTCACTCATACATCATCTGACCTCACACACTAACCTTGCGACAACTGCCACCTACAGTACCTGTAGTAGGCTACTGCAGGTGGCAGTTATCGCGAGGCTAGTGACAGAGCTCAGCTTGGGAATAATTTTTTTTTTACTCCGCCCGGGGTATTATTATTTTTTAATAACGCAGGTTAAAATACGGGATTTACGGGAAAATACTAATACGGGAGGACGGCGGGAAAGAAGACTAAAATACGTGACTTTCCCGGCCAAAACGGGATACTTGACAGGTATGTGCTGCATTGCATATATAATAATAATAATAATAATAATAATAATAATAAGTCAATAATCAATGTAATTACCAAAGAAACAAAAACAAACTCACAACAACCAGTCACCTTTACTCATATGACGTACACTAAGCAAAAGAAAAATGCTTTAAACACAAATCACACAATCATGAAATAACAGGCTTCCAAACAAATTCCAGCCAAGCTGCTGAGCCTAAATGCACATCACACCACCCAAAGTGGCAGCTACTGAATCTGCTCATCATTCACATTCACCACATCACATTCATCAGCAACATACTTGGGTCTAGAATCTCAATTCCGTGACCATTCTCTGGCCAAGATGTTTTGATGAATGATTTAACGTCTATGGACATACACAAAAAAATAAGCTCCCTAAGTCCCTCCCAAAAATTCAGGGACTTTTTGTAGAGGGCCAAATCCAAGATGGCCACCGGCCACCATCTTGAAAAATTAACTTTTGAACCAGAGCACCTAGAATCATATATGAAAACACTTTTTCCTCTATCCACAAGGATTCAAATTCTGACATTAGTTTGACATAACAACATTATTTTGACTCAGAAATCCAAGACGGCCACCATCCATTTGAGTGTATCTTTTTGTCTGTTTCCCTCTTTGTGTGTGTGTGTGTCTCAGGGTTTTCTGATTCTGATTTCAGTGGAGGCATGATGATCTAGCACAGAAGGTTTATCACTCGGAGTAAAGTCACTGGCAGGTGCTTCTCTCCCTCTTCCACAATAGCAACAATGCGCCTCTAAAGGAAGGTCATGGTGTTTCTCAGGTGCGGTGGGGAGGCAATGTTAAAAACAAAATACATACTGAAGGGTTTTATGAAAGCGTCATCAAGTTCTGTGCATTGACACACCTCTGTTCCATCTACTTTCACCACATTGAATGCTGTTCTAGTGATGGCCTTTTTCCAGTCATTGTCAGTTGTATGGTTGGATAGGGTGTAGTAGGTTCCCCCTACTTAAAAGAAAAACATGCAAAAGGGTAAATTTGTGTCACCATTGTCATTTTTATTGCAAGCAAATCAGATTTGTCAAGGTTATGTTAGAGCCTCTCATGTACAAGCACTTGCACCCAAGCTGAAAAGATTGTTTTGTCTTTCAGTAATTTCTTTGGTGAGTACATGCCCACTATGTAAGATTACAAAATTTAGATTTTTGCAAATAAGAAAAGGTTTCTTCTATAGAAAAAAATATATTCGTCCATTCTCAGAGGTGTCAAAAGTATTCACATTCATTACTCAAGTATCGATACTAGGGTTTGAAAAGACTTCTGTAGAAGTTGAAGTATCAACTCAAGCTTTTTACTCAAGTAAAAGTGTAAAAATACTGGTTTCAAAACTACTTAAAGTATAAAAGTAAAAGTAATGTAAGGGGAAAAAAATGCCATTAAGTACAAAAGCTTAGCCCGCCCCACGGAGCCTATAGTGCACTACCCCACTTCCACAAAAAAAGGAAGCATCTTGTTCAATTGTATTTGTTCTGTATGTTCAAAAATATAAAACAATAAAAAGTTGATCTAAAAAAAAAAAAAAAGGAGCACAAGGCGACATTAAAGAACGGCTTGTGTATTGCTAAGGCTACAGGGTCAAAATTAAATGATTTATTAAAAATGTAATAACTTATAACAATAACTTTTTTCAGGCTGAGTCTGTGTTTTTCAGACAACGGCAGCTACAGTCTGGTGTTACAGTCCTCTACAGTGAAATACAGACACACTTTTACACCATTTAGCTGTCAGCATTTTAACCGTGTGTAATCTAGCTGCTAGCTAACGGTAGGAAAATGTTACCTGCTGCCAAGTGTAGTGTTAACTAGCGCCCCGTGTGGCGATGTTTCAGTTCCCTCTAATGTCTATTTTCGGAGCATCAGAGAGAAGCGCAGGCATTTAAGCGGCACCTAATAAGGCACCGAAATCCGTGTTGCTATCCGGTCGTTAAGGCACCGGTTCCGTATTAGCACTGGGTCTGCAGGTGTGATGGATTGCGTACAAACCAATAGGGTGTTGGAATGGTATATGTTTATACTTCTCATCCAACCACAATCAAATTCACTCTCTCCGGATGGCGTGATTTATCTGGATAGGTTTTTTTCTTTGTGTGTTTTTTTTTGTACGATGACAAGCCAAACTGAAATAGGAGTAACGAGGCTATTTTTTAAATGTAAGGAGTAGAAAGTACAGATAATTGCGTGGAAATGTAAGGAGTAGAAGTAAAAAGTCTGCTGTAAAATAATTACTCCAGTAAAGTATAGATACCCAAAATTTCTACTTAAGTAAGGTAACGAAGTATTTGTACTTCTTACTTGACACCTCTGTCTATTCTAAGAAAACAAAGTTGAGATTTTGAGTTAGCTGCATGCAGGCAAATTATGTCATGCATTTCATGTTCTTGTACACACTGATAAATCATAAATAGTTTTCTAAAACCACATTGTTTTGCACGATGGGCTTAAAGGGTATGGTAGCATAAAGAGGCATACATGAGAACATTTGAAATGTTAAAAAAACAAAATTTTAGAGTTAACCACAGAGCGGGCATATTTGGAAAAAAAAAAAACATATTTGGAAAAATAGACTGCATGAATCAAATTTGTATTGAAAATTCCCTGCAAACAGATAGCTGGGTTTAACGGGTACACACTTACATTTGTCGTACTTCACTAATTAAAAGAACAAGCAAACAAATTGTAGGACAACCCTCTCCCATAGTTATGTAGTGTTTCAGAACATTTGCCAAAACACTGGCAAAGCCATCCCTGAAGCGATGACAGAAACTCTTTGTTGAATGATGGATGCGGTCAACCTTGTAAAAAAAAAAGAAATGTAAAACACACATGTTGATACATTCTGTATACAACTGAAAACATTTTCACTTGCAGCAGTTGCCATGCATTCATTTTTCTAAATTATTGCATATAGACTGATAACACTCTTTACACACTTTAACAGTCAGGTGTTTGCACTCACTCCAGCAGGCATCCTCAAGTGTGGATATTTGTTGAGTTCATCCTCTACAGGCATTCCTTCTGTGATTTTACAACATCTCCAAGGGAACGTTCGCACCATGCGGTCTTTGACAGTAGAAATGTCTGGATGTGTCTTTAGATACTCATTTTGCAGCTCGCTCACATGGGCCACAACAGTTGTTGAATCCTCTGCATTGGTTGGATACTTAGCTCAAAGGCAGCAACAAACTCTAAATCAATCTCTTGTGTAAAGACCATTTCACAATGTATGAACGCAGCAAGTAGTAAAGTTGTAGTAGCTGAAGTGGTAGCAAATACACTTATATAGGGTGTAAACTGCAATCATTTCATACAGCACTCTGATTATTTTGTAGAGTAGTTTTGGCACTTTGTAACATGGTTCTTTGAAATCAAGCTTCATCTGGACATCTTTGGGAAAGGTTGGGATGACAATCACTACCGGTAGTCTCTTGTGAGCTGGTTCACAACTGCAATGCAACAAGATGACATCAGTGCAGAAAGCCACAATATGTGCGCAGTGTGTGACAAATAAACTACACCAAATTTTTTAATGATTGAGAAAACACCCATTATTAGACATATTTCAGCCAGGCATGAGCTTAACTGCATCTTTAAGCCTCACATTGATGCTCCTAACCTTACCTGGGATCTGTGGAAGACTGGAGCTCTGCAGTAAAGTTAGACTGTTCAATGGGCACTGGCTCTAATGTAACAATGGTCTCCCATTTGATCTTTTTAAAGGAACGGTCAAACAGGTTGGATAACCATGGCAAATATTTTTTAAAGTATTTGTTCGAAAGAAGTATTCGTAAAAAACACGATATTTGTGCCTTTCCGAATACCGTATTCGGGTTCGGCTCCACCCCTAACACACACCATACCTCTCAAGTCTCATGCATTGGGCTCGAGACACACGCATTTCAACCCGTTCACACGCTCACATGCCACACCTTGTATTTCTCACGCAGAGAAATTACCAGGATAAGGCCCACCAAGTTGCGCCGCTATTTTTTAAACAGTGGAACAGGTAGAGGAATCAAGTGAGTTCCTCATAGAGTTCAGAAGGCCCTGCCACACACCAGCTGAGTGAGTGCGGATTTCAAGCTGCGGCTTTCGTCGCTGTTTGTGACTTTGCCTAAGATTGAGTGAGAAGTGTACTCGCCCTGTTGTTTATTTGGTTGCCATGACTTCGCGAGTGATGACGTCCTGTCACTGTTCCGGTTGAGGGGAGAGAGAGCAGATGACAATTCGCTTGAGTTCAGTAGAGCACACGGCTCTGTAGAGTTGTGTAATTATAACTTTATATACTACATGTACATAGCGGAAACCTGTTGTGCGTCTGCCCTATTTCTGATACTCTAGCTACATGTTGAATCGGCTGCAGGGCTACTCTGACAGTTTAATATTTTTATAAAGATACCCATTTTATAATAGGCCTACGCATAATACTTTTGTAACAATACCCATAATAATTTGGAATATTTTTAGTTTTTTCTTTCCTTTTATTTTTACCGCACAATCTCCCAGCCCCCATTGTGAAAACCTTTGGCCTAGGCTATTTCATTATATTTTATCCAGACAATGCATAGTATTAATTATCGCGCACACACACACACACACACACACACAAAGAAATACAGAATTAAATTTAAAAAAAAATATTTGTACAAATTTATGTCATTTATCAGATCAGACCCCTGTCCCCACCCAAACCCCTGCCGCCAAAATCTCACTCTGAACTCTGTTCAAAACTTGAGAGCCCTGCACACAATAAAATGTGTGGAAGACAAGACGATAACATTAGCCGTCGAAAAATTGCACATTAAGTAACGTTTCCATTATCATTAGCTAGCTAGGTATATGCACGCTGGTTAGCTTAACCATGAACTTGTTAATCAAGTTAACACCTAAAGCATGTTTTACGACAATCCCTGTGAAATAAAAAGCCTAAATATACAAGACTTTAGACCCAAAATGTAATTAAAAACTTACATTACAGAAATAGTAGCAATCAACGATGGCAAGCGGCCGTCGGCAGAGACCGTTAGCATTACATGGAAGTAAGTAGGTAACGTTAGAAGAAGGATGAGAATACAAGCAGGTTCGCCACGAGGACACGTCACAGCAGAAATAGGTTGCACTACCCAAGTCAGCAGGGCCTCCTTAAGGGAGCGTCAATCATGGCGCCAATAACGTTAGATAAAAAAATCCAGAAACAAGCCATGGGGGAGTGCAAATTATGACAGAATGTGCTTAATGTAGCTAGCTAACATTAAAAACCGTTGCCGATTTTAGGCTTCCCTCCGTGTTAACATTACCTAACCTAAGGGATCCCGATTAACTGTTGCTCATTAGCCGCTAACGTTAGCTAGCTAACAGTACCATGAACAGAAATGTTAAGACCCATTTACTTACCCCTGAATTGTTTTTCCTCTTCGTCATTAATTTGTATTCCAGCTTCAATTAGTTTCTCGATTAGTTTCTCCGTTGAATAGGGTGACTGTCCACAGTTTCGGGGAACAGTCCACGGTTTCAGAGACCTGACCCCGGCTGGAGCTGTCCCCGGAAATATCCCCGGTTTTCACTGTGACTGACAGACCCGAAATTGGAATGAAATAAAGTCCTGCACCCTACACGCACAGGCTCAAGACAGCCAGAGCAAGGGCTGCTCAGAGCTCAGAAATGTTTTAGAATGCCCATATTTTACGATGTTAAAATTGCTGTTCATTTACATGGAGTCTGGTGGGTTTAGCAAACGCAAATTCACGGACTTTTTATGTTTTAAAAAGGATCTTACTCTTTAACGGAAAATTCCACCTCCTTAGAAATCCTTTCCATAATGTTGTCTGACACTTATAATATTAATCTGCGCCTGTCAGTGGGGCAAAACGAGCACTTTTATGAACGTAAATACAAACTGGACAATTGTCCTATTAACTTACATTGTAGCTTGTTTCGCCATTGCTGACTGCAGCGATTTCATGTCAAAGGAAAATATTTCCTCAATAGTTTTAATTGTATCCGATACTCAATGAGGTGTTGCAGAAACAAGCCCAGCGTGAAGCAATAAAGCAAAAGCTGTCAGATAAATGTAGTGCAGTTAACATAACATTTCCCTCTGAGGTGTAGTGGAGTACAAGTATGAAATAGCAGCAGGGGCGATTCTAGGATCAGACCTTTAGGGGGGCTCAGCCCCTAATGAGAATGTGACACAGTTATAGTGCATGCAAAAGTGTTAACCCTTGCTGTGACAAATGGTTTGCAAGAAAATTAACATTGAACTTACATTAAATGTTATCATATTTGCATTCACTATAAATCTCTGCACACCCATTAAATATCTCACAAACTCTTCACTCAACACGGTCTCCAACTTTATAATGTATTCTCATGTAAACTATTTATGTCAGCACAGATATTTTTTGTAAATTGCTTAGCCAGTGTACCCCACCATAATGGTTATTATATTGCTAGATTCCAGACAATCCCACTTACTTATACAGTATATATACCACTTAAAAATATGAATATATATTTCTACTGGTATGCTTCCTAGTGACATTAATGCAAAAATATGAAGAAAAAACTATTGCACCTGTGTGTGCATGGTTAAAATTCTGAAGTGCAAAATAGTTCAGGCTACAGCACAAATATGTCCATCCATAGATAAGAATGATCAAGTCTAACCTCTGAATTTCTTTTCAAAGTGCACCAGACTGATGCATTTAAACGTTAAAATAGACAAAATTTTCTTACAGGGGAGCATGTCCATGGACCCGCCCTAGGGGGGCTTGTGCCCCAGTGCAGCTCTAGGTCTAGTGACAACCCTGGGGCAATGTCCCCGAATTAAGTTTTACAAAGATAAAAACATTACCTGTTTTGGAGGTATTTACACTTCTGAGCTGAAAATATCCCCGGATTTTGTCTCAGAAATCTGGTCACCTTAGCGTTGAGAAGCTTGACAGAGAAGGAAAACTAACCGACACGTCAGAGCGTCATGCAGGCAGCCACCATTTCAATCTCGGAATCACAATGAGGAATGAACCACAGCCGTATTGTGTATGAAATTCAAACACTGACCCCTACTGGTCTTTCGGAGTAACAGAACAATCCATATCATATATCATATCATTATTTTACTATTCAATTATAATTTGGAAATCTTAATTAAATTGCAATGTAACCACTAGCTGAAAATATTTGTTTTAGATTATTTAAATAGATAACGTTACTCTATGTTACTCTATTTAGCACTTATCTATTAAGCATTAATACTTTACTTAGGCTAGCGTATATATTAAGCTTTGTGACTTTGTACATAATTAACTTTATTATTATTTAGATCACTGATTGCTGCATCATTATGTACCTTTGCTGCCAGCAATTATTTTGTACCTTTAAAATTAAACAAAGGTCCACAGTTGTCACCTTAAGGAACATTTCCATATCTTACATGGTACTTTTCATACAAATGTATGATACAGAAATGAGACCCTTGTTTATCTGTGTGTGGTATTGAAAGTGTTATTTAATGGTCCCATGGCATGAAAATTTCACTTTATGAGGTTTTTTAACATTAATATGAGTTCCCCCAGCCTGTCTATGGTCCCCCAGTGGCTAGAAATGGTGATAGGTGTAAACCGAGCCCTGGGTATCCTGCTCTGCCTTTGAGAAAATGAAAGCTCAGATGAGCCGTTTTGGAATCTGCTTGTTATGAGGTCATAACAAGCAAGGTTACCTCCCCTTTCTCTGCTTTGCCCGCCCAGAGAATTTGGCCAACCCATGAGAGAGAGACATCATGGCTTTCAAACGAGAAAAGTGGCAGTTGGTCAAGGCCACACCCCCACCCTCCACCTTGCCACTCCCACGCTCCTCCTCAATAGCTTCAGACACAGAAATGGCACATACTAAGGAAAGCTCATTGTAGGACTGGCTCTAGTGGCTGTAGTTCTGCACCAAAGCTGAATTTCGGGAAAGAGACTTCACATACAGTATTAGGGGACCACTAAGGCCTATATAAAAGCATCCAAAGAGCACCATGTCATGGGACCTTTAATTCCTGCATGATTTGTTTTGTTGTGCATGATCAAAAAACATCACCATCCTCAAATCACACCCTCAGTGCAGCTGCTAGCCATTTTGGTGCCATAAGCATAATTCCTTTATGATGCCCCCCCCCAATCCTGAGAATTTAGTTTTTGTTTTTGCCAGTTTAACTTTTTATTACCAAACATATAACTCAATACCAATAACACAATAGCAGCATCAAAATCTAACACCTATGTAACCCTACGGTGGTAGTTCTGCTTATAAGCAGGCTAAGAATCTATTGTAGGAGTTATCTAAATCTAGATTCAATGAGGAGGTTGGTTTTGTACTAATCATATGGCCAGAAAACTCACAGATTCCACCCCAAATGAAGCACAGCACAAAAGATTAAAGTTTGAATGAGGTTCTTATTAAAATTATTTTCCTTATTTTCTTATTCAAAATTCTATATTTAGTTCAGTTCACACAGCATTATTACCATTAATATTCACAAATCGGCCACAATTTTTGAGATCTCATGAAACAAAAAACAAAAGGAAAATCTTTCAAAAGAAAAATAGTTACCCTTGAGTGCACTCAAATATTTTAACTGTCCAACCACCCCTTCAATACTTAGCGTCCATATCAAACCACCCAATGGGACCGTTGCAGTTAGATGAGGCAGTGGATCAAGGAACCAGGCACCAGGGCGAACAGAGAAGAATCCAGCTTCAATGGAAAGAACATCAGGGATCCGGGACCAGAAGAAGCCTCAAAAAAAAAAACAGTCTACACAAAAAATGTCCTTTTTTCATCTTTTCATCATTTAAAAAGTCCATGTGTTCAATAATACAACTTAAAACAAAAATCAATAAAATGGAATTGGACAAACAAAAGTACAGTATAGCATAGTAACTCAAAATTGGCATACTTGACTCAAAACAAAATTATTTCCTTTCAAAATGCTTTTTTCATTGTACTAAACATTAGAATATACAACAAACTGTACCTGTGGGGTAACATCCACTGCTATTGTCGATAGCCAGACTGGTTTTTAATCCACTGAAATCCACTGTAACGTTGAAATGTAAACTCTTTAGTCATTTCACTATTTTAGCTTCAAGCTAATCAACCCAAAATAATAGTTTCACTCACCGAGATAACTTTGTTTACAACAGATGTCGTGTAATGTTCAATATAGTTCAACCTCGAGGATATATTTCAGCTTCTAGATCAATTTTAATCGTAATATTTACATCTGTTCGAGCTCTCGTTTTTCAGGCTTTGTTCAAAGCAAAACGAATGCCAGGAAACAGCAGAAGAAGAACGAATGCCAGGAAACAGCAGAAGAAGAAGGTTTCATTGTGTACTGCCACCTAGTGGCGAACTAGATATTGCACTTTATTCTAGGTTTAAGCGTTTGCATTAAAGATCATTTCAGGGCTTTATTGGGGCAAAATGTACAGGGTTACACCTACACTAACACTAACACCTAAGAACAATAAAACGAAAAAGGAAAATCAACTTTGTAAACACAGTACACAGAACAGCCAAAACATGAATACACACAAGTATTGGGATGTGCAAAATCTTCGTAGAAATTAAATAATCATTCATAAATACAAACTTAAAAGCAGAAGTATACAAGTAAGAAATCTTCAATAAAGCAAAGATTTAGAAGCACAATTTTACTTTACTTTGTAAACAATACGTAGAGTAAGTGCATAATATTATCAAAATAAACCAAAGATTTTCCCAAATCAATCAAATCAAATAAGAAAAAGCAGAAAAAGTGCTTAAGTAGTATAATACTTAAGAACAATAAAAAGAGAAAGTAAAATCTTCACAGCTTTGCTGACTTTGTAAACATATTATGTAGAATAGCCAACACACACTACACATTTGAAAGTGCAAACTGAGTCTACAGACCTGCTTGTAGATGGTTGCTCATCGTCTGTATCTTCCTCTTGGCCACGTGCTCCTTCTTGTATGTATCTCAGAATTGACCCTGCATTCATTTAGAAATACAAAGAAAAAGGATCAGTATAGAGACAAAATATTCAAACAAAGAATCTTATACCGAAAAAAATTATAAACATTTTAAACTGAAAGCATGCAGCCAAGGAGCTCTCCCCCTTTATTACTTATTTATCAACTATTTGATAAATCTAATCTAATATAAAAGCATAATAGAATGAGTTGCAATATTGCACACAATTCAACAATGTTTGCTTTATATCAGTCATAATGACATTTTATATTTATATCTTACCTACAAGAATAAAAGCAAAATGATACACCTTACACAAGACTACATTTTTGAATCTTAAACATTATTTTACCATTTAATTGACTACAACTTCTGCCACATTCAGATGTAGCTAAGCTTGCTGTAGCAGTAACACTAAAAGTCTGAGTTCTTCAGACTTAACATTATCATTTTCTGTCCCACTGCACATCCGACACCTCACCTAATTTGTGTGAGAGACTGTAGCCTACATTCTGCTGAATTCTACTGAATGACAATCCTAAAGATGGTCGTGGGTTTATTATGCATTGCAAATGCCAAAATATGCATTCTCAAATGACACTATGCTAAGTTAACTTTGCTAAATGCCTGGCTAAAGACTATTAATCGCACGCTATACAGCAATGATGGTCTGAAGCAAGAGGAATTGTTAGCCTGTGTGCAGTGACTACTAACTGTTACTGAGAACGTACTGACCACCGTCACGTCAAAATAAACCATAAACTACTGCTCAATAAGTAAAGTAACATATAGCTGGTGTCAGTTACTTGTAAAATGCATAGTGTTTAACAGTAAAATCTCAATTTAGCCTGCACCTAAGTTATAACATATTTGAATTTGCTAACATTAGCAATAATGTCAGCTAGTTCGAGGTGTATGCATAGGCTAACCATTACATTAGCAGCACATTTCCCATATTTAAGAATGATTAAACATGGACTTACCTGCAAGTCATGCACAGGAATCATCTCACAGTTTATTCTTCTTTCTTTTCTCTGCTCCTGACTCCTGCTGTCTTTTTGAGGCCATTTCCAAAAAAGTTGACTTGGCCTACTGTCAAACTTCGTCAGGCGCAATCCAACGATCACTGAGATAGGGAAGGACACCCACGGGGAGTTCAGTTTGTGTGTTTGGGGGAGCACCATCGTTACTTTCTTGAGCAATTAAATATATCTCTTGTTCTGCCTGTTTTGTGATATACATGCCTAAAAAGTGCCTAATATTTCTATACTGAAATAATATCAGCATTATAATTATTATGACTATGATGATTTTTCATTAATTAGACCACAATGGAAAACGATGGACAGACATAGAGGAATGTGTTGCCATTTGCTACATGCTGAAAACTTCCTCTGTTGGAAACATTGTGGGAGACACCAAAGAAACAGACTGGCGAAAGAAGACAGAGGAATGTGTGGAACAAAAAGAGAGTCTGGGGAGAGGATCCCAAAAGCCTGAAATCTGCTGCCTCATTGGCAGCTTAATGATGTGTCATGAATGGTGTCAGCACCTCATCCCCACTTCCCCCCCAAACCTTCATCTCTACACACCCTCCACCCGCCCCATCCTCATCTGTCTCCACACAATTTCGTCCTCCATTGCTGCCTCGCTCTCCATCCTGAGACTGGCAGATAATATTTCCAGTACCTCCGCAGAAGGTCCTATCTCTTCTCCTCAACACCTGTGAGCATTAGCCAAGATTTACACTTTTTGTGAAAACTGAAAGTCTATCTTGTAGCCACTGAAGTCAACAATTTATACACATATGATAACAGCAATGTGAGGTAGCCCTTTAAAGCTATAGTGCGTAGTTTCTGTCGCTCCCATGAGGAATTCTAAGCACTGACAACCCCACTTTTGTTGCATCCACATGACTCAAGCCTTCCGTAATCGCGCACCACCCCTCCTCCACGCAGTTACTTGTAGCCAGGGAGGACACGGAGGATTAAAAAAACATGATAGACTCTTTAGAAGAGGTAATTATCTATTATCTGAAGCTCATAGTCTTAAAAAACTTTGTATCACCTCATTTGACAATGGTTTGAATGTAACAGACGTTCATTAATATAAAAAAGTTACGCACTAAAGCTTTAAAAAAGTGCATAAAGGAGGGATGGGGGGGACAAGTAAACATTGACAGTCCAACTTTATTCTCAAACATAATTCCTCTTTAATTTCTGGACACAGCTGTAACAAATGAGTCACACCTACAGAGCTGCTTTTTGTGGGCAAGAGGATGAGTCACCCATCAACCTGCAACTAGATGGAGATAACTGTCGTGTTGATCTGACTGGAAGATATTTTGGACTGAGATGTGTTAAGAGTAAACTGATGTGAGGTTTTTAATAACGATATATTTGGAATTTTAATGGCCAACTTTCTGTGTATGCAGAATCTTTAAATTGAGTTTTAAAATTGCTCTAAAATTGGAAGCAGTAAGAATTTTGTCCCAATTCAGGGCCTGATGACAGAGCATTAAAGTTGCAGTTATTTTGGGCATCCAGGGTTTGTAAAGTAAAGGGAAAACAAGGAGATTGGTGGCCAGAGAACTGAACAACAGAGCTGGGGCCCTCAGACGGACAGTCAGCAATTTGGTTTGGTTTAAAATCATAGAGTTTGTAAGGATTAAAATTGTGTGATTTATATTCACTCTGCCTATAGAATGCAATATGCATTGTAGGAGTCACCATTTAAACAACACCCTGCACAGTACATTTGGTATTTCTTATGCTGACAAGATAAATGGACATTAGACTAAAAATGATTCATGATAATACCGTTCAAATTAGATTTTGAGTATTTTTGAGGAGTTCAGTAACTATGGAGGGTGTTTGTTCCAAAATACAATGACAACGTGTTTTGAATTTGCTACTGCTGATTACACCTTTGACTGATCTTTTTCATAGCACGTTCCTTAGCAACAGCGAATGAGGTGCATGGGTATTGTCGGATTTAGAGCAATCCACAACATCAAACTGACAGAAAAAAAAAGATTTCTCACAATGCTGAGAAAATTAAAACTCTTAGTCATAACTAAGTACTGTTCCATTATTCAAGAGATTTACG
Organism: Perca fluviatilis; assembly: GCF_010015445.1. NCBI lineage: Eukaryota > Metazoa > Chordata > Actinopteri > Perciformes > Percidae > Perca > Perca fluviatilis. Next base: position 5,995,507 of record NC_053118.1, on the reverse strand, counting down.
AGTTTCTATGTTAAGAAACATTGATAGAAGACATTTTTGAAATGGGAATTTAGAAAAGGCAAAAGAAAAAAGAGAATCAGAGGTTGTTTCCACTGTATTGTAGCTCTGTCAGTCTGTAACACTTTGGTCTAAAACAAAATATCTTAAATGTAAATGGACTGTTTTTATATAGCGCTTTTCTAGTCTTAACGACTACTCAAAGCACTTTAACATAGTACAGGAACCATTCACCATTCACACACATTCATACACTGTGGCTGAGGCTGCCATACAAGGTGCCACCTGCTCATCAGGTAAACATTCACATACGTTTACACTCCTATGGCGCAGCATCGGGGGCAACTCGGGGTTCAGTGTCTTGCCCAAGGACACTTCGGCATGGAACTGCAGGGCCAGGGATCAAACCACCAACTTTCTGACAGGCGACCTCTACCACTTAGCTACAGCCGCCCCTTAACAACAACTGGCCAGATTGCTATGGAACTCTGTGTCTCTATGTATGTATTTATTTATCCATCCATCCATCCATCTTCGTCCGCTTATCCGGTGTCGGGTCGTGGGGGGAGCAGCTCCAGCAGGGGACCCCAAACTTCCCTTTCCCGAGCCACATTAACCAGCTCCGACTGGGGGATCCCGAGGCGTTCCCAGGCCAGGTTGGAGATATAATCCCTCCACCTAGTCCTGGGTCTTCCCCGAGGCCTCCTCCCAGCTGGACGTGCCTGGAACACCTCCCTAGGGAGGCGCCCAGGGGGTATCCTTACCAGATACCTCCACTGGCTCCATTCGACGTGAAGGAGCAGCGGCTCTACTCCAAGCTCCTCACGGATGACTGAGCTTCTCACCCTATCTCTAAGGGAGACGCCAGCCACTCTCCTGAGGAAACCCATTTTGGCCGCTTGTACCCTGGATATCGTTCTTTTGGTCATGACCCAGCCTTCATAGGTGTGTGATGGTTGTGGACGTTTCTGTTGCCTGTTTTTGTGTATTCTCTGGTTTTGTATATTCTTGTGTATATTCTGTTCCTTATTCAGCCTCTCTGAGCCCCGGCTAGCTAGCAACCTCCCTGAATCCAGGCTAGCTAGCATCTCCCCTGAACCCAGGCTAGCTAGCAACTCCCCTGAGTCCCAGCTAGCTAGCATCTCCCCTGAACCCAGGCTAGCTAGCATCTCCCCTGAACCCAGGCTAGCTAGCAGCTCCCTCTAACTCCATAACCCCCCCACCCAACCCCTTCCCCAATTTTTTCCCTTCACCCCCCCCCCCCCCCCCCAGGCTAGCTAGCAGCCTTCCTGAGCCCCGGCTGGCTAGCAGCCTCTCTATGCCCCAGCTAGCTAGCAACCACCCTGAGTCCCAGCTAGCTAGCAGTCCCCCAGAATCCAGGCTAGCTAGCAACCTCCCAGCTCCCAGGCTAGCTAGCAGCTTCCCTACTCCCCGGCTGGCTAGCGGCCTCTCAGATTCCCCGCTAGCTGGCAGCCCCCCTGATTCTGAGTCCCAGCTGTGTAGCGGCCCCCCAGAGTTCCTTGAGTCCCGGCCGTGTGGCGGCCCCCCAGAGTCCCTTGAGTCCCGGCCGTGTAGCGCCCCCCCAGAGTCCCTTGAGTCCCGGCCGTGTAGCGGCCCCCCAGAATCTAGACTAGCTAGCAGTCCTCCTGAGCCCAGGCTAGCTAGCGACCTTTCTGAGCCCCTGCTAGCTAGCATCCTCTCAGCGCCCCAGCTAGCTAGCAACCTCCCTGAGTCCCAGCTAACTAGCAGCTCCCCCAAACCCAGGCTAGCTAGCAGGTTCCCTGACTCCATGCTAGCTAGCAACCTCCCTGAATCCAGGATAGTTAGCAGCCCCTCAGAGCCCCAGCTAGCTAGCAGTTCCCCTGAACCCAAGCTAGCTAGCCACCTCCCTGAGTCCCAGCTAGCTAGCAAGTCCCCTGATCCCAGGCTAGCTGGCTGCCTCCCAGATCCTGGGCCAGCCGGCTTCCTCTCAGATTCCCTGCTAGCAAGTAGCCCCCCTGAGTCCAGGCCAGTTAGCAGCACCCCTGGTGTCCCCGAGCTCCCTAGTGTCCCCGAGCTCTCTAGTGTCCCCGAGCCCTCTAGTGTCCCCGAATTCTCGAGTGTTCCCGGTTTCCCTGAGCTCCCCAGTGTCCTAGCACTGCCTAGTGTCCCTGAGCCTCCTAGTGTCCCTGAGCCCCCTAGTGTCCCTGTGTTTCCTAGTGTTCCTGTGTTTCCTAGAGTTCCTAGGGTGTCCAGCGCCCCTGAAACTTGGCGGGTCTCGGGCGCCCCTGAGACTGCCCCTGGGACGTCCCCGGTCTCCGGCGCCCCCACGTCCAGCCCAGTTGCACCATCCCCTAACCCTAGATTTGTGGACCCGTCCCTTTTCTCCATCCGTATCACCGTGCCTGTCACCATCCCTATTACCGTGCCCGTGTCCGTCTCCGTCCCGTTCACCGTCCCCGTCACCGTGCCCGTCTCCGTCCCTGTCACTGTGCCCGTCTCCGTCCCTGTCACCGTGCCCGTCTCCGTCACCGTGCCCGTCACGGTCCCCGTCTCTGTCCCCTTCACTATCCGTATCCCTATTATGTTCCCTGCCCCTAAGTCTAAGTCTGTCCCGTCTGAGCCTGTTCCGTCCGAGTCTGTCCTGTCTGCGTCCGTTTTGTCCCAGTCCGTCCCGTCTGTGTCTGAGCCTGTCCCGTCCGAGTCTGTTTTGTCCCAGTCCGTCCCGTCTGTGTCTGAGCCTGTCCTGTCCGCGTCCGTCCTGTCCGCGTCTGTTTTGTCCCAGTCCGTCCCGTCTGTGTCTGAGCCTGTCCCGTCCGAGTCCGTCCTGTCCCCGTCTGTTTTGTCTGACTCGGTCCCGTCAAAGCCTGTCCAGTTCCGTGTACCATTGGTCCCCAGTTCCAAAGTTCCCTGTCCCTAGTGACCCTCTGTTTTCCCCAGGCCTCTCCGGCCCTCTGTTTTCCCTAGGCCTCTCTCTGGCTCTCTGTGTTCCCTGTGCCCCCTGGGCTCTCTGTGTTCCCTGTGCCCCAGTGCTCTGTGTTCCCTGTGACCCCAGTGCTCTGTCTTCCTTGTGCCCCCAGGGCTCTGTGTTCCCTGTGCCCCCAGGGCTCTGTATTCCCTGTGACCCCAGGGCTCTCTGTTCCCTGTGCCCCATGGCCTTTTGGCCTTTTCTCGCCCTCCTTGGGTTGGTTTTTGTTCCCTGGACGCTTTTCATTTTTTGGTCTTTTGACTTGTCCCCTTCGGTCCCTCTCTGCCCTCCCTGAGTTGACTGCTTGTTTGGGCCGTCTGGGATCCGGCCCTTGGAGAGGGGGTACTGTGATGGTTGTGGACGTTTCTGTTTCCTGTTTTTGTGGATTCTCTGGTTTTGTATATTCTTGTGTATATTCTGTTCCTTATTCCCCTGTTGTGCATTTCTGTTTATCCCGTTTTAACTGTGTATACTTGTTTGTATTGTGTACTCCTTGTTCTGTGTATTGTGTTTTTCTGGTTTCCTGTTTTATTTTGATAGTCTGGTTCTCTGTCTTGTCTTGTCCAATTTACTTCCTGTGTTTTCCCGCCTTTGTTGATTGCCCTGCCCCGCCCTGATGGGTTTCACCTGCTGTATCACCTGTCCATCATTTGTTAATTACCTCATGTATTTAGCCTCTGTGTTCCTCTTGTCAGATCGTCTTGTGTTGCTTCCCTGTGCCCTGTGTCATTTCCTGCCTGTGTCAGCTTACCCCTGCCTGAGTTTTGCCCGTCAGTTTGTTTTGTGAGTTTTCCAGTCTTTGTACTGCCGTTTTTCATTACAATAAATCCCTGAGTCCAAACATCTTCTGCCTGCCTGCTTCTCTCTGCCTTTGGGTCCACATTCCCTGCTCCCATATCACAAGGTGAGGGTAGGAACGAAAACTGACAGGTAGATCGAGAGCTTTGCCTTCTGGCTCAGCTCTCTTTTAGTCACAACGGTGCGATAAATTCAATTAAATTCAATTCAATTTTATTTATAGTATCAAATCATAACAAAAGTTATCTCGAGACACTTTACAGATAGAGTAGGTCTAGACCACACTCTGTAATTTCCAAAACCCCAACAATTACAGTAATTCCATCAAGAGCAAGCATTAGCAGTGGCTATCGCGACAGTGGCAAGGAAAAACTCCCTTTTAGGAAGAAACCTCGGCAGACCCAGACTCTTGGTAGGCGGTGTCTGACGGGCCGGTTGGGGTGTGATGAACAGTGGCGTAATAGTCACATTAAAGGTCACAGTGACGTCGAAGGTTATCGTGGAAGTTCATGTCATAGCAGGGCACATCGTGTCATACTGAGTAGTGCTGTCCCCTATACCGGATCCAGACTACTCTGTGCATAGGAACATCACAGCAGGGCGTTGCGGGATGTAGCGTGGCGCTGCAGAGCATGGGTGGTACGGCCGGATGCAGCAGGATGCGGCCGGGATTTGCAGAGAATCACAGAGCATAGCTCTGCGAAGAAGAAACATAAGGACTCGGGAGGGAAACTCCCCAGAGCTAGATTAGTAACAAGCAATTCTGGGACAGGATGCATACAGAAGTAACAAGTAGAGAAGAGAGAGCAGCTCAGTGTGTCATAGGAAGGAAACAGCATCCCCTGCAGTCTAGAATTGTAATAGCATAAAAAACTACTAGAGGAGAAGCAGGTGGACCGGGTTAGGTGGGCGCTGCAACTCCTCACTCCCTAACTATAAGCTCTGTCAAAGAGGAGGGTTTTCAGTTTACTCTTGAATGTGGCGACGGTGTCTGCCCCTCGAACCCAGACTGGAAGCTGGTTCCACAGAAGGAGCCTGATAGCTGAAGGCCCTGGCCCCAGTCTACTTCCAGAGACTCTAGGAACCACGAGTAGCCCCGCATTCGGGGAGCGCAGCGCCCTAGTGGGACAATAAGGTACAAAGAGCTCTTCTAGGTATGATGGTGCTTGACCATTTAGAGCTTTGGAAGTCAGGAGGAGGATTTTAAATTCGATCCTAGACTTCACAGGAAGCCAATGCAGAGAAGCTAATACAGGAGAAATATGATCTCTTCTCTTAGTTCTCGTCAGAACACGTGCTGCAGCATTCTGGATCAGCTGGAGAGCCGTTAAGGGACTTATTTGGGCAACCTGATAATAAGGAATTGCAGTAATCTAGTCTAGAAGTAACGAATGCATGGACTAGTTTTTCAGCATCATTCTGAGACAGGATATTCCTAATTTTGGCAATGTTACGAAGATGGAAAAAGGCTATTCTTGAGGTTTGTTTTAAATGGGCGTTGAAGGATATATCCTGATCAAAAATAACTCCCAAATTTCTGACAGCAGTGCTGGAGGCCAGGGCAATACCATCCAGAGTAGCTATATCTTTCGAAAACGAAGTTCGGCAGTGCGTTGGTCCTATCATAATAACTTCCGTTTTGTCTGAGTTTAACATCAGGAAGTTGTGGGTCATCCAGGATTTTATATCCTCAACACACGTTTGAAGTCTTGCTAACTGACCACTTTCATCTGGCTTAATTGACAGATATAATTGGGTATCGTCTGCGTAGCAGTGATAATTAATTGAGTGTTTCCTAATAATATGTCCTAGAGGAAGCATATATAAGGAAAATAGAATTGGTCCAAGCACTGAGCCTTGAGGAACGCCATGGCTAACTTTGGCGTGCTTGGAGGGTTTATCGTTAATGTTAACCAATTGGGATCGCTCAGAGAAATAAGACTTAAACCATCTTAGTGCAGTTCCTTTAATTCCGACTAAGTGTTCTAATCTCTGTAACAGGATTGTATGATCAATAGTGTCAAATGCAGCACTAATATCTAGTAAAACAAGAATGGAGACAAGTCCTTTGTCTGCAGCTGTTAGAAGGTCGTTAGTAATTTTCACCAGTGCCGTCTCTGTGCTATGATTCTTTCTAAATCCTGATTGAAAATCATCAAATAAACTGTTGCTATGTAGAAAATCACATAACTGATTAGCAACCACCTTCTCAAGGATCTTGGATAGAAAGGGAAGGTTAGATATAGGTCTATAGTTTGCTAAGACCTCAGGATCCAGGGTCGTTTTTTTCAGAAGAGGTTTTATCAAAGCTATTTTAAATGACTGCGGTACATAACCTGTTAATAAGGACATATTGATCATATCTAGTAGTGAAGTGTTTACCACGGGTAACGCTTCTTTGAGTAGCCTCGTTGGGATGGGGTCCAAGAGACAGGTAGATGGCTTAGCTGAGGATATCTTTAACATTAATTGTTGAAGGTCTATAGGATAGAAGCAGTCTAAGTATATGTCTGGACTAGTCGTTCGTTCTAGCGGTCCTGTATTTAAAGATGAACTGTTAGAAGTTGAGGGCAGAAGGTGATTAATTTTATCTCTAATTGTTATAATTTTATCATTAAAGAAGCTCATGAAGTCATCACTACTCAGAGCTAGAGGAATAGATGGCTCAGTAGAGCTATGACTGTCTGTCAGCCTGGGCGAAAGAAACAGTGGTGAAAAAAAAACTTGGTTGGTTTACGTTGTTCTTATTTTTCTTCTATTAGTGAAGAGTAATAGTCTGATCTGGCTTTTCTTAAGGCCTTCCTATAGGTTTTGAGACTTTCTTGCCAATCCAGACGGGATTCTTCCACTTTGGTGGAGCGCCACATACCCTCGAGGTTTGGCGAGACTTGTTTCAATCTGCGAGTTTGTGTCGTTATACCAAGGAGCTGTTTTCCTTCGCTTCATCGTCTTCTTTTTGAGAGGAGCGACAGAGTCCAAGGTCGTCCTAGGGCAAGTTGCAGAACCGTCCACAAATGCATCAACCCGAGAGGGACTGGGGTTAACATAGAGGTCCTCTGTTATTCTAAGACCGACATAGAGTCAAATGCTGTTGTAATATCTTCCTTAAATTTAGCTATAGCACTGTCAGATAGGCATCTAGTGTAGCGCCATTATCTAGTTTAGTATGGTCAGGTAGCAAGAATTCAAAAGTAATTAAAAAATGATCTGATAATACCAAATTTTGCGGAAATATTATTAAAACCTCAATCTCAATACCATATGCCAGCACAAGGTCAGGGTGTAGGTTAAAACAGTGGTGCGCCTTGTGCACAGTCTGACTGAAACCGATTGAATCCAGTAATGAGTTGAAAGCAGTAGTAAGGCTATTGCTGTCAACGTCCACATGGATATTAAAATCACCTACAATAAGTACTTTGTCCGATTTAAGGACTACACATGATAAAAACTCTGAGAATTCAGATAAAAATTCAGAGTAACGGACCTGGAGCTCGGTAGACAACAACAAATATAATTGGCTGTTCTGATTTCCGTGTTGGATGTTGAAGATTAAGAACAAGGCTTTCAAAAGAGTTATAATTCAGTTTGGGTTTAGGATTAATTAACAGGCTTGAATCAAATATGGCTGCAACTCCCCTCCTCGGCCTGAGCCTCTAGGAATTTGAGTATTAATATGACTGGGAGGAGTTCTTCATTTAGACTAACATATTCTTCATGGCCCAGCCATGTTTAAGTAAGACAGAATAGATCAATTTGATTATCAGATATCAATTCATTTACTAGTACTGCTTTAGAAGACAGAGATCTGATATTTAGTAATCCACATCTAATTTTCCTATCCTTTTCTATCATTGCAGTGGTAGTTTTAATTCCAATTAGGTTGTTAAGTATTGCCCCTCTATTCACCACTTTGTGTGGTCTGTTGTTGATTATAATTGGAATAGTACTAGTACTACACGTTACTGGAATAACACTAGTACTACATGTTATCCTGCAGAAAACATTTTCAGATTCATCCACTTGTATAGTGCTATCAGGATCAATGCCTGGGGGACATGAATCTGTGATATTTTCAACATAATGTCAATACTTGCCTTTCAGTGTGGTCGTTATGTTGTCAGATAGCATCCTGGCTCCGTGTCGGTTTGGGTGGAGACCATCAAGCTTCAGCAGGTTGGGCATCTCCCAGAACAGGTTGAAGTTGTCGACATAGGGAATGCTCAGGGAAGTGCAGAGTGGTTCCAGCCAGGTGTGGAGCCAGAACAGTCTGGACCATCTCTCCGCACCCTTCCTGTATGTAGGTAGAGGCCCAGAGATGACAATCCGCTTACCTGTACCCATCAGGGTGGAGAGGAGAGTGGTGAAGTCTTCCTGGAGTGCTATTGACCGTCTCTCTCTGATGTCGTTTGTGCCCACATGCACGATGATGTTGTCGACCTTGGCGTGGCGGGCGAGGATGCCGGGAAGTTTGTGCTGGATGTCACGGACCTTGGCACCGGGGAAGCAGTAGACCTTGGAGGGACCGCTAGGTAAAGGGGGAATGTGGAGGTCCCTTACCATGGAGCTTCCGATGATCAGCGTGGAGGTTGATGAGTCCGAGGGGGGAGAGTCCGCCCTCAATGGGCGCGTCGACTGTGTGGCTGGACCAGGATGAGCTGCGTGGGGACGTGGCAGAGAAGGGAACTCCTCGTCGTTCGTCAGAATGCTGTAGCGGTTTTCTAGTTGTAGGGGTTGGGCTGGGGCTGAGCGTTGTCCTGACCGCCTGCTCTGGTGCTTGATTACACGCCATGGCTCCGGCTGGTGTGGAGTGGAGCTGGTCAGCAGAGCTGGCTGGGTCCTCGGCAGAAGCCGAGGAGAGACAACAGGGACAGAGGTTGTATTAGTGCGTGGTGGGGTGAGAGTAGTGCAGGGCACAGTGGAATCAAAACATCCGTCAGTGTGTGTGTGGGGGGAACTTCCAATGATAATGGAGTCGAGGAACTCTTCACTTGCCTTGATCTGGTGGAGAGTCGATATTCTGGCTTCAAGTTCCACTATCTTCTGGCTGAACAGGAGGCACGAGTCACAGCCTGGTGAACAGCTGAGGGGGGGCATCGTGTAGCTTGCTAGTTTAGCTAGTAGCAACGTTGATGGAGGCCTTCTCCTAAAACCTAAAAACCTTCACAAGTCGAAATACAATGCAGGTGCTCCTGCTTGTATTAGCAAGCTGTGGATAGCTCGTTACTGCTACCAAAATATGGAATAGATTAGATTTCCCAGGAGGCAAAATCCTGAGTGGTTCGCTTTAACTCCCGCTAGCAGGCAGGCTAACTAGCCGTTAGCACAACAAATACCTAGACGTTAGCTAACGGAGCGGAGGAAAGTTTTGCAAACAACGGAGAAACTGCGGCCAGACAGGTCCGGTTAAAATACAGCTAAACGGTGTAATTAGTGACTGTATTTCGTTGTGGAGGACTTAAAATCGCAAGACGTTAAGCGTCTGCCGTTGTCGTCTGTAACAAGAAACAAGAAGTCAGGCGGAAACGGAAGTCAGCGATGAATATTCCCAGCATTGCTTGTGCATCACAGAGTCTGTGAAACAACCAAAATTGAATGTAATACCACACCCGCTGTGCCGATTCTCCGACCAATCTCCCGCTCCATTGTCCCCTCACTCGCGAACAAGACCCCAAGGTATTTGAACTCCTTCACTTGGGGTAAAGACTCATTCCCTACCTGGAGTAGGCACTCCATCAGTTTCCTGCTGAGAACCATAGCCTCAGATTTAGAGGTGCTGATCCTCATCCCAGTCGCTTCACACTCGGCTGCGAACCGATCCAGTGAGTGCTGAAGGTCACAGGCCGATGATGCCATCAGGACCACATCATCTGCAAAGAGCAGCGATGAGATCCCCAGCCCACCGAACTGTAACCCCTCCCCACCCCGGCTACGCCTTGATATCCTGTCAATAAATATTACAAACAGGATTGGTGACAAAGCGCAGCCCTGGCGGAGGCCAACCCTCACCTGAAATGAGTCCGACTTACTGCCGAGAATCCGGACACAGCTCTGACTTTGGTCGTACAGAGATTGGATGGCCCTGAGAAGAGACCCCCTCACCCCATACTCCCGCAGCACCTCCCACAGTATCTCCCGGAGGACCCGGTCATACGCCTTCGCCAAATCCACGAAACACACGTAGACCGGATGGGCACACTCCCAGGCTCCCTCCAGGATCCTTGCGAGAGTGAAGATCTGGTCGATTGTTCCACGACCAGGATGGAATCAACATTGTTCCTCTTCAATCTGAGGTTTGACTATCAGCCAAACCCTCCTTTCCAGCACCTTGACTTTACCAGGGAGGCTGAGAAGTGTGATACCCCTGTAATGGGCACACACCCTCTGGTCCCCCTTTTTAAAAAGGGGAACCACCACCCCAGTCTGCCACTCCTTTGGCACTGTCCCAGACTTCCAAACAATGTTGAAGAGGCGTGTCAACCAAGACAGCCCCTCCACACCCAGAGCCTTGAGCATTTCTGGACGGATCTCATCAATCCCAGGGGCTTTGCCACTGTGGAGTTGTTTGACTACATCAGTGACTTCTGCCTGGGAAAATTGACAACAATCCCCCATCATCCTCCAGCTCTGCCTCTAACAAGAGTCTCTAAAGGATTCAGGGCATTCCTCAAAGTGCTCCTTCCACCCGCCCTATTACCACCTCAGTTGAGGTCAACAGTGTCCCATCCTTACTGTACACAGCTTGAATGGTTGCCCGCTTCCCTCTCCTGAGGTGGCGAACGGTTTTCCAGAAGCACCTTGGTGCCGACCAAAAGTCCTTCTCCATGTCTTCTCCAATCTTCTCCCACACCTGCTGCTTTGCCTCTTTCACGGCAGATGCTGCAGCTCTTCGGGCCCTTCGGTACCCTGCAACTGCCTCCAGAGTCCTCTGGGATAACATATCTCGGAAAGACTCCTTCAGTCGGACGGCTTCCCTGACCACCAGTGTCCACCACGGTGTCCGTGGGTTACCGCCCCTTGAGGCACCTAAGACCCTAAGACCACAGCTCCTCGCCGCAGCTTCAGCAATGGAAACTTTGAACATTGTTCACTCGGGTTCAATGCCCCCAGCCTCCACAGGGATGTATGAAAAGCTCCGCCGGAGGTGTGAGTTGAAAGTCTGTCGGACAGGGGCCTCCTCCAGATGTTCCCAATTTACCCGCACTACCCGTTTGGGCTTACCAGGTCTGTCCAGAGTCTTCCCCCACACCCTGACCCAACTCACCACCAGATGGTGATCGGTTGACAGCTCCGCCCCTCTCTTCACCCGAGTGTCCAAAGGCCTCAGATCAGATGAAACGATTATAAAATCGATCATTGACCTTTGGCCTAAGGTGCTCTGGTACCAAGTACACTTATGAGCATCCCTATGTTTGAACATGGTGTTCGTTATAGACAATCCATGACTTGCACAGAAGTCCAACAACAAAGATCAGGGAGGCCGTTCCTCCCAATCACGCCTCTCCATGTGTCTCCATCATTGCCCACATGCACGGTGAAGTCCCCCAGCAGAACTATGGAGTCCCCCACTGGAGCCCCATGCAGGACTCCACTCAAGGTCTCCAAGAAGGCTGAATACTCCGAAATCTTGTTTGGTGCATATGCACAAACAACAGTCAGAGTTTTCCCCCCCACACAACCCGCAGGCATAGGGAGGCGACCCTCTCGTCCACCGGGGTAAACTCCAACGTAGCGGCGCTCAGTCGGGGGCTTGTGAGTATCCCCACACCCGCCCGGCGCCTCACACCCTGGGCAACTCCGGAGAAGAAAAGAGTCCAACCCCTATCCAGGAGTATGGTTCCAGAACCGAGACTGTGCGTAGAGGTAAGCCCAACCAGGTCTAACCGGTAGCGCTCCACCTCCCTCACCAGTTCCGGCTCCTTCCCCCACAGAGAGGTGACATTCCACGTCCCCAGAGCCAGTGTCTGCTGCCCAGGTCTGGTCCGTTGAGGCCCCTGACCTTCGCTGCCACATGGGTGGCAGTGCACCCGACCCCAGCGGTTCTGCCCACAGGTGGTGGGCCCATGGGATGGAGAGGGAGTGTATTTATTTATTTTAGACTAAATCAATTAATCTATATATTTATAAAAAAAAATCTAAAGTTGAAATTGCCGCAATCTGTGAATTTGCTCATGGACAAAGTTAATTTGTGGGGTTTAACTTTGGTTAAAGGGGTGATAGAATGATTATATAGGGTATTTTACACGGTTCCTTAAGGTCTCCTAATAGGGTATGTAACATTGGTTGGGCTGAAAATTGCCCGAATGTTATTTTATTAGGCCCTTAACTACCCTGTGAATATGGCTCTATTTGGAACAAGAGCTTTTCTTCCAAATATGGTATGCTCATGAATATTTAGATGAGCTGCGCGCTGATTGGTTTGAACGAACCACATAGAAACACATTGGAGACTCGACAGCAGGTTTCATATTTCAGACACTGCAAAGTTATACATTGTTTGTTGGGCTATTTCGTTATTAAATTCACTTCTGAGACTTTTTTACGTGAGAAATCAACTATATAAAGCTCAAATATGGGCCGTTTTATGAAAATTGATGGCTAATTGCAAATTTGGTAAGACGTGTCGGAGTTTAGCTAGGAGCTCCACACAGTCTAATGAGAAAGTGGCAACTTTCATACCCAGTGAAAGTCACTGTTTCCCTGGGTACTGGACTACTGGAATACTCAGGGCTCCATGGAGCTCCGCGCAGCTGGCTGGCTGCCAGCTGCCGGCATAACTAGAGTAGCTACTGTATATTTACAGTTTGAAGTTCGTCATGCCACTTATATAACATCTACCCCAAGGTATTATAAAGCTAACAACAGTGTCCGATTTAAATTTAATGAATTTTGTGAATTTCAGAGGAATTCTAAGAGGAGGTTAGCTAGCTCTCATTGATAGAGCTCCATCCAGCCGCAGGCTCTATCAATGAGACTCGCGGACAAAAGGCGTTTATTTCCCCGATGGTTTGTTTAAATCAGTGATTTTAAACCACTGTGCCGCGGCACACTAGTGTGCCGTGAGAGATTGTCCTGTGTGCCGTGAGAAATGATCCGATTTTACTTAATTGGTCCAACAATTGTTTTTATTGAGTTACTGCAAATAATGTGCCATTGTTGTGCATCTGTGCCTGCAATATGATGACTGTTAGAGAAATTAAATAATGACCTTGTTGATTTAAGACAATAGAATTACTGCCACAGGGCTCCAGACTGCGACCAAAATTTGTGTGCGACTGAATTTTACATCCAGTCACACATGTACGACCAGTAAATTTGGCTGCCTCCTGGATGAGAAAATGATGTATCCTACTGATGTTGTGAAGAATTATTCTGTAGGAGCAGGTTGTCACAGAGTTGTTAGCAGTGAAGGACAGCTGGTCTTACAGTCTCACACCGGGTTGTAGTCAGGCTGTGAAACCTCAGATTTCTGGTAATGGAGAGGTCACGGACAGGAGATGCCTTCCATGGAAGGAAAAGCAGCTCTTGACGAGGCTGGTGTGCAAACATCCACTGAGAGATGTCAACCAAACAAGCAGAAATTAGTTCTGTCACCTGGTTTTTAGACCGGGAAAAATATATAATTAGTTGAGTTACGGGTCATCGTCATAGCTGTGGTAGGAAAAGCCATGTGTGTTAATAACAGAGCCAAGTGACTTGGTGTAGAGAGAAAATGAGGGGACAAAGCACAAATCCCTGAGGCACTCCAGTAGTAAGGCAACAAGGTTCAGACACAGATTATCTCGAAGTTACCCTGGTACATTAACAGTTGGTTTCTGTAACTGGTATATATTTATATATCCAACTTAGAAGTGCTAACTACACCCTGTTATTTAGCAATACCTTATTGATGATGGCAGGCAGAGCACAGTCAAGGAGTGAAATATAAAAAAGACAATGGGCCTCATTCACCAACCGTTCTTACGAAGAAATGTGCTCTTAAACCCTTCTTACGCACTTTTTACGAAGATTCTGGCATTCACTAATGTTTTCTTAACTTGGATTTGTTCTTAGCTAAGAACAAAATCTACGAACACTGAAAAGCACTCTTACGCACATTTGAGTGATGACATTTTGCTCCAAATGTTTGGTTACTGCATTTTATTTAATTCTACAGTCGTTTACAATGATAGTATTGTACTGTAATGTATTTCTGATCATTTGTTGAAAAAACAAAAATCACATTATGCAAAAAAACACTAACACTGCAATTTACATCAGCAATTAAACTGATTAAATCCTGCATTATTTGGTGATTGATCGCTATTTATATGGCCAAAATGCAGTGGTAGAATGTAACAAAGTACAAATTCTTCGTAACTGTACTTAAGTACATTTGTCACGTATCTGTACTTTACTTAAGTAGACTCAATAGTGCATAGTCAGCTTTTGACTTTTACTTTGCTACATTTTGCAGCAATTATCTATACTTTCTACTCTACTTTCTACTTACATTTTCTGATCAGTTTTCCCCCTGCCAAACGTCTTCCTGACCGTCACACGTTTGTCTTACCAATGAAGTTTGGTTGCCGTATATATGCCGTGTATATATATATATATATATATGGTGCTGCACTGCTCTGGTGCTGCACGAGCCCTGGTGCTGCACGAGCACTGGTGCTGCACGAGCCCTGGCGCAGCGCCGCTGACCCTCGGTAATACAGCCTCCGGTAAAAGTGAAAATGAAAATGTTTGTTTTTTATTATTCCCGTTTTTAAATCATAGTTGCGTCTCTACAGCGTCGTTTACTTCTCCGCCAGGCTGCGTAAGACGCGTTCATATCTTATTTATTTGGCTGGACCTCTTCACATCTCCTCATTTGCGCTGCTTGACACACTTTATTTGCTTACTTGCATGGTTAAAGAAAATAAAATACATCCATGAATAAAACCAAGCATTCCGATTCTAACACATTTCCGTTTTATGCTGGTTAGGATAGGAACTTCTTATAAAAGCCAGGCCTTGTTTGTGGTAGTGGACATCTTCTACTTTTACTAAAGTAAATATGTCTTTGGTTATTTGTACTTTTATTTAAGTACTGAGATTCAGTACTTCCTCCACCGCGGCGCCGACCATCTCTAAGGCAGTCTCCCAGGAGGTGCACAGGAAGTGTCATGTCCTTATATGGGAATTTTTGGGGCGTTTTCTTATGCTAATTAGGAACAACTGGCACGCGTTTTCAGTTACGAAGACGTGGGATTCATCAATCCTAAGAACACAGGTGCGAACAATTCTGCTGTTTAAGAACACGTCATGAATCCGACGTAGACTTTTCTTAAGAACCGTGTTAAGAACATATTTAAGAGAAAACTTAGGAAGATATTGGTGAATGAGGCCCAATATACTCAACTTAATTCTAAGTCTTGTAGTGAGTTACCCCGCAGAAGTCAGAATGCATACTGTGCACAAATGTACACTATTAACCGTTTTGCAGATCTTTGAGAAAACAGCAAGAATCGAAGAGATCAAAATAAAGGAAGCTGTCAACTTAGCTTAGTCTTGACCCCCTCCAATTGTATTTAATCTTGTTCTGCTGGAGTAAAAACTGATCCACAAAGGAGATACAGAATGGTTTGCAGTCAGTGAGACAGTAGTCGAAAGTACAAATGCATTTTCTAGAAATATCTGCGTTGACTTGTTGTCTGGTCAGTAACATCTATTTTGTGAGGAATTATACTTTACCATTTACATAAGTATGACAAGAAGGTATAGAGGGCTCAGTGTTTTGGGAGTAATCAATTGATGACTTGCTTGTGTTGAGGCACTGCAGGGATGATTGAGGTGCCAGGGGTGACAGACGTGCAACAGGACACCCTGCAGGGACAGTTTGCCTGTGAATTCAAGCCAGTCAGAGGATTATTACCTATCATTCAGAAAATGGTGCCAAAGAGTTTAGGACGGTTTAATAGATTGGGGAAGAGTGAGAGGGATAGACCAAATTAAATACTTTATTATTTAATATTCTACTAGATTTTCCCTTTTGAAGATGGAATCATGGAAGATATGGTACATGATAACAATTGCAATGGTGCAAAATGCAAATGCATGGAAAATTAGACAAATTTGAGGAAAAGAGACATTACTAAACAGGTTGTAGTTACACATTCAAAATGCATGGCAGGAAACAAAAGTTTGTACCCTTTGATCCTGACAGGAATCTATATACCATACACACACACACATATATATACATATACACATATATATATATATACACACACACACACACACAAGTTATCTCAGGACACTTTACAGATAGAATAGGTCTAGACCACACTCTATAATTTACATTTATTCCCCCCAACAGCAAGCATTTGGTGCGACAACAGCAAGAAATAACTTTGTTTTAACAGGCAGAAACCTTGGACAGAACCTTCTTCTTGGTGGCCGGCCATCTGCCTCGACTGGTTAGGAGAGAGAGAGAGAGAGAGAGAGAGAGAGAGAGAGAGAGAGACACAGAAATACAGAAATATGACATAATTATTGCAATGGGTATAATGGAATAACAAAACAGTGGCTATTATAGTAACAGTAAGGATAATAGAACTATGCCTAGTAATAATATCTATGACTAGTAATAATAGTAGTAGCAGTGCAGGGCTTAGCCTGTCATGGAACAGTGTGGCGTGGACTTCTTCCTCTCGAAGGCGGCGCAGCAACCTCCACTCATAAACTCCGTTATAACTTTTAAGCATTAAATCTTCAAAATACGCTCATGCAACACACACATTTAAAGCTTGGCCTCATGATTCAATTAAGCCCACACAAAAAGCATAAGATGATTTATAGCAGTTATACAACTGTAATAAAGTTGCTATGACACTGAAAAGGACTGTGCCATCTATCGCAAGACTCGAGTGTGCATACATACGGTGGGGCAAAAAAGTATTTAGTCAGCCACCAATTGTGCAGGTTCTCCCACTTAAAAAGATGAGAGAGGCCTGTAATTTTCATCATAGGTACACTTCAACTATGAGAGACAAAATGAGAAAGAAAATCCAGAAAATCACATTGTAGGATTTTTAATGAATTTATTTGCAAATGATGGTGGAAAATAAGTATTTGGTCAATAACAAAAGTTAATCTCAATACTTTGATATATACCCTTTGTTGGCAATGACAGAGGTCAAACATTTTCTGTAAGTCTTCACAAGGTTTTCACACACTGTTGCTGGTATTTTGGCCCATTCCTCCATGCAGATCTCCTCTAGAGCAGTGATGTTTTGGGGCTGTTGCTGGGCAACACAGACTTTCAACTTCCTCCAAAGATTTTTTATGGGGTTGAGATCTGGAGACTGGCTAGGCCACTCCAGGACCTTGAAATGCTTCTTACGAAGCCACTCCTTCGTTGCCCGGGCGGTTTGTTTGGGATCATTGTCATGTTGAAAGACCCAGCCACGTTTCATCTTCAATGCCCTTGCTGATGGAAGGAGGTTTTCACTCAAAATCTCACGATACATGTCCCCATTCATTCTTTCCTTACACGGATCAATTCGTTCTCGGTCCTTTGCAGAAAAACAGCCCCAAAGCATGATGTTTCCACCCCCATGCTTCACAGTAGGTATGGTGTTCTTTGGATGCAACTCAGCATTCTTTCTCCTCCAAACACGACGAGTTGAGTTTTTACCAAAATGTTCTATTTTGGTTTCATCTGAACATATAACATTCTCCCAATCCTCTTCTGGATCATCCAAATGCTCTCTAGCAAACCTCAGACGGGCCTGGACATGTACTGGCTTAAGCAGGGGGACACGTCTGGCACTGCAGGATTTGAGTCCCTGGCGGCGTAATGTGTTACTGATGGTAGCCTTTGTTACTTTGGTCCCAGCTCTCTGCAGTTCATTTACTAGGTCCCCCTTTGTGGTTCTGGGATTTTTGCTCACCATTCTTGTGATTATTTTGACCCCACGGGGTGAGATCTTGCGTGGAGCCCCAGATCGAGGGAGATTATCATTGGTCTTGTAGGTCTTCCATTTTCTAATAATTGCTCCCACAGTTGATTTCTTCACACCAAGCTGCTTACCTATTGCAGATTCAGTCTTCCCAGCCTGGTGCAGGTCTACAATTTTGTTTCTGGTGTCCTTTGACAGCTCTTTGGTCTTGCCCATAGTGGAGTTTGGAGTGTGACTGTTTTAGGTTGTGGACAGGTGTCTTTTATACTGATAACAAGTTTAAACAGGTGCCATTAATACAGGTAACGAGTGGAGGACAGAGGAACCTCTTAAAGAAGAAGTTACAGGTATGTGAGAGCCATAAATCTTGCTTGTTTGTAGGTGACCAAATACTTATTTTACAGAGGAATTTACCAATTAATTCATCAGTTTCTAGACCGAAATACAATGGAAACGGCAAACAATATTTCACTTCCACGCTTTTTCTCGCATCTGACTCTTCACACGAGGCTTCTGACGCTGAATGTGGTCAGTGTGTCAGTGTTGTTCTCCGAAGTCTTCCGAATCAAACCCGACCTCTCACGAGCGAATTGGTTCCCCGGAGGCGGTGATAGACAGCTGGAAACCCAAGGGCCATTTTGACCACCTACGCTTTGATCGACAGTTGCTTGAGCCAGTTGCAATTCCATGTTACGAGACCCTGCTACCTTTTTAGTCAATAAGGAGACGATTCAAAGGACACCAGGTTCTTCCACATGCTACTGAGGCTTCGGTTTGTGAAATTAATAAATTGTTAAATTGCCAATATGTCTTGTTTCTTTAAACTTCAATCATCCAATCCACCAAACACCAAACGAGTCAATGGCAGAATAAGCTCTTTTGGCATTGGCAGAGAAGATTTGGCAAATATTTCATGGGCGCTCATCCCACAAATGGATGTTCCTTACAAATGGGGAACCATTTGAAAGAGAACTAAACAGGCTTTCCAACGGTATAAGATTTATTGCCAAAAAGCATTGTTACCACAGAGAAATAATCTACCAAGCACAAATTCCCTTACTTTTTGTTAAACTTTTTGTTTAAGTTTTATAAACCCTATCAAAGAGGAGAGTTTTAAGCATACTCTTAAACATACATATTTTACTTTTTTACCATAGTGATTTATTCTGATTTATTCTCTATTCAGAATCCTGCCCTAACCTTTATGCCACCACTGCTCGATATAGAAGAATTAGGCAAGAGAGGTATGAGAAACATTGAACAGGAAATACAACATAAAGACATAACAACAAAATTGAATGGATAGAAATCACTCTAAAAGAAATAGAAACATAAAATCAAATAAATAAATACAAGGTGTAAGTGGAAGGTAGGTTATGGTGAGTGTTACAGTAAAGGTTTTGTCAAAGGCAGTCCAAAAAACGTGTCGGGATATAAAGGTAGTCAAAGTCGGGTTGTGTCTTATATCTTTTGGGATTTTCCACCAGCTTTGTGGTGCAAAGTAACCAAATTCCAATAACCAAGAAATGAGAGAACAAATCTATGATTCTCAAAGTGAAAAACTCCTGTAATTTCACACAATCCTTGCGTGACTTGATGTCTGAAATCACAATGTTCATGTCCACAATGAATGATCAGTTTCCATGTTCATTTTTATAAAATTGTATGTGGGAGTGTTGGGAAAAGCTCTGTGCTTCATCAGATGTCTCAATCAATAAGACTAAATAAAGACTGTCCTTTTGACCCTCTTGACCCATCCAGTCAGATTAAATCTGCATTGAACTACATAAAACAGGCCTGAATCACCTTCATCAGAGGTTTCCTTTTCACTAGGTGAGCCTGAAGAACTGCCACAGCCAGGCAGAAAAAAATGAAATGAATGAGAATGACGATGAAACTCAACACTGCATCAAAAGATATTGATCGCTAATGATTAATCAATCCAGATATGCAATGCTCAACGCTTGTTCACAGTAAGATCCGCTTATGGATTTTCCACCAGCTTGACTTTTTGTTCTGGTTGATAAGGTTGTCACAATGCTACCACTCAGTCATTCTGACTATGCTTCATACACCTTCAATACAACATTGTGCAACAACAATAAGACCCAGATCAATACTTCCAATCAACTGTAACTGCAAATGCATTTAAAGAGAGGACCTTGAGGTCACTCTGAGACAACAGGAGTCGTTGCAGGAGCTGCAAGAGACAAATGGACTCGTATAAAGATCCACTAAATGCTCAATAGAACAGCAGTCTCTGGTAACGACACAATGCTGAGCTGCTATATATTTCATAGGTGTTAATGGATCTAGGCAGCCATCAGACAATGGTTATTTGCATGAATATGCAGCGCAGACAAAACATGATCGGTGACATTGTCAATCATCTCATGTAAATTTTTCAAATTTTATAACATCCTCACTTCTTCACGGCTGAGCTGATTACTAATGACTGATCTGAGCGCTGTCACAGAGCTTTGGTGATGGTGTATTGATCAGATAAATAATGCCACATCTGTGGCATAGGATATACATACGCTCAGAACATATACACACCAGAAAAATATGTGGGCTTTATATGCAAACACATGTATCTTTCAGGGACTTACACAACCATAAAATGTCCAATCAAGTGTATTTGTATACATCAGAGTCATCAAAGAGGCTGTATGTACAGTATGTGAGGGCGAGAGAGATAACAAAAACACGCAGAGAGGAGGGGAGCGAGAGGACATAACAGCACACATAATCCTGCATCTGTTGTTGCTCACTGAGCATGTTTTACAGCCACTGCCTCAATTACATTTTAAATTAAAGCTGCAAGCAGTGATGGACGGGCCCTCGCGCCTCTGTGCGTGTCGGGGTTACTGGCGGACGCCGCTCCTTGCGACCATGCATTTGCACTCAGACACCGCAAATTGTCACCAATGAAAAGGGAACTCCCCGCTGAGTTCAATGATACCTCATGCAAGACTCTACGTCATACAGTTCATTAGCTGTGAAAGGGGGCGTGGCCAACGTATTGGGGTCGGGTGAAACTTTTACCAATAAAAAAGGAAGTCTCTACTGAGTTCATTGATACCTCACATAAGACTCTACCTTAAACGGGTCACCATTTATGAAAGGGGGCGTGGCTAAGCACACAGGGGCGGGCCAAACAATCACCAATGAAGACAATCACCAATGAAGTAGGAACTCTGCTGAGTTCAATGACACCTCACACAAGACTCTACCTTAAACGGTTGAAATGTTATGAAAGGGGGCGTGGCCTGAGTAAGTGGGCGTGGTTATATTATAGGGGCCAGTTCAGTTTCACATATAGACCACAAAGTTTCATGTAAATCGGATGATGTTTGTCATATAAGGCAGATTTATTGTTGCCAGTGGGGGCGCTATGACCAAAAGTCAATATTGGCCTGTATATGTCCTCAGGCCTGGACTCTTGTTGATTCTGTGAAATTTCAAGCAGATATGACAATGTACAATGTAGTTACAGCCACTTTCTCGTTCATCGCTAAATACTCAAAATGGCCGCCACGCCACACCCACACCGTTAATGAAAAGTTTTTCTTTTAATAACTTTTCATCTTTAAGGTGTTGAGATGGTACAGACAAAGTTTGAAGTCCGCCGGATGAAATCTCTAGGAGGAGTTCATTAAAGTATAGCACCTTGACTTTTAAGCCTACTTCCTGTTGCCACTAGGGGGCACTATCACTTAGAGTAAATGTTTTTGGAGAGTCCTCAGAGTTAGTCTTATGAATCCTGAAAATATTCGAGCCAAATGGACAATGTACACTCGGGTTACACCCACTTCCTGTTTCGATGGCGAAATGCACAAAATGGCCGCCACGGCCATGCCCTATGACAAAAAGTTTTTCTTTTAACAACTTTTCATCTTTAACGTCTTAAGATGGCACAGACCAAATTTGAAGTCGATCGGATGAAATCTCTAGGAGGAGTTCGTTAAGTTTCATTATGTGGAAATGGCCAAAATCACCCTAATTTCGAACTTTCACAATGGCGGACTTCCTGTTGGGTTTAGGGTATGGCTACAATGAAGTTTTTTGTACATCTTGACATCTTACATACGTGTACCAAGTTTCGTGAGTCTACGATAAACGCACTGCAGGGGCTACATTTTTTAACTTTGTAGGGGGCGCTAGCGAGCCATTTTTGTGCGCCTATTCCCAAAACCATTAAAATATGTAGATTTTCACCAGACTTGATGAGACTGCCAAGTTTGGTGAGTTTTTAATTGAGACAGCATGTAAACTTTAAAAGACCCTCAAAATAAAACTTGAAAATAAACGTTAACATATATAACAGCTGTTACGTCAGTTCTACTTGTGCTCATTTAAAATACAATCACTCAATACTTGTCTTTATTGTTATTACTGTAAAGTCTTAATTTAGCTGTAGCCTGCTTTTCCCATTATGTTTGACTTAACGTTATTTTAGACTGAATCTAGCTGTCCGTTCTGCCTGCACGATCCGTTCTGCGCATGCGTTATTTTAGACTGAAGGCTGTCGGCTACATAGGTCGGCTAGCGGTTAGCCGAATTAGCTGTTAGCTATCCCGGTGGAGGCTAGCGTGGAACAGATTGGGCAGGTCGTAAAACGGTATGGCATACGTATCATCTTGCACATGCGCAGAACGGATCGTGCCGGTGGAACGGATCAGGTACTGACAAATGCTCGGCAGTCAAATCGGTTCGTGTGTGATGTGTTGATTTTGCCGTGTGCTGCGCACCACACACTGTACGACCAAAACTGTTAGACCCGTGATTTTTTATCGCCGTGTGTGGGGTCTCTCAGGATTGGAAAATCGGCCGACAATTTTAAAATCGTCCCGTGTGAACCAGGCTTAAGACAAGTAAAACAAGAGATAACATGGGAGAAACAGGGAGACTACAAAATAAAACAGGAAACTAAGGATGAAACAAACACAAGAAAAACACAGCAGACAGAAAACATGAGATGTGAAACAACAAGGAAACGCAACAAATAAACACAATAAAACAGGAAAAAACTACAACAGAAACCCACAATCGTGACAAATGGAACCTCAGAAAGGCAACTCTCGTGTTTGTTGGTGCATTACTGATGCTGTGCAGACATTGGCGTCTCCTAGCAGCACACCTCCATATGCTACACCCTCAGCTTATTTCAGGTAGTGCTCAGTCTGGGAACAATTCTCCATTTATTATCATCATGTAAATGTGACCACCTCTCACCTGTCACAATCTACATGTAGGCACAGTAATCACAAGATCCACTGAACAGTTTGAACAATAATCACTCCACATGTTTATAAGCCTTTCGCTTGTGTTTTACAAGAGCCTATAAATGAATATTCAGCCCTCCCACGTCTTTTACATGTTTTAGTGTTACACAAATTCCCAATCCAACTCACAGTGGATGCAGGTTTTCTGACAGTGATGAAGCCAGTTGTTTTTAGAAGTCACATAAGTTCAATTATGATCCCCCGTGTGTACACTTGATTCCTGTGTCTTGAAGGCCCAACACCCAATGATTGATCAATTTTAAAAACATCATAAAGACAAACACTCTTTCCAAACAAATCTGAGACAACTGTACTGAAAAGTACCATTGGTAGGAAAAAGACAATTTCAAAGGCACTTAATATCTTTCAGTACAGTATGTAAGGTCAATCACAAAAAAAGAAAGAAATTATATGTCACAGCAGTACACAGTTTTAAAGGTTCAGTTCACCCAAATTACGTAAAGATTACCATTACTGTAATCTAGCAATGCAGATAGCTTTGGGCTTGTGTAGGCAGATTATTTTGATTTATTATTTTGGTTACTCTGAATAATTCAGGTAATATTTTAACATTTTTCTTTAATTAAATAAACAGTTCTTCTTAAATCTGTTGGACACTTTGGTCCATAACAATGTTTCTCCAAAACTAATGTTCAGATTTTCATGACATTTGGTGAGAATAATCATGGCCTTTAGAAGATGAGTTCTGTCATTTGTTTTTGTGACCAACTGACCTTTTGAGACTGTCCTCCCCCGAAAAACGCTCCCGGACTAAAATGCCCCTCCAAAAAACTCAACCAAATGGTCATTTGCTCTCTCTCCCCTTTAAAGCTGAGCAATTGGAACACTGAGAGGACGCTCATAACCAAAATTAAATTTTTTTGGGATTTTTCCCTCAGCATTTTTATTTTGTTGCTAAACTGTGTGTAAAAGGAGGGGTGATGTTAAATCACCTGTTTCAGGTAACAGTATCCTAGGGTACTGTCTGTTTGCTGGATTTTTCAGAGGTAGCTCTCGTAGCTAACGTTAGCAAATAAGCCCACTGACAGCGATGTTATTGTTTATTTTTTGGCGCAATGTTTAGTAATGACAGTAGTAGTGGTCATAGTGAGTGAAAATGTGATCTGAGTTGCACATTGCAAAATGTGTTATGCATCTGGAATTGTGCATTAGCTATGTGTGATATCTGTCAAGCTGAACAGACTCACAGTAGTAACATCAGGCAAAAACAGATTTAATTCTGATCCAAAAAGTATTTGTGCGAGAAAGGACGGAGAAGGGACACTAACATCATATCCTGGAATGTGAATGTAAGATATACAATGCTTTTGAGAAATGATTGCAAGTTTTGCAAGTTGCGAGCACAACAAACAGGCTGCATACAACTGCAGAAACGCACAGTTTTCTTAACATTGTCAAACCTTTCTCCTCTAGAACATATGAGTGGTCTATTTTCAGTTTGAGCTCTGCAAAGGTGGGATTCTGGCATCTCATTTAAAAGCCAATAACTCCCCACAGGGGGAAGCCAACACTACCAGGGGAGGTGGGATTCTGAGAAAAGTGTTTTAAGTAGTGGAGGCAAATCTGTCTGAAAAGCCGCTCAAACGCAACACCACAGGAACCGCACATTTCCCACACTATCATGGCTTCACTCACTTTCTGTTACATTCAATCAAATATACTGGGTATACATAAAAGTACAGCATTCTACTTCTTCCTACTTCTACTCCCCTCTTCAGGTTTTGCATATGAATGGTATTTACAAATGACTAAATTAGAGAGACAGGGGATACAACGTTGTTAAAGAGGTCAGATATTTAATTGACGTGCTCTGGCTCTTGCGGCTCCACATCAACTGGAGACCGTGCAGTATGTTAATCTCAAATCAAATGTTCTGACATGCTCAGATGACCTTTGAATGTCACTATCTGACATTTTACAGTCCCACTAACAAACTAGAGAGCCTTCCCACAACAACATATCAGCAATGTCTTCCACTTTTCTTAATTGGCTTGTATTATACCCTTCCACTTTAGCTTAAAATGTCCCTATCTGGCAGCTAGCTGCACAACAGAGATACGCTCCAACTACTACTAGCACAGGGGAGCAATAAGGATTTAAAAAAAAACAGTGCCTCCTGGATGCAGATGGCACTGGATTTACATGTAGGTACCTGCATCTGATAACAGTCCTCATAACCCCAAATTAGATTGATATTGTGTTGGAGCCAGCGCCCAATAAGGAGTCAATAACAGAGTTGGACAGGTAGCATCCAAGCCTAATGGGGATTTATGCGGAGATCCAACACAACACTCACTTTTGGCAGCAGATGGATCGGCTTTGCTGGACTGTGAATAGAGCCCCCCAATAGGCCGGCCTGGCTCCTGCTTGGCTGAGCCCCAATGATGTAGCACTATTATGACCAATGAGGCGGGTCGACACTGACTAGATGGTTTGTGGCCCCTGATGAGGACTTTTAGTTTTGGTTGCATAAAGCTAATTTGAGGAGATGTTTCCTGGCTTTGCATCATCTGGATGTGACTGAACCATAAAGATAAGAAATGACGTGTAACTTCCATTTCTAACTCGAAGAAAAACTCAGAAAGTTGGACTACCCTGAAGAAATAAAAGCAATAAGTAAAATAAAATTTAGCCATGCCTTGACACACGCACACTACTCTAAAAACAGTTATCTCTGTAAACAGGCCTCTGTCATAAATATCTCTTTGAAGGGGCTGGGGTGATCGTACTCAGCCCTGCAATACTCCAGCCTCATATTTTACTTCAATTGGACTCAGACTCTGCTTGACCTATTTCTGTAACCCCGAAGTTCAACACAGTGGAAGGAATGGACTGGGATGGAGAGGTTACAATGTTGCTGCTGCAATCAAACTAGGCCAAGCTGACGAGGGCGAGGGAACTGAAGGAAACGAGACAGAATGATGCATATTAAGTGAATTATCTTTGAGCTGAGAGCAACAGTGTCTGTGATACAGTCAACAGCCGCCCCCTTCATTTGGACTCCCGTCTCCAATGAATCTGATATAAATTTATACCATAGTCTTTGAAGTCCAAGCCTTGTCTGTTCTAATTGACACAAGTTGATAATTGGGCCGTAGTTGGAGTTGATTTATAGCCGTGCGGTATGCCAAAGGTTGTGCCCTGTAATACGGAGGGCTGTAATGAGTGGCCTGTTAGGAGTATGTAGGGGGTCTAGCCCCGGTCGTGGCTCATAGGTAATGAATTGATATGCAAAATGGGTACTCTTTACGCCTCGGGGCATGAAGACACAATGTGTGGTCGGACGAAAATTAATTTAACAAGATCTAATGTGACTTAGATGCATCGCTTGCACCACTGTCTCATGTTTGTGTCTCTATTTTAGTCTCTCCATTTTGTGTACTGTCTTACATTTGTATTGCCCTTACTCTGAGAGATTAACAGAGACAGGTTTTAGATGTATCATACGTAGGGCCGATACCGTAAATCCATCTGTGTGGGGTGGTTTGTAACTATTAACAAGACACAGGAGCAATTTAGAAAAATTGCTGCCAACCACTATAGTCCTCTGAAAACTGGCAGCAGGTATTAATGCAGATGGTCATTGATATTCTAATGGTAATGCTGGAGCTTCATGAGTCTGAGGTGTGCTGTTAAGCAGCACGTGGGATACCTAATTATACCTCTTACATGTCGACAATCAAGAACACACTCACCTTGAATAGAAAACTGATCTCAGATATTATACAGTATATGCAGTCTAGAACACACACACACACACACACACACACACACATATGTATCTGTCATCTTTTGCACATCCCTCAACATTTTTGCACATCCTGCACTAGTCCATACAGCCTCTATCTTTCCTTTTTTGCTTTATTAATGTTGTATAGTTATATGTGCGTTATTTGTTTCTGTATTTGTTTGTTTATTTCATATACATTTTTTAAATATGTTATATGTATGCACCATCAACCAAAGCAAATTTCTAGTAAGTGCTACTTACCTGGCAATACATATTTTTCTGATTCTGATTCATGATCCTGGGTTTTGGTTTATTTCCTGATTTATTTTGCATGTGCTCTCATAATTCATGTCTTGTTTTACTTCCTACCTTGTGTGTTTTCCCACCTTTGTGATTGTCTGCCCCGCCCTGATGACGTGTTTCACCTGTTCCTCGTCAGCCCTCATGGCACCTGCCCCTCGTTAACACCCTCCTTTTCTTAAGCCTGGTACAGACGGCAGGATAATTAGGCCGATTTTAGCCCCGATTCTCGTCTGCTCGGAAGGACGTTAGGACCGCTCCGATCTCAAATCGGGGATATCCAACATGTTGGATTTATTTGGCCCGATTTCTCCTCGTGTGTGGTGTCCCCCGGGGACAAATGAGCACGCAGCCTGTGTAAAATAAATAAAGTCGATGGGCATAACTACATCCACAACTGCAGTCCACCAGAGTACATGGAAACGAATATATGAACGTTTATTAATCTGTGTAATACCTAACGACATTTCTATGAGAAAAAAACAAATCACCTCCATATCATGATGTAGCAAGTATAGTCCATGCTCGCGTTGTCTTCTTTGACCATTGCCTTTTCTTTTGATAACATTTCTTTTCGGTTAAAAACACATTACAAACTATCGCCACTGCATCCTCTTCGTCCGCAATGATTGTTTACTCTGAAGTCACGTTTGATCTCGAGGGATTTTGCGAGATTTCCCGTCTCACCTGGGAATGCTCGGGAGTCAAATCGGTTTGTGTGGGATGTGTTGATTTTGTCGTGTGCTGCGCACCACACACTGTACGACCAAAACTGTTAGACCCGTCATTTTTTATCGCCGTGTGTGGGGTCTCTCAGGATTGGAAAATCGGCCGACAATTTTAAAATCGTCCCGTGTGAACCAGGCTTTATGTGTATTAAACCCTATTCTCACGGGATTAGTATGACCTGGTGACCTCTGGTCATTTGTAATAATTACGGAGGTCCCAAAAAGATACCGAACCCCGACCCAAGTGTGGTGTGGCGGCCTAGCCCCCTGGCTGTCCTCTGCACGGGGTACAGATTTGAGTAAAAGCAGGTTTTGCTTATACCATGTGAATATGCCACACGAAACTCAGATGTGGGGGGGGGGTCATTTCTAAATCACACAAGGTCCCCACATGATACTAATTCCATGTGAACAGGGCTTTAGTCTTGATGTTCTCGTGTTTCATTGTCGGATTGTTTGCTTTTGTTCCTGGCTCCCAGTGTTATTTTTCCTAGCCTAGCCTACTTCTCCAGTTTTTAGTTTTTAGTTTTTCATGTCTTTTGTTGCTCACCTTTTGTTTCTTTAACCTACCTGACTGGTCTCCTGCATTTGAGTCATCCCTATTAAACTCTTCGGAGTGACAGTATTGTAAAAAGGCACGTGATGGACTCTCATGAGACCAGAAACATTTTGATCCATTTACTCTTCTCTACATCTCAGCAGTGAGACTGTCTATTCATGTACAGTATATTGTGTTGTTATTACCTTATCACTTTCGCATATCGGACGACTTACTTACACCTCACTTTGCCCGGCTTTGAGCCTATTGTATTCTTTTTTCTTGTATTTTATTGTATGTGAAACTGTATGTTGTGTTGCACACTTATGCTTCTCTTGGCCAGGTCTTTGTTGCAAATGAGAACCTGTTCTCAACGGCCTACCTGGTTAAATAAAGGTTAAATAAAAAAATAAAATAAAAAAAGGTGCTAAGTACTTTTGGAGTTTTCAATTCTGTATCTTTGGAGGCTAAATTGATAGAAGGCTGCCTGCAGAATTACAGTACTAGTTAGAATAAGAATAAGGGGCATTGCTTCAGTCCAACCCTCTTCCCTACAAAATGTGTTTGTAAACTGCTAATTGGGTTTGCCAAATACATTTTGTGACACAATTACTGCAAGGATTACCTTCGCTGGCAGTGTTTGTTTCTAGTCCGGAAAATGTGGCAGCCTTAGGGCCCCGTCAGACCAGCATTTGTGACAGTGGCATTTGAACCTAAATCAATTATTTCAATAGAAATGCTGCATTCCATGGAGTGACTTGCGGAGGCAAAGTAAATCCATAGTGAACCTTTATGTACAGTTTGACTTTGGTGAACTCTGACATGCAAGTTTGCGCCATTGAGCAATAACAAACTATCTTGACAGTGCTGTCATTTGAGGAAACAGAAAGTCCAAAATAGAGATTAGCTGTGTTGCACTGTCCACTTTCATTTAACCCTACTTTGGCAGAGTATAAACTGCTCACAAAAGATTTATGGTTTGCAGTTATTTGTGAGAAAAGAGTTGATAGTGCAAATATCTCTTGACTAAACTGTGTTCAGGTTTTTTTCCCATTTAGTGACCAAGCTAGCTACCTCGCTAATTAGCCGTTGGCAAGCCAGCCAGATTGGTAGCATAGACAGTTAAAGAAATGGACCAACAGATCCCGTTGCTCTGGACGGAGACCAGTGAAGTATATTAGAAGCACTTTTCCGGTGATGGCTGAGCGTTACTGCGCAGCCTCCAACTGAGCTTGAAGACGTAGCTGTGACGTGAGCAACCTGTCTGAAAGTTGTAAGTCTCCTGGTAGCTGTGCCAAGAAAAATCTCAATCATTCCGAATCTTGCAGAGACGGAGATCGTAGGTATATGTAAGGAGATAACATAGGCACAGACGAATTATTGCTAACTAAAATGCTAGTTAACATTAGTAATTAGTAACAGCTAATGTGAGTCTAAACTGCCTGCGAGCTTCTCCTGTACTGTACGGTGATTCCTCTACTATGCAACAGTAAGTCACGTGGTTATGACACATCCGTTAGCCTATTTTTACAAAAACGTCTCCTATGGAGCCATAACATGAGATACATACGGTGGCCGGGAAGTGCAATGCAACATTACAAAGAATGAAACACTTTTACATTTTGGAAAACAAATTTACATTTTGGAAAACAAAATAACATTTTGGAAAACAAATTTACATTTTGGAAAACAAAATAACATTTTGGAAAACAAATTTACATTTTGGAAAACAAAATAACATTTTAGAAAACAAATTTACATTTTGGAAAACAAAATAACATTTTAGAAAACAAATTTACATTTTAGAAAACAAATTTACATTTTGGAAAACAAATTTACATTTTGGAAAACAAAATAACATTTTAGAAAACAAATTTACATTTTGGAAAACAAATTTACA
Organism: Perca fluviatilis; assembly: GCF_010015445.1. Classification (NCBI taxonomy): domain Eukaryota; kingdom Metazoa; phylum Chordata; class Actinopteri; order Perciformes; family Percidae; genus Perca; species Perca fluviatilis. The sequence goes on along the minus strand of NC_053118.1, from coordinate 5,965,332 downwards.
TTTTGGAAAACAAAATAACATTTTAGAAAACAAATTTACATTTTGGAAAACAAAATAACATTTTAGAAAACAAATTATACATTTTGGAAAACAAAATAACATTTTCGAAAACAAATTTACATTTTAGAAAACAAATTTACATTTTGGAAAACAAAATAACATTTTAGAAAACAAATTTACATTTTCGAAAACAAATTAACAAGATGCAAAACACTTTTACCAGTCCCGAAACAAATTTACAAATGACAGATTCTTCACGGAAAGGGAATGTACCACATACCGGAGTGATGAGGTTTTGTATACATGTCGCCTTGCTCTCGGCAATTGCGGTTGAATCGAATAGCGCCAAGAGCGCCATCTTGGAACAGGGGAGGCACTGCCTTATATACTGTCTATGGGCCGTCCTTAATGCATCAAGCGTCCAATGTAGGCAAAGGTCTAACGGAAATAAAATCACTATAAATCGCTCAAAATCTCATGCGATGTTCTTGTTTTTTAAACAAAAAGACAAAGAGACTAATTAATGTGTTAATACAAAGAATATTTATTATAATCAGTTCACAGATATGAGTACAACGGAAACTTCACCCTTCTGAACTAAGAGGTTCTGCTTCAAAGTGAAGTTTAAACAGACTGAAATGTCCAGGCTCACTCCCCCACTAATGATTCATTTATTTCTGCATGTATTTATTTATTTAACGAGACTTTAAGTCGTGTTTCGTAGTCCACAGTCCGAGTCCCGGCCAGACTCCCTTTAGGAAACCTGTGATTTAAACTTCAGCAGGCTGTGACAGTCCGCTCCGTTTAGTCCTGGATCTGATTCTCCCGGGCTTCCCTTCCCTCCAGCGGGCCCAGCAATACGGCCTGGGTCTCCAGCTGCGTGGTGTCGGTTTTGGCTCCCAGGAATGGGCAGTGAGCTCCAGGTCCTGCAGCTGCAGACGGACTCAGCTGCCCCCCTGCTGTAGCTTCGATCCGGCCGCGGCTGTCGATACGTTCCCTGTTTTTCCAATGTTTCCGTCAGGTCCGCGTCATATAAAAACTCCAAACACCGACCACCGTAAAGTCACCATAAACTTCATTCACGCCATATACTCACTCACAACAACACAAATTGACTGGCGCTCACCAACAACACCTCATCACTTCCGGTATGTGGTACATTCCCTTTCCGTGAAGAATCTGTCATTTGTAAATTTGTTTCGGGACTGGTAAAAGTGTTTTGCATCTTGTTAATTTGTTTTCTAAAATGTAAATTTGTTTTCGAAAATGTAAATTTGTTTTCGAAAATGTAAATTTGTTTTCTAAAATGTTATTTTGTTTTCCAAAATGTAAATTTGTTTTCTAAAACGTAAATTTGTTTTCGAAAATGTTATTTTGTTTTCCAAAATGTTATTTTGTTTTCCAAAATGTTATTTTGTTTTCCAAAATGTAAATTTGTTTTCTAAAACGTAAATTTGTTTTCGAAAATGTTATTTTGTTTTCCAAAATGTAAATTTGTTTTCGAAAATGTTATTTTGTTTTCCAAAATGTAAATTTGTTTTCTAAAATGTTATTTTGTTTTCCAAAATGTAAATTTGTTTTCCAAAATGTAAATTTGTTTTCCAAAATGTAAATTTGTCTTGAGCTTTGTAAAAGTGTTTCATTCTTTGTAATGTTGCATTGCACTTCCCGGCCACCGTAGATACAAGGTAATGGAGCCTTTTATACATTGTCGTGTTTCTTTAGAAATAAACAATGGACAAATAGAGGCTTTAAACGCTTCAGATGTAAAGTTATTCACTGTCAAAGTGGCGCCAAAATGAATGGCAATGGGATGCTAACATCGTTTTTAAAATCTGTAATTTTACTTTTACTTAAGTACGTTTTGTTTGAAGAATTGTACTTTGCTACATTTTAAACCAAATCCGTTAATATGTAAAATCAAAGGAAATAAAAAAAGTTCTCTGTTTTGGCAAAATATCTGTCAACGAACTCAAATCAAAATGGTTTTCGTCATTTTTTTTTTTTTTACTTTTAGCTCTGTTCCCTTAACAAATCGCAAAAGACTGGGATTTAATGAAATAAGTATAAATAAGCTATCAAAACAGGTATAAATATAAAAAGTATATCTCCACTCTGAGTACATTTTAAATGAACTACTTTTAACTTTTACTTCAGTAGACTTTTATACCGGTAATTTTACTTGTACTTAAGTAAAAGTTCATCAAAGTAATCATACTTTTACTTAAATAGACTAGTGCTCTACTCTTTTCACCTCTGGCGTTTTGCGGGGTGCAAATGTTTGACCAAAACAAGTTCCTTCTCGAGACAATTTTGCAGACCAACCGTCTGATTGGTTTAAAGAAATGCAATCAACTCAGAGCGTTTTTTGTCCCCCTATCCTGGAACGAATGTGTGGAGGAGCCAGACCTTACTCCGCAGCGCTGTGGAGATATGATAGACATTGCGAGACTAGCTCGTCAGCAACAGTAGCCTAGTTCCCAAAATGGACAACAAGCTTCCAGCACCACCTATGGGCTGGGCACTTTGACAACTGGAGTCTGACATTTGTGTCATATGTGGTTAGTTTAGGCTACTGAAACACTTGGTCAAGGTTAGGGAAAGATTGTGTTTTGGCTAAATATCGAAAAAGACAGCATATTCCATTTCATTCTTCAACGAGATAAAACAACAAAAACACTAGTTGCCACGGGTTGGCTAATGTAGGAATAGCCAAATGAAATGCGTTTTTAGTTTTGAACAAATGTTCGGTATTAACATGTTGTGTCTACAGTGATTTGTTCTTCATGAATAGTCCTTATTATATTCTCATGGAAATTAGATATGAACAAATTTTAGGAGATGGCGATCTGTCAGGGTCTAAAAATGTGTCTGACTGAGCAAGAAAGCACGCACTGACTCTCCAAACATGACTAATAACTCAGACATGCTGTATGATGTATCCTAATTTACGACTGTCATTTCTGTCAGGCTTTATGTTTTGTGAATAGCTCCCACAATTATGTAACACTCAGCTGTGTTTTGTATTTCAGCAGCAATTTGTATGGAATCTGGCCATTCTATCGGAGTATGGCTTCACCTAAGGATTTTAACCCTCATGCCCTCTTCGGTCATTTTTGTACATTTTTCTCAAGTTTTTTTTTTCATTTTGTGATCATTTTTGCTGTGTTACTTCTTATGGCATGAAATTTTGTAGGAATCCTTCTTTTCAGTCAAATTTTTTAAATCCAGTGTTTTTTACTCTTACATGTCTTTTATACTTAAATGATTCATTTTGTACCCTCTGGACACCTTCGAGGCAAAAATGTCCACGCACACAAAAACTGTTATTAAATCATCATATATCAATATTTTTTTCTGCTTTTTTTTCATGAATCACTTAAACAACTTCTAACCTAATCAAAACCACCAAACATTCAATCATTTTCAGGATTTTAACCCTTTAAATGCCAGTTTATGCATTTGAAGTATGTCATTTTTTATAAAAAAAAAACACAAATTTTTTTTTTTTTTCCCATATAATGAATAATATGTAGATGGGGCTTTGGTGGTGATTAGAGGCTTGGATATGTCAAAGATAAGCAACAAAACTTATTTGATTGCATTAGTATTTTTTATGTAATTCCAGATACTCCCTTTGGACACCTTCGAGGCAAAAATGGCCCCATTGACTTCCATTATAACCACATGTTTTGATCTCACTGCCTTTACAGTATAAAACCATGCATTCTGTAATGTCAGCATTTCATTTGGAAGAAAACTAGTCATATTTGACATTTTTACAGTATTTCACCAGATTCAACCATTTTGCCCCTTGTAGGCCGATGCATGAAATTATAGTTATATTATGGAGCTCTTGTGTGTGTGTGTGTGTGTGTGTGTGTGTGTGTGTGTGTGTGTGTGTGTGTGTGTGTGTGTGTGTGTGTGCACGCACAACGCAGCGGGCCTTGATGTGTGTGTGTGTGTGTGTGTGTGTGTGTATATGTGTGTGTGTATGTGTGTGTGTGTCTGTGTGTCTGTGTATATATGTATATTTGTGTGTGGGTGGGTGGGTGTGTGTGTGTGTGTGTGTGGTATGTATTGTTGTGTGTGTGTATGTATGCGTAGTGTGTGTGTGTGTATGTGTGTGCATGCATGTATGCATGTCTGTGTGTGAGAGAGAGTTTGTGTAAATCTGTAAACAAACAATGATAATTTTAGTGGTGAAAAAAGCCTAACCTTACTTTTGCCAGTTATATTATGGAGCTGTGTGTGTATGTGTGTGTGTGTGTGTGTGTGGTGTGTGTGTGTATGTGTGTGTGTGTGTGTGTGTGTGCATGCATGCGTGTCTGTGTGTGAGAGAGAGTTTGTGTAAATCTGGGTGAAAAAAGGGCTTCTTTTGAAGGATGCATTTCATGTGTCTTTGAAGACGTGCTTGAATAAAAACATTGTCTCCTGCATTTGTTGTAAACAAAAACAACTATTAGTGTGTTTATGCACCTGGCTCTAGAGAAGGAGACAGACCTGGAGCAAAGAGAAGGAGCCTTTATCTTCCAGCCAACTGCAGGACTCATCTGAAGATGACACAAGTTTCTGGAGTCTGACAAAATGGTCACTGGAGTCCTCCAACTCTGTGAGTGCCTCTAACCCTTCCTCTGAAAGTGGAGAGGACACTGAAGATCCTGTCCATCCTAACATTGAATGGACAGTGAAGAATTGGCAAGTCTGGTCTCCATCTAATACTGAGACGCTGCGCAACATTCAAGCACCGACCGGCATGATGCCAGAGCCCACGAGATATGCCATATCAAGAATCCATGATGTGGCATCCTCTTTCGACCTTTTCTTCACTCCTGACATGATCCAGCTGATTCAGGAAATGACAAACCTACACGGGAGGTGTTCAATCTCAGGATGGAGTGATGTGGATGCTCAAGAGATTTTAACATACATGGGACTTCACACTTGGTTGGTGTGTACTGGTCCAAAGGGGAATCCACCCGGAGCCTGTGGGATGTCCATAGTGGGAGACCAGTCTTCAGGGCTACCATGTCCCACGAACCATTTGAAATTATAAGCGCCAGTTTACAGCAAATGCAGGAGACAATGTTTTTATTCAAGCACGTCTTCAAAGACACATGAAATGCATCCTTCAAAAGATGCCTTTTTTCAGCCCTAAAATGATCATTGCTTGCTTACAGGTTCACGCAAACTCACACACAAACACACACACACACACACACAAACACACACACACACACACACACACACAAACACACACACACAAACACACACACACACACAGAGCTCCATAATATAACTATAATTTCATGCATCGGCCTACAAGGGCAAAATGGTTGAATCTGGTGAAATACTGTAAAAATGTCAAATATGACTAGTTTTCTTCCAAATGAAATGCTGACATTACAGAATGCATGGTTTTATACTGTAAAGGCAGTGAGATCAAAACATGTGGTTATAATGGAAGTGAATGGGGCCATTTTTGCCTCGAAGGTGTCCAAAGGGAATATCTGGAACTACATAAAAAATACTAATGCAATCAAATAAGTTTTGTTGCTTATCTTTGACATATCCAAGCCTCTAATCACCACCAAAGCCCCATTCCCCTATGATTTATTTTATGGAAAATAATTAATGTTTTGTTGGGTTTTTCATAAATAATTGTTACTTCAAAGATTTAAAACTGGCATTTAAAGGGTTAAAATCCAGAAAATGATTAAATGTTTGGTAGTTTTGAGCAATTTAGAAGTTGTTTAAGTGATTTATTAAAAAAAGCAGAAAAAAATATTGATATATGATGATTTAATAACAGTTTTTTGGACATGTACATTTTTGCCTCGAAGGTGTCGAAAGGGAGTATCTGGAACTATGTAAAAAATACTAATGCAATCAAATTAATTTTGTTGCTTATCTTTGACATATCCAAGCCTCTAATCCCCACCAAAGCCAAATCTAGATATTATTCATTATATGGAAAAAAATAATTTTTTGTGTTTTTTGTAATAAAAAATGAAAACTTCAAATACATAAACTGGCATTTAAAGGGTTAAAATCCTGAAAATGATTGAATGTTTGGTAGTTTTGATTAGGTTACAAGTTGTTTAAGTGATTTATGAAAAAAAAGCAGAAAAAAATATTGATATATGATGATTTAATAACAGTTTTTTTGTGCGTGGACATTTTTGCCTCGAAGGTGTCGAGAGTAAGTTTTTTTAAGGAGGGCATGAGGGTTAAGTATATGTGAGGGGATATCAAGCCAAATGTGATGAGGACACGCAATCTCATAATCACATTTTGAATCATGAGTGTGAGATCAGGCTTTGTGACAAAGGCGCAACTTTCTTCTTTAATTACTGTCGAGAAATCCTTCTTCCCAGGCCTATCACCCCTAGAAACCCCATCACATACCCCTATCCTTCTACCCAAACCGGCCATCTGTCTATACAGTGAGTAATGCATTCCTAATATGCAACCAAAATGTAGCTGTCATTCTCACCCTCATCACACACACACACACACACACACACACACACACACACACACACACACACACACACACACACACACACACACACACACGCCAATATATTAGCAATATTGTGTGTGTGTGTGTGTGTGTGTGTTTGTGTAAGAGAGAGAGTGGGGCTGTATGCCAGGTGAGTAGGAAGTGTGGTGACAGAGGTGTGGAGGTTGAAGCCAAGGTTTTTTGTTGTTCGCCTGTGAATGGTGGCAGGTGTTTGAGAGGCAAAAAGTCCCTCTAATGAGCAGAGCAGCCCGGTTCTGGTAGGGCTGGGATGAGTTGGACTGTTGTAGAGGGGCAGCAGTAAAGGTCACCTTCTCTGAATCTTGTCAGGCCTGCCACAGAAAACAGAAACCAGCTAGAAAATAGCAGAGGCCGGCATGCACTACTGCACTGTAGTCAGGATGTAAACTGATGAGGGGATTTCAAAGATTATACCGGTATTGAATGTGTGTGCCAAAGCTGCCTCCCTCTGTCTGGATTTCAGCTCTGGCTGAGACAGTGGCTGATCTAGAAAATTTTACATGGGGTGGCAAAGGGGTGGCAAGAGGACTTGGCAGGGTAGCAGGGGTAGATGTGGTAATCCCTATAAGTGAATGGCTTTAACAAAACAAACACAAAAATACTTTTAAATACTTTATAATACTTTTCAGAGCCATATTCCTCAGCCACTAACAAAACCAATTCTTCCTTTAAGAAGTCATTGTTTGATGGGTTTAAAGCTTGTATACCCCTCATTATCTTGCTGCTAGAGTTTGAAAAGCACCTGTCCAGCTCACTGATCATTGAGTCTATGATGGGAATGAATATACCTATTCTAAACATGGACATAGCCAATGCATATAAGTGACATTACATATTATCCTACTGTACGGCAATTTATATGGAAGAAGAATAAAAACATACCATATGGTTCAGGGGTAACTGCCGGCCTCTTCCTCCCTGTCATCTTCATCTGCCTCCTCCTGATCCCTCTCTGCCTCTGTCCCTCTCTCTGAATCTGGAGCCTCCTCTTCATCCCTCACTGATTTTTCATCCTTCACTTATTTCCTCATCTCCTTCACTTATTTCCTCTTCTCCGTCACTTATTTCCTCATCTCCTTCTGTGGTCTTCTCCTGCTCTGACCCTCCTGGTCTCTCCAGTTTACTGCCTTCTCCTTCATTTCCCTCATTCTCATCGTACTTTGAATTTTCTTAGCAAAAAAGCTGGCAATATCCCACCTTTAGCCTTCCTTTTCATGTTTAGGCTTGAGCTAATTTCTTCAGCTACTCTGGTCTGCAAAAGTCGATATGTGAAAAGCTCTGGTTATTCTTGTATTACATTACACTGTAGGGCCCTGTAGCTAATAAGTAGCTTATAACAAATAATAAATCAGAAAAGATTTATCACGTGCAAACAACAGTTATGTTTAGACTACTTAATCCTAGTATTTGTTATTTCTCCAGTTGTAACCTGGTTTAATTTGTGCACCCTTATTACTGTGATATGTGAGAGGAAGTGGATTTTATAGGACTGCTTAGCTAATCAAATAAAAATGATCGATCTCCCAACTGGCACTGTATTGTGTGTTGTAACGTAACGTCGGCAAAACGGCGACCATCAGTAAACGTTATGGATACAAACAAGATTTTATATTACATTCATTACAAATGTGACTTTAAGTTAAACATGTGTGTTTAAACTTCACCTGGGGAAACTGACTTCACCTTCAGAGGCTCTGAGGCAGCTTAGTCTCTCCAGGTGGGTTGCAGGGCCATCATACCGCAGCAGACTCGCTGTGTGTGAGCCAGACTGAGCAAACGCCGCTCGCACGTTTGAATCAGGGACATAGCTAAGTATTTGAGGGGCAGGGGGCTAAGAATACATTTAAAATTAAAAATTAAATTGTTCACTTTTGGTAAATGTATTGTTTAGTTCACTGTTTTGAGAATATTGTGGACATAGTGGCAGTTTGTTTTTACAAGTACAGTTTTTGGATCACCAAAGTTACGGGGGTAGCTGTGGGGACAAGGCTCTAGAGTGGGGGGGCACCTGCCCCCCCTGCCCCCCTGTAGATCCGCCCCTGGGCTGAGAACATTTTTTCCTAATACTGAGCTACCAATTTGTTTCCCAGTTTCCAGGTTAGCAACAGTTAATTAGTATGCTGATAAGATTCCTCACATAAAGACCCAGCATCTGTTTTATTGGTTAAATACAACCAGTTTTATAAGTGTAATCTTGCCCGTCCTTCATGGCTGTATTTGAACACAAATATAGTCATTTATTCTCAGTTATTTATTTTTTATTTTTGGTACACACTTTTCCTTAAACACGGTATCCATTCTAGCCCATACCACCAGCAAAAAAAACTGGAAAATTAAAGACCTTATTAGATGAATAAAAACATCATAATTCATGTCACTACATTTGTCTGACAGGTCATTTACGTTTCATCCCCTTCCTGTTTACTGGAAATCATGTACAGTATCTCCAGACTTCTTAAAGGGAATCTATTATGCTTTTCCGTATTTTCTGTCATATCTATAATGTTACAGTATTGGATTTTCATGTTAAACATGGCCAAAGCTTCAAATAATGAGCTAAACTTATTTTAAAGAAATCCTGTGAGCAAAAACCTCAGATTTCCAACTGTTCTGAACGCTCCGCTTTCAACGTTTTTTTTGTGTAACATGAAGCTGGGTTGCTATGATTGGTCATCTGCTCCAGGCAGGCTACTGAGCGGGGTTGTTTTTAGGCAAACGTTACTGTTTTGTGTTTATTGCCTAAGAACTGTAGCTACATGCTAAAGCCAGAAAGCTGTAGTCTTGGCGGCCAATGTTGTTAATTTCTCCCCAATTTCTGGTCACATTGCTGAAACGTGTCTGGTTGTGTAGTATTTGGTTCAGGAGCCGTATTTGTGATTTTTCAAGGTAGAAAGTGCTGCTATATTCCATTACAATATAACGTTAGACAACTGCTAACTGCAAGTAGCTGCATGCTAACACCAGATAGCTGTAATCTTGGCTGCCAATGTTGGTAATTTCTCCCCAATTTCGGGTCACTGAACAGTTGGGAGAAAATGCAAAAACAAGAGATTTAAACACAGAACATCTGTCACTGGAAACTCTTGATCTCTGTGGCCTGAAATCAAGGCTTCTCATGCTCAAAAATAATTAATTGCACCCATTGAGAGCAGAGACATTTTTTTTTCTTCAGTGTACCTGGTAAATATGAAATTCATTATTTAAATTGTGTGGTATTTTCTATTTCTTGTTAAAGTCCATTCTCTCCTGGTTCCTCACTACCAGTGACCCCTTTTACATTGCCATAGTGTTTTCACATTGTCATTTGATACATTATTAATATAAAAATATAGTTTGTAGCTGCTTGAACGTGTAACAAGTAACAGCAGGTAGTCATAATAGTCACATGTCAACAATCAATCAACATTTATTTATATAGAACCTTACAGAAACCAGCAGGTATCCAAAGTGCTTTACATAAAGTAGCAACAGTAAAACATAACATACAGTAAAATCAGAAGGAATTAATGTAAAAATAATACATGAAAGCAGAAAAAACGGAAAATGTCACAACACTACTGTTGGCTTTTAACACATTAAAAGCCATTCTAAATAAATACGTTTTAAGGCTAGATGTTAAACGAGCTACCTCTGTTATAGTGCGGATGTCAGCAGGTAACTTCTTCCAAAGTCTCAGTGCCGCAACTGCAAAAGCGCGAACATCCCACAGTTTGCACCTCGACCCTGGGACTTCTAAAACCAGTTGACTGGATGACTACAATGAGGTTTTGTTTTCGTGAACGTAATAATACAGGTTCTGGGTACAATGGTGTCAGGCTCCGCAGTGGTCTCCTCTCTCTCGAACAGTCGAGATAGAGCGTCTGGCTTCACATTCCTTGATCCGGGCCTGTAGGTCAGAGCAAAATTTAAACGACCGAAGAACAGAGCCCACCTGGCTTGACGAGGGTTAAGGCGCTTCGCTGAGCGGATGTATTCCAGGTTCTTATGGTCGGTCCAAACCACGAACGGCTGATCCGCGCCCTCCAGCCAGTGTCTCCACTCCTCGAGAGCCAGTTTGACCGCCAGCAGTTCACGGTTCCCGACATCGTAATTCCTCTGTGGGGGATAAACGATGGGACAAAAAGGCACAGGGGTGAAGTTTGTTGTCCTCGGGGGACCGCTGTGACAGGACGACTCCGACACCCACGTCCAAGGCATCGACTTCAACCACAAACTGTCGGGATGAGTCCGGCTGAGTGAGAATAGGGGCTGAGGTGAACCTTTTCTTAAGCTCTGAAAAAGCTCCTTCCGTCTCAGAGGTCCAGTGAAACGGCCTAGCAGGGGAGGTAAGTGCGGTTAATGGCGCAGCAATGCGGCTGTAATTTCTAATGAAGCGTCTATAGAAATTAGCAAAACCCAAGAATCTCTAAAGCTGCTTCCTACTCTCTGGCTTGGGCCAATCCAAGACCGCTCTCACCTTCTCGGTGTCCATCCTCACCTGACCCTTGGAGATGATGTGGCCAAGAAACGTGACAGTGGAGGCGTGAAATTCACACTTCTCTGCCTTGACAAATAGCCGGTTCTCTAGCAGCCATTGGAGGACTTGGTGAACATGCTGGTCGTGCTCTGCTTGGTTCTGGGAAAAAATGAGTATATCATCAAGGTAACCAAACACAAATCTGCCCAGCATATCTCTCAGCACATCATTCACCAAGCACTGAAAAACTGCTGGTGCGTTGCTGAGGCCGAGGGGCATAACTAAGTACTCAAAGTGCCCAAGGAGGGATTCAAAGGCTGAGTTCATGAGTGGAAGTGGGTATTTGTTTTTTACTGTAATGTCATTCAGTGAGAGCCAACACTCCTCCGTGAGATTAAGTTGATTAAGATGTACCAAGCATGGCCTTATAAATGAAAGTATACGAGTGACCCAGCCTCCTGGAGGACAAAGGCCATCCCACTCGAGAATACAGTTCACAGTGATGGTCAAGACCCTACAATTAGTAATGAACTGCAGAGAAGCATGATATGCAATGTCAATCTTATGGAGGCCTTTAGCAGAAGCATTCATGTACAACAGGTCTCCATAGTCTAAAATAATAAAAAAAAAAAAATTAGTTTAAGCATTTTCACAAGATATGGGGCTTAAAAGTCAGGGAGTCATCAAGCAAAATACCAAAGTACTTGTAAGTATGAACCATCTCTATGACATTTCCCTCAAGAGTGGGCACAAAGGGGATAGATTGAGGGACCTTCTTAGTGTTTGAAAACAACATTAGTTTGGTCTTTTCAGCGTTAAGGACTAGTTTTAGCTGGATAAGTGTGTGCTGGACCCAGGGCTGGACTGGCCATCTGGGATACCGGGCATTTTCCCGGTGAGCCGAGGCACTTTTGGGCCGAATCGCCGATAAATTGGCCTTTTTAGGGGTCCAAGCCCGAGGGGGCATGGGAACCGCGTGTTGCAAGGCAACGCGGTTCACATCTCCAGCGGAGTGTGGGAACCCTATTGTTTTTCTACTGATTATTCTTCTTCTTCTTCCCTGCCTAAAACTGCAGCCTAAACTGTACATGGTAGGGGGTTGCCATTTTCAGGACTGGTCCACAACCACACTGAATCACGTGATATAGGCCACGCCCATTTCCGCCTAGATTTTTATGCGTGAAAAATCGTGATTTATCAAAAACCTACTTTTTTGGAACTCCTCCTAGACCGTACGACCGATCTGCACGAAACTTGGACCGTCTCCAGACTTACTTTGGCTACAACTGAGCTGAGCCTGTCGTCATTTATCCTATTCCATCTGTCAGGTTTCACAAGAACAGGTACCCAAATGCAGACCCAGACGAGGTGAGTTGAAGGAACAAGGTGAGGTTTTATTTGGATATTGTACGTGGAAAAAACAGGCGAGTGCAGATGATCAGTGGGTGTAAGCGAGCCGGCTGGAGGGTTTGTGAAGATCCAGTACACTGGTGAAGTAGACAGCTAGGCAGAGGTGCAGGGTTAAGCTAGCAGTGTTAGCTCGGGAGCTACGCGGCTAGCTTGTGTCTGTGTGTGTGTGTGTGTAGTTAGTAAAAGAAGAAAGGGTAAAGAAAGAGACACCACTGATCTTAGTTATCAATCATGACCAGCCCCCCTCAGCCACTCAGGTCTGGTCCGACGTGCAGTTAGGGCAGACTCTGAGACTTTTGTGTTACTGAGGGGAAACGGTCATTATAACCACTCCAGTAGCTAGCTACTGGAGTGGTTATAATGACCGTTTCCAGACCGTTTCCAGACTGACCTGACTAAAAGTTATGGAAAGAATTTTTATCCGATAAAAATTGCACATATAACGCACAAACTAATTTCTGTAGCTAACTATGAAAACACCAACTTTGCCAAAATAAATGCTATGAACGCCAAACTTTAGATTATTCTTTGCCATGACCCTCTGGAGGTCCCCCATGCGTTTTACAAAAATTGGTCACTAGGGGGCGCTACAAATACAAAAAGTTACGACCATACAAACTTTGATGGGTACCATCTGGGGCCAATCCTGAGGCCAACCCTAGAATGGAGTACCGAGGGGTCAAAGTGGGCGTGGCCTATGGGACCCAATGTGACCCAACTCTAGATTCACCACTTACACTAATGTGAACAACTTTAAATTTACAGGGTAGATGGACAATGGGCCATGGATCACACCTACCAAAAATTACACATGTGGACCACAAGGTGGCGCTATGTTTTTTTGTCATTAACTCCCACAATACACATCACACATTAGAAATTCTTACATCCACGTGTTCCTTGAATCAAGCTGAATTACCTGATATAGGCCACACCCATTTCTCTTATTTTTTTTTTTTTATTTTTATTTTTTTTAAAAAAATAAAATTTTTTACCCCCCTTCCTACACAAATTTATTTTTTTTTTTTTTTTTTTTTTTTTTTTAACTTACTTTAAAAAAAATAAAAAAAAAAAAAAAAAAAAAAAAAAAAAAAAAAAAAAAAAAAAAAAAAAAAAAAAAAAAAAAAAAAAAAAAAAAAAATTATTTAATAAAAAAAAAAAAGAAAAAAAAGTAAGATCAACAGATAAGTCTTGAGACCCCTCTTGAAGGATCCAAAATGATCACATGAACGCAGAACACTAGGCAACTCAAATCATAGAATGCACGCATATTTTAAGAGCACTGTCTGCAGGGAATGTGTCTGACCAATCACGGTGGGTGTGGGCTGCATGGGCCAAAAATGCCAGGGCCAATTTTTTGTCCCAGTCCAGCCCTGGCTGGACCACATCAAAAGCTTTCTGCAGAGATTCTACAGCTTTAGCAGGGTTCAATCCAAAACAGTAAATTATTGTGTCATCAGCATAAAAATGCATATTAGGACCACGTCCTAAATCATTAATATACATGATGAACAGGAGGGGTCCTAATATAGAACCCTGTGGCACCCCCTTGTGGACATTCAAAAATTCAGAACACAGACCATCACATTTAATACACTGGGTTCTGTCACTCAAATAATTTGTGAACCAGGAAACAACATGATTAGACAGTCCCAGACATAAAAGCCTATGCTTTAAAATAACATGATCCACAGTGTCAAAAGCTGTTGACAGATCAATAAAAAAGGGAAGCACAATATTGTTTTTTATCAAGAGCAACAAGTATATCATTTATCACTTTTGTAGCAGCCATAATGGTGCTGTGTTTATTCCTGAAGCCGGACTGCAGTTTTGTGAGTAGGTCACTAGAGTACAGGAACTCTTTAAGTGGATCACAAACAAGAGATTCAAGAAGTTTTGACAAAACACACAAATTTGATGTTGGTCTGTAGTTAGTTAAAACAGCTGCATCACCTCCTTTTAATAAAGGGGTAACAAAAGCAGACTTCCAAACAAGTGGAATTTCTTTGTTTTGGATTGAAAGATTAAAAAGGACCGTAACAGGTTGTGCTACATAATCAGCTGCTATGTGCTACATAATCAGCTGCTATTTTCAAGAAGTAGGGCTCTATCAAGTCCGGTCCGTTTGGTTTCCTGTGATCTAATGCTTTGAGAGCTTTATGCACTTCCTGCACAGTAAAAGGAACAAAATTAAAATACTCTCCAGAAGACATTTGAGGTTCTGTGCAGGAAGACACGGGGGCCACTCCCGTGGAGTCAAACAAAGAACCTGAAGCTACGAAATGGTTGTTAAAACTTTTTAAGACCTCGGTCCTATCGTAGACAGGGATAGTCTTTTAAGACATATTTTGGAAGAGCCTGAGGTCTTCTATTTACAGATAGAGACTTTATCACTTTCCAAAATTTCTGTGGATTATTGAGGTTAATGTACTCCTCCATAGCTGCCCGTTCTGGTCTGGAGATGTTATATAGACGGCTACGAGGAAACGTGGAACCAGGCAGCAGGTCGATGGCGCACTCCTATGGTCGGTGCGGGGGTAGTGAGAGAGCCTGCTGTTTACAAAACACTTCGGGAATCCCATGGTACTCTGTGGGGATTAGTGACAGGTCCGGCAGGACTGGTTCGGGTTTCTGGTGGATAACGGAGGGAGGCAGAGCAGATCGCAGACAACTGGCATGACAGGCGGGGCTCCAGTTACTTATTTTAGCTGTTGTCCAGTCAATGTTAGGATTATGTTTGGTTAGCCTGGAGTGCCCCAAAACCAGAGGTATTAATTGTGAGTCAATCACAAAAAAGGGGATAAGCTCAAAATGATTACCTGACAGCTGGAGCTGGACCGGGCAGGTGCGGGTGGTGACTTGAGCCAGCAGTCTCCCGTCGAGTGTGCTAGCCTCCAGCGGCTCTTCCAATGGCTCCATAGGCAGCTGTTTCACTAACGTGGTGTCCAAAAAACTCTCGTCGGCTCCCGAATCAATGAGCGCTAGGAGCTCCAGAGTCTGGTCCCTCCAGCAGATGGTGGCATGTAACTGGGTACGAGGTCGGGAAGACAGGGGTACAGTTACTCTGCTCGCTAGGATGCTCCCCCTGGCTAGCGAGCCCTCTGGTTTAACGGTCGGCTAGGGCAGGCGGCGAGGTAGTGACCAGGTTGTCCACAGTAGAGGCACATGTTAGCTCTACGTCGTTCCCGTTCCTCTGCGCTGAGTTGGTTCCATCCCAGCTGCATAGGTTCGCCCTCGGGGTTATCCTCTCGCAGCACCGGTTCCCGTGGCTGTACAAAGCTGGGAACAGGTTGGGATCTAACCGGGGCCAGGGAATGCTCCTTCTGACGAGGCGTAACGTCACAGCCAACATTACGCCGCTTCTCCCTTTCTCCGCTCATGGCATCGATTGTCTATACGGATAGTCAGAGAAATTAAATCATCCAAGTCTTTTGGCACAGGATGTGATACCAGTTCATCCTTCAGTAATTCGCTTAATCCATTGACAAACACTGCCAGTAGGGACGCCTCGTTCCACGCACTATCTGCTGCCAATGTCCGGAACTCTATGGCGTATTCATTCAGCCCCTCGAAGCCCTTGGCGGAGAGAGAACAGCCTCATGGAAGAGTCTTTACCTTGAACCGGGTAGTCAAAAACCTTGGTTATCTCGGTAGTGAAGGCAGCATAGGTGGTGGTGGCCTGATCCTGCTTCCTCCAGTGAACTGAAGCCCACTCCAACGCCACGCCCCGCAGCAATCCAATCAGGTAGGCAACTTTGGCTTTTTCCGTAGCATATGTTAGGGGCTGGAGATCAAAGACAAGACCACACTGCATGAGGAACGTTTTACACTGACCTAGATCTCCATCGTACCTCTCTGGTGGGGAGACCCACGGTTCCCTGGTGGGGTTGGCTGCCACAGGTGCAGCTGCTGCTGGTACTGGAGGTGGGTTTTGCAATGTGGTCTGGAGATCCGCCATTCGGGTCGATAGGTTTTGGAGTCCTCCCATTATCTCCTGAAGCGCGGTGCTGTGCTGGTCCAGGATTCCTCCCTGAGTAGAGACAGCATGACGGACAGGCTCCAAGTCTGCTGGGTCCATTCTCGCCGGATCGTTCTGTCAGGTTTCACAAGAATAGGTACCCAAATGCAGACCCAGACGAGGTGAGTTGAATGAACAAGGTGAGGTTTTATTTGGATATTGTACGTGGAAAAAACAGGCGAGTGCAGATGGTGGAGCAGTGGGTGTAAGCGAGCCGGCTGGAGGGTTTGTGAAGATCCAGTACACTGGTGAAGTAGACAGCTAGGCGGAAGTGCAGGGAATATTCCAGGTGACCAGAAACTGCAGACAGAAGAACAGGAGGCAGATTAGCAAAAAGGCAAAAAGCGCTAAGTAGCTGAGCAAACTTTCCACACTGACTGACATACAGGTAAGGCAAACGATCTGGCAGGGACTGGAATGTTGGCCTGGCTTATAAAGGAAGTAAATAGTTGATGAGGAACAGGAGTGCTGAGTAGTCTGATGAGCCACAGGTGTGTAGGCAGGAGCTGAGTGACCACGCCCACCATCGGCTTCCAGAGCATGTGGGAGAGAGCAAAAACACGGAGACAGACACCAAAACAAAACACACCAAGCACACAAAAAAGGAGAAAAAGAACACAAAAACTACATTCACACACAGGCCAGGGTCCAGTGGGCCGTGACACCATCGCTAAAATCAGGTTTGCAAAAGTAATAACGTTTGAGCACTAAACGATTTCACAAAATCACAATGATAAGGACTATTTTTCAGGGGTGCTGAGATGATTTATAAAATAGCCTAGTGTCGCCTATGTGTTGCCATTCTAAACTCCGGTGGATTTATGAGGACTATGGTTAAAGTGATGGTTCGGAGTAATTTCACCCTAGGGTCCTTTGCACCATGACCTCGAGCCAAACACGCCCCCAGAAGCTTTTTTCACCTGGGTCGAACATTGGACGAGTTAGCGTAGCGTTATCAGCTGAATAGCTTAGCGCAGGGGCTAATGGATCCGAAGTGTCTCTTAACATTACCTCACTAATAATGTCCGAAATGATACCAAACGTCTACAAGTAGTACAAATAGGTTATGTACTCATAAAATGATGGATTGTAAAGTTTGTAAGTACACCAGAAGTGTATGTAAATAACACTTGCCTGCTGGCTTCTCATCTCTGCTGCTGCTGCTGCTGTTACGGGCAGTAAGAGTGCTTAGGGCCGTCTACAAATTACAACACCGAAAAGAGATGCAACAAAAATATTTATTAATTTAATGATTAAATAAGGTAATGTCTCCAAACTTACCTCAATTATAACTTGTCTCCTGCTAGTTATACTACAGCACTTACTTTAAAAAATACATTAAATTAATAAATATTTGTGTTGCATCTCTTTTCGGTGTTGTAATTTGTAGACGGCCCTAAGCACTCGCCTTACAGCAGCAACAACAACAGCAGAGAGCAGAAGCCAGCTAGGCAATAATACATAAACTTCTGGTGTACTATTTACTTTACAATACATCGCTTTACAGAGCAAACCTATTTGTATACTGTAGACGTTTGTGATATCTTTCAGGCATTATTAGTTGGGTAATGTTAAGAGACACTTCGGATCCATTAGCCCCTGCGCTAAGCTATTCAGCTGATAACGCTACGCTAACTCGTCCAATGTTCGACCCAGGTGAAAAAAGCTTCTAGGGGGGGTGTTTGGCTCGAGGTCATGGTGCAAAGGACCCTCGGGTGAATTACTCCGAACCATCACTTTAACTGCTCCTCAGATCTCTGCAGGGTAAATCCAGACAGCTAGCTAGACTATCGTCATACATCAGCTTCTGTGAGGACTGCTGTGTTCCACACAATATTTACAGCTATTAACCTATCTAAATACACATATTTACAAGTATGTATGTACAAGTTATCAGCTACATGCGACAAAGCACAAAGAACATTTGAAGACCCAAAAAGGACCCTTTGGTAAAAAAGGGTAAAAAACGTCAAATGCGTGCTATGGTGAAAAAGTAGTTAAAAAAGCACTACTATTTAAGTATTTACACATCTAAATCCACGTATATTTACATTTATGTTTACAGGTTATTTGCAACATGCCAGACATTGTAACAACTGCAAGTGACAAAGCATAAAGGACATTTGAAGACCCATAAAGGAACCCTTGGTAAAAATGGTCAACAAAGTCAAACAAGTGCTATGCTGAAAACGTATTGCAGGTACTACTATATAACTTTTTACATACTTACATATACATATATAGCTATAAATTGCAGGAACCCCCTTGAATTAAATCCATACGTCACCGTTAACCGTAAGCCACTAAATAAACCTCTGCTGAACTGTTACATTTGTTAACGATCATATGACACGAGACAACACCATCTCTCCCTCTGTGCGCACACACAAACAAACGGTCCGGTTCTGGTGGTTAATGAACGCAGATATGTGCTGCAGGCACATTTTCAACGGGGAGTGTACTAGTATTTACAATTACAGGTTATTGGCAACATGCCAGTCATTATAACAGTAACGGCCAGCGACAACGCACAAAGGAATATCGCAGGAGGAGCACTTCACTGGTGTCTTTGCGTGATACTGCCTGCACTTCAGCCGACCAGCAGTGCTGTGCCCACTGATATGCACTGGCCTGTGATGTGCTCCACATGGAGCAGGAGGTGGACCGGGTGTGACTGTGGAGGAAGACCCCGCCTCTGCCAGCTCCACTGTGGAATGGACCACTCAGATGCCCTGATAGGGTATTACAAAGTTCTGCACAAGACTTCATGGACATCGCAATTGTGAATGCCTTCCTCCTCCAGAAGGAGGAACACCTCTCTGAACGCCTTTTGATGCAGCGGTACCTCTCCTTTGCCAATTGCAATGGCCTTCTGGAGGAGGAAGGCATTCACAATTGCGATGTCCATGACGTCTTGTGCAGAACTTTGTAAATACACTATCAGGGCATCTGAGTGGTCCACTCCACCCATGCACCTACAGTAGATGAACAGACAATATACAAAAACATGAATGTAGACAGCGCACAAATATAACATTTCCAAGAGCATACATGAAAACGTAGTTAAATATATATTACGTACCGGTCTGAGATGTCCTTCAACTGCCACTGCCCATCTGCAGCTTTGACCCTCCTCTGCACTGTGTCCTCTGCGTGGGCCCTGTGGAGAGTTGAGCACAGAAAAACATCCCTTGTGTCTTGCCACTGAACAAAGAGCAGGGAGTCATTCCTGATCCAGCTTATGCTGCCACGAGGAGATTTTGAGACCAGAATGTTGAGTTGAATTGAGTTGAATGTTGGGAATCCAATTCTGTTTGGGAATCCAATTCTGTTTGTGTGGATGGTTCTGCATGCCCAGATCCTCTTTAGAAGGAGGTCACGAAACAGGATTGGACTTGTATAAAAATTGTCCACAAAGACCTTATAGCCGGTCCCAGCAAATGTACATCAATTAGCTCCATCACTGCCTCATAACTGAGTCCCTTACCACTGTTTCCCTGGCACTTTCCCTCATAAACAAATAAGTCCCATGTATAACCGTTCCTGGAGTCTGCCAGAACAAAGAGTTTATAACCCCAGCGAACAGGCTAGTTTTTCATATATTGTTTCAGACCAGTGCAGGCTTTTAAGGCAACATCAGTGGCGATTTCCAGGCCAGGGTGATAGTTTCTTCTGCAGGAGTCCCTCATCTCCTCGTAGAGCGGCTTTGTCTTACCCAGACGGTCGTAGGCTCCTGTGCCTCTCCTTTCATCATTAGCAGCATGCCCCACGGAGCTGCTGAGGTGAAGGGACTGGGAGAGCCTGAGGAACATTTTACCAGTCATTACCCGTCTCGGGAACGGCAAGCTATAAAGATGACCCCCACGCCAGTAATCAGTGAAAGAAAAGCATTTGACTACACCCATGTAAACAATTTAAGACATGAATGCAAACATGTCCTGCAATGTCAGATCAATCCACGGGATAGAGGGTGTTGTATTGTATTGTAAGTATTGTCTTCAAAACAGAGTTGGTAAAAAAGGAGTTGAAACAACTGCAGGGCTGTGTACGTAGCAGTACGTATGAGCTGGGGTCCTGGTACATCTCTGGGTCTGAAGGTGGGCTGTGGTGGTGTGATGTCTGGAATGTCGACATCATTCCACTTCTCTTCAGATGGGCTGGTTGACCTGGCTTGACTGTAGATGCTGCCTCTCCCTTTTCCTTTACTTCATCCTATACCTCTTTGTCTCCTGCTGTTCTGGGGAGTTGGAAGATGAGTAGGCCTGTCACGATAACAAATTTTGCTGGACGATAAATTGTCCCAGAAATTATTGCGATAAATGATAATATTGTCGTTGAGAGACCAATTTGGATCTAATGATAATGGCATAATAATGCAGGTACACTTTTTCAAAGATCAATACACTTTTATTTCTAAAGAATATTTAACACAGGAACTGGAAGACATTTTAAATATCCACTATATGTCTTTGATCTCCTTTAGTATGTCGTCTTTCACGCTGATGTACAGTTGTGGAATTGCATTTTGTGACACGCATGTTCTCCAAGGCAATTCATAGCCTACTGGCTGTCAAAGGTTTGCTGCATTCCTCGAGTGTTTGTGCAATAGACTACAGACTCTGTACTACATTTTACAATTATTTAACACTAAATATTAAATTTAAATAATATATAATTAATAAATTGAATCTATCTATATGGCTATCTGCCACACGGCGAGTAAATGTTTGTACCAAAATAGTTCTGTTTTTCAGTCTTCATTTTGGCGAAGGTGCGGCTTCTGCTCCTCTGCAGGTCGTAGCCGTGGGGTGGCGACACACACACACACACACACACCTCTGACATACTTTCCACACTCCGTGTCCGCGGACAGCGCGGTAGGCTTGTACCGTTAATGTTCTGTGCATTGTCGGACACATGCAGTCACTTGCGAAACCACTTGTATGTCCGAGCCCATGTCTCCCCGCCTCCACCTGCAGGTTGTCAGCTGTGTGGTTTGAAATGAAAGAAAGAAGAGAAAACGGGACGCCGAGTAACACGGTTGATATGCGCTCATATACTTTTTAGTTTTTGACGGGGGCCTTAACTGCAAGAGTGCGGCGGAAACCCTGCCCCAACTCTCAACTAGCGTTTTTCTGTCTCTGTCTCCGCCAGGAGTCCCGCCCTTACAAGACTACATGCGACTGACAAGAGGGTTCACTCCTCTACGCTAAGGAACCGAGTGGTCCTCCAGTCTCTTTGGTAGAGAGAGACGAGAAAAACAAACAAGCATGCAAATGGAAATTATCGCGGCCGGAAAAATTATCGAGCTCATTTTTTTTATCGTGCGATTAATTGATTTATTGATTATCGTGACAGGCCTAAAGATGAGGCTCCTCTCCTGATGATGAACTGCTGCTCCACTCCATGTGGCCACTTGCTCATTGGTGCAGATTTACTGCTGTCCGTGGATATATTTTAATGTCATCATATGTTTGGACTAAATAGCTTACTGGATTTGATCGTCTGGACCTTTGTCAATGTAACAAGACCGTTTTTGTCAGAATATTATGGATCTGTGAATTACAATGAGGCTTCAAAGGTGAGTTACCTCAATTTTGTAGTTGTTTGTTACTCAGACAGAGGCGATGATTGTACCTGCTGTTGTTATCGTGTCTTGGAATAGTTTGTATCAGTCAAATCACGAGATGAAGCAAGAGTTGTAGCTTTCCAAAGATGTGTGGCGTGAGTTACTACGTAAACAAAGGAGTTGTATACATAGCATTACATGTTAAAAAAACGCTAAGGGGTTAAAGGTCATCAAGAAAGCACAACAGAGGATGTACTTCCTGCTTCCAGCTGAAGAAATTCAACCTGCCAAAGACAATGATGGTACACAGCCATCATCGAGTCCATCCTCACATCCTCCATCACCATCTGGTACGCTGCTGCCAAGGACAAGGGCAGACTGCAGCGTGTCATTTGGTCTGCAGAGAAGGCGATTGGCTGCAATCTACCGCTACTCCAGGACCTATACGCCACCAGGACTCTGAAGCGTGCTGGAAAGATTGTGTCTGACCCCTCCCACCCCGGACACAAACTCATTGAGTCACTCCCCTCTGGCAGGAGGCTGAGGTCCATCAGGACCAAAACCTCACAGTTTTTTTTCCCCTCCGCCACTAGCCTTATCAACAAGGCCCGGAACCCATCCTGACTCTCCCCACACTCCACCTCTGGCTCCTCATGCTGTACCTACTCTGCTGTACCATTCCTTTTTACTTATTTCATTTTACATTTTATTTTCTATCTTTATTAATACATACTGTGTGTATATATGTATAGTTATATTGTTTATATTCTTCTTATGCTTCTTACATCTAGAGAATAGAGGTCGACCGATAGTGGATTTTACCGTTACCGATAGCTAGGTTGGGCCGTATTTGCCGATAACCGATTAATCGACCGATAGTATTTAGAATTGATACTGTATAAAAACAAACATGACACTCCAAGTAAAACAGTGCTGAACTTTATTATAAAAATTAAAAAAAACTGTATTGAACCATGAAAACATGCTAAATGAAATAAATAAATATGTAAATATAAATACATATTGAAGTTAATAAAAGGCATTCATTCAAACTGGAACAAAAAGTAATAAATAACAAATAAAAACAGTTAAACTGTCAGTTTAGAACGGTAACAGACGATCTCTGACATGGAGGGATCTATCTTTCCCACTATACTCTTTGTTCTCGCTTGGATGCCCATATAAGGCGTAATGTGTGACGGCCCTCCTTCCCATTGATTGAAAACATAAACAAAGGCATCATGGGAGATTCCCTTGTCAGTAGCACCTACTGTCTATGGGTAGCATGGAGTTAGCGGCAGAAATGACCGAAAACGTGATGAATTAGGGACATCAGGTGGATGAATCTTGGATGTAACAGTTTGGATTTAAAGGTCCCATGGCATGAAAATTTCACTTTATGAGTTTTTTTAACATTAATATGCGTTCCCCCAGCCTGCCTATGGTCCCCAATTGGCTTGAAATGGTGATAGGTGTAAACCGAGCCCTGGGTATCCTACTCTGCCTTTGAGAAAATGAAAGCTCAGATGGGCCGATCTGGAATCTTTCTTGTTATGAGATCATAACAAGCAAGGTTACCTCCCCTTTCTCTGCTTTGCCCGCCCAGAGAATTTGGCCCACACATGGGAGAGAGACATCATGGCTTTCAAACGAGAAAAGTGGCAGTTGGTCAAGGCCACACCCCCACCCTCCACCTTGCCCCGCCCTCTCTCCTCCTCAATAGCTAGAGACACAGAAATGGCACATCCTAAGGAAAGCTCATTGTTGGACTGGCTCTAGTGGCTGTAATTCTGCACCAAGGCTGAGTTTTGGGAAAGAGACTTCAGATATAGTATTAGGGGACCACTAAGGTCTATATAAAAGCATCCAAAGGTCACCATGTCATGGGACCTTTAATGCTCAACAACCCCGAAAAAAGGCACAAGTTCCAGGCTGGATAGAAAATCACCTGTAAAGGCTAGAAAGACACCAAAGACCCCCGTGATGGCTAACTCGTTGGCTTTTAGCTGCAGCAATCAGTAAGTCTCTACGTTTAACTGTTATTAAATTATCTAAATATGAATCAGAGGTGCCGTTTGGGATCGTGGACTATCCTTTCATTTGGGTCGGACTTGCGTTTATTTTTGTCAGTGTTTTAACTGCTTGAGGTAAGTTAGCCTACTACTGTTTAGCGTCATCTCAGCCTCGAAAGCAAACAAACATGCTCTCCATGTTGGATTCACGTAGGGTACAGATTTGATCATTGGCAAATTATCAAATATGTTTTATCAATATTAATAAAGTTATGAATATGGTTATTAATAACTTTATCAAATCGACAAACAATCAAAACGGGGCACCACCCTGCTTGTCAGGGACCAATATTCAAACTGTGGAACAGTCTCATTTCTGTAAAAATCCTTTAAAAGGAATTAAAGGAAGGGGTGATTTCGAGCGCGACCCGTTCGACCAGCAGTTATCACAACAAATACACAAATAATCACCAGCAACTGCTAATTAAGTATAATCGAATTTATTAACGTCTCAATTATCAGTAGCCAATCAATAATCCTTCAATAATAAAACGTATATACATTTTACAATATCACAACCAAACAAAGCAAAACAAAAGCAGCATGTCTTGTGGACACGTCTGTGTGTGTGTGTGTGTGTGTGTGTGTGTGTGTGTGTGTGTGTGTGTGTGTGTGTGTGTGTGTGTGAGTGAGTGAAAGGGGAGGGGCGGTGTCGAAATGTAGTTCTAATACAAAAACAACTCCAAAAATGGCTACTCCTGTGAGCTGCACAAGACCATTTAGCCTCAAGAGGGCGGTAGTGGTGCTGAGTGCACGGAGGGGAGCTGAAGAAGCCGAGGTGGGGTTGCTAGGCAACGCGCACGTTTATACCATATGCTAAATCACCCATTAGCTCTATACAAATCCCATGTGGTCAAGTTAGCAGCGTTAGCTCGGGAGCTACGTGGTTAGCTTATATGTCCGTGTGTGGGTTAGTAAAAGGAACAGAATAAAGGAGGAAAAGAAAAGAAACACTCTGATCTTAGTTATAGATAATGGCCAGCTCCCTCAGCCACCCAGGTCTGGACCCCACGTGTAGTTAGGACAGACTGAGACTTTTGATTTACCGAGGGAAACGGCCACTATAACCACTCTAGTGGCTAACAGCTGATTCACCACGATTATCTCGCGGACAGTAACTAACTCTGTGAAAGGAGTGGTTTAGCAGGTAGCGTTTACAGTTTTAACCCAGCTACTTAACACAACAGACTCAAACGGTATAATGATCAGTTATACATTCACAGCAACAGATTAGTAACCAGATATGGCCAATACATGATTACAATCAGATCACATTAATGGCACAGTGGTCGCGAACCCTTTGCTCATTAATAACAAACCAAAACGCACTAGTTCTAACATCTGCCCAGAACTGTGTAAAGCCTTACGGTGTGCGTTGTTTGTCAGTTAAATCTCTCGCCAGAGTTTAACGATCCGTTTCGCCCAGAGCAGTGGGCGGGACGTAATCCATGTCGACAAGCAAGAAACAGAACGCTGTCCTTTTCTTGAATCCAGGCTGATTAAACCCGCTGCAGATCCGAGGAAATACCCGGGCAGTATTTCCTCGGATCCCCTTTGTATATCATTTGTATATAGATATAAATTTGTCCCAGCTCAACTCGACCAGCGAGGTGATGCTGGCTAGCTAGTCCGGACTAGAGTTCTTCCTGTAGTGACCTGGGTCACCGTGGAAAGAGCGAAGAAACACACAGTGCCGACAGCTTTTATCCTACCTCCGCCTCCTAGTGGCGGGGTGGTGCATTCAAAGACCCGACAGCCAATTGGAAAGCGCAACCTTCTCACAGGTGTGAAGCAGTTCTTTGTCTCACCACCAGTCTGCCTTGCCGTCCTCGTGTTGAATGCCCAATCTCCACCTTAGGGACTCTGCTTCCAAGTAGCAGCCTGTAGGAGTTTGGTGACACTGGCTTTGGGATTCACATGTAGGCCAAGATCCCTTTGTCTCTGCAGTCAACTCAATCTGAGCCAAATCACTGTTTAACCAGCTTCTTGGTCCCCAACACAGCGGGCAGTAACACGTGTCGAAAATAAACAACACGAGGCATCAGTGATAGTTTTTATTTTGCCTCTAGAGGCCGCTATTGTAATGCATGATGCCAGCAGACCCTTCTCAGCTCTCGCATACTGTGTAATGAATGACAGCGCGCGCTTCTCAGCCGCTCCAGCAACGGACGCAACCAGGAAAAACTATCGGTATGGATTTTTGCCGATAACGATAGTTCCACCAATCAACTATCGGTGCCGATTAATCGGCAAAACCAATGAATCGGTCGACCTCTACTAGAGAATGTGACATGCACCAACAACACCAAGACAAATTCCTTGTATGTGTAAAAAAACGTACTTGGCAATAAAGCCCTTTCTGATTCTGATTCTGTTTCCAATCTGAGTTTTCTGTTGCACGGCTAAAACAACTTTTGAAAGTACAGATGTTCCACCAAAAGAAGTTCCTTCCAGAGGCAATTTTGCAGAGAGCATGTTTTTCTCCCATCCCAGAATGCTGTGTGGACTCGCCAGACCCTCCTCCGCAGCGTTGTGGAGGAAGGTCTGGAAATGCGAGACTAGGCCCTGTCAGACCACTAGCTCCAGTTCAGCTGCACCACCTGCCTGTCTATATGTCAGCTGTTGTGTGTATTAAAGGGCAAACATTTTGCTGAGAAAAAGTTCTGGAGCTCTGTTGCAGTTGACTTTCACTTGTTAAATAAAGGTCAGAGATTTTTTAGAACACTTGTTCCACATTCCGATCACAACATAGGCTGAAAAATAAGACACAAAAAAGATGAACTGCACACTGTGATGTTTTTAAATGAGTAAAATACGTTTTAATCCCAGGTATTCAATATGAGTCCAATGCATATGATGCAGTAACATGATGCAGTAACGGCAACATACTGTAGATTGTTCTGTTTAAAATACATCCCACGTTTTCACTGGTCATGTGCCTCAAGAGCATTAATGAAGTGCAGACTATGAGGGCAGCCAGCCCATCTGCGACAGACAACACTCAGATGGTAAATTCCAAATTAAAGAAAAAAATAATAATCTAACCTGATTGGTTGGGATGTGAAGTGGAGTAGAGTGGATTAGAATATCAACACTGTCAAATGTATGTGCATTCATAAAGATCAGCACGCGCACACACACACACACACACACACACACACACACACACACACACACACACACACACACACACACACACATTTGTAAATGAGTACCCCAAAGCAAACACACACATGCAAATGAGGAAACCAGACGTAAAACACACACACACACACACACACACACACACACACACACACACACACACGCTAATTAATAGAAAACAAACAGTTACTCAGGCGGTCTGCAGGGACTGGATTATACTGTGTCTCTCCTTGCCGAACAAATTGCTCTCTAAATTCAATCAAACACTCCAAGCTTTTCTGTGAGTCTACGGGAGGCTGCAATCAGCATGGTGGAGACTGAAGACACAACATACAAAAGAGGAAAAGAAAAAAAAGTCAGTGCCCTCAAACTATCCAGAGAACTGTTTGTTTGGCACAGAGGGTTAGCAGTCTCCAGGAACAATGTCTTGATTAAGTGCAATTGATATGTGCCTACAGAGAGCTTCAGGCTTCAAGTTTTCACAAAGAGCAGCGAGCAGCATGGGAGTAGCTCTGTGGAAGCTGCAGTCATCAGTTTCAAGAATTTAAAACACTTATCTCACTAAGTCAACCTCTTTACCTAGTTTAGCCAAACTCATTTATTTTGGGAGTAATACAGCAGTGAGTAAGTCATTGGAAATTATTATATTGTATGGTTTGGAGGACTAGCTGCACAAAATGCATTCAGTGACCACATCTTTCATAATTAATTAACATTGATCAATCCACATTGCATTACACCCTTTATTTTTATGCAAACATATATCTATTATTCAGCAGATATGAAAAGAAATGTGGTCACATCTTCAAGTCACATGATAACAAACTTCTCAAGGATTAATTAGCAACCATCTGCTGAGGAAGGCTGAAGATGATGTGAAAGATTTGTAAGCTGTGGCTGTAAGCTAACCTGCAGGCCAGATGAATTGTTATTCAGAAACATCTAAGAAGCCGTCACTGTAAACTGAAAAGGACAGTCACTTTCAATAAATACCTGGCAGGGGATTAGATGAACCGTCTGTCTATCATGTCTGCCTTTGTTGTTTTTCAATGAACAGTCGCGGCCGTCACACACACACAGGTCTAAACCACGCTCATAGCTGCCAGTAGCATTACTTGAAGCCCGACCGTTAATATAATACAGCCATGACTCTGACAAGATGGATTTTCGCGTGATCTCGTGACATCTCGACAATCCAGCTGCTGCGCAAGGTGGTAAACTGGAAGTTCAGAAACATAAATAATAATAAAAAATAAATATGTCGACCTTGTGTATGATGTAAAACTGCTTTTAAAAATACTAAGTTGAGCCCACAGCTAATGGTGATCTTTAATATTATAGAGTAATAATGGTTTGCACAACCAACTGCATTTTTTTAAGATAAGGCTGGTAGTAAGGACAGTGTCGCTTACCTTGCTAGCACTAGTGCTAGCTCAGTGACTATCTTGCCCATCAGTGGGCGGGGACACTTTCAGTAAATTATCTCAAAGGACTACCGTGGGCAGGGTGCCATGTCATTTCTCAGACGCTCCATTGTTCCGACCTCTCAATAACCCGAAAAATTCCCTTTGGTCCTACAGCCCACTAGTCCGACGTCCACCAGCGATATCCAGTCCTTCCTGAAAAATGCAGAGTTTTTTTGTGATTGTTGTGGGCAAAAATCCTTGATTATGCGACACGTTTTCTTAAAAAATGTGATGGAATATGCAGTATATTTATGCAATTTTATGCGATGAAATTGCGGGAACTTGCAAAAAATGCGGGAACTTGCAAAAAATTATGAAAAAGAGAAGAAAAAGTGATTCCCCCAACACCCTGCTTTTTTAAAAACTTAATTTCCAAAAGTAGTTTACAGATATTCAGTCTTGTAATAAATAAACAAATAAGATACAACAATATATACAAATAATATAATATTAAAGTAAAAATAAAAGTAATAGTCTAAACAGAGGGAAATAAAAGATACAAAAGAGACGGACAATCGTATAGACAGCAGGAGCACTTAAACAAAGAAATTTGAGTAGACATCAGATATTAAGATAGCTTTCTTATTGGATACCAACTTAAGAGACTCAAAGTACATGTCAAATTCATCCTCCAACACCTGCTTTACGATGATGTTCACGTCGCGTAATTAAGTCACTTCATGACGTTCCCATGGCAACAGGGGAAAATGGCTGCTCTTGTGTGAAGTAAACACAACATTTTTTCAACTTTCTGCTAAGATATATGTGACTTTTTTGCAACGAAAATGTGGGGATTATGAAATCATGCAAGCGCTGCATATTTTGCGCGGAAATCGGAAATTTATGCGGCGAAAGTGCGGCATATTTGAAAAAATGCGGCCCCTGCATGATTATGCGGACTTTGGCTGATTATGCATTGAATTATGCGATCGCATAATCACGTTTTTCTGGAGGGATTGGATATCCCACTATGGTAACGCCAAGACCCGCCCTTGAATAGCATTCATTGGCCAGGCGTCCAAACTTATGAAAGGTAACGTAAACCCGTTTGTACAGGTCCTATCCCATGACCAATCGGCTATCCTAACCTTAAAGGGATACTTCACCGATTTAGCATTCAGCTTTGTATCAGTAGAAACCCGATAGTATTTCTGAATGACCATGCCTCCCTCCCTCATGTCCCCCTGAGACGAGAGATTTCTGCATTTGGGGCCTGGAAAAAATCTTCCGATGACGTAAAATGACGATTTTTGCATCATTGGAAGATTTTTGGGCCAGAGGCAAAGGACTACAGCCAGTAGTAGGATCTACTTCCGTATGTTTTCAACACGCCCACAGGGGGTTGGACTGCCGAGTCTGGCCGAGGTATTCCGAATGAAAACGACTGTCAGCCATCTTGAATCTTCGCAAACAGGCTCTCGGTTTTCAGCAGAAAACATTTACAACAATTATCTGCATTCAAACTACCGGACGTGTGTACCACCGGGATACATCGGTACAGATCGGAGAATATGGAGGAAACGTTATTACAGACGGAATACTCGGCACACTACGTGAGCTTCGCCTTCACGGAGACCAGCGGTGTCGCTCAATGCCGCTAGCCGGCTAGGGGACATCCTCATCGGCTAGGTGGAAAGCTAACGCTAGCTGTCCACCTGTCCCAGCCATCCTGCTTGCAAGTGTCTGCTCATTAAACAACAAGCTGGACTACATCCTCCTTCAACGAAACTCCCAACGTGAGTTCAGTGACTGCTGTGTTTTTGTTGTGGAAACATGCCTGAACAACAGTGTACCGGAACCGGGACTATCCAGCTACCAGGCTGCTCTCGCCGGCCCGTGGAGGTGGACTGGTGTAGAAATAAAATCGAACTAGCTACTGCTAACTGCTGGTGGAGCTTGTGACTGTTAAATGCCGACCATTCGACATTCCACGCTAATTCATATGGCGTTATATATGTGTCACATTCCTGAGCGAGTAATTGTATGTTTTGAGCGCAGAGAACTATATTTTGCAAGCACATTACATTACATTTTGAACAGAAATTAACACTCGCAAAAAATAATTTAGTTTGAGTAAACAAAAACCTATTTCGGGCACAATAAATGTATTTGCATGTCTTTCTCTGCTCGCAGGTAAAAGCTGCTGCGCTCCGGTCCTGTCTCCCTCGCTCTCAACCTCTTCTCTCTGCGCGCTCAACTCTAGACACGCTTGCTCAGATTTTCACAGTGTTACAAGTGTGCCACAAAACCAACCAATCGCAGAATCAAAAGGTCAATTCTGATTGGCTATTCACCTCCAATTAGATCGCAAGTAGCAGGAAAGACATATCTACAGGGAAACAGTCTTTGACACAACACCTGCAGTGATTCCCCAGCAAGGGGTATCTCTGCTGTAGCTAGTGGGTACTTGGAAAGATTGTGGAGCAGCTTAACTAATCAAAATAATTTAATTATGATTGATTTAAAACAATATATCAACTGAAACAGCTCAACACATATGTTTAAACATATAGCGAAGTAATCAATGGTAGAAATAAAAAGCTAAAAGTGGCCTACTGACGTAGCTAACAGTTTAAATGATTAGTTAAAAGTAATGTATGACTTTTGAAACATTAACCACACTTCAAGTAAAAGGCCAAGCTAGTAGAATTTCTGACCAAACCAACCTAAATGTCTATAGTTCAATTGCATGAAAATGTAAGAATATTCACTTAAATAGGATTGTCTTGTCCTGCATGCACGTAACCCTGTGCAATCTGACCAGCAGCTAAACACCTTCCACCATCAAACACTGGAGACTGGGATCGTCTTAACTCCATTTATTTGATTAGAAAGGGTGAAACTGGGAAATGAAACAAAATTACCTGTTACTTACATATTGAGGAGTCGCAAACATTATACAATGACGGTTGTAAAAACAATATAACTACACGCTACTGCAATGCGGTAGTACACACAGTAGCACATGGAGACTTTCCAGATCTTTCAGGGAGTCTCTCCATGCTATCCACAGCTTGCCTTTATCAGAAGGTAATGGGGAGTCCCAGTCACCCACTTCCATGGTGAGCTCACGAAGGATAGCTTTGCCTTGGATGGTAACTGGAGCAACGAATCCCAGTGGGTCGTATAGACTGTTAACTGTAGACAGGACACCTCGACGAGTGTATGGCTTATCTTCGTCTACAACCTGGAATGTAAACGTATCCGTCTCAAGCTCCCAAATGATTCCAAGGCTACGTTGCGTTGGCAACGTGTCTGTACCAAGCTCCAGATTCTTCAAGTTGTTTGCATAGTCTTGGGAGGGAAAGGCTCTCATTACCTCACTGCTATTTGATGCGATCTTATGCAACCTGAGGTTCGAGCAGGCAAGTGCGTCTTGTGTTCTTTTGAGCAAGCTGATGGCAGCTTCTTCAGAGGGCAGTGACTTCAAGCCATCGTCCACATAGAAATCCCGATATATGAACTGCTTGACATCCAACCCGAAGTCAGTCTCGCCATCCTGCGCTGTACGTTTAAGGCCGTAGATAGCAACAGCTGGAGAGGGGCTGTTGCCAAAAACGTGCACTTTCATGCGGTATTCGATGATGTCCTTGTGAAGGTCGTTATCCTTAAACCAAAGGAATCTCAAGAAGTCCCTGTCCTCCTCTTTGACCAGAAAAGAGTGAAACATTTGCTGTATATCCGCTGTAACCGCGATGGACTCTTTTCTGAAACGAATCAGGACTCCGAGAAGGGTGTTGTTAAGATCTGGACCTGTTAAAAGTACATCATTCAGCGAAACCCCTTCATATTGTGCACTGGAATCGAATACCACCCGAATCTGACCTGGTTTCTTTGGGTGGTAAACGCCAAAGGTTGGGAGGTACCAACGTTCCTCTTCTTCCCTCAGAGGAGGAGCAATCTCTGCATGGTCATTTTGGAATATTTTTTCCATGAATGAAAGGAAATGGTCTCTCATTTCCGGTTTCCTGTCGAAGTTGCGCCTGAGTGCAGAGAGCCGTTTCAGTGCCTGTGCTCGATTGTTGGGAAGGCAGCGTCTCTGTGACTTGAAGGGGAGAGGCGCTACCCAGTTGTTAGCATCATCCTTTTGAAGTCCTTGTTCCATTATCTTTAGGAAGGCCTTGTCTTCAATCGAGAGAGACGTTTTATTATCGTCTTTCGTCCTTTGGAATACCGTACACCCAAGGTGATTCTCCTCTTTGTCACAGTCGGTATCATCTCTGAGGTATCCCGTGATGAGGTCTTTTGACAGAGAGTCGCTGTATCTTTCTTTGATGAGGAGCCGGTTGGGACAAGGTTGAAAGAGAGATGGGCGACCATTCTCTAGCGTGCTTGTAAAGAGTTCACGGTGGATGGTTTATGAACATTTCCCAAACAGACATCTCCAACGATGACCCACCCTAAGTCGAGCCTCTGAGCATAGGGGGCATCGTGGGGCCCATTGATCTGTTCCCTAACCTTGTGCACTCTTATGATGTCCCTTCCTAGGAGAAGCAAGATTGGGGCTTTGTGGTCGATTTCAGGAATCTGAAGAGCTACAGATGTAAGGTGAGCATGGTGAAGTGCAGCATCTGGGGTGGGGATTTCTGATCTATTGTTAGGGATCTGATTACATTCGATCAGTGTAGGGAGAGGTAGACACACCTGACCATCCAGAGATTTGATTTGGTAATCACTCGCCCGTCTTCCAGCTGTCTCTGTCACTCCTGCACATGTCTTCAGGGAGTAAGGTGACCTGGGCCCTTCTTCCTTGAAAAGATCAAAGAACTCTGGCCGAGCCAATGACCTGTTACTTTGGTCATCGAGGATAGCGTATAGGCTTACTGCTCTGTCTGGATGACTCGACTTAAAGACTCTAACTAGACAGATCTTGGAGCAAGACCTGCCACTTAGGTCTCCACCACAGACGCTCGTACACAGGGCTGCAACATCAGCGGGAACACTTTGTTCCTCCCCGCCATGCTCTATGGCAGGGTCTGTGGTCTTAACGATCCAGTGCGGAGGTCCAGGATGTAAAGCTGTGTTGTGACCTTCACTCTCACACTCTGAGCATTTCACACTGACCTTGCAGTTCCTGGCAAGATGCGATGTTGATGCGCAACATCTGAAACATATCCTGTTGTCTTTAAGAAAGGCTTTTCGGTCTTCAAGAGATTTCCCTCTAAAACTGCGACATCTTTGCAGAGGGTGAGGCTTCCTATGTATGGGGCACTGCCTGTCAGGCTCCTCAGTCTTCTTTTCGGTCCTCTCGGCATTAGAGGGATAAGACACTTCAGTTTTATGGACTGAAATAGGTGCTCTCTGGTTGCTTTGTTTGGGGGCAGGCTTGTCTGATTTGGACAGGGCCGTGTTGAACATGGTGAGGTCGAAGCTAGGGTCATTCCTAGTGGTTGCTTGATGGCAGACAAAGTCCACGAAAAAGGGAAATGGTGGAAACGGTACTCTGTTTTGTTGTTTGTACCGTGTGCCTTCATTTATCCATTTCTCTTGCAGGTTATAGGGTAACTTTTTTGCAATGGGGTTGACGCCACGTGAGGTATCCAGGAAGGCTAGGCCCGGCAGATCTCCCTCAGCCTTGGCGGAAAGAACCTCCATCAACAGATCCCCCAGCTCTCTCAATTTCTGAGGATCTTTATTATATATCGTGGGGAAGGCATCAAGTCTCTTGAAGAGTGCACTCTCTACGGCCTCTGGCAATCCATAACACTGCTCCAGTCTTTCCCACACCATTGTAAGACCTCTTTCAGGTTGGTTTACATTAACCGCCCTGATCCGCCTTGCATGTCCAGCAGACTCATTTCCTAGCCATTTGACTAAGAGGTCCATCTCCTCCCCAGCTGATAGGTCTAGGCCTCTGACTGCATTGAGGAATGAAGCTCGCCAGGCTCTGAAGCTTTCAGGGCGATCATCAAACTGTAGTAGTCCAGTGCTGACAAGTTCACGGCGAGCAAAGAACCTCACAAAGTTTGTCATGCCTTGACTGTCATGTGGGTTACCTGCTAATGGAGTGCTGTGGTGGGGAGCTGGTGGATGGTTGCGGTCATTTATTCCTCCTCTCCTGATCCAACCATCGCTCTCCCTCCCTTTAGCAGTATAGGTCTGGTCTGTTTTAGGTTCAACCTTCACTGCCTGTTGTGTATGAACATTACTTGGAAGGAGGGCTGCGCTTTGTCACCAATCCTGTTTGTAATATTTATGGACAGGATATCGAGGCGTAGTCGGGGTGGGGAGGGGTTGCAGTTCGGTGGGCTGGGGATCTCATCGCTGCTTTTTGCAGATGATGTGGTCCTGATGGCATCATCGGCCTGCGACCTTCAGCACTCACTGGATCGGTTCGCAGCCGAGTGTGAAGCGGTTGGGATGAGGATCAGCACCTCTAAATCGGAGGCCATGGTTCTCAGCAGGAAACCGATGGAATGCCTTCTCCAGGTAGGGAATGAGTCCTTACCCCAAGTGAAGGAGTTCAAGTACCTTGGGGTTTTGTTCGCGAGTGAGGGGACAATGGAGCGGGAGATTGGTCGGAGAATCGGCGCAGCGGGTGCGGTATTACATTCCATCTATCGCACCGTTGTGACGAAAAGAGAGCTGAGCCAGAAGGCAAAGCTCTCGATCTACCGGTCAGTTTTCGTTCCTACCCTCACCTATGGTCATGAAGGCTGGGTCATGACCGAAAGAACGAGATCCAGGGTGCAAGCGGCCGAAATGGGTTTCCTCAGGAGGGTGGCTGGCGTCTCCCTTAGAGATAGGGTGAGAAGCTCAGTCATCCGTGAGGAGCTCGGATGAAGCCGCTGCTCCCTACGTCGAAAGGAGCCAGTTGAGGTGGTTCGGGCATCTGGTGAGGATGCCCCCTGGGCGCCTCCCTAGGGAGGTGTTCCAGGCACGTCCAGCTGGGAGGAGGCCTCGGGGAAGACCCAGGACTAGGTGGAGGGATTATATCTCCAACCTGGCCTGGGAACGCCTCGGGATCCCCCAGTCGGAGCTGGTTAATGTTGCTCGGGAAAGGGAAGTTTGGGGTCCCCTGCTGGAGCTGCTCCCCCCGCGACCCGACACCGGATAAGCGGACGAAGATTGATGGATGGATGGATGGAAGAAGGGTGTTGTCGTCCTTCACTTGGTTAATGTGTGGAGCTGGAACAATTCTATCTTGCTGCGGCATAGAAGTTACATATCCTAGCTCATACTCATTAATGGGTTCCATTCCCGGCATTGACTGAAGGCTTTTGTGTGATACGGAATGTTGAAGCACATATTCAGAAGTACGCTCTTCAGGGTCTTTAGGCTTGAGTGGGAGGTCTATTTTGCAGCTACGTTTTTCCCCATTGGTGTCTGCAGCTGCTTCAAGGACCTCTGCCTCAGCAATGGCAGCTGCTGCTTCTTTCTCCATTTTCAATATGTCTAGTGATGCATCTAAGCGTGCCCTCTCTATCTTCATTTGCATTTCTTTTTCAGCAAATGCAACTCGTGCTTTTGCTGCTTCTGCCTTAGCACGTGCAATGGTTGCTGCTTTACTTGTAGATGAAGTGCTTGAGCTTTTCCCAGAGCATGAGGCGGCAGACCTGGTCTCTAACGTGTTTGCCGGATTTTCTTCCATGTCGTGGCAGTGGATGAGGTTGTCTGTGTTAGTGTTGCCTTAGTTGTAGCCTTCTCTCTTAGCTGTAACGTAGAGGCAGTAACTCCAATCAGCTCAAACTTGTTGTCCAGCCCGCTAGAAAGCTCTCGTTTCACTGTCTTGTCCTGCATGCACGTAACCCTGTGCAATCTGACCAGCAGCTAAACACCTTCCACCATCAAACACTGGAGACTGGGATCGTCTTAACTCCATTTATTTGATTAGAAAGGGTGAAACTGGGAAATGAAACAAAATTACCTGTTACTTACATATTGAGGAGTCGCAAACATTATACAATGACGGTTGTAAAAACAATATAACTACACGCTACTGCAATGCGGTAGTACACACAGTAGCTAACATGCAGGCTGAAACAAATGAAATATGTCATGTAGCTATTTCGATGTATGTAATATAACCCACATTGTTCATCTAAACAAACCAAAATATACCTACATGTAGCACAACCCAAGATAACAGTGGCAAACCAGCCCACTGAAGCCCACTCTCAGTCCAATATGAGCTGTCAATCATTATCAAAAATATACATATTGCACATCAAACTTACTGACAATACTTAACAAATATATAAGAACAGTATGTCAGCATCTGTTTCACATACCGAGAATGCTGCCCAAGGCATGGAACGTGGAAGATTGACGTGGATAGTATGGAGAGATAACACAAAACCATGAGGCTGTCCTGCTCACATTAAACTTCCTGACTAGATCCCATGGTGCAACAGTCCCACAGTTCTTAAAGGAACACACGCATGTGAAACAACTACTGTCAGCAATGGAAGAAGAAAAACATTTAAGTGAACTAATGTGCTGATGGGGACAGAACAAGGATAGTGTGAACACATTGGGAATTGACGGGGTGGGTATGTGAGTTAATATAAAAAAAAAAGGATTACTGATCCACAGTATTTTATATTATTGACCGACCGGTATATTACAGACATGCCTTAATAGTTGTGTTAATCACAACACCGTTTTTTGAATTACATATCTCCGTGTGTGACTAACATCATCCTTCACAAGAAATCTAACATTAGCTAGCCCAGCATGGATACAGTCTATGCATCAAACATATTCATCTGAACAAACCTAAAATGTCACAATACAGCCACTTAAAAGAAGTTTGTAATACTGGTTACATCGATGTGGGGTTTTATTAACCTTAATTCTTTAAGGTTGGTTCAATTGACTTGCAAAGTAGCTATCCGTTGCTAACGTTAGCTAGCTAGCTTATTTATGTCAAAAATCTGTAGCTAAAGAACGTTACTGCCAAGATATGATTTCATTTTAAGACAGATGACAACACTTGACGAGTCTTATAACACCTCTCTGGTCTCTCGTGAAATCATATCTTGGCAGTAGTTAGCTAACGTTTCTGCTTTTTGAGATAAATTAACATTAGCAACGGATAGCTCATTCGCAAGCTAATATAGCAACATAATTCAGGTTAATAAAATACGGTAATGTAACCAAAGTATTAAAAACTACTTACATGTGGCTATAGTGTGACAGGCCTACTGTTCTGTTCATCCGCATTGCGAGACCTAACTTAGCTAGTTACAGTGCTGCGAGGCCTGTTCAGATGACATGTCGGCTGCTGTGTGTGAGCTAGCTAGATTGCTTGTGAAGGATGAGTCAAACATAAGGAGATATGAGTCAAACAAAACAACGGCATTATAGTACACACAAATATTAAGACATTTCTGTGATATAGCTATGTCAATAATACAAAATACTGACTGAAATGTGTTTTAATCCAGTAACATTAGTCGAACAGCTCCACTGTAGACGGTATTTGCCGTACCAACAAGTGTTGACTGAAAAAGACGGTTCCTCCTAGATTTTTGTTTCCTGATATTGCAATCTAATTGGAGACGAACAGCCAATCAGAATTGACCTTTTGATTCTGCGTTTGGTTGGTTTTGTGGCACACTTGTAACACTGTAAAAATCTGAGCGAGCGTGTCTAGAGTTGAGCGCGCAGAGAGAAGAGGTTGAGAGCGAGGGAGACAGGACTGGAGCGCAGCAGCTTTTACCTGCGAGCAGAGAAAGACATGCAAATACATTTATTGTGCCCGAAATAGGTTTTTGTTTACTCAAACTAAATTATTTTTTGCGAGTGTTAATTTCTGTTCAAAATGTAATGTAATGTGCTTGCAAAATATAGTTCTCTGCGCTCAAAACATACAATTACTCGCTCAGGAATGTGACACATATATAACGCCATAAATTCACGCCTGTGTTTATACTCTGTGTTTAGCTACACCAATGCTAGTATGCGTTAGCTGAACTTTACGGATCCTGCTTGCAAGTGTCCGCTCATTTAGACCACAAACTGGACTACATCCAACTTCAACGACACTCCCAACGTGAGTTCAGAGACTGTTGTGTTTTTGTTGTGGAAACATGCCTGAATAGTGTACCGGACTGTCCAGCTACCAGGCCTGCTAGCCCTCCGAGCTAGAGATGCTCTGTCGCCAGGTAAAAGAGGTGGGCCAGGTAAAAGAGGTGGGCTGTGTTAACACCGAGTGGCGCAGAAATGTGGTGATTTGTATCCATTTAACTGCTAACTGCTGGTGGAGTTTGTGACTGTTAAATGCCGACCATTCTACATTACACACTAATTCACGGCTGTGTTTATGCTCGGTGTTTACAGCCCACCAAGCGCTAATGCTAGTATGCGTTAGCTGAACTTTACGGAGCCTATAAAGTGTGTGTACTAAATGTAACTTTCTAGTTTCGTATGTCGTTTTTATATGACGTTTTTATATATGTTAAATGTGTAACACCACTTGAGTCACGATGAAACGTTTCGTGTATATGGTTGAAATGACAATAAAACACGCTTGAGTTGAGTTGAATGCCTCTGTCGGTCTGTCCGGGTCTGTCAAGCGGTAGGCGTGGCTTGGGAGTGGACTCAAAGCAACGCAGCAGGTGCATTCTGGGATTTGGTGTTTTTCATCCATATAAGACCAAAACACATTTTCTGGCTTTTCTCGGCCTAGAAGGCAACAATTTCAATTTTTTTTCACATTTCTACTACATAAGTGACCCAATTTAAAGATATATTCAGCTTTCCAGCGGTAAAATATTCCTTTAACCACTCAAGGTCAAATGCCTAACCCCAACCAATCGAGCTACTTCATAGGGCGGGTCTTGGCGTGGCCATAATGGGGGACGTCGGACTAGTGGGCTGTAGGATCAAAGGGAATTTTTCGGGTTATTGAGAGGTCGGAACAATGGAGCGTCGGAAAAATTGGCAGTGCCCGTGGGCAGCTCCTTGTTTATTAGTCTATATCCATGACGTTCCACTTCCTGGATTACTATCCACTTCCTTAGACTATCTGTCCAATCTGAGTTTTCTGTTGCACGACTAAATCAACCTTTGAATGTACACATGTTCCACCAAAACAAGTTCCTTCCCATAGCTATTTACCGGTGCTCTGCGCCGCCCAAGACGATTGTGATTGGTTTAAAGAAATGCCAATAAACCAGAGCATGTTTTTCTCCCATCCCGGAATGCTGTGTGGACCAGACTGTTAGAGAAAGACAAAGTGGCGACACTCCCATTGGGGTCCGTTGTACGCTTTTTGCCGCCTACTTCTGGGGTATGCAGTCTTGCATAGTTCCAAACAATCCATTCATTGTGTCGGGCATCATTCATTTCCATTGCTGGCTGTCGGGTAACTTCTGAGATAAGTTGATTAAATAGCTACCTCTTTTGAATTGTCAACTGTCTATATTTCATCAGAGGCCCTTTATGATGCATATACTGATCTTTATTTGTATGTGCACAGCGTAATTATATATATATTTTTATCTTGGTTGCCTGCTAGTTTGTTAGCTTGTTAGCTCGTTTGCCAGTTTGTTAGCTTGACTTCGCCAGCTGTGAAGGTATCTCCAGGGGTAAGTTGATTAAATAGCTACCTCTTTTGAATTGTCAACTCTATATTATATCAGAGGCCCTTTATGATGCATATACCGATCTTTATTTGTATGTGGACAGCGTAATTAGATATATACGACCGATTGCCTGCTAGTTTGTTAGCTCATTTGCTAGTTTGTTAGCTAGACTTCGCCAGCTGTGAAGGTATCGCTACACCAACAATTACGAAGTTCAGTAGTGAATCTCTGACAACTTTTATTTAACTAGTTATTGATGTTGGATTACTAGGATCATTAAGGTTGATTAAGGACGGGTTTTATTTAGGTTTTATCTGCTGAACCTGACGGTGTTAGCTAGTCAGCTGAGTACTGTGTGTCTGATGTTATAGCTAGTAGAAATAAGGTTGCGTTTGTTTAATTATACCCTTGAAAGGGCTGTTGGATTACATGTATGAATACAAATTATTCCACACAAAAAATATCAGTAAGTGACATATGACCTAAGTTTAAATATGAAAAAGTATTAAGGCAAATTTCACAGTTGTGTTTTTTTTTACTGTTGATTTATTTAACTTTTTCCACTGTTTAAGTTCAATACATCTTTCCAGAAGTCAACGAGTAATCATGTTAACTTATCGTGATTTCAATATAGACCGAAATAATTATGATCATATTTCTTTCCATATTCCAGCAGCCCTAGCTGGCGCAACTGCTGGCTGTGGCTGCTGAAATAAGAGGCGACTGGAGGCTGCGGACGGTGTGCCAGGAATGGAGAGGCCAAATACATCCACAACAGCCAGTAAGGTAAAGTGGCCTACATGTTATGACCTTAGGTGAGGAAGTCTGCTGTGTTGAAATTGCCTTCTTAGTCTGACTCTTGCTGCCAAGCTATCCCTTATCACGGTTGTTTACCTTCCTCTTAGCCCTGATGCACTTTGATTGAATCCTTAACCTCAGCCTGATATACAGTACTGTGCAAAAGTTTTAGGCAGGTATGAAAAAATGCTTTCAAAAATGGAAGTGTTAATAGTTTATTTTCATCAATTAACAAAATGCAGTGAATGAACAGAAGAGAAATCTAAATCAAATCAATATTTGGTGTGACCACGCTTTGCCTTCAAGACAGCATCAATTCTTCTAGGTACACTTGCACACAGTTTTTGAACTCGGCAGGTAGGTTATTCCAAACAGATCTTCTGTGGATGTAGGCTTCCTCAAATCCTTCTGTCTCTTCATGTTATCCCAGACAGACTCGATGATGCTGAGATCAGGGCTCTGTGGGGGCCATGCCATCACTTCCGGAACTTCTTGTTCTTCTTTACGCTGAAGATAGTTCTTATTGACCTTGGCTGTATATTTGGGGTCATTGTCCTGCTGCAGAATAAATTTGGGGCCAATCATACACCTCCCTGATGGTATTGCATAATGGAGAAGTATCTGCCTGTATTTCTCAGCATTGAGGACACCATTAATCCTGACCAAATCTCCAACTCCATTTAAATCCCACTGGTTTCTGCCAGTTCTGAGCTGATGGCACTGCTGGACATCTTCCGATTTCGAAGGGAAATAAGCTTGATGTGTTTTTCATCTGCTGCACTAAGTTTCCTTGGCCGACCACTGCGTCTACGATCTCAACGTTCCCTGACTTTTTGCAAGTGTACCTATAATAATTGATTCTTGTTTGAAGGCAAAGGGTAGTAACACCAAATATTGATGTGATTTAGATGTTTTTTTGGTCGCTCACTTTGCATTTTGTAAATTGATAAAAATAAACAATCAAAAAGACTTTTGCACAGTACTGTATGTCGTAAGGATTTTTTTTTCAGCTCATGGCATGAGGGAAGGTTGCTGTCCAGACTCAAGAGAGGCCTCTTTCCAGCTGTGCCACTGCAATGGAGGATTCCATGAGGGAATCACTTGTCTGCAAACATAACAGCTGCTCCATGTCCTGCAGGAGAGTGAACACCTCATCGGATGGCTGGTATAATGCACCCCTTTTAAATTCTAGTAAAACAGCTCTCTCACTTGTACTTTCAACCAGTGCACACTGGCATTCCTCACAGAGTGAGAAGCCAATGACCCTCTTTACTATGTATCCCTGATGCACTTTGCAATCCTAAACCTCAGCCTGATATATGTGGAGGATTTTTTTTGTTTATTAATCACTTATATCATTCCCCCCTGTTCCTTCACTTTGCTCTTGTTTTGCAAGTAAGATACACAGCACACCGGTTCACACATTTGTTCTTTTTCCACACATGACTATGACTTAGAATGACTATGTTTTATTTATTGATAACCCCCTGGCTCTACTTTGTTGCTCTTATTCATACATACATTCATCCACAAACCTCAGCCTGATATATGTGGAGAGGATTTTTTTTTCTAAACACTCAGCATCTCAAACACTAACCCCCAAAACTCCTGTCTCCAGCTTTACATGCTGCATCCTCCTTTGCAGCATAGGTAGGTAGTGGAATCTGCATTTGCTGGAGGGTTTTATAACCAGTGGTGCCAGCGGTAAATCTTATTTATATTGCTTTTTTTAATTGTCTCCTTTCCCCACCGTATTCCTTTCTTTTCCTGTACTTGTTCTTGTTGTCTCATCATTGTTTAATAAAAGAAAATACATTTCATTCATTCATCCATGTATAATGACTTGTTATTCTTTAATATATTTGATACTTTGTGTATGGCTTAGTCTTAAAATGATCAAATGACCTGCCCCATCAGAAGAAGTGGGCTGGACACTAAATGCTGAATGGACTGTTGCTAGTCTGCTTTCTCAATCGCTGTCTGACCACGGGTAAGCAAATTAGAATTACAAGCAAAATCAAGGAAAATCCAATAGTCCA
Organism: Perca fluviatilis; assembly: GCF_010015445.1. Taxonomy (NCBI): domain Eukaryota; kingdom Metazoa; phylum Chordata; class Actinopteri; order Perciformes; family Percidae; genus Perca; species Perca fluviatilis. The sequence goes on along the minus strand of NC_053118.1, from coordinate 5,922,285 downwards.
GTTGTGCAAAAAAGAACATCTTGAATGGACTTTGAATTAAAAACAGAGATGTAGTAAGGTTAAGGTTAAGCCACTCAAGACAGTAGCGTAGTGCTACCCATGCTAACATGGACGTGAAGCTTTCCCTCCAAAACTTAAAAACGTATCTATACATAGCTTTCAATTGTCACCCTACCACTCCAAATGTAAAACTGACATTTACAAATATGCAATAATGCAATAACAATCAAACAAGTACATGGGTATGTGTTTTTATTTATATTTACCATTCAATATCGCAATTGCTGCTGTCAGTCCCACAGTAGAACGTGATAGCGCTGCGTGTGTTTGGAACTATACAGGCTTACATGAATCACGTGACCACCCTGCTAGCGAGATCAAAGAGTGTCGCAACTCTTACTATCTCTATGGCTCTGGTGTTGACTAGCCAGACGCAGCGTCTGTGGAGGAAGGTCTGGCAATACGAGACTACTTCTACAAGTAGTATACAATTCAATTGTATTTATAGTATCAAATCATAACAGAGTTATCTCGAGACACTTTACAGATAGAGTAGGTCTAGACCACACTCTATAAATTCCAAAACCCCAACAATTACAGTAATTCCCTCAAGAGCAAGCATTAGCAGCGGCTATTGCGACAGTGGCAAGGAAAAACTCCCTTTTAGGAAGAAACCTCGGCAGACCCAGACTCTTGGTAGGCGGTGTCTGATGGGCCGGTTGGGGGTGTGATGAACAGTGGCACATAATAGTCACATTAAAGATAATGGAACAGTGACTTCGAAGGTCATCGTGGAAGTTCATGTCATGTCGGATGCGGCGGACGCGGCAGGACGCAGCAGCACGCAGCAGGATGCAGCCGGGAATTGCAGAGAAACAGAAGAAAGAAGAAACATAAGGACTCCGGGGAGTAAACTCCCCAGAGCTAGGTTAGTAACAAGCATTTCTGGGACAGGATACAATATGTAGTGAGTAGGGATGCACCGAATATTCAGCCACCGAAAATGTTCGGCCACAAATGGCCCAAAAGGGCATTTTCAGTTTTCGGCCGAAATACTTTTATCACCAAAACAATACGGCCGAAATGTTGTGATGACGCAAACAGAAACCGCGACCTGCACTTGTGTCAGTACCCTTTCCACCTGCAAAGCGTCTCCTAAGCAAGGGATGCACGAAAAGCTCAGCCGGAGGTGTGAGTTGAAAGTCTGTCGGACAGGGGCCTCCTCCAGACGTTCCCAATTTACCCGCACTACCCGTTTGGGCTTACCAGGTTTGTCCAGAGTCTTCCCCCACCCCCTGACCCAACTCACCACCAGATGGTAATCGGTTGATAGCTCCGCTCCTTTCTTCACCCAAGTGTCCAAAACATACGGCCTCAGATCAGATGAAACGATTATGAAATCGATCATTGACCTTCGGCCTAGGGTGCTCTGGTACCAAGTACACTTATGAGCATCCCTATGTTTGAACATGGTGTTCGTTATAGACAATCCATGACTAGCACAGAAGTCCAACAACAAGCAACCACTCGGATTTAGATCAGGGAGGCCGTTCCTCCCAACCATGCCTCTCCATGTATCTCCATCATTGCCCATGTGTGTATTGAAGTCCCCCAGCAGAACTATGGAGTCCCCCACTGGAGCCCCATGCAGGACTCCACTCAAGGTCTCCAAGAAGGCCAAATACTCCAAGCTTTTGTTTGGTGCATATGCATAAACAACAGTCAGCGTTCCCGTTCTACGTGGCAAACCCGGCCACCAGGCGCTCGCCGACAAGCCCTCCATCTGGGCCTGGCTCCAGACGGGGGCCCCGGGCTTCCTCCGGGCCAGATAAATTCTCCTCTTCCTTGATGACTCATAGGGGTTTATGAACCATTCATTGTTGAATGAAGAGAAGCTCCAGAATTGAGCTTCATGTTTTGCCGATTCTTGTTGGATCCTTGATTAATTGATAAAGTCCAAGTTTCATTGCAGTGGCTTTCAAAGATTTTGATGAGCCATCATTCCAGTCAAGGTTGATATCACCCAGAATTACAAGCTCCTTTGTTGTAACAGATTATTATTATTATAGATTAATTATGTCAGAAAGCTGAGATAGATAGGCATTTACACTGGCATTAGGAGGCTTGTAGGTGACAATAATGGTAATTGCATGTTGGGGTGTAAAATGTACTACCAGTTTTAGGGCCCTATCTTGCACTCAGCGCAATTGACTTTGTACACCGACGCATGTATCATTCCTATTTTGCACCCGACGCACAGCAGACTATTCCCTCCACAGACGCATGTGGAGGGAAAAGAGGAGGCGTGTTCAGGTGCAAACATTCCGTGGTGCAATTTTGCAGTTTCAGAAAACAATTGCGCCACAGACCAGGAAAACCCTAAAGTCAGTGGCGCATTATTCAGATGCTATTTTAGGGGTGCATGCTTGGCCATAATGTAGCGTGTACACAACGCGCATACACTTTGCTTCTCTCATCTACACGGACGCAGCAGTTCCCATTTTTGCAAACATACATAATTACAAGGAAAAATATTACTGAAAATGCGCTTCAGGTGTTTGGATCGGTCAGGAGGCATTTTACAGTACAGTCCTCAAAACGTTGCAGCATTCTTTGGGGCTTGTTGTGTTTTACACAACATTTCCATGAATCATGGATGTGTTGATGACATAAAAGAGGAAATATTAGAGGGCTTAAGGAGACGTGATGTTGAACTACGGTGGGATTGGACACTCCGGCAGGATCTGGTCTGGGAGTGGCAATTATGCGCGATGCGCTCCTGGTGGAGCGGGTGGACGGAGATGGAGTGGGGGGAGGAGGAAGGGGCACAACAGGAGCAGGTGGTGCGTCTAGAGGCCCACGCTCCATGTCTGCAGCAATCCTCTCCAGACTTGAGGAGATGGGCCCGAGAGGCCGCATCAAAATCGCCACCCGGTCAAGACGGGCATTTATTACTTGCCGCATCCCGGACAGCTCCCGCTGGCGTGTGCCAGGCAAATCCGCTGTTATAATAGCAATCCGCCATGGAACAATTCTCCTCTTAAAGGGAATGTGAGATGAAGCTCTGATTGGTTTATTGCACATTACACCCAAACCACACCTAGCTACTTCAGACCAACCCATTTTAGATTTGCGTCGGGTGCAAGACTCAATTATCCCGCCGGTATAATAGCAACAGTGCCCGAGATCCGCCCACACAGCTACTTGCGTTTCACGTTTGATACTTGTGTTTCAGATCGTTAAAAAAGGGTCCTTAATGTTTCAGTTTCAGTTTCAAATTTTGCTATTAGGTGCGCATATTTCTTACTCACATACAAGGCCACTCCGCCGCCGGTCTTACCAGTGCGGTCTTACCAGTGCGGTCTTACCAGTGCGGTCTTACCAGTGCGGTCTTTACGATACATTTCATAATGTTCAATGGAAAGAAAAGAATCAGGAATACTGGGAGTTAACCATGATTCTGAGATTTCCATTATATGTGCTTTCGACTGTCCAAGCAAGATTTTTAATTCGTCTAGTTTGGGAACAAGGCTTCGGGTGTTTAAGTGGCAGATTTTAAAGCCTTTGGTGCTACCAAGTTGACTTAGATTAGTTGGACTTTTTCCTTGGGTGAAGTGTTCTTCTTTGTGCTTTAACTGTTTTGACTATAGGACGGAGAGAAAATGTTTCAGAGGGTAAAGTCAGAAGAGATGGGGGAGTGAGAGTCGTCGGAGCTGGAAATCTAAAGTGGTAAAATAGTCTAGCATCTGAATAATATGCCCAATGTTGTCAGAAAAATATTTGAGTCAGGCCTGGGATTAAGCTAAACATTTCCAATAAATAGGAGGATAGTTATCAAAAGTCTTGATGTAGTTATTTAGACTTATTTTCATTAGAGTCATTTGGTTTCACATCAGTTACCCACCAGTGAAAAATGATAGTTTGGATGGAAAAAGACAATGGCTGATGAGAAACTGGTTTGCCAGAGTTTTCGAACACAGACCTCTGGTCAGGACAATGTGGGCAGTTTACCAGGGCGCTGGTCCGCGGTGCAGAAAGCTCAGCCAACGGCCGAGTAGGTGGCAGTCGGGCACACTCGTGTAGAACAGCCGCTCTGGGGGGCCGATGGTAGCGGCACCGTGATGAATGCAATGGGGAGATTACTCACCAGGGAAGCGAAAAAGTGAACTAAAACGACAACGCGACAGGCAAAGCAACAAGACCAAAGTTAATATTGGAGTGGCTAGAACAGCTGCATCTAAACGATGGAGAGAGATAATTTCTGGTTAGGAGGAAGGGCTAGAAAGTAATATTCAGTTGGTTGTCATATACAATTTCACCGCTAGATGGGGGAAATTCTTACACGATTGTAGCTTTAAGTTTAAAGTGTAAAAATTAGAGTACAATTCCAAAGTTTACTCATTGTGGGGAGTCCTACTCAGCCTGTAAAAACAGTTGAATGTCTTCTGTGGCTTTGAAGGAGCTTTGTTAAGTTTAAGAAAAAGATTTCAGCTTGGGCTTGGGGAATCCAAATGTTAAACTGAAAGCTTAGTTACAAACTGTAGCCAGTGTGTTGCATCAAGGCTTGACGAGTATAAGGGATTAAATATCAGAATAATGCAGCCTCTGCTGCACCAGTTTTGATCATTCTGTTTTTGGTCTGTCTCTTGCAAGGCCCCCAACTCTATGGACATGAAATATTAAATTAACTAACCCCTTTTAAAAAGATGGGACGTTTTTTAAATGCTCAGACATATACACACCCTTACTATCCAGTGCACTATAACAACGATATAGTATATAGCCTTTTTGCCTCTGCAGTCCACTGGCCGTCAGCTGACTCACGAAGAAGAGGATGTCATTAAAACTGGCAGCATGAATAGAGTTCAAGTGCCGCTTCAGGTTGTCAACTGACAGTTCTCCTGGTCTACCTTCTGCTTCTTGGCGAATGACATGTTGATTTCATTGTCTTTTGTGACAAAGTGGTCAGTCCTTGGCATGACAGAGGGCTAGCTGGCGAGCAGCTGTGGCTACTCTGTGTGTGTGACACTAGTCAAGTAGAGACGAGTACGCAAAGTCAGCAATTCTCACAAAGCACGTCTTACGTAAGCACGCCGTAAGGCCAAAGGTCAAGTGAAAGGTGTGGGCTGATTTCAAAAGAAATCAGAGCCGCGGATATTTAGTTCATGTTGATTATAACAAGTGAATGCCACTGGGTCAGCGCAGGCCAGACATTTGTCTCTGGCGGGCCACTAATTGGGGTTGGCTGATTTACAGTAGTACTTACTTTCACTATAATGGTAGATACTGTAGAGAGTATCTTGTTACGCTAACTAAAGAGAGTTTTTTTTACATCAAAGATTTGGAAAAGCCTACTGTTTCTTGATATTAGGATTATAGCCACGACATAGGTCATGTCTTTGGGGTTGTTTGAGTTAAAATACATGCAAATAACTTTTTTAAGTTTAACAGTAATATCTTTTCACAGTATCGTGGTGCATTTTTACTGTTTTCATTAACAAATACATTCTTAAAACAGCTTTTGGATAATCATGTATGGAGATAATAAATATAGATAGAAATATAATGAAACATAAAATAAATGTGATTTCTTTTCTTTTTTTAATTTACAGAGTTGTTGTGGCTATAGTTAAAAAGTTCTTGAAATGGTAGGGTTTCTCTGGGGAAATTTGGACTCAAGAACTCTAAAATCCTGGCTATGGCCTGCTTGTAAAATCAATAAATGAGTAGCCCTCTGTCACTAGTCTTGTTTTTATTCACATATTTGAATAAAAATAAAATATGCATATATACATTTCTTTATGCAATTTGAAATATCACATTAGAAAAGTTGTATGGAAACGGCAAAATTCGAAATACACTTAATTGACTGAAATACAACCTCTGTGAAATAAGAGTTGATGCACTGAATAGGATATGGAAACGCGAATAATAAATAAGTTCTGACATGGCAAACATTTAACTCACAGGACTGATCAGCTGTTTGCTCTGTCGGCGTCTTCCTGGATATTCCCATAGTGTGTCTTCGTCTCCAGACAGCAAACATGGCCAATACTAGCTGAAAACCTGCCCAATATAGCCAAATTCTGAACTGTTGTACATGGGTTTGATGAGGTTAGATGGCCAAGGTGGCTTGTTTTGTTTCTGGTTAACCACATCTACTTCTTCTACTCTGTTTACTGGTGTATTACAGCCATGCGTAGGCTATAGCACCAACTTCCTATTTAGCAGCCTAGATTATTTGCTGCAAACTAGGGCAACGTTCCCCGACAAAACATAGCAACATGTTTTTTTTTTAACTGAAACAGGGGTGCGTTGAACACTCGGTTGTGTGTGCAAGCGCTCTGCCTTTTTATTACCATTTATTACGTATTACACACGTCTCTGCTGATTGGGTGACACAGCCAATAAACGAGAGACACACCCACCAAACAAGAGAAAACACATCTCAAAGCCGTTGCACACCGTTGCACACCGTTTCACGCCGTTGCGCGCAAACATGTTGTTCAACACGGAAACCGTAGCAAAACGGTGTACACGGTTTTGAGATTAAAGGTTTGCAACCTTTCAAAAGTTCATTTAAAATTAGCTTGACAATTCAATGGAAGCATGGCTACTGATGGGCAGTCAGCTGCTGTTCTTAGGAATATTTCTGTTACTATATGTCTTTTTCCACTTATTCTTTTATAATTTTATCATGCAATATGTTAAATGACTTTCATTACTCAAATGAAAATTTAAATGATGGGCGTTTGTATTTAAATGCATTGTCAATCAATTAATTATAAAAAATAAATGTTTCTCTTTTACAGTGCCACACTTCAGCCACACTATGGCTGCTGAAGAACGTCATGTCTTCACTGTTTTGTTTCAAAATCTCTGTGCCTTTTACCTCTCTTTTTCAAACCCCCATTTCCTGTAATCTTCTAACGCTGTTAGAACACCAGGGGACACACTCCAGATGGCACTGACAAGAATCAGCACTTTCCATTGGCTTAAATTAATTTGGGACACTTTGGTGAAGGCCATCCCTTCCTTTGACAGACGTTTTGCTGGCTCTTTGTGCTGCTACTGACATATGCCACCCTGCACCACGCTGCATGATGGGAAAACCAACGGTCCTGACGTCTCATACGGGGCAGCTAGCAGGAGACATAATAATGGGGCGCAGGAAGACTGTACTCACATGGAAGGGCTTGACCAATAAGGATTTATAGGTGAGATGCAGTTAACTCTCTGGAATGAAAATACATATTACTTGCCATAAAGAATATAGGCAAATTTAATTGCTGCAAAGATGTAAATCTTACAAATGTACGTTATATTCACCTCTAGAACATTTAATATGGCTGACATCGTTCATTCATCATTTGGAACACTGTCAGTGTGGTGTTCACTGCAGTTGATTTCAGTGGCATCAGCACTCCAGTAATGACTTCACATGAGGACCTGTGTTAGCAGCTTTGGCCATGGATGAAGCTGTGGTCTTCCTTTTTTCAGCCAGCTCATGCATCTCTTTAATTACTCTTCTACTAATTCAATTAACAAATGCTGAGGCCATAACTGATACCGACCCACACACACACACACACACACACACACACACACACACACACACACACTACTAAGGCTAAGGCTACTCAGTATAAAAGCAGATTGGTGAAGGTTTAGTCACTTTGCAAGATCATGATATACATTCTTATTTTTAAATTTGACACTGAGCAGAATCAGATTTTGTGAATGATTTGTAAGCTAGCCGTTGTTTTTTACAACAGTTGTGTTCACACTAGTGTGCCGTGAGAGATCGTCCTGTGTGCCGTGAGAAATTATCCGATTTTACTTAATTGGTCAATGCAAATAATTTGCTGTTGTTGCGCATCTGTGCCTGCAATATGATGACTGGCAGAGAAATGAAATACTAATCTGTATCAGTAGGTGGCATAGCGCAATAGTTGATTTAAGACGATAGAATTACTGCCACAGGGCTCCAGACTGCGATCAAATGGTCGCATTTTGCGACCAAAATTTGAGTGCGCGACTGAATTTTACATCCAGTCGCACATGTGCGACCAGTAAATTTGCCCCCCCTTTTTACACGTTATACGTTTAAATTTTGGTACCTGAGAGCGCTTAAGCGCAAGCTTATCTGTCCTCTCTGAAAATTGACAGAGAGCAGAGCTCTAACACAAACGCACACACTCGCAGAGCTGCAGACGATGCAAACTACGTCGGCTTTGCAGTTTTGTTGAAGTCACAGTAGCTATGTTTCCATCGACCCGTTTTTATCCGAATTAAGTGATATCGAATGAAAAATGCCTTATGGAAACAGTAAAATCCGACTGAATTTCATGAATATATACGTTCGGTCTCATCGGATTTTCTCTTGATCGATATACGGTTTATGCGATAAACGCTGATGGAAACGTTATTTGCCGAATAAATAATGAATTGCGATTAAGTTTTAGGTCATTTTATGGTTGCAACCCGCAATAAAACGAAGAAGAAGAAGTTTCAGTTCATTTCCGCCCAGTATTTCCGCTCTGTTTGCAAAACAAAAACAGATGTAAGTGGACAAACGAGGAGACGAGATACTTTTTTAATTTAATTTACCAGAAAAATTATAACAACTGTTTTTTTAGATAGCAAAAATCTAAGAAACGCCATCATTTATCAGGAGCTCGCGAAGGAAATGACCAACAGTTATGACAGGGACATTAAACGCTTAACTTGAAAAAGCTTAACGTGGTTTAATGTATCTAAACAACGATGATCATCACCAGATTTATCATGGTTATATCTTGTCATGAACACTTAAGCCTGTCAAAAAAACTAAATCGAAATCCAACGATTATAGAAGTTATCTCACGTTAATATTTTCTTCATCAGTGGTCGTATTAATATGATTAATATGGTGAGGAAAAAGCTTAACGTGGTTTAATGTACCTAAACAATGATCAATCATCACCAAATTTCTCTCTCATATTACCCATAATAACCACGGAAAACTGTCAAATAATCTAACCCAAAGTCCAATTATTATGGACGTTATCTGACATAAAGCGTTTCTGCTTCAGGGCAGAGGAGCGGCTATGGGTTGACTCTCCACGGTTCTCATTGGCTTTATAAGTCCTAATGTGAAAAAGCTTAACATGGTTTAATGTACCTAAACAACGATCAATCATCACCAAAAAATCCTCTTCTATATTGCTCATCATAACCACTTAAAACGGTCAAATCTAACCCAATGTCCAAATCTTATGGATGTTATCTGACACATTAACGTGAGATAACTTATAATCGTTGGATTTCGATTTAGTTTTTTTGACAGGCTTAAGTGTTCATGACAAGATATGACCATGATACATCTGGTGATGATTGATCGTTGTTTAGATATTAAACCCTGTTCTTTTAACACATAAAGCGTTAAGAATGTCCCTTACGCGACAAGCCGTGGGACGTCCTGCGGAGTAAATGGAAGGCGCTCAAACAGCGATACACGGCTCAAAAAAGAGAGTTGTCTCGCAGCGGTGCCGGAGGGAAAATATAAGGCAAGTTCCACCTTTTTGATGAGCTGGATCAGATCCTCAGCCAAAGGTCCATCGGAACTTAGGCTATAGCTTGGCTTCTAATATTAACAACTACTTTTGTCTAGCAAAACTTTGTTCGCAAAAGTTCGCTTGAATCTTGTGCGATTCAGTTCAAAAATGAATGGAAACACCATAAAATGTCTCAAATCAATTCGATATACCAATTTAATCGCAAAACAGCATGTGACGTCATTACGCACAGGTTTTTATTCGCTCTAAAGCTGTTGGATGGAAACACAATTTCACCAGCTTTATTCATATGAGTTTTTTTACCGAACTTCAGATAATTCGATTGACAAGTGGATGGAAACTTAGCTAGTGAGTCACGGAAATGCCGATAAAGTGGTTTCAAGTGTAGTTACAGTTTTTCATAACTTCACGCAGACAGCATTTGCTGCGATATGATATAAATGGCGAGCCGAAAGCGGTCGCGGTGCTGTTGACATTACACAACAGTGGTTTCAATGCCCTGGTGACTGACTGACAGGCTGAGGTTGTAAGCTTCTTATATACTGTCTATGGTTGTAAGGCAAGGCAACTTTATTTCTACAGCACCTTTCAGCAAAAGTGCTTTACATGAAACATCAAAGAGCAATTAAAAATGGTCATGATGAAAATAAAACAGGCTAAAATATAATATACAAATACAATAATAAAAGAAACTGTCATGACAGCGATGGGGCTGTCAGTTTACCTTATATGTTGCGTCTTCAAAAGTGACAATGAATTTGAAAAAGCACATTGTAATTTCTGCATCTATTATCAAAGTATTAGTATTACAGGGAAAATTAGTAGAAATGTGAATATTTGGTTAGCATGTTGATTTACAGTGTGCGCCCCTACATTTTCTGGTTGTCCCCTAACATTTTCAGTTTAGGGGCCACTGTGCTCCTAGTGAAGAAAGTTACTCTGGAGCCCTGCTACTCACCTTTCGCGCATCCCGCAGTGACAGGATCTAAACCGTAGGGCCGAGATCATCGATGCAAGCTTGCAAAAGCGATGGATACATTTTTAAAAAGGAAAAAATGCAGATTCTGATCTTATTAGGCTACAATGTTTTGTAAATTTTTGGTTGGTGGTGTGCCGCAGCATTTTTTTTATGTAAAAAATGTGCCGTGGCTCAAAAAAGGTTGAAAAACACTGGTTTAGAGTGACTGTTGTCTTCCAACACCTCTGGTTTGCAGGAGTGAGCGAGCCTGTACAGCTAAATTATGGCCAAATAGCAATTTCTAAATACTTAAAGAGCCCCTATTATGCTTCCCCCCCCCCCCCGTCGTTTAGTGCGTTATATAGTTTTTGGTTTATGTAATAGATGTATAAAGTACAAAAAACACATGTCACCCCAAATGGAGCTTTCTCTCCCACAGACAGCACTTTTTCTCAACTGCCGGAAAACTCCTCGTCCACATTCCTGTTTGAAATTCCTCAATTAGTGGTGTCACTGATTGAAAAAGCCAGCCCAGTTTTTCATATAGGAGCTGCCTGAGCAAGCACAGCCCGCCCAGTGACTTGTTTGAAATTGGTTGACCAATTACAACAGAGTGGGCTTTTCGGGAAGGCGGGCCAAGAGCTCAGTGTTTCAGAAGGCAGTATGAGAAACATAATGTTTTTGAACATCAAAGCATGTAAACCTATTCTAGCAGATCTCAAAAGTACAAATATGACCCTGAAAATGAGTATAATAGGGGCTCTTTAAAGCAGAGTAGATTTTTTTTTTTACATTATAATGGATCAAATGACAGTGTGACAATGTGAAATGAGTTGTTCATAGTGATAAAGGTACAGAAAATAATCAGCTGAATTTGCAGCTCCCCTCAGCTTTACACAGCTTTACAGTGAGTTTTAGCTTGTCTGTCTGGCCCACAACCTTACTGTTCTGATTCACTATCACCGCTCTCATGGCATTGTTTTCTGTCGCAGCAGGCAGCTGTTTTCAGAGAAAAAGCCCTAAAATCACACTGTACACTACCTTCTCAGGAGAGAGAGTGACTATTGGACTTACATTCATCACTGGGACACAAACACAACTCCAGATGAATGATAATGTTGCCCCCTAACTGCTGGATTATTTTATTTTGGATTTGGACAAATTGGACATTGGATTTTATTATCTCCCCTGAGCTGTTACCAAGAGAAACAACTTTCTGGAAGATCTGCAGTCTACACTGTGAACAGTAAACAGTAGTTAAAGACAAGACAAGGACAATTCCAAAATGAATCTAGGTGTTAATAACATACGTGTCCCGAGTTAACCATTCTCTGGGATCTGTTTTCATGCTAATCAAATGTGTCTCTAGCTTGAAACAAGCTAGCGCAAACCAGTGATTAGCTGCTAATGCTACCTTTCAGGGCAGAGGGTAAATCACTATTTCTACACCACTAACGAGACTCAAAATAGCACTTGAGCATTTAGAATTTTGTAAGTGTTGTTGAAGATAAAAAAGTTAAAACCATGCTTATGTTTTAGTACAATATACTTTTAGGTAAAAAATGTAAACTGTTGTGTGACTGAGTGAAGGAATGTTTCAATACTGATTAAGCCTAATCAGCATTTGTCTGGCTCACACCTTCTCAAGCTTCTAAAGAATTGATTAGGTCATGTCTGTTATTTAGCATGAATGTAAAAGCTCTAGAAGACTTATTGTTTAAACAACTTTTGGGGAGCCACTCCCTGCGGGGCCAGACTGGGTTAGAACAAAGGAAATGCATATCTCTGTAGAATCGACACTACCATGATAAACAACCTTAGTCTTTGACCAGGGGCCTGTTTCACAAAAGCAGAATATCTAAATCCAGGATAACTGATAAAGCGAGGCTTGACCTAGTCTAATCTGTGCATCCTGGCTTGGTGCGTTTCACGAAGGCCAAGCCAGGCTGAGGAGGAGCGACTAGGTTGAGCCAGGCTGAAGTAATTCAGATAGATGCGCGTCCACGGCTTTCCTCAAAAGACCGCGAGGTCGATCACAGATTTAGTGATGCCAAAATGGAGAATACGTATTGTACATACTTTATACAGAGTGAGCAGCAGCTTCTTGTGGAAGTATGATGACGTGAAACACATGATTTGTATAAAAAGAAAATAAACACGGCCGCTGTAATGAAACAGCGGCCGTAAAAAGCGCAGCAGACGATCACGGACCGACTGAATGCGTAAGCAGCCTAAACATAACTAACCACTGCTCTGAATTGAAACCGTCATAATCATACCATTCAAGGATTAGGCTACTAATCATTTTCACAAATTAACAGTTGTACTCTTTGCCTTGAAATTTACCATCAAGATCAATTTTCTACAACGCTAAAATATGATGCGTAAATATCTCTTTCACTCTGTTCCTCCCTCTCTCTCTATCTCTCTCTCTCTCTCTCTCTCTCTCTCTCTCTCTCTCTCATGGGCTAAAATATAAATTTCCTAAGTCATATTAACTTCCACTGCTCGCTTTTAATGCAAAGTGTAGCATACAACTGTTAGTTTTTGCAAATGACAGTGACTCATTGAATGGTTTCAGTTAAGAGCAGTAGTTCATAAATGGATATTTTTAGACTAGCATTCAGTCGGTCGCGTTTTTTTTATTTTTTATAGAGGACGAGTTTCTTTCTCTACATATTATATGCCTTGCTCCCTCATATACTGTATGGACATAGAAAATAAAGACACTGAAGAAATTGGACTAAAATCTAGAAACTATAAAGATAATTAAGTGATAAATTCCATGCACACTGTAAACATGAATGGAACAGAGTATATTCATCAGCTATTTCCCCCCAGCAAAAAAGTTCAAAAACCATTGAGTTGTCCTCTACCTGTTGTTATATGAATGTACAGTAGCCTACATCACTAGATAGTTACTGGTCCAGTGAACTAAGACTATAATTTGGGAGGATTGTACAATAAGAATATGTTCTTAAAATTGTTCAATCCTCCCAAATTATAGTCCCAGTTTACTGGACAACACAAATTGTGTGCTAAGAATTCCAAATACAATGCACATGAAAGAGGAATAAACACAATCCTTATTGTTAAAGAATAATAAAAAAATTAATTCTCAACTAAAATAATTCAAGGTGCATTGGTCAACTATAGAAATGTACAGCATTGTATATATTGCCCTTAGTAACAGACTTCATTTGAAACACATTTTAAATTTTATCAGCCTTTTCTAATCATCTCAAAAACTGCCATAATATATTCATCAAACTTCTAACAACAATATGAACATCAGTCTTCATACAGCAATATAACAGTAACAATGACTGTCACATGAATAATTATAAAAAAATAATGGTCACAACTTTAACTAATAACTTTTCTTAAATGAACAGCAATATGCTGTATTTTAATCCAGGCTGATAATAACAATAGGGTAAAACCAGTGCTGGATGAACAGAAAAGGTTCCAGGATTAAATAAATCCTGGCTGTTAGCCTGGTCAGGAGCAGGCTAGCTGCACAGAATAAATCTCCATGGTGATTTATGTGCCTCCGCTTTTGTGAAACCGAGTCAAGGCTAAATTGAGCCAGGATAACTGGGAAATCCCGGCTTAATCCCTTATCCTGGTTTTGTGAAACAGGCCCCAGAAATTCAGAGGTGTGTCCTTACCTGTTATAGTTACGCTGTTATAGTTCTAGACTGCCGGGGGACTTCCTTCCTTTGACACACTGAGCTGCTCTCTCCTCTCCCTTTCTATTACTGTTACTATTACTATTATTATTTGTGTGCAGCCCGTCCCAGAAATGCTTGTTACTAATCCTAGCTTCTGGGGAGTTTACTCCCCGGAGTCCTTATGCTTTTTTCCCCCAGCGTATTTCCTTGGAGAACGTTGGCACCAAGATCCTGGTTGCAGCTGTCGCCGTGGTCCTGCTGCACTCCCTGCTGAGCTCAGCGATGCCCTGCAATGTCATGCTGCGTCCTGCTGAACCCTGCAGCTTCCCGCTACATCCAGTCACTGTTCCATTATTAATGTGACTACTATCGCCACTGTTCATCACACCCCCAACCGGCTCGTCAGACACCGCCTACCAAGAGCCTGGGTCTGTCCGAGGTTTCTTCCCTTCTACTCTATCTGTAAAGTGTCTCAAGATAACTTATGTTATGATTTGATACTATAAATAAAATTGAATTGAATTGAAAATTGAATTATCCTGAGAGACAGGAATATAATTCGGATCCTGAGATGATCCCAGCGCTGCAACTGTGACCCCGCAAGGGGAAGCATGTTCGCAGACCGCTGTTTTACAGTGTAATTGTTTGTCATGTCACATGGCTTCAACTGTGACCCCGCAAGGGGAAGCATGTTGAAGTCCGCTGTTTACAGTGTATTTGTTTTGTCATGTCGCATGGCTGCAAACTGTGACCCCACAAGGGGAAGCATGTCTGCAGTCTGCTGCTGGCAGTGTTTCATGTTTTATGTTTGATTGTGTTTTGACTGTTGTTTTCATCGTGTTGTTCATTAAACCTTTTGTTTATCTTTCAAATTGACCCCAGCCTCTCCTTCCTCCTCAGAAATCAAACGAACACGTCTTTTAGAGATTTCTTAACAGTGTACAGACAGTTTATTAAAAAGATGGATTATAAAGACAGTAGCATTCATGTATAGATACGGGCACCATCTTGGAAAACAGTCATGACCAGTTGAACCACGAACGCTGTGTTTGAGCTATGTTACTGGTTACTGGTTGTACGCGTTCATTGTTTGACTGGTCAAGATGGCGCCTGCATGTAAACATGAACGCTACTGTCTTTATAATCTATCTTTTTAATTAACTGTCTGTACACTTACAAAGTTCTCAATGCTTCGGTTTACATGTAGGGACCCTCATTATGCTACCGTTGAAGTGTGGTGCTGTTTTGAGCCTTGTTAGTGGTGTAGAAAGGTGAAGTTGAGGGCAGTTATGCTGGAACTATACTTCTGTGGATCCAGAGTAGGTAATTCCTGAACATTCAAACATATAATTTCCAAGCAAAACTGATCATATGAATGTGAACTTCCCACATACCTGGGGACTTTGGAACCTCAAGGGTACAAGAGAGCAAATTCCCACTTTACCTTATTATTAATCCAGGCTTGGTTATAATCCAGTGCACTGTCAACATTTCATGTGTTGTAGGTTCGTAGTGTGTAACTGCAGAACAATAGCAACCATCCAGTTTTATGTGATTCTGTGCCTTCCTTTATTCACACAGTAGAGTGTGAGTCAGGTGATGACACGCAAACACACAAGCACCATTTCTATGAATGCATGTCTGTGCATGTGCACATGTGAGAGTTCAGACACAAACACAGCTCCAGGAGTCCAACCAACTCTTTATGTCAGAGTCTCATAAATCTTTCAGGCTGCTCCCTTGGGCCCATCTTAACGCTTCTGTGGGTCAAATCAGACGTGAGAATTACAGGTCACCTCAGCACAGGAAGCCTGGAATCACACCATTACACCTCTGCTGTTGTCTGTGCCCACACACACACACACACACACACACACATACATACACACACACACACACACAAAAAATATTTTTCAATTGAAGCCGACACTAACAGGCATCCTGTGCTGATTATTTTTGCAATTTCAAAGCCGTCCAATCTTATGACCACTAAAAGAATTCAGTGTTTCTGCCCAAATTGTATGTAGTTTTTCGGTGGGAAGAGAAGTTTCTTAAGATGTTGATACCAACAACAGTCGTTTTCATTATGAAATGATAATGTGTGTAATTTAATTGCATATGTTATATATAAAGTGTCACAAATGAATCTTTCCACAAACACCAACTGACAAAAGTCTACAAAATATGTAGTAAGGCAATATAGAAACATAATGGGTGCCTGGGTGTCCAAGTAGTGGATCGCATACCCATGTATTGGGCTCGGTCCTCGACGACGAGGTCGCAGGTTCAATTCCGACCTGTGGTGCTTTCCTGCCTGTCGTTCCCCCTCTCTCTCCCCTTTCATGTCCAAGCTGTCACTAATGAAGGCCTAAATGCCGGAAAAAAATTCTTAAAAAAAATATGGAAACATAATAAGACTGGAAGCAGGGGGACAAAGCTATCCTTTCTTAGTCCATAGTTAAAAGATGCACCTAGCAACACCCCTAAGATCATTAATTACAAAAGTATGACTTGTTAGTTTACACAATCAGAAATTTTTTATGGCTTTAGACGGAGTTACATGTTGGAAGTATCTACCAGCAGGCAACAGTTTATTCATCCACCAGTACTTTTGTGTGAAGGGTCAGAGGCCCATGAAGGACACTGCTTCCGGCTGTTATTCACACCTAAAAATATATAAAAGAGAACTGGCATTTCTTTTTGTGTATGGATGACATAATATCAGGTGTACGTTTGCGAGCTTCAAAGAGGTGTGGGTAGCTAGTATATTTCCAAGTGACATGGGATATGCGGAAGTGCTATCGTTTTGGGAGATACACATTATTTGATTTAATCACTTAAATTTCACTTTTCAGGATTTTAAAAGAAATATCTAGCCTGGTTGACACCAGACCCTTCTCAGTTGTAACTGAGAGTGGGTCTGGGCAAGGTTCATTCGCAGTGAATTTCCAAAGGGGTGTCACCAAGGGACGCCGCTCAAATGCCTATGGGCGCATTGTATAGTCCTTCTACCAATCAGACCAACGATCCGGGTGACGAAGCAGCGACAGCGGCATCAAAGGGGTGCTGTGCTTTGGTAGCTGTCATGTTGAATTTAAGAAAAAGCTGCTCGCCTTCGCTGCGCTATCGTCATCGTGTAAAGCGATAAACGGTTGTGATTGGCATAAAGCCTGCCTGTGATTGGTGCCTTGATTTGGAAAATTGGAAATGGGCTCGAATGGGCTCTTGGCCAGACTGACTTGCAGAGCAAATCTCAAATTTGCCAGAAGTTCGTCAGGGTTTTCCCAGGCTAAGAAATATCATGTGTTTAATGGAAATATGTAGCCAATGCAGACTTCAAAAAAAGTGCACCTTTGTGCATTTTTTCATTGTTATATCTATAGTTTTCTATTTATCTGTATGTATGCAGTACAGTACCAGTCAAAAGTTTGGACACACTTTCTCATGCAAGTGAATGGGAAAGTATGTCCAAACCTTGGACTGGTACTGTATTTTGTCATTATTTAAATAATGATAATTTCCATTGTAAAACCTCATGCACACATTGTAAACAGAGCGCAATAAGCATTGGTGGAGCCCCGTAACTGGCTCTGGAGGATGGATCACTCTCAGTTTATAGGTCTTCAGTGACTGTAAAGCAGAAGGTAAAGGGTATGGGCATTTGTACACACAGGAGATGGACCACACTAATTGGATCATATAAAAGGATCATGTCAGCTAATACCGGTGCATTCACATGTACCTATGGCTACAGCATTACTCTTCATATAATTCATGTGAGCTCTTCTGTTATGGTTTCGGTATTTTGCTTTGCATTTTGTTCTATTTCTGTTTCCTGTGTGTATATTTCTGTAGGTTTCCTGTTTTTGTATATTTCTTCTGTATTTTTTGTTCCCTGTCTTGTAAATTTATCCCGTGCTGTGTATTCTGGGTGGTATTTCAGAAAGCAGGTTAAGTGAAAACTCTGAGTTTGTTAACCCTGAGATGAGGGTAACTCTGGGTTTTCAGTTTCAGAAAGAGAGGTAACTTCTCCTCAGAGTCAGTTACTATGGTAACTGAGCCTGTGAACCTAACCTGGTCGGGAGCAGATTTTCTTCAAGAAACCTTGAGTTTGTCTCAGTCTCCTCCCTCTGACACAGCGCCCTTTCATTTCCTCATCATTCATTCAGGCTGTATCAGGCACATTTTAGCAGTTATCGGCATGAATGAAAAAAAAAATATGTTGGTTTATTAACCATGTTAGGCAGACTATAAAACATTTTATTTCTCAAAACATGGCATTTCCTTTTGTCTATGATCCCATTGATGAAGAAGCTGCTTTACTTCACAGAGAGTTAAACATAGGTTGGGAGATGATATTGAAGCCCCGACATTTACATTTTCAGATAACTTCCTATTTGAGCAGCATTGTTTTTCTTCCCAATCAATCAGTTATGTAGCCTACATAACCTTATCCGTCCTCATATCACTAATGTCACCCATCTATGCTCTTACATCCCAGCAGATTATTTGTGTCGCATTATGTTTTATTGCAAAAGGCATTTGTCTTTACAACATTGGTGATGCAGAGCATTTTAGTAAAGGCCACTGTAGCAAAGCGCCGTCAGAAGAGTGTGACTCGCTCTGAAACGGGTTTTAAACGTTTTTAAAAGGAGTTCCACAGTATTGCAGGTGAATGATGTAAACCCTTTGAAATAAAAGATTATGGATTATAATTCTGATAATGATGGTGCTGCAGCCTCAGAAGGGGATTGTAGGACTAGGACTTTTTCGCCCGCAGGATTGCACCCAAATGAAATAGATTATAGGTTCAATACCATTTCACCAGTAATGTTAGGCTATACTTATGATTAAAAATGATATACACTATATTGGAATATACGCATTTACTAGCAGCAATTTTCTCCCACACAAATTCTCTTTTGCAGCAGCCGCTGTGTTGCTTTTTTTTTTTTACTTGCTGTATGTGCGCATAAGTATTTCCGCCAACCCGTTTGTTTGTGGTTGTTACCATGGTGAATCATAGAATCATTTTTCCATTCATGCTGCCTTTTTATTGTGGAGGTGCACGCGTGTGAAACTACTCTGAGTTGATTGAACTAACTCATATCATGCCATCTCAGGGTAAATCAACTCAGACATCAGGGTTAGACTCAGAGTTTGTTAAACCTTCTACCTGAAATAGGGCCGTGGTCTGTGTATATTTTATTGTGTTCCCTGTTGTGAATTTCCCTGTTTATGTTTCCTGTTTTATTTTGATAGTCTGTTTTCTGTCTTGTCATGCCTAGTTTTACTTCCTTTGTTTTCCCTCGTGTGATTGTCTGATGTGCTCCACCTGTTCCCCAGCCCTGGTGTCACTTGTCTTGTGTCTTCTCGTTACCTAGTTTATTTAGCCCCTGTGTTTCCTTTGTTTGTTGTCAGATCATTATGCGTCCTTGTGTTTTGCCCGTCAGTTTGTGTCCTGAGGCCCGTTCCAGAAAGCAGGTTTAGTGAAAACTCTGAGTTTATTAACCCTGAGATGAGGGAAACTCTGAGTTTTCCGTTTCAGAAAGAGAGGTAACTTAACCTCAGATTCAGTTACTATAGTAACTGACCCTGTGAACCTAACCTGGTCGTGAGCAGGATGTCTTCAAGAAACCTCGAGTTTCTCCCTCTGAGAGGGAGGAGACTGAGAGAAACTGAGAAAAAAAACCTTGAGTTTCTCTCAGTCAACTCATTTCCTCATTCATTCATTCATTCAGTCTGTAGCAGGCGCATTTTAATGCAGTTTGTTATCTGCATGAATAAAAAAAAACGTATTGGTTTATGTTAGGCAGATTATAAAACGTTTTTTTCTCAAACATGTCCATGTCCTTTTGTCGACGATCCCGTTGATGAAAAAGCTGTATTAATTCACAGAGAGTTTACGTTGGGAGATGATATTGAGTCCCGACTATAGATGTATTTTCATTTCCACATAACCGATTTGAGAGGTATTTTTTAATCACAGTCCATTAGATATGTAGATACCTTATCCGTCCTCATATCACCAACCTCCACCATCGTGGACAGGCTTTAACATCCCAGCAGATTCTTTGTGTCGCATTACGTTTTTTGCAAACGGCAGTTTTCTTTATAACAGTGTAGCGGATCGTACTGTAATAGTAAAGCCACTGTATGCAGAGCCGTCAGAAAAGTGTGAAACTCTGTTCTGAAACGTTTTTTTAAACGTTTTTGTAGTGTTCCCTGGACACAAACCAGTGAGAGCAATTAAAAAGAAATAAATGATTATACATTATAGTTCTGTTAATGATATGGTGCTGCAGCCTCAGAATGGGATTAGTAGCCTGTAGTTTACTTTTTCGCGAAATTATAGGTATAATACAATTCCAGTTTTCACCAGTAATATTATAAATTAAAGAAATGAATACACTATTAATGCGTACGCATTGACTCAAGCAGCAATTTTCTCCCACACCAATTCTCTCTCTTTTGCAGCAGGAGCCGCTGTGTTGCTTTTTTTTAACGAAATGCATGTTCAAACGGTTCAAACTCGCTGTTTGTGCACATGAGTATTTCCGCCGACCCGTTTGTTTGTGGTTGTTACCATGGTGAATCGTAGAATCATGGCTCCATTCATACTGCCTTTTTATAGTGGTTGTGCACGCGCGTAACCCTGAGTGAACCTACTCCGAGTTGATTGAACCAACTCAAATCAGCTGTTCTGGAACCGAAAACACAGAGTTTCCCATCTCAGTGTAAGTCAACTCAGACATCAGGGTTAGACTCAGAGTTTGTTAAACCTCCCACCTGGAACGGACCCCTGGTCCGCTCAGCGTGTTGTAACCTGTTGCCGTTGTTTTTTATTTCTCCCTGCGTGATTTTGTAAGTTTTCCCTCTGAGTTTTTCAGTGTGCTTTCCAGTCTCTGTACTGCTGTTTTCTGTTAAAATAAATCCTCAAGCTCAAATCATCTCCTGCCTTCCTGTCTCTCCCTGCATTTGGGTCCACTATCTTCCGCTAATCATAACATCTTCAATTCTGTCTCATGTGAAAATGACCACAAATTTTCAAAGTCAAAGTCAGCATAGTGCTCTTTTACCCTTGGGTTTGCTGCTCATATTACCCATAATTTGCTGTTCCTGATGCATTCATTCATTATCAAATACTTTATTCATTGGGAATCTATGCCAGAGGACTCACAAATTGACCCAAATGGGAGCAAGCAAGGCAAAAGAAATTGGGGCATATTTTTGTAATTCTGACCAACAGGGATTTTATCAAAAGATGAAATATGTCATAATTTTACTGCCTCCTAGCGCCTTATTCCTATAATGTACATGTTTGTGGAAGGTTTGTTGATCACAGCCTGTGACATAGTTATTAAATTACAAGCTGCTGAAGATTTGGGGATTAAAACCTACTTGTGGGTTTACTGCTCGCTGCTGTCTTCGTTAGTTCTACTTAGAGTAGAAAATTCAAATCCAGATTTGATCAAAGAGGAAGAAGTCTGGGCTGAGCTAAAGTGGACTGAGCCAGCGGCAATCACCATGGCGGTCTTTGATCCGTTGATAGACCTGTCCGCAAATCACACTGTAAGCCTTAAAATCTTTTTTTCGTTCAATCCCATCTTGACAGAGGGGAAATATAGTGAACTACCATATATATATATATATATATATATATATATATATATATATATATATATATATAGTAAATAGGGAATGATTTTGGACACAGCCAAAAACCGACAATGTGTTAGCACACTTTCAAACCTATAGTTATAGACCTCATTTTGAGTGAACAATTATTTATTGACATGTGCACATTAAAAATGATAAATGAGAAAAGCCTTTCTCAGTTAGACCCCATCGTGACATCATCGAATTCCCATTGTGAATTAATCACATTTTAAAGCAGTCGAGAAGCCTTGAGTATTGTAGGATTTCCAAGATGGAGTCTAGACACTAGTGGTGATAGTGAGATCTGTATAAATGAGAAGAGGAGCGAGCTCTGGTGAGCTCAGACCTGAGTACTGGAACAACACATTATCAGGTGCCTTTGGTGTTTGTTATTGATGCAAAAAGTCTTCTTAAGCATCATATTTAGACGCGCTTGGTTGGGACTCTTGGCGCCACTTTTTAACGCTCTGGGTCGGGACTCTTGGTGTCACTATTTGACGCTCTCGGGACTCGCATCTAGCCCCTTGGCGTCGGGACTCTTGGCGTCACTTTTTGACGCTCTGGGTCGGACGTACGTTTAACTGACATGCGGCACAAGAACAGGACAGGTTTAGGAAAAGATGGTGGTCGGGGTTACAAGAACGGGACACAAACCTAGGTCTCATGGGTGAAAGTCCTGTGTTGTTTGACCCATCCACCCCCCCAACCAACCTCCTTACACGGTCTTTCATACTACTCTCTACCGTTGTCTCTCTTAATACTATATCATCTTACAGCGCTGTGGTCAAGCTGCTGCTCTGCCCGGTGTGTACACTAAAGTGAGAGACACTGACCAAGGGTCAATATTTTACGAGTTGGGAGTGAGAATGGGTTGGCTGGAAATGAGAAACTGGGTGTGAGCGGCGGGAGGAGGGTGCTGACAGCAACGGAGCTAAGAACATATTGATAACATATATTGATAACAAGAATGTGATTGGCTGATAGAGATTGTGTCTAAATTTTGTTGGTTTAACTGAAAGAGAACACGCCCCTAATCAGCCAATAATGGGAAGCAGGTGAGTAACTAAATATAGTAATGCTGGCTGAACTTAGCTGAATGCTAAGCTTCATTAGACTGGACTACGATTCGGAGGGTATAGTTGTAACGTTGTTGCTTTTTTCATTTGGTTCGGTTAGCGTTTATACTGCATTGCACAATGTCAAACACACCAAACATTGTAAACAAATGTCACACGGTCAAAATGGTCGCTGGTCTATTGGACAGAATATCTGAGGGAAACTGGTCGACACTTCTGTTCTCACTATTAATGAAGCAAAACCACATTTATAACGTCTTAGGTTTTCTGGTTTTGCTTTAGTGTTTCTAATATTTTAGAAGAAGATGAAAAATATGAGCAGTTGACAGACAGCGAGTGCCCCAGAGCGTCAAAAAGTGATGCCAAGAGTCCCGACTAAGCCCGTCCAAATATGATGCCAAGAGTCCCACCAAAGTCACCTGACGCTTTTTGACACCATGGGCGTGAGAATGTGGTGTTCCAGCACTCAGGTCTGAGCTTACCAGAGCTCACTCCTCTTCTCATTCATCCAGATCTCAGCCTCCTCTTCAGTCATCCCTGATGTCACACAGATAACGAGTTATGTGTGGTCATAATAGGTTATGGATTTGAAAGTTACCAATCACCACCACAGAGCAGCAAACTGTAGCAGCTTGCAGTGTTTCTCTCACAGAAATAGACTGCGGTCAAGCTCTGCGTCCGTCACTCGTCAAACCAGCTGCTGCTAAAATTGGAGATAGACGCTGGCAGAGCAGAGCGATGTCTCGGTGACCAAAGCAGACGTAGTAATGTCTCTCGCGAAACAGTGTCTGATCATTTTAATGAAATGAGCTGGTTTAACCATGGAGATGCAAGAAATATGCACTAGTCCAGAACACAGGACATTCTGCCTGTATTTACTTTCTTGCTCCCACCCTCAGACACATCCGACCAATAAGAGGATTGGACGTTCTTGCGTGATTTGTAATGGTGCATTTTAGTACGCTTGGATTTTTCCAGGTGTGAAACCAAACCGAACCAAGGGCAAATCGCTCCAAGTTTACTAACTCGCTAACTGATTCGGACCAAAGCAAACAAACTACAGGTGTGAAAACGCCCTCAGTATCTTATTACTTTCCTACTCTGTCTATGGCTCTTAGCCCCAAGCCCATTGGTTCCTAGTGGATGCAAATTTTTAAAAAGCTACTCAAAAATATATTGTTTCATTTGTTTAAGCTGGGACAGGAGGAACAAGTGCATTTTTTTTGGCATGATGAAGGAACATGTCACCCGGTAAAATAGTGTGGCTTATTCATGTTTTTAATAGTTTTTGGATACAATGGAGCTCTCTGGCTACGTTAGTAGGATAAATTTATTGTTGGTTTGGGTCTTTTGATGGAAACCGTTGACAATAATAAAAATAAAGAATATTACCAGATTGTACCAGCTGTATGGTACTTGTTAATGACATCATTTGAGCCAGGCACCTAACGAGGGTTAACGAGCTGGATGACCCTAACAAGGTCCAACACATCTGCATACTTTAGGTTTTGATTAATCTCACATTGCCAGACCTTCCTTCACAGCGCTGCGAAGGAAGGTCTGGCTAGTCCACACAGCATTCCAGGATGGGAGAAAAACGTGCTCTGGTTTATTGGCATGTCATTAAACCAATCACAATCGTAATGCATGGCAGGCGCGGCGGGCAGAGCCACAGTGCCACTGCAAAACAGCCTCGGGGAAGGAACTTGTTTGGTGGAACAGAAAACTCAGATTGGACAGATAGTCTAGCTAGCTGTCTGGATTTACCCTGCACAGATCTGAGGATAAAGCCACCGGAGTTTAAAATTCCAACACAAAGAAAGCGGAAGGTATCGGACATCCAGCCGAAGAAAGTGACATCCGGTGGAATTTCTGTCGGCACGCCCGGAAGTGGAACGTCGTGGATATAGACTAGGTTTAGATATGGGAATTCATAAGATTTTAGTGGTCCATGTACCATTTACAGTCTGAACTCTATGTGGGGACATAACAGGTGACTGGGAAATTACAATACTTATTCTTGTACATTCTCATGCAGTTTCTACGTGTTCAATTCTTGTGACACTTAAGTTATTATGCTTTCAGTAAATGCATGTTTTAGTTACTTATTTTTTTATTTTGAATACTCTTCGGATCTCCTTTTACAGCAGTAGCTATTACCCGGAAGTAAAATCCTTTACAAGGGGTCATAACATTCATACGTTCTTACGTACATGGTCAAGTCCACAGGAGAACATGTCTAGGATTACAAGGAAGAGAAGAAATGAAAAATATTTGAAAAAAGATTGAAAATAAGCAACGTAATCAGAACAAACATCAACTTAAAACAAAACATGGGTTGTATACAAGTTCACCCGGCAGATATAATCAGAGTTTTAGTTCTGACGGTCCTCCATCACCGTCATTAATGGTGCCCATCTTTCAATGAAAAGTTCTCTCTGTAGTCTCAGCGAGTATGTAATTTTTTCCATAGTGTAGATATTTCTTAAAGTTGTCAACCATTCAGCTTGGTTTGGCGGCTCCTTTTTAAGCCATTTAATTGTAATAGTTTTCTTTGCTGCTACCAGTAATATCTGCAATAAATACATTTTCTTCCTACTGTGTATCACACCTGGTTTCATCCCTAAAATTGCTATCAGAGGGTCTCTTAGCAGATCGACATTCAGTACTTTATTAATAAATATAAAAATGGATTTCCAAAAGTCATCTAACAGTGGGCATTGCCAAAAAATATGTGAATGAGTAGCCATTGCCTCTCCACACCCCCTCCAGCATTGAGCTGATTGATTCAGATTCATTTTAGCCACAACTTGTGGTGTTCTGAAAAATCTGTTATTTATCTTCCATTGAAATTCCTTCCACGAATTGGCGTTTGTAACTTTGTGGGCCTGAGTACATATCTCCAACCAAACTTCCTCACTTATTTCAAGCCGTAGCTCTCTAATCCACTTGTCTTTCACATAAAATGAATTATCTTTTGTCATTGAGGCAATGATTCTGTAAACATTGGTTATTGGTTTCCTCATATGTTCTCCATCTTGGATTTTCAATAGATACTGTTCTAAAAGGGAGGGCTCTATTAATCTGTTCCGGTTTGGGTGTTTGAGTATGAAGCTCCTTAATTGGAGACACTTAAAAAAAACAGTTTTTGGCAAATTAAAATCTGTTCTCAGTTGTTCAAATGATTTGAAGTTGTTATTACTAAATAATTGGTGTACATAATGAAGGTTCAGAAGTTTCCAATTTTTGAATCCTGTATCAAGTCTCAAGGGAAGAAAATCTCTAATGTAAGCAATTGAGCTCAAAACGGAGAGATCACCTGTCAGCTTAAACGTTTGTTGTATTTCCTTCCAAGCTACACATGTTGTGTTCGACCATTCTCCCAAAAGATCTCTGGTGGATTTAATCCTATTAAAGGGGATCTCCGCCAAAGCAATGTCAGGACTGTAACTTTTTTCCATCCTGAGCCATCCTGTACTTGTGTCATCCGATAACCACACTATCATTGCACGTAGTTGTGAAGCTAACCAGTAATGCTTCAAGTTGGGAAGGCCTAAACCCCCTTTAGTTTTTGCTATTTGTAAGACTTTATACCTGACTCTGGGTCTCCTACCCTGCCATATAAAAATTGAGATGAGACGATCTATATGACTAAAAGTAGATTTAGGTGGAGAGATTGGTAGAGTTTGAAAAAGAAAGAGGAGCCTTGGGAGAACATTCATTCTAACAGCTTCCACCCTGCCTATTAAAGTAAGAGGAAGTTCAGTCCAGCGGTTCAAATCTTGCTTAATTTTATCTATCAATTTAATATAGTTACTTTGATATAAGCTAAGGTCAGGGGGTATATTTATTCCCAAATACCTAATTCCTTCCCTGGGCCACCTAAATAAGAAAGCGGATTTCAACTGTGGGGAAACTAAATTATTCATGATGAGTGCTTCTGTCTTAGCCACATTTATTTTGTAACCCGAGTAAAATCCAAAGGTCTCTGTACATTTCATTAAATTTGGGACAGACTTTATAGGGTCTGAGATATACACAATTACATCGTCTGCATTTAGTGACAACCTGTGTTCCTCTCCGCTCACCTCAATACCACTTATATCTGTGCTATCTCGTATTAACTGTGCAAAGGGTTCTATACTAAGGGCAAAAAGGAGAGGTGAAAGAGGGTCCCCCTGCCTGCAACCCCTCCCCAACTGAAATTTTTGTGAGAAGCACCCGTTTACCCTTACTGATGCATTTGGAGATGAGCATAACAGTTGGACCCATTTAATAAAGCCAGGACCCACACCGAATTTCCTCAAAACTCTAAAAAGGAAAGGCCAGGAGACACGGTCGAATGCCTTTTCGGCGTCCAAAGCTAGTGCCATACATGGCACCGATTTCGATTTAGCATAAGACATAACATTCAGTAACCGACGTATATTATCAGACAGCTGGCGACCAGTAATAAAGCCTGTCTGGTCTGGGTGCACTAGAGTCGTAATAACTGATTTAAGTCTCTTTGTCAGTATGGAGGTCAATATTTTACAGTCAGAATTTTTCAGTGCTATGGGTCTATATGAACTGCACACTGTAGGGTCCTTTCCCTCCTTAGGAATAACCAAAATTATTGTCTCTTTCCAATTTGGTGGGAATACCCCCTTTTCAAATGCATAAGCGTAAGCTTTCTCTAAAATAGGGCTTAGGTCGTCTACAAAGGCTTTATAAAATTCGTTACAGTATCCATCTGAGCCCGGGCTTTTGCCGTTTTTTTAACCCTTTGATTGTCTCCACAATTTCTTCTCTAGTAATGGGTCAATCTATAGCTTGTGAGTCTTACTCTGACAGCTTCGGTAGATTTATGCCCTCCAAGTAGGCATCGACTTTTTCGAGTTCTGTGCATGTGTCCATATTTGAGTACAGTTTTTTATAGAAAGTGGCGAAAGCTCCCGCTATCTCATCTGGTTTATACAGAAAGGGTTTATCTGGGTCGTTATTTTAAATTTTCTGTACAACTGTTAGGCTCATCTGTTTTTTAAGTTGGAATGCTAATAATTTACTAGCCCTACTCCCATGCTCATAATAGCGCTGTTTTAAGAATCTTAAACTTCTCTCAGTGTTATCTGTAAGCAAGTCTCCCAAGGCCCTCCTGGCTTCATTAAGCTGATTGAGGCCCTGTTTACACGATGACGCTCTCGGGTGAAAACGAAAAAATATTTTATCGGATGTGCCTTTCGTTTATACGGCGACGGCGTTTTTGGGGCTTAAAAACGCAAAAAAGTGAAACCACCAAAACCATCTTACAGCATGTCCGCGTCTAAAGGTGTTAAAACGCTAAAAAGTCTGAAGACAGAGGTGTGGAGAGAGACGAGAAAAAGGCGTCTGTTGTTACGGAGTAGGCTACAGAAATTATAGGCTCCTGTTAGAATTTCAATGTAATGGCTCAATATTTAAATGATTTCAACAATGTGGATAAGGTTGTTATAGTTCGATGACGATATGTAGGCTATTCATTTGAGCCAGAGCAGGCGACAACGCTACGGATGAAGAGAGAGAGCGAGCGAGTGGCAGCGGTCAGCGGGCAGAGGTCAGCGGTCAGCGGGCAGAGGAGGGTCTGCTTCAGCCTCCTCTGCCCGCTGCCTCACGCTCTCAAGCAGCGGCTGAAGGGCCGCGAGGCTCAGGGTATTGGTAGTGCTCCCGTGGGTGCTGTGTTGTGGCTTATCACGGTCAATTGTGCCGGTCATCATCAGACAAACATGCAACTCCACCTCCTCGTCTTTCCAGACGAGCTTTTGTTGTTCGCTTCGGCATGTTTTGGTTTCGCGCTACTAAGGAGAGAAGTAGAATGAATGTTCTACGCAGGTGGGTACCTTGGTGGTGAGCGGCAGTGCCACCTAGTCACCTGGAGTGCATACTACATCGAATTTCACACACTTTTGCGTCACCATATGCACGCAGATTTCCCCTCCATAACGCTCGTCTAAACGCAGAATAAAAAGTGATAACGCAACGCCACTTTTGCGTTTTCTCTTCAGATCGTTTCCGTGTAAACATAGCCTGAGATCATTTGTAGATAGTTGACTTTTATGTCTCAGTTCTAACTGTTTGATTTGTTCTTCAAGTTCTTTACGTTTGGCTTCTCTAAGTCTCGTTTTAGCTGATGAGAATGAGATTATCCTTCCCCTCAAAACTACCTTGGCCGCCTCCCACAAGATCACTGGTGACGTCTCACTCGTGTCATTAAAGGGAAGATATTGAGCCAATTCAGCCTTTATATGGTCTTTAAACGCATTATCATTTAGGAGTGAAACATTTAGACGCCATAGTCTTGGGTTAGAACGCCTATTTAAATCCCAAATCAAACTAACCGGGGCATGGTCACTTAGTGTTATGTTATGTATTTTACAATCCAGGACTCTGTAAGAGTCATTTTTAGCGATAAAGAAATAATCAATCCTGGAATATGAGGAGTGTGGGTTTGAATAGAATGTGTAAACCCGGTCTCTTGGGTGTATATGTCTCCATGCATCAATAAGACCCAGATCCTCTGTCATTTGCTTTAGAATCCTACTGGCCCCTGAAGGTGTGGCAAATGATGGTGGATTTTTATCCATCCTATTTGACAAAGTGCAGTTAAAGTCGCCTCCAATCAGGATGATTCCTTTAGCTTTTTCTATAATGATTTCACTAATTTTCTTAAAAAATGTATGATTATTTTCATTTGGAGCGTGGATGTTCAGCATAGAGACAGTCACACCACAAATGGATCCGTTCACCAAAATAAATCTCCCCTCTTTATCTTTAATTTCTGAATGTAAACAAAATTGCACCGAGCTGTGCAGCAATATTGCCACCCCACGCCTTCTCCCTGAACCATGAGATGAGAAATACACTTGGCTGGCCCACGACCTCTTGAGTTTCATATGCTCGGAATCTCATAGGTGGCTTTCTTGTATAAAGGCTATTGTACCTTTAAGATGTTTAAGCTCATTGAGAATTTTCTTCCTCTTCATGGGGCTATGTAAGCCTTTAACGTTATAGCTAATTACTCTTATGCTATCCATTAACGCTTACGTATGCAAACTGTTTTACACTTTGCAGTTCTATGTGACCTTGAGGCTCGTTGTTATACATATCCCATGTTGTAAAATAAAACATTAACACGAACACTGTAACTATATACATGATAACATTTCGCATCCAGACTTCCAATTTGTTCACCCATAAACATATGAGTCGTCCTTGCAGTAACATAAACAAAACAACACAATGTATTTGAGTTGACTGTGAAAAAACTGTTTTTGTTATCCAGAACCTCCATAAAGGAGTCTGGGCCTTGACTGCAAGTTCGTTATTGCAGTCCCGCAGTAGGTCTGTGTCTCCTACAACCATCACAGACATCCTGCGATTATGTCTCCCGCTCCTGCTGCAGGGATTTACTTATTTTTCTCTTCTTTTGTTTTTAAAGTATTCTTAATCCGCCACTAGAGAAAGTTTAGCGCTATTGCCTTTGCACCCATGAAGTCATCATCCAACTAGACAGAAACCAAGTCCCACCATATTACTTCTCTCTTTCCCTTCTGTGTTATGCCCGCTACTCAGCAGAGGCAAGCTTACCTATCTAAATAGTTTCCACAGTTCTGACATTTCACAGTGCAATTAGTCCACGTCCCAGATATCATCTGGAGTGTAACTGTAGAAATGCTAGCCTTTAAAGTTCTTAAGCAGGTGTGAAAATCAAAAACAGCCTACACATAGAAGTAAAAAATAAATAAAATAAAATCAAAAAAGGCCTCTCATAAAACAAGCAAAAACTTAGCAGCCTACCTCCATAATAAAGTAGCGAACCAGGGTATTATCGCCCCCCCACCCTCCCCGTCACATCCAAGGGAGAGCAAAGAGAGGAGGGAAAAGCAGAAAAGAGTAATGAATGAGAAGAGGCGTCACCCTTGTCTCGTTATGAGTCTTCTTCTCTCAGACCAGCAATAAACTGGTAGACTGCAGCAGGTGTGTTGAAAGTGTGTGTGCGTCCTCCGTGGGTCACAAGCAACTTGGCTGGGAAAAGCATCCTGTGTTTGTCCACTCCGTTCTCTCTCAGCTTCTGCCGTACTTCATAGTCTCGCTGTTGTTTATATACTTCAGCCGATAAGTCCGGGTGGAACCTGATATTGTTGTTCTTGTAGATCAGCTGGCCTTTTGCTCTTGACGCTCTCCAGACACGCTCCTTGTCTCGATAGTTTTGAAACTTCACAATGAAGGTTCGCGGGGTGGAGGTGGGGGCGCGCGCCGATCCGGTAATGCGGTGAGCCCTCTCCAATATCACCGGCGGGTGCACACCATTGACATATATATTAATGGACCAATAGACCCCGTTGCTCTGGACGGAGACCAGTGAAGGCTATTAGAAGCACTTTTCCAGTGATGGTGTCAGTACCCGATCCGTTCCACCTGCACAATCCGTTCTGCGCATGTGCAAGATCACACGTATGCCATGACGTAGGCGCAGATGATAATGCTGCATTCATTCCACCACCACCTTGGAATAACGGCACCGCTTCCACCTGCACGATCCGTTCTGCGCATGCGCAAGATGTTCACACGCTAGCCTCCAGCTAACGTTAGTTAGCTAATAGCTAATTCGGCGGACCGCTAGGTGATTATAGCGGTCTGCCGTTAGCCTCCCCCGGGAAGCTAACGTTAGTTTAGCTAACGGTTAATTCGGCGGACCGCTAGGTGATTATAGCGGTCTGCCGTTAGCCTCCACCGGGAAGCTAACGTTAGTTTAGCTAACGGTTAATTTGGCTAACCGCTAGCTGATTGCAGCGGTCTGCCGTTAGCCTCCACAGTTAAGCTAACGTTAGTTTAGCTAACAGCTAATTCGGCTAACCGCTAGCTGAGACAGCATGTAAACTTTAAAAGACCCTCAAAATAAAACTTGAAAATAAACGTTAACATATATAACAGCTGTTACGTCAGTTCTACTTTACTTGTGCTCATTTAAAATACAATCACTCAGTACTTGTCTTTATTGTTATTACTGTAATGTCTTAATTTAGCTGTAGCTTGCTTTTCCCATTAAGTTTAACTTAACGTTATTTTAGACTGAATCTAGCTGCAGAAACAACGTAACCAGTGGGGCGGTGCCTGTTATTTCGAGGTGGCATGAACGCAGCATTATCATCTGCGCCTACGTCATGGCATACGTGTGATCTTGTACATGCGCAGAACGGATTGTGCAGGTGGAACGGATCGGGTACTGACAGATGGCCAGCTTTACTGCGCAGCCTCCAACTGACAGAGACAGTGTAAATGTGACGTGAGCAACGTGTCTGAAAGTTGTAAGTGTTCTGGTAGCTGTGCCAAGAGAAATCTCAATCATTCCCAATCTTACAGAGACGGAGAGTGTAGGTATATGTAAGGAGATAACATAAGCACAGGCTAATTATTGCTAACTAACATGCTAGTTAACATTAGTAATTAAACCTAAACAGCTAACGTAAGTCGAAACTGCCTCGCGAAGCTTCTCCTGTACTATACGGTAATTCCTCTACTGTGCGACAGTAAGTCACTTGGTTATGACACAATCGTTAGCCTATTTTTACAAAAACGTATGCTACGGAGCCATAACGTGAGATACAAGGTAATGGAGCCTTTTATACGTTGTTGTGTTTCTTTCGAACTAAACAATGGACAAATCGAGTCTTTAAACGCTTCGGATGTAAAGTTATTCTCAGTCAAGTGACGTAAAAAAAAAATGGCGGTAAGCGGAATGCTAACAGGAGGTGATGGCCAGTTAGCAACAAAATGGCGCCATGATGGCTCGAGTTCTGAAGCGAAGCTTACCCCCTTGGTGCACACTCAGATTTTCGGTAAACCATTTTTCCATAAAGGCACAAGGATCCACCCCTTCCTCCTTCTCTGGTATGCCCACGATTCTCATGTTATTGCGGCGGCTTCTGTTTTCCAGATCATCTGCCTTCGTTTCCAAAAACTTCACCTTTCCTTCCAGCGCACTGACTTTTGTTTGCAGACCGCTAATTGAATCCTCGGCCGAGGATAACCGTTCTTCAGCCTGCGTGATGCGCCCGTTGCATTCCCGTATGTTCGCCTGTACATCCTTGATAGCAGTTAACACGCCGTTAATTTCTGTATGAAAGTCCTGTTTGAGGGATTTAATAGCTTGCATAATATCTGCGCTAGTTACGTCGTTCACCTGTGCGCTGTCTGTGTCCATCAACATGGCGTCTCCTTCATTGTGCTCGGGTTCAGAAACACTGTCCTCGCTAGCTTGAAAGTCTAGAGAGTTGAGATGTTTCTTAGGCTTGTTCCCTGATATTCCCCTGGGCATGTTTAATTTATAATGAAATTAGGTTGACTTTAAGTAATTATAGGATAGCAGAAAGGCGGTTTTGCAGCAATTATCTGAAGTTCAGCGGCGGAGCGGGGAGAAGTGCTGCCGTTCAGCTCGACGCCATAACCGGAAGTCCGTAAATGCATGTTTTGTTCCTGATGCAACACAGTAGGCCTAATTAATAAACCCATAGCCACTTTATGACTTTTCCTGTTGTAGTTAAACACACAGTCATTGGTAGGCCTTTTCATGTGGAAAAAAAACAGAAGTGATGAGTTTGATGATGACGGTTTGTGAAATGCGTCATTAAGGTGAATCTTGATAGCCACAGAGACTGAACAGGAAAAGGAAAAAGTGCCACCCACAGAACCTCAAAGGACAAATATAACACACACTGACAGGTTTGACATTATTGGTAAAGTGCAGTTCAGAAACACACTGCTGCATGAACTTGTTGTGCATCTTGAGCAGCACAATAACACAATAATGTGACCACAGAGTATCATCCGTAGGAAAATGAGTAGAGCTGTGGGAAAACAGTTCTCATTAACCTCTGGTTGGTGTGGAGGGAACGGGGCACAGCAGAGTGACTCAGCTTTAATATGAAGAAGACTTTACCCTTCTGATTGTTATTATGAAATACAATATCCACAGGCGCAGCAGCTCTCCTGGGCAAGGGCGTTTTTAATAAAGCCTTACATTTACACGGTGCACAGTATAAACAGATTCCAGACTGGCAGAGATACTGTACGTCAGAGCTGCTAAGAGTATAGTGAAATAAATTATAAGAGGAAGTCTACACGTGTCTACTGCATTAGGCCATGATTAAAGGGGACACTTGTGATGTATGGCTTCTCTTGCATTATTTAACCATTCTAATGTTTTACTCACAGCATGTATGTGCCTCCACAAATCTATACTCGGGACATAAAAACCTAAACCATCCAATGGGCTCCTACTCCTTAAATACGCATTTATATAATAACTTATGGGGGTAAACATAATGTTTCTTGGATCATATTTTTTGTTACACAGCCTGCTATTATACTCTTTTCAGTGTCATATTTGTACGGTTGAGGCCTACTTGAATAGGTTTTACATACTTTGATGTTTAAAAAACATTATTTTTCTCATACTGCCCATTGCTGCAGCTCCTCTGCCTGAAACACTGGGTGCTTCTCATGTCGCTTAAATTGGCTCCTCTACTCCTCCACTTGCATTCCTTCCTCGTTTCTTAGTCCCTCCCACAGAGGAGGTACGGGAGAGGTGCGAGTAAATCATGGGAGGAGAGAGGCAACAAGCAAATGTGTTTTAGGAGGATTGGACATTATTTCCTCTGAAGCGTCACATGAAATTGTCAGCTGTATGGGTGGAGTTAGCAACTCCTTCAGCTGCACGGCTTCCGGGAAGGCTACTCTTGTGTATTTTCGCCTATAGCTCCTCAATGTTACCTCCTCTGTGCTGGAGGACCGAGTCGCTATCAAATAAGCGACATGAGAAGCACCCACTCTGTCTGAGCTCTTGGCCCCCCTTCCTGCTCGGATGGGTCAGCTAGCACACTCTTTAGTGATTGGTCAACCAAATTCAAACAAGCCACTGGGCAGCACAATTGAAAAACTGTGCTGATTAATGACATCACTAATTGAGGCCACTTGGAGAGCAGAGGGAAAGTGGATGGGAGAGGACAGAGGGGTTTAAATGCCTCCACCCTCATTTGTTAGCTTTGTTAGTCAGGTCGGACTTGAACCTGGGTCGCTGGCAAGGACTTCGCCTACATGGGGCGCACGCTCTACCAGGTGAGCTAGAAGCTGCCCCCTTCGAACCAGTTTTTGTATTGAATTAATCTGAACGTTGTGATTGAGCTTATTCACTGATTTTGTGTATTATTTTTATATAAATGTTTCTGGCCATCATTACATTTCAGTAATATGACTGGATGTGAAGTTGCTTGAACATCCTTAAATCAGCAGCAGTGTTCTGAAGCTTCTACTGTATGAAGCTTATTTTGTTGATACTACAGACTCACAATATCCGCTGCACCTCGGTGTTTGTCATCTTGGAACTCCCCCCCACCACCCATAGAAGATCTATTCAGACATTATCATATTCACTTGACAGACCTGTATGTCATATATTGTGGAGATGAAACCCACAAAGTACACTCGATGATTGAAGATGCTATCTCCGCCATTCAATCTTGCTTCTTACTGCTGTTACGTTTGATGAATAGCTGGCTTGACATACAGTTCCTCAGATCTCATTTGGATTGTAGCCTGTAGCTAGAGGGCTTGGCACCATTACACTGTGGCAGACACACATGCGTGCAAGAACAAATGCACGGATCACACACACACTTACATGCACAGACAAACATATAATTAAATGCCTTCAGACAAGCACGCAAACACATATTAAACACCCATTTGCATCACTCAAAGTCTAATTTAGGTCATCCTCATCAGACTATACACTCTTGTCTTTTTCTCTTACTTCTCTCTCTCTGTCTGTCCCTCTTGGGGAGCCATTGTATTTTACCTAGACTAGTATTTCAAACTAGAAAAACTACGCAGGCCATGCGTCAATGCAAACCCAGGGAAATTCTCCAGTCCAACTGGGAAGCAGAGCCAGCAATGAAGCCTGTTGTGATGGCAATTGCATTGCTGTGGACCATGTTAACAGCTGTTTTTCTGCGAGCTGGCGCACTCTTATCACTCATAAAGTGAGTCCCACCTCCTTGCGTACCCCCATTTGTGTGGTAGCAGTCATAAAACTCAGTGACGGCCCAGTGGATGTGAGGGCACGCGTTGCATCCTGGTATCGTTCTCCAAAGTTTTCTCATCTCCGCCACCTACGCAGCTATGCTGATTATAGAGCAACATAGCAGATGCTCATTTTACTTGCCTCTCCCACACACAGCAACACCAGCCACATACACTTGTTCACCACATCAACCCCTGCACTGAGAGATCCCCGGCTGTCAACAGACTTTGTGTGCAAACTAAGTAAGTGGATGTGAATGTGTGTCTGAGAGACAGCATCACAGAAAATGTGTGTGTAGGAGGATAAACAGTGTTTTGTGAAGCTGGAGGAAATGTGACTGGTGAGTTTATGTGTGTGTACCTGGGGGTGAGGGACTAACTTTTAATTATCCAGGATTACTACAAACACCTTTTGACTTAAGCAACAGTTTGCAGACAAACGCACAGTGGCAATGACTACGTTTACATGCACATAATATTACGTTTTTTGCCCTTATTCCAATGTTCTGAATAATGTTTACATGGCTAATGAAAGTGAATATTCCACTAATATACCCGTTTACATGCAGCTGTGCAAAATATGATTTTTGAACGGTGGCAGACTTATTGGACCGTGCGAACACAGTGTCCGTCTTTCATTCCTTCAACCAGCTTCTTGAAAAGGTCGGCGTCGTGATGTTTTCTCATATCCAAAACCTGTTGATATCAAAGTTTTTGATAATGTTTAAAAGTAGCTCTGTTTCTCCTTCTTATCGGGTATTAAGACTTGCAAACCTGGTTGCAAGGTTGGCTAGTTGGTTTTATGTACAGCAACCATAACGCACAGAGCGGACCATAAGCCGTAAACGGGCAAGAGGCCGTAAACTGCGGCAAAAACCTAGCCTGACAAGCCAGACCCACATCAAGGTGTTGGGTCTGGGAACTCACCATTGACGGAGCTCAATCCGAGGGGCGGGATAAATGGTTGTCTTTCAAATTCCCTCTGCACAAAATAGGATAGCACTACAACCAGGCAGAGCAACGAAGAAGATAGCGAAGCTAGTTGATAGATTAAACTTTTGCCGTATCTGGTCGGCAAAACTCTGAACACATCTTCCTTTTTTAAGAATAATTTCTGTTCCGTTCTTTATTCTTTCCTCAAAGAAAAGCTTAACTCCAAGTCTTCCATAAGCCCCGCCCACAGACTCTATACACGATGTGATTGGCCTGACCAAAATTTGTTTTTTCCAGCTCGCAAGTCAATGGAGAGTACCTAGACCCCCCTGGCTGCAAAATAAATTTGCTGCCACTAGGGTGTGTCTAGATTTCTAGGCTAGTAAAAACCCTGAAGGAGACGCATATTCCGTACGTGAATGCAGTGCTAGATTTTTTATTTTTTTTTTTTCAATTATCTTTTTATTGATTTTTAACATTTTAACATAACAGACAGAAGAGAAAAAAAATAAAAATAATAAAAAATAAATTAAAATAAATTAAAAAAAAAATGTATACAGAAAATTAGATCAGGTCAGTCCATGGTCACAGATCACAGTTCATCCTTTGTGAATGTTATGTAAACATGTCAAACTCTGTTATGACATGGTAGTGTCAGAGGTCCATAAGCGGTTCCCATATCCTGCGGAAGGCATCCCCCTTATTTTTTAGGGCGTATGTGCGTTGTTCCAGTCTCAAAGTTTCATTTAGGATTTTTTTAAACAGATTAAATGATTGGGGTCTTTGTTGATTCCAATTGAGCAAGATGCATTTCTTTGCTATGTAAGACATTATGATTATCCTCTTCCTGCATGTGGTGTCCAGGGTCTTGTCCAATTCCGTACCAAAGAGGTACCGTGTTGGTGTAATGTCCAGCGGGGTTTTCACAATTTTAACAGTTAGATCATGTACCGCCTTCCAGAAATGTTTTAATTTCCTGCATTCCCAAAAAACATGCATAATTGACCCTGTACATGTTTTACAACGATGACATCTGGGGGATGAGTTAGGAAACATTTTACTTAAGCGGAGCGGAGTAAGGTACACCCTGTGCATGAATTTATAATTTTGTTCAGTTATTTTATTACAGGACAGTGAGGAAAAAACATTCTGACATATTGTATCCCACTGATCTTCGTCAAAAGCACGTCCCATATCCTTCTGCCATATGTTCCTAAGAGAGGTCAAGGAAGAGCTGTAATAGTCCAACAGAGCACTATAAATTACAGAGATTTTTCCTTTTAATGATGTTGATTTTACCAAAATCTCCTCTAGATTCGTCAGCCCCAAAGACAGCCGTTTTTCCCCATTTAGGGTGTTTATTAGATGGCGAATTTGTAAGTATCTATAAAAGTCCTGTTTCGGAATTTCATATTCTGACATTAGAACAGAAAAGGACTTGAGTGTATCCCCGGCAAACAATTGTTGGAATTGATGTATACCATTTCCTCTCCACTTTGTGAACAAAGATCTGCCAATAGATGGTGGCAGATCTGGGTTTAAGGATAAAGGGGAAAGCCTGGAGATTTTGCCAAAATTCCCACAGAACTTATTTATATCTTGCCAAGCCCGAAGAGTGTTGTAGACTACATATGTTTTGGTTATCTGATGTAGTGCATTTATGTTGTTAATGAATGGCAGCAAAGTTGTAGAAATAGGATTACAAAGTTCTTCTTCTATGTCTATCCAGTGTGCATTATTACGCTTTTGCACCCAGCTAATCAGGCCCTTTGTTTGGGCAGCCCAATAGTACATCTGTAAGTCTGGTAATGCCAGTCCCCCTTTCTCTCTAGATTTTGTTAAAGTTTTAAAAGCTATTCTTGGTAAGGAATTTTTCCAGATGAAAGAGGTTAACATTTTGTTTATAGATTTAAAGAATGTTTTATCCAAGTAACAGGGCAGTGACTGAAATAAATAGTTAAAACGGGGCAGAACATTCATTTTAATTACATGTATTCGTCCGAGAAATGAGATGGGGAGCATTTTCCAATGTTCTAATTCCTCCTTAATCTTTTTAAGCAATGGAATGTAGTTTATGAAGTAAAGATCCTTTAGTTTTAGAGCCACATTTACCCCAAGATACTTAAAGCTGTTCTGGGCCCAGGTGAACGGAGAGATTGCTCTGAGTCTATTAGAAACTGACGAGTTAATTAATAATGCATTGGATTTCGTCAAATTGATTTTATAGCCCGATATTGTTCCAAATTTAGAAATAAGGTCTAATACTGCTGGGATTGATAGCTCAGGGCTGGTTAAGTATAGGATTATATCATCAGCATATAGTGAAATTTTGTTCTGTGTTTTCCCGATATTGATACCAGCAATCTCTTCATTAGCCCGTATGGCTTCTGCGAGTGGTTCAATAGCCAAGTTAAATAAAAATGGAGATAAAGGGCACCCCTGCCGACAGCCTCTAAACAAATCAAATTTTTCAGTGAGGGTACCATTTATACATATTTGGGCTTGTGGGTTGCTATACATAGTTCTGACCCACCCAATACATTTTTCACCAAGATTAAATTTCTCCAGAACAGCAAACAAATATGACCACTCGACCCTATCAAACGCTTTTTCTGCGTCTAGCGAAAGTAGTAGGGCTGTTCTATTGTGTAGGGCCGAGTGGTCAATTATATTTAATAGTCTCCGGATATTGTCAGATGCATAGCGCGCCTTCACAAAGCCGGACTGATCGGGATTAATAATCTGGGGCAACAGGTTTTCCAGCCTGCGTGCAATTAATTTGGACAGTATCTTAAAGTCAACTGGAAGTAATGAAATTGGGCGAAATGATGCGCATTCAGCAGCATCCTTGTCCTTCTTGTGTATTAAAGATATTATTGCTGTCTTCATAGTATCAGGAAGAACACCACTTTCAAAAAAATCAGTAACCATGGGCATGAAAAGTGGCTCGATTTGCACCCAGAAAGCCTTATAGAATTCTACAGAGTATCCGTCCAAACCTGGAGTTTTTCCGGAGGGCATTGACTTGATTGCTTGTAACACCTCCTCTGGGGTGAATGGTGCACTCAACCGCTCCTTCTCATCCTCTGAGATAGAGGGTAGGGATATTTTTTCCAAAAATCGGTGGATATCCGTGGCGGAGGGATTTTCTGATGCGTAAAGCTGTGTATAAAAATCAAGAAATGAGGACTTAATTGATTGTGTATCATATTTCAACTGGCCTGACGCATTACGTGTGCACTTTATTGTGTTTTCTGCACGTTCTTTTTTGAGTTGATAGGCTAGAAGTCTACTTGACTTGTTACCATATTCATGATATTGTTGCTTGGTAAAGAATAGAAGTTTTTTGATATGTTCTGTTTGAATGAGGTTAAGATTAGTTCTGGCTGCATTTAGTTTTCTCAAGTTTTCCTCAGTAGGAGATCGTTTATGACATTGTTCCAGATTGATTAACTCTTTCTTAAGTTGTTCTGTTTGTTTAGTAATAGATTTTTTTTTTGCAGATGCGTAAGAGATCAACTGGCCCCTAATTACTGCTTTAGCTGCATCCCACATCACTGCCGGAGTAACAGGGGGGGATGCATTGTCCTGTCTGTACTGCTCTAACCATTTTCTAATATTACTACAAGCCTCAAAGTCTGCGAGGAGTGAGGCATTAAATCTCCATTGTTTGGTTTGATTTGACTGCTGGGGGAGGGATAACCGCAGGTAGACTGGTGAGTGGTCTGATATAAGAATGGGCCCTATATCACATGAAACTATGGATGAGAGATGATCCTGAGGTAAAAAAAATAAATATAATCGGGAGTATGATTTGTGTCTAGCCGAATAGAAAGTGTAGTCTTTCCTTGTAGGATTAAGTTCTCTCCAAACATCGACCAGGCCTACATCAGCCGAGGCTAACCTCAGAGTCTTAGAAGCGTTGGGGTTGGACAGCGTGGTTGAGGATTTATCTAAGTTACTATCCATATGACAATTAAAATATCCGGCAATTATTCCAAAGTCTGTATTATATTGATTAAATAGGGTGATCATATCCAGCATGAATTTAGGGTTATCTTCGTTTGGTGCATATACGTTCAGCAATGTCAGTTCTTGTCCATATAGCATCCCCCTAATTAGTATTTGTCTGCCATCATAATCGTTATATTGCTCCTTAAATATGAAAGGTAATTTTTTATGAATGAGTATTGCTGTTCCCCTTTTATTGCTGGTAAAGCTAGAGAAATAAGCTTGCCCGACCCAATCTCTTTTGTTTTTTGTGTTCCTCATTGGACAAATGAGTTTCCTGAAGGAAAGCGATGTCTATTTTTTCTTTTTTTAAGAATGTAAGAACTCTCTTCCGCTTAATTGGGTGGCCAAGGCCTCTGACATTAAACGTTATTACATTAAGTGTACTAGACATACAGAGTTTTGCCTGCTACGTTGGTTTCGTGTGACCATGCTAGAATAAAAGTAAAGGTAAAAACAATATAAAACTAACAGACTAATAAAGGAAAAGCATATAACATAGGTAGAGCCTGGGGGGCCCCCTCTACCCACCCCCTCCCCGCCTCCCCAAAACCCTAGCCTCGTCCCCAAACGACAAGGCAACCCCACTGAAACAGATAACACCCTCAAGTTGACCGGCAAGTAACAGTTATCCGTCAACAACGCACATCGTGTTTAGAAAAAGGCGGTATCTCTGTGCAGGAGAACAGGCAGGAAAACAGTTAAAGCTTAGCTTTCTTGGGTGGTACTTCACTCCACTTAACAGCAAGCATGTAGGTTAAAAAAAAAAAATTGTCTAAATGAACAGTAGCATACAAATATATAATGTATAATATTATTTTCAAGTATATAAAAATCAAAGTGTCCAGCCATTTGTGTTCTATATAACACAACTTAAAACAGATTTGAATTAGTATCAAGCTCAATACCATTGCTCTCCACTATTTACCATGCTAGAAAAATATCACATATATCCAAAATAAAGTGACAGTCATATACAGAGACTGCAAGTTTTCACGGAAAATAAATAAATAAAATAAAAATAAAGCATAAGTCTGTTTGATAGTAACCAGTGTATGCCTGCTGTGATTTGTCCATATGTCCCACCGTTCTAGAGCCACTTGGCTTAGGTGGCCACCACCAGGCCCGGTGATTAGCCTGTTACCTGCACAAAAGTTAATGCACTAACCCCTCTTCATGTATGGAAAACAATTCGATTCAAACCTGGTCGTGTGTATGCTATTTAGCGGAGATTTTGCGGTGGAATTCCTCAGCCTCTTGTGGGGACGAAAACATCTGGATCTTCCCGTTGTGTAGCACTCTCAGTCTGCACGGTTGGAGGTGAAATCCTCGGAAGGTCCCCATGTCAACAAACAGCTTTTTTACACCGTTGAACTCCCGTCTTCGCCGGATCGTCTCCGCTGAGAAATCCTGGGCGAATGCGAGTTTGGATCCGTCGTGTGTAATGTCCCGTTGCCTTGTGGAGCGTAGGACGAATTCTTTATCTTGATAGTTGAGAAAGCGGAGGAGGACAGCTCGGTTCTGGTTGGGAACTGCTGAGGCCAGGGTACGGTGGGCTCTTTCCAGTATGAATACTCTGTCAGGTTCGATGTCCAGCCACTGGGGTAGCATATCGGTTATAAAGTCCAAAAGAGGACGCTTACCCTCAGCTCCCTCCTTAAGACCAAACAGCCGGATATTTTTCCTCCTACCGCGGTTTTCCAGGTCCTCGGTCTTTTCTTCCAGGTATGTGAGCCGCTTTATTGCTTTAGCCAGAGCCCTCTCGGTCTTGTCCAACGCGTCCTCTGTAGTGACTATGCGGGCTTCAGCCTCCTCGATTCGGTGTTCATTAGCTGTTACATCTCGTTTAATTTCACCTAAATTATTCTCCATCACCGAGATAGAGTTCGTCAGCTCCCCCAGTTGGTTGTTTATTCCGTCCAGCTTCGAGCTGAACTCGGAGCGGAGTGATTTAAGCTCAGTTAGCACGTCGGCTATATTAGCCATGCTGTTAGCTACGACACTCTCGACCGGAGATGATATCTTCGTGCTTCGTGAGCTTGTTTTGCGGGCGTTCGAGAAGATGTCACACTCTGGGTTTAGGCATTATTTGTATTATGTAGCTAGTTGTCCAGGTTTGCAAAGGTTTGGGGCTGTTTCATGTGCGAGGTTGTAGGGAGCCGTCACACTATGCTGCCATCTTGTTCGGGCTCTCTAGCGCCCCCCTCGCAGTGCTAGATTTTAATCAGGATAGATCAGGGGGCAACCACACAAAAAAAGACCCCAAAACACACATCAGACATCAGATGTTTAGAGCAGTTGTGGAATCCCACCATTTTACAGATATATGGAGGATGCACAACCCTACTAGC
This sequence comes from Perca fluviatilis, assembly GCF_010015445.1. Taxonomy (NCBI): domain Eukaryota; kingdom Metazoa; phylum Chordata; class Actinopteri; order Perciformes; family Percidae; genus Perca; species Perca fluviatilis. Next base: position 5,878,971 of record NC_053118.1, on the reverse strand, counting down.
AAGGATTACACCTTTTTTTCACCTCACCCACTCCCGCATTGATTATAATCTGTGTTCTAGTGAGTTTAAGGCAATGTTCTACACGATAGCAATAGAAACAGCAATTCTGTCTGATCACAATGCGCTGATATCCACATTCCATTGTGATGTGTTAGGAGAAAGATCTAGAAGGTGGCAATTTAATAACTCCCTTCTCCAGAACACAGCATTTGAGGCAGAGTTTAGAGCCAAACTGGCTGAGTTTATATCAATTAATACTGACTCAGTTTTGGACCCGGCATTCATTAGGCAAGCAACTAAAGGATTTATTAGAGATTTCACATCTTCCTTTGCGGTAAATTTGAAGAGAAAAAGAGAGGCAAGGATTGCGGAGTTGGAATAATGTTGTAAATCTCTAGAGCAGTCTCTAAAGACATGTTTTTCTAAATCTACACATACTGTTTTAGTCAAAAGTCGAGTAGAGCTAAATGATTTGCTAAGAAGGAGAGCTGAATTCATAATGCACAAAGTGAGGCAAAATTATTATTAGGGCCCGAGCGCCGACAGCGAAGGCTCAATTGAAACTGAAGGAATTATTATTATTTTCTGCAAATGAATTGCCTTTTTGAGGGGCTTAACATATTCAAAAACTCACCAAATTTGGCGGTCGCATCAAGTCTGGTGAAAATTTACGTATTTTAATGGTTTCGCGAATAGGCGCACAAAAATGGCTCACTAGCGCCTCCTAGAATGTTAAGAAAATTGAGCCCCTGCAGTGCGTTTAACGTAGACTCACGAAACTTGGTAAACATATGTAACATGTCAAGATGTATATCTGGATGCAATCCAGATCTGACACAATGCCAGGAGTTCCTAAAAGAGCTAAATCTGTCTCTTCTTGACCTAGAGGAGGCAGAAGAACTGGGTCAACCCATAATGTTAGAGGAACTTAAATCAGCATTAAAAACAGTTACAAAATGGAAAACACCGAGTTGGATGGAATTCCATCAGAACTTCTACTACAGTACTTTGACGTATTAGGACCTATCATTTTACAAACTTTAACCTCGGCCATAGAGATGGGCACTTTTCATCAACAAATCAACACTGCACTAATTTCTGTTATACCCAAAACGGCAAAGATATTACGGAGTGCTCAAACTACAGGCCCATCAGCCTCATTGGGACTGATATTAAGCTCTATTCCAAAGTCTTGGCACTCTGCTTAGAATGCTTTATTGAGAAGCTAGTCCACCCCGACCAATCAGGTTTTAAACCAAAGCGTCACGCTGCAGACAATGTACGTAGATTATTTCATGTAATAGAAGAAGCCAGAAACCTTCCAACAACGGCAACAGTTTTATCAGTGAACGCGGAAAAGGCTTTTGACCGCCTAGAGTGGAACTACTTGTGGCAAGTAATGGAGAGGCTTGGTTTGGGGGCCAAATTCATTGACATGGTTCATACTTTATATGTGAATCCCACAGCCATTGTCTCAACCAATGGCCATTTCCCATCGAGTGGGGCTCTCGACAGGGATGCCCGCTCTCCCCCATGCTATTTGCGATCTATCTTGAACCGTTAGCCCAAGCCATAAGGCAAAATAAAATATGTAATGTCCAGATTAAATCCAATAACCACTCAATATCATTATTTGAAGATGATATTTTGTTGTACATCTCTGATCTTGAGGACTCTATTCCAAAAATTCTGAAGATCTTCAACGAATTTGGCTCAATCTCCGGCTATAAAATTAATTGGAATAAATCTAATCTTCTTCTATTGAACAACAGACATGTGACATCAGCTATTGATTGATTGATTTTATTTGCCCATTTCATTATAAAATACGATACAACTATGCACCATACATTAAAAACAAAACAAAGTCAGGATAACACAATAAAGCCATTAGTCTTATTTCCATTGTGGTCCCTGGGGGGGGGAGGGTCGTGAGCAAGTGGCAGCAGGTCAAGCATCAATCATCACAAACCATACATATATTAAATAGATACATAAAACGTATTGTTTTATGTATCTATTTAATATATGTATGGTTTGTGATGAGTAATAAATCCTCATACTACGATTGGCATCTGAGCCATTTTTTCAGTGCCTGCTTAAAACCTCCTAAACTTCTGACCATCTTTAGATTTCCTGGCAACCTGTTGCACAGGCTTGTTGCTACATACAAAAAGGACTCCTTACCTAAATTACTCTTAAATCTAGGAGGTACAAAATCAGTAGAGCTTCCCCTGGTGGAGTGGCTGTGAACATCTCTTACTCTGTTAAAATAATTGATTAAATATTTGGGGACAACCCCATACACAGTCCTATGTACCATGCACAGGTGAATCTGAGAGACTCGATCTTCAACTTTTAACCACCCAATAGTCTCAAAATGAGAAGTATCAAGATGAGATCTCATGGGGAGGTTCAGAATAAGCCTCAAAGCCTTATTTTCAGATGCTGTAGGACACCTTTATACCATGAGCAGCATGCATAGTCAAAATAAGGCTGAATTAGACCCCTTGCCAGAGTTAACATTGCGTTCTTGTCCAGAAATCTTGAGATTCTTGCCAAGAAACGTACTCTTTGATTTACTTTGGCAAGTACCTTTTGCGCTTGGCCCACTCCAGTCAAGTGGCAGTCCAGCACACAACCTAGGTAAGTAACCGAGTCCTTTACATTAATCTCATTATCTCCAACTAAAACCTTAAAACCAGGGGATCTTTTCAGTTTTATCTTTGACCCAAACAGTATGGCTTCGGTTTTCCCTAGGTGAAGCGATAGCCTATTGTCAGACATCCACCTGCTGACATTCAATAGTTCTACACTGAGAGTTCTTTCGACTATGTTCTTATCTTTATGAGAAACCAATAATGCAGAATCATCTGCATATAAAAAAAGTTCACATAAACATACAGACTTAAGGTTATAATATAAAGAAAAAAAAAGAACCAAGACACTTTCTTGGGGAACCCCCAGTCTATGCATAGTGGTTGAGACATTGTTCCCCCAATATCCACCACCTGCTTCCTATCCTTCAGATAGGACCTCACCCATCTGACTGCTAAGTCATTAAAACCAATGGCTTTTAATTTGCATACCAAAATGCCATGGTCAACGGTATCAAAGGCCTTCTGTAGGTCTAACATGACCATACCACAAAAATGACCTTTATCTACCTCCCTCCTGATGTAGTCAGTTAGATACAGTAAACAAGTGTCAGTGGAATGTGACTTACGAAAGCCAGACTGGAACTCATAGATTAGATTGTATGATACTAGATACTTGTCAATCTGTTCAAAAATAATCTTTTCAATTATCTTTGACAGACTACACAGAATAGAAACAGGTCTATAGTTTCCATGGCGTAATTTACTCCCTTTCTTATAAAGTGGAATCACTCTGGCAAGCTTAAAATCATTGGGGAAATGTCCTTGCTCTATAGACATGTTAATGATATGAGTGATACATGGGGTGATAACCTCAGCAGCATCTCTTAAGAATCTAGAAGGAATATTGTCAAAGCCAGTGGCTTTCGAGCTATTTAAATTTTTAAGCTTCTCAAGTACAACTGCCTCTGACACCTTTTCAAAAGAAAAGCCATCTGCTTTAACCTCTTGCTGAGAATAAAAGTTATTCCAATCCAATCCAAAATTAGTGTTACAATACCAACCCAAAGCAAAATTACATATTTGGGAATCATCATACATGCATCACTACAGCGAGTGGTCCAGGACAACTATGAAATTATGTTAGGTAATGTTCAAAGGGATCTGGCCAGGTGGACCACGCTGCCAGCATCACTGCGGTCCAGGATTGCTGTTGTAAAAATGAACATAGCTCCCCGCGTGAATTTAAGTTCAATGATCCCCCTACTCCCACCAATAAATTTCTGGAAGAAACTTGATACTCTAATTTGGCAGTATATTTGGAACAAACAACCTAGGCTAAAATACTCTACCTTACAACGTACCACAAACACTGGAGGCCTGGCCCTCCCCAACTTTAAAATGTATCACAAGGCCTTTCAGCTACAGGCCCTCAGAGTGTGGCTGGACCCCTCATCTACAGTTCCATGGAGAGGAATAGAGCAAAAACTCATTGGAAGTCTAAGACTGCAAGACCTGGCCTTTGCAGGTGTTTGTCTAAAAAAAGTGTATGCTAACCTATAGCCCCATTGTCACCAAAACATTGACCAACTTTAAACAGGTGGAGGAGCACCTGCGCTACATCAATAAGTGGCACGTGAATACCCCAATATGGCACAATACACACTTAATGTCTGGTAACAAACCTTTTGCTTGTAAGCAGTGGAGGAATAGAGGTATTTATACTCTAGACCAGTTATTCAATGAAGAAGGTATGTTGAGTTTTGAAGACCTGAGACTCCAGAGACTTTGCCAGTCTCCGGCGCCCCAGAGGCTTTGCCGGTCACAAACCGTGACAGGATTTAATTCCGATATTTAAAAAATGTGTCTGCAGCAGTGGAATAGCTTGAAAAATTGTTTGGTGTAAGGTCAGCATTAGAAGGAATATTGTCTTTTGAATATTTTGTGCATTTTGTTTTTCTCAGTTAGTCCTGTTTAGACTTGCTATCATTTCAATTTATGTCAACATTCAAATGCAATTTTTACAGGAAATTAATTTTCTAGGTATTGTGGTTGCTTTTGTTGTGACTTGCTAGTTTTTGTCGACTGCCACACACACACACACACACACACACACACACACACACACACACACACACACACACACACAGCAGCTTCAAGTTGAAATTTGTTGGCTGGACCTCAATTACAGGAAAAACTGAATTTTTTTAATTATTTTTTTACAGAAAGTCCGTAATCAAAGCCCTTTGCCTTCTCTTTTCTTATTTATATTAGTCAACATGATAATTTGACTCTCCCAGTCACACCACCCAACATATTGAATACAGATGTTTATTTACAGGATAAATATGAATACAGATTCGTGATGTGAGGCTTTGTGAGGCCTTTTCATCACTCTCTACAAGTATAATTTTGTTTAACAATCCAAAGTAAAATCAGGAGACATAAGTTGCTCAGTCCACATTTGAGTTCTGAGTGGAAGGTTAGTCTCGCTTTGCCAGACCCTTCTCCAAAGCGCTCTGAAGGAAGTCTGGCTATTCCACATTCGTGGATGGGAGAACAATGTGCTCTGGTTTAATGGCATTTTTTTAAAGGGATGATAGAATGATTATATAGGGTATATCACACTGTTCCATATGGTCTCCTAATGGGGTATGTAACATTGGTTGGGCTGAAAATAGCCTTGTTGATATTTTATTGGCCCTTATGCATCCCTGTGTTTTGGCCCTATTTGTAACAAGAGCTTTTCTTCCAAATATGGTATGCTCATGAATATTTAGATGAGCTGTGCGCTGATTGGTTGAGCGAATTGCCATAAGCACACATTAGAGACGCTCACTGATTGGTTGAGTGAATCCCCAATACACACACATTAGAGATGCGACAGAATCTCATATTTCAGACACTGCAATGTTTCGTTACCAAATTCACTTCTGAGACTTTTTTATGCAAGAAATCAACTATATAAAGCTCAAATATGGGACATTTTACGAAAATGTATGGCTAATTGCAAATTTGGTAAGACGTGTCGGACTTTAGGAGCTCCACACAGTCTGACGAGAAAGCGGCAGCCTGCTGGGCTCCATACCCAGGGCAAAGTCACCCTTTGTGGATACTGCACTACCGAAGCTCCGCAGCCGGCTGCCGGCATAACTATAATATATTTACGAGTTGAATTTCGTCACGCCACTTATATAACATCTACCCCAATGTCTTATAAAGCTAACCGTTGTGTCCGATTTGATTTTAAGGCATTTTTATGAACACAAAGCATCTTGTTAGGATGAGCAGCTAGCTAGCTATATGTCCCATTCAAAACAATGGGAAACAATTGCAGTTGGCTAGCTACACTTTCAGCATAACTATAGTATATTTACAGTTTGAATTTCGTCACACCACTTATATAACATCAACCCCAATGTCTTATAAAGCTAACCGTTGTGTCCGATTTGAGGCTAGCTAGCTCTCATTGATGGACTCCAGCTCACCACGGGCTCTATCAATGAGACTCGCGGACAAGAGGCGTTTATTTCCCAGATTGTTTGTTTAAATAACTCAACACACATATCCATTATAAGATTAACTGGAACCTGCGGGCTGCGGTAAGAGATTGCGGGCGTAACAAGCTCGCTGACCGCGCTCTCAGTCACTCACCGGCCGGCCGGTAGCAGGAAGACGGGAATGAGAACAGTGAGCTGCAGGCCCTGGAGCTCTGTCAGGGCAGCAGTGTTTGGTAGTCCAGTCACCCAGAAAAGTGTAAGTTTGCACGGGTATTGAGCACCGGGCCGCCGGCCGAGCTCAATCGAGCTCACAGCAGGCCGGGGTCTGTGACAGAGGACAGGCAGGGCGGCGATGTAGCAACCCAGGCAGCACCGGCCGCTGAACGCCGACACACAGTCGGACAAAATTTGCAATTAGCCATCCATTTTCGTAAAACGGCCCATATTTGAGCTTTACATAGTTGATTTTTCGCATAAAAAGGTTTCAGAAGTGAATTTTGTAATGGAATAGCAGAGATCTGCATGACCTAGATTCAGAAGACTACCTATCTCAGGTCAGTTGTGTAGTCTATGTAAATGTTGGGGCGTGACTGTTCTCTTAATACACCCATGGGTGTGACAAAGTTACAGGTCTTGGGAGGTTGACGTCAACTTCCAGCTTTGTTGAGATTCGCCCGTTTTCAGTGGCAGTTTCAAAATATGAGATTTTCATAGTAAAGGGGCGTCAATGGGATTTAGAGCTTCTACAGTTGAAACCAGATATTTACATACACTTCAGAAAAAAACACAAAAACATTTTTTTCTTTACTGTCATACATTAAATTAGAGTAAACTTTTTCTTTTTTAGATCAATACATATTAACATATTTTTTGCATTTGTTAAATGTCAGAATCAAGCGAGGGAGAATTTTTATGTATTTTTTTTATCACTTTCATCAAAGTCAGAAGTATACATACACTAAGTTTATTGTGTCTTTAAACAAAAAGAAAACTCCAGATGATTCCATTCTGAGCTTACGAAGCTTCTGATAGGTTAATTGACTCCATTTGAGTTAATTGGTGGCACACCTGTGGATGCATATAAAGGCACACCTCAAACACAGAGCCTCCTTCTTTGACATCATGGGAAAATCAAGAGAAATCAACCAAGACATCAGGAAAAGAATTGTGGACCTCCACAAGTGTGGCTCATCCTTAGGTGCAATTTCCAGATGCTTGAGGGTCCCACATTCATCTGTTCAGACAATAATACGCAAGTATAAAAAACATGGGAATGTACAACCATCATACCGCTCAGGAAGGAGACGGATTCTGAGTCCCAGAGAGGAACGTTTTTTTGGTGCGAAATGTGCGAATCAATCCCAGGACAACAGCAAAAGACCTTGTGAAGATGCTAGCTGAAACTGGTAAGACAGTGTCATTATCCACAGTAAAAAAGAGTCCTGTACCACCATGAGCTAAAAGGTTACTCTGGGAGAAGAAAGCCATTACTTCAAAACCACCATAAAAAAGCCAGACTACAGTTTGCAACTGCAAATGGGGACAAAAATCTTAATTTAGGGAGACATGTCCTGTGGTCTGACGAAACAAAAATTGAACTGTGGGGCCATAATGATAAACGGTATATTTGGAGGAAAAAGGGCGATGGAAGGATACCCAAAACGTTTGGCCCAAGTGAAACAGTTTCGGGGCAATTCTACCAAATACTAAGGAAGTGTATGTATACTTCTGACTTTGATGAAAGTGATAAAAAAAATACAAATTCTCCCTCGCTTGATTCTGACATTTAACAAATGCTAAAAATGTTAGTATGTATTGATCTAAAACAGAAAAAGTTTACTCTGATTTAATGTATGACAGTAAAGAAATAAAAGTTTGTGTTTTTTTCTGAAGTGTATGTAAATATCTGGTTTCAACTGTATGTATGTCCCATTTACCCACCGAACTGTCGTTATTCAACTATGACAGGTCAAAATCGGTTTTGCATTCTATCACCCCTTTAAACCAATCAGAATTGTCATGGGCGCGCTAAGCTCCGCACTAAGCTCCGCAAAATAGTCGTGCGAGAGAAAACTCAGATTGGACAGATAGTCTAGCTAGCTGTCTGGATTTACCAGACAGCTAGCTAGACTATAGCTAGACTATGTGTGAGGGTAAAAAATACATTGTCCTCTCTGAAGCCCTGCACAACTGGGGTCCCGCAAGGATCCATTCTGGGACCCTTGTTGTTCAGTATTTACATCAATGATCTTCGGCTGTTGTGCGTGTGAAAGGCATGGATCATCATGTACGGATGATGCGTTCATCTAATGTATGGGAGGGATATGGAGTAAGTAGCTACTAAATTGTCCTCAGCCATGGACAAAATAAGTAATTGGCTTAAATCTTCTTGCTTAACACTAAACATCGAAAAAACTGTTGGAATGTATTTCGCTAAATCCAACAAAGTTAAAGATATGCCTAACATCTATTTTAATGGACACAAAATTAACAATGTCACAGAGATAAAATATCTAGGTGTCCATTTGGACCAAACTCTAAGTTTTAAAAAACATATTAAAAGAATGTGCAACTCTATTAAATATAATATCTCTGTTTTTAGACACATTAGGAATAGTTTGACAATTGAAGCATCTTTCATGTATTTTAATGCCATGATCTCACCACACATCACCTACTGTTTGTCCTGTTGGTCTCAGGCCAATGAGACTACACTAAAATCCCTCAGATCGGTCTATAATCAAGCATTAAAAGTGCTTGATAGAAAAGCCCTTCGCTATCATCATTGCAATATTCTCAGTAAATATAAAATATTAAGTTTTGATTCCCTAATTAGATATACAAACTTAAGAACCATTTTTAAAATTGTTAATAATATTGCTCCACCCTCAATGAAAAAATTTGTTGAATCGAACAGAACATTGCGCTCAGAAATTGTGCTATCCTGAAAAGATCCTCTGCCTTTGCACAGACAGCCTTTTCATTTAAAACCATTAAACAATGGAATCAACTCCCAGGCAGTCTAAAGTTGTCTGTAGATTTGAATAATTTCTCTCGTAACTTAAAGAAATATATCCTTGATAACCAGCTATGTGAGCATCAGCACACTTAAAAGTTTACAAATGTAATATTGAGGTATATATTTTAGCTGTGATGGTTTTTTGATTAGTTTTTTATTTAAACATCTGATTAATGTAATCTTGCATGTATTTCTTATTACTATTGACAGTTATTTGTAATATGTTTTAATATTGTGTGCACCTGCCCGGGGACTGCAGATGGAAACTAGCATTAGCTAACTCTGGTACAAAACATCTTTTCGTAAGATTAATGTATTTTTTACATTGTTCCTGACAAATAAACTAATAAAATAAATAAATAAAATAAATAAAAACCCTAGAGATATCTGAGGAGCAGTTAACCATAGTCCTCATTAATCCACCAAATTTAAAATTCCAACACAAAGAAAGTGGAAGGAAACAGAAAATACATGCATCCGTTGGAATTTCCTGCAGCACCGGAGTAATCCCGGAAGTGGAACGTCAAGGATATAGACTAGTGGAAGGTTGACTGTGTAGGAAAACGGAAACGGTGAGCAGCAGTAGCATTGTGACAGTTCAAGTAGACTGTCCAGTGGAGGATAGAAATGCACAAACTCAGCTGGCAGATTAAAAAGTGAGCAAATAAAGTGTTGCTCAAGTTGTCTAGCTCAGAGATGTCCCTACTCTGTCTTTCTCTAAGCTAAGGGGTCATTGGACTAAAAAAAGTTGAAGACCCCTGGTCTAGCTTAACTATTTTTAATTCATTCCACCTTTATTTTTACAATCAAGTCATTAAGAACATGTTCTTATTTACAATGCTGGCCTGAAAATTGACATAGCCATTAGCTCCACAGGCATCACTTCATTAGTTTTATTTGCACAATGACACTGGCCAATGCTTTAAGCAAAGGTGTTTATAAGTAGATTGTTTCAGGGGACTGACCTTCACCTGCGCTGCATCTCATTGCTGTTATTTGATAGCTCCTCGGCTCCTCGGTCCTCTGCTGAACCGGAAGTTGTTCTGTCCCTCCTCTGTGAAGGCTGTCTCAAAGCTCTTATTTCTGCCCCGAGGAGCGAGCATTGAGGAGGGATCACCAAGGAGCTATAGGCAAGGGTACATGAGAGCAGCATTCCTGGAAGCCGTGCAGCTGAAGGAGTTGCTAACTCCGCCCAAACAGCTGACAAATTCATGTGACGCTGAGGTAAGGACTTCTCATCCCTCATGCCCTTGTTGCCCTTTATCTCTCACTCTCCCTCTGTCTTTAAATTTACAATATAAAGAGCTTTACTGGCATGAGGAGACATGCCAAAGCAATATAAGTATGATTAAAAGGAAATTAACTATAACATGAACACCAACTTAGTGGTAGAGGCACGAGGAGTACAATGTACAACTCATCACATTGTTACAACTTTGTCACAATTTAACTCTAACAAATTTACATATTTACAGGAAGATATTGATCTAGGTGGGTGTTCAAGTGTTAGGAGTGGTGGTTTCCTCCTGTGTGCTGTTTCCATGATCATCTCTTAATTTGTGGCAGGAGGCAACATCATTTGCTGCATGGATGCAGCAGTTAGAATTCTCGCCTAAAACACATTTCAGTTTATCTCCGTCTGAAAGTGTCTTGAATTCTTTACACTGTCTTTCAAGTCTCTTTCTCTCTTTTCTCTCTCCCCCCTCTCCAATACACACACACACACACACACACACACACACACACACACACACACACACACACACACACACACACACAAGGGTGAACTCTTACGTGAAACATTAGGAGAAACCAAGTTGGGGAGAGGGACATACAATATTATTATTATTATTATGGATCACAAAGTTATATGTTGACCAGTTGGTATTTTAACCTCATTAGGTCTATGTCGATTGGATCAATAGCTTGTGTCAGACAAGTTTTATAGAGTAGCACAAAGCCACAGCATTGCTTTATTGTCCGCTCCTGATTCGTGAATGGATAAAGTGAATGGATTTGGCTTTTTCTCTCTCCAACAAACTGTGTGCGTATCACTTGCAACCGCTATCTGACCCTTTTTTTTCTAATATTTATTTTGGGGCATTTTGTGTTACGGCTGGGTGGAGGAGGACTCAGGTGCGGACAGAGAGCACGGTAGACAGAGTAGCAAGGAACAGGATTTATTTAAGGAACAACTAAACGGAGCAAAGGCTGGGTGTGGGGGTGAGCAGGTGACAGGCAGGGTGAAGATGGTGGTTTCCAGGCATTGAAATGAAGAGTGGAGGAACCAGGTAAGATGAACAGATCCGGACTGACATGGCGATCTTAAGAGAAAGAAAAAAACTAAAAGGAGGTGAACTAACGACAAGCAAAAAGTATCTGCAACAAGAGACTAGTAGACTTACTAGCAATAATCTGGCGTTGAGCCTCTGGAAGGCTGGCATCTTTATGCCACTGGTAATGGGAGATTGAGTGCAGCTGAGTCAGATCATGCAGCTGAGTCCAATGTTCCCTCACTGGTATTAAAAAGCAAACACGGCCAGCAAAGTAGCTTGTTCCGCTCAGTGCTACCTGTTAGCCAGTCATAGCGGTCGTAGTTACCCTCAGTGAAGTGCTGAACAAAACCTTTGCCAGCATTGGTCAGCCTATCCAGCTAAGGTGTAGGTCTTACTCTTAAAATTATTTCTTCTCACCAAACGATCACCTTGAAAAAGGCACACGAAGGAGATCGGAAACAGGATTGTTAAGTGGTGTGAAGGCAGCGGCCATAGCTTGGTTTACTCCTGGTTCACTTACATCACTCACAACCTGCAAAAAGGTTCAATCTTAGTTGATGACATCAGCGGGGACTAGTGCCAACACATCGCTAGGCCCCTGGGGTGTTCTGTCACTACGCATCAAAATTTTATTGGCTGATGTCAAAGTTATAATCAAATGGGAAATGGCAGCTTCAACGAAAGGCTAACAATACTACTAGTGCTGGTCCACTGAGCTGTGATCCGTTTAGATGACATGGAAAATCCAGCTCCTCAGTAAAAATCACTGCATGAAAAGTGGGATTTTCATCAGTAAGCAGCACTGTAGATTGTCGTGAACTTCAGGTTTACGACTGTACACGGCAGTTTACAGGCAACACTGAAAACTGCCATGAATTGTCGGAAATTGACGTGGGCCTTGCTTGGCAGTTGTCCCCCCATGACCCCCCTCTCCCCCTAATTCTAGGGGAGGCTTTAACATGTAAATGAAAAAACTGTTAGCTATACAAATGCAAATCAGAGTAGCAGCAGGGGAAGTTTTACCCCAGGTGACATTTTTCTAAAAGGTATTAACTTCATTTTAAGAAAACCTCTTAAAATAGATCAGGCTCAGTATAGCCTAATTGTAGACTCTTACATTTTAGCTTGAATTGATTTATTTAATGAAAGTATGCTAGATTAATTACTGTGTATGTCATTTGCAATGACCAATGTTATGTAAAAAAAGATACACAAAACAATTTATTTCAACATTTAGTTTTAATCAGGCTTTGCCACAAAGGTAAAATGTGCATTCCATGCAAACAGCATCACAGTCTCCTAGAGCTCAACCATTGTGCATAGTGGCATGACTAAGATTGTCTGGTGGAATGGAGACAGAGGCACCACTGTAGAGTTTTCTAAGAGAAGTCTTTCTGCTGACACCAAAACACTGTGCTTCACATAAAGCATATCAGCTTCGTCATTGCATGACAAAGTCCCAACCATTTGTCTTCTTAAAATACTGGCAAATTCAACACCATATTCACTTGTCCATGTCATATGAAGCTGTTGGCTCTGCTGAAATGGCCTCATAATCTGGACTTCAATTGTCCTATTGTTATTAAACTTTCCCAGTATTCCATTAAAACTCACTGTAATTCACCTCCACAACAGTGTGTGCACTGTTCGCGTCCTGCTGGTTAATCTGCTCCTCTTTGTCTTTCTCTATCACTCTGCCCCTACCCCAGCCCCGCCTTCACTGCTTCGATTTGAAAAATAGCGGAGGAAGATGACTCCGAGAGTTGGTAACTGGTAAAAGAGTTGTCTGTACACTCTGTCAAACTTCTCTTGGAAACACACAGGAGTTGTTCAAGATGTACGGAGCGGTTCTTTTTTCTCCTCCATGTCACCTCAGGAGCTCTGTAATGATGCGCCCACAGAAAAGGAAAAGACAATGTAAGTATATGATTATTAATGAATCGGCGAGCTAGCCTGTACTGTTTATTAACTCTTGAGAAGTACAATGACTGTCTTTGGATATTAAACAGGCTACTTAGACTTTGGCAGTAATGTTTTAAACCCCACCATGCACGCAAGTTTAAACATGAGCAGCACATCTGTGTGCCTGGCTGTTTACAGCGCGATTCATTATTGGGCAGAGCTAAGCCAGTACGCCGTCTTCACAACTTGGAGACAAATTGTAGCAGGCGCTACGAGCCGGAGCAAGGCTAAGATTTCAAGAATATGCTTTCATTGAATGAATTTCATTCATTCTGCTGTATAAGGACATATATACGTTAATAGATACCAATCTTAACCGTACATTTTTTACAGACTAACCTTGCCTCATAACGAGGCCGTGACCCATATTTGCTCGGTGCTATGTCTGCAAGTCCAGAGTTACATGATGCTGATAATGACGCCATTGTGTGTAAGTAATTTTTACTGCTTTATCCTTCCTTGTTTAATTTTATTGTGACTTACAGTACAGGCCAAAAGTTTGGACACACCTTCTCATTCAATGCATTTCCTTTTATTTTCATGACTATTTACATTGTAGATTCTCACTGAAGGCATCAAAACTATGAACACATAACCCTATTATTTCTGGAAATATAATCGTTGTGTACTGAGAAAGTAATTGAATTCAGACACGTTTAGACAGACCTTAATTTAATTATGAAAAAAATATATTTTTGATTTTGACAGGGCCAAAAGAGAAGGCCCTGATGGCCGTGACAGCCCACCACTCAGCGGGCCAGGCCGGCATATAGGGCCGCACAATTAATCTGCTGCATATCAAATCAAGCACTTCCTAAACTAACCGCATGCCTCAGAATGATTAAATAATTGAATCCCCATTAAAGTTATTGAGCGGTAAACTTGAAGTAGCTGGCTAGGTCGGCGGAAGTGTGGTAGCAGTGCTGATTATACGGGTAAATTTACATGCAGCAGTTGAACATTTTTGGCTTCATGCGCCAACAAATCTCATCAGAATGAACGGGCTGAAAAAAGTGCTATATCATTCTGCATTTTTGGGGCAAAAAATATGATTTTATCTGTATTTTTAGTTACAGGTTTAATATTCTTCCAAAAAAGACGGTACAATTGAAAATAAGTCAAAAATAAGGCAGTAAAGAACAGCGCTCTTTATACTGAAAAGGCAAATCGTCGCTGTGGGGTGAAAACCTTGTATCTCCAAAACTGTGTTTTTTCAGGAAATGAAAAAAGCCAAATTTGAAAACATTTCATTGAGCTATTTACCTTAGACGTAGTCAGACGAAATGGCCTTGTCACTGTTTAAATATTTGTAAAACCCACAGACAGACATGAAGGGTAACAAAAAGCATTGATTAATGAAAGAAATTAAAATGAGGAAATATGGAGACACAGTGTTTCTGCCCAACAGCGAGAAAATGCTTCTGAAACCAAAACCAGCGCCCTTGTTGCAGTTCTATGAAATAAATATTTTTTTATTGAGGTTACGTTCATAAAGAACATTTGGGTTTCAAACCATTACTAATTTACAAGGTGCTCTCATCTTGCAAAATAATATATTTTTAATTACTTTGTTTATTAATGTGTTTCCTGCACATCCTAACTAGTTTCAGTGTATGTGTAACAGGCGGTGGCACCAGTGAAGTCCTGTATCTGTTAAATAAATCATGCATACACACCTGCCTGCAGCAACAATGAAATGAAACACACCACCAAGGGCAGATGCTCCCAGGCAAAGATAAACAGCTGTTCTCATTGTCAAGGAGAATGTGAGGTACATGTTGCCCGTAAGCAACATTTTGTCGTTATGTCAACAACATAAATCATCTCTTCACTTGGTGGAGGTAACATCCTTTCAGTCTTCTCTTTTTAAGGTGTTATTCTTACATTGTCAGCTTCAGTGGCTTTAATTAGTTACATTTTTCACCGTCTGAATCATGTCGGAGAGACATTCATAAATAAAGTTTTACATGTCCACATTAACAAACCCCTCTCCCAAACCTTAAAACCTCATGAACAAGGAAAAGCCACATTTACAGTCAAAGCTATGTGTTAATGTAATGTTGTATGTGAAATAATGTGTCTGTAAAAAGATGATACATTACAATCAGACTGGATAAACTTATGTGCTTAACACAAAATGGTAAGGTGTTGTACACAAGATCTCACTTTCTTAAATTTTTCACTCTTCACTTTTCTTATATAACCAAGGTGTACAACGCATACTCATGAATGGGTTTGTATAGTCTTGCTCTAGGGTTGGCTAGTCCACACAGCATTTTTGGATGGGAGAATAAATGGTCAGGGATTGTTTGCATTTCTATAAACCAATCACAATCGTCTTGGGCGGCGCTAAGCTCTGGACGCAGCAACAGTGGCTCTGCAAAATAATCTTGGGAAGGAACTTGGTTTTATGGAACATTTGCATCCCGCTAAAGAAAAAGCCACATACAATATTAAATGAAGTTAACTGTTGACACAATACAGTAAGGTGAGATATATAAATCAGCTGGAAACATGGTTAAACGTCATTTGCTCTTACCAGTGTGTACTCGCCGTGTGCATCTTGTCCATAGCAAATCCCCACCAATCGGTCCCAAAACGTCCAAGTTAGAGAGTTTTTTGGCATTTATTTAAACCAATCACAATCGTCTTGGGCAGTGCTAAGCGCCGGACAGAGCAACGGTGCCGCTGCAAAATAGCCTCGGGAATGAACTTGTTTTGGTGGAATATGTTTACGTTCAAAAGTTCTTTTAGTCGTGCCACAGAAAACTCAGATTGGGCAGATAGTCTAGCTTGCTGTCTGGATTTACCCTGCAGAGACAACATAAGATAGACTTTATTAATCCCACACTGGGGAAATTCCTGTGCTACAGCAGCTCAAAAGAAAAATGTACACACATCAGAATAACACAAATACACATTAATTAGACATAGAAGAAAAAGTACACATAAACTATAGGAGATGGGAAAATAGAATATAATGAGTTTTAATAATAATAGTAACTAGAACTGCAAGCAGTTATGACGGGGCCAAAGCCGCCCATGCCAGTCGCCCACGACTCCCTGGGGAGCGCAAAAAAACGGAACCTGAAGCCTGGCGATGAGGAGGCAAATGTCAGTAAATATTGAGAGGTGTGAGCTGCGACGTCTGCAGTACGTCGCCGTTGCAAATGTAGTGGTTAACAGTTCATCTCCATGCATATACAGACTACCTTTTAACAATTCTCTCTCTCTGACCACAGGGAGAGAAATGAGAGTGACTGAGAGGTTGGAGGGGGGGAGGCAGGTGTGGTGGTTGAAGGAGCAGGGGAGGTGGTCAAGTTGTTGTAAATGGTGTAATAGGCGCCGATTTATATTTTCCTCCGTGGGTACTCACAGGCGCATTCCCTTTAAAAAAAAAAAAAAAAAAAATGTAGTCAAAAGTCATTTGCATTTCAGAACCTTAGCCCCTTGACGCCTGAATTTATTCACAATTATATAAACAAAATATTATGTGTGTTTCTGGCTCCAAGCTGATGCTAAATTAAGTTGAGATTGTTAATTTGTCTATAGCATATGGAATAGATATAAATTTAGGTATGATGAAAATTAGGCATTATGGTAAAATTCTTTACAAAATGGTAAAATTAATAAAACACATAGTAGATTTCATTCATGTTACAAAGTTGTTAAAACTTCTAAACTGTAATTGACAAATACATGGATCTTGACAACGGCAAGAAAGAAAACACTCTCCTACTCCCTAACATTGACAGTAGTTTCTTTAGGGTTAGGGGTAGGGGTAGGTTTGGGTTAAAACGCAACACCCAGGATGGGTGCTGCGAGGGCACGGGCACAGGGGGACCACTGGTGTGAATAAAAACACTTTAAAAAACTCCTTAAAAAACCAGGTTCGGTTAAAAAAAATTGACCGGGCTGTTAAAGGGAGGGGTGTTTTGATATTAAAAGGAGGTTAAAAGAACCACTGCAAAGGAAGGACAGCGGGAATTTAAAACTTTGAATAAAAGGTCAACTCCACAACAACTCCGTTGTCTCTCCCAGAAGATTATAAACATTTAAATTAAAAATATTTTAAATAAATATATATAAAGAAACACAGTCGTGTGATAAATAAAATTATAAAAAGCCTGGTGTCCCCATATAAAATATAAAATATTATAATCTTAAAACAATGTTATTTAAATTGAAAAATTAAATACTGTCTGCGTTACTTGCTCTTGAGGTTAAAAATATCCATACACATACCATTCAGGGTTAATAATAAGTGCTATGTTAAAAGTGCTTTAAGAAGTAAAAAAATAAGTAAATAAAAAAGTGCCACACAATAAATAACAATTTCAAATACATCATATAAATAAAACCAAACTGTTAGTAAAAAATGCATAAAACCAATGGCATGTGTATAGTTATGCTAAAATCTTGAGGAAAGTAATTCAATTCGTAAAAAAATAATAATAAATAAATATAGATTATATATTAGAGACAGACAAAAAATCCAATAAAATTCTTAAAATGTAAGTAAGACAGAATAAAAGTTGTAAAAGGACAACCAAGGCATCTTCAAAACATTTATTAAAATAAATAAAACCAAGGTATTGGGTAGGACCTCCTCTGTAGGAATAGATTAAAACCCCCGAAAGGGAAGAATAGTAAAAATGGAGAAAAAGAAAAAAAAAAAAAAGGAAAGAATTAAAAAAAAAGTAAATTAAATAATAAAAATTGTTTTACAATAAATAGTTATTAACCATAAACAATAAAAAGTCATTTAAAATAGAAAAAGATGGAAAAAGCAGGAAAGGAAAAGAAAGGTCAGGTATAATGCGCTACAGAGGAGGTCCAGATAAAACCTGGGGAGAGAGAGGAGAGAGACCAGAGCAGTGGGAGGAAGTATTTCTAAAAATACCCTGTAAAACTTGGGTTAAAAAGAGAAGTGGATCCATTTTAATATTTTTCATTTAGACCCGTAGGGTCTATGGTTTTTAAAAGATGGATCCACTTCCTCTCCGCTGCCCGACGCTGAGCCGTGGTCCAGGCCTTGTTACTCTCCAGGCCCATGCTTTGAACATTTTCAGAACCATGGAGTTTAAAATGTGCATATAAAACAGTTGTGCCATCGCCCTTATTTAAAACATACTGGTGTTGTTTAATTCTTAAGTATAGTGCATTTCTTGTCTCCCCCACATACAGTTTGTGGCAGGCCCCGCACCTAATTGCATAAACCACATTGATGGTTGTGTGCTGCAGGGCCTGCCCCGGATTAAAACCAACTCTGCTGTAAGGGTTAAAAATGTGGGGAAGACTCATAAAACCAACATCCGAGCCTCGAAGCGCTTCCCTAGGGTCATTATTCTTGTTTAGGTTTGTGTGAATTAAAATGTCTTTCAGATTTTTATTCCTCCTGTAGGCGGAGATCATACGGCAGTTCCTCAGGACGTCACAACCAACCCCCGCCCCCTGGAAATTCGCTCTGATAGTTGGTAAAAAATTCCTAAGATTTTCTGAGTATGTAGGGTAAAACACATAGTAGATTTCATTCATGTCACAAAGTTGTTAGAACTTCTAAACTGTAATTGACAAATACTTGGATCTTGACAACGGCAAGAAAGAAAACACTCTCCTACTCCCTAACATTGACAGTAGTTTCTTTAGGGTTAGGGGTAGGGGTAGGGTTAGGGGTACGGTTAGGTTTAATTTCGCTTCCGTGAACCGGATGTATCTCCCACTCTGACCGGTCCTACGAGAAACCAGTGCATGCAAAAGGTTCCGAGGTATGTATCGCATGTAAACAAACCGGCATTGGGGGGAATACACACGCTATCTCGCCTGCAGTCGGAATGGAAGGGGTTTGATGCAAATTAGCGACAGTCGGCGTTAAGGGGTTAGGAAATGGACAGCGGCCGCCACGAACACACGCACCTATTAACTCGATAACAAAGCCGTAAAGTAGGCTTTCAACTCAGGACAGCGCCACTTCTCACAAATAAGGATAGGATTGGAGATGAGAAGTTTAACTGACACGTAACCGCAATCAGCTTCATGGGAAATTAATAATCAATGCCACCGACATAACCAATCACACTATGACAGACTCTCCACTTAGCACCAACTGCAATGTTTAGTTGTAAATTAATGTAGCCTACTGGCAGTCTGGCACATGTGGGTGCTCAGTATTTTCCATATCGGCGCCTATGAATGGTGTTGATTTTGGATTGAAAAAGTGAAAGAAAAGCGTTGCATTTGTTCACTCTGAAGGTTGTAGAAACTTTGTCAGGTGCAGGGCTCCACACTAACTTTTTGCCTTGGTTGCACTGGTGCGCCTAACTTTTTTTATTTAGGTGCACCAGCACAAAATTTAGGTGCACCCAAATTTTTCCTCGCATCGCCGTAACGCTGAATGGCGATACACGATATATAGCTCTGTATTTTTTACAAAGTGGGCTAAATGTTCAGTTTTAAGTCAAAGCCACTTTCTCTTTTATTTTTTAAGCTCTTTTATTAAAACAGATTGTGATTAAAATAAAATGCAAAGACAGGGTTTTCTTTACCAGTTTGAAAATATACAGCTGCAACACATGTAAATGAAAGTTATCTAAAATAAATAGCCTGAGAAAGCTCCTTCATAAGCTTTCAACAACAATAACAGACTGATTAAAAGAGAGAGAGGACGCCCGGATAGCTCAGTTGGTAAATATAGAGGTTTGACTCCGACCTGCAGCCCTTTCCTATATGACAGGCATGAAAACGGGTCAGGGGTGAAAAAAGTGAGAAGGATATTACCCCTCTAGGGGGGTCCGGGGGCATGCCCCCCCCGGAAGAAAATTTTAAATATTCCATATTTTAAAGCATCAATCTGATTTTTTGCCAACCAACAGTGTAATATTTCAATATGCACTCATTAAAGTTAATTTGACTGGCAAAACAGTTAAAGTCCTTCTGACATTACACAATAATAAAAGTCATAATTTTTAAAGACTAAAAAGTTTTGGATACATTTGTACTTCTTCCAACCATATATTAAATAAAGAGTCAATGTGGATTTACATATTGCAATAATATCATAATCCTAAAATGAATCATTGTGAAAACTAAAATTTACTACTTTGGCCAGGTCATCATCAAAAAAGCAAATTAGTACATTCATGATTTTGTCCATGCTGATATTAGCTGCTTTATTTACAATTATTAAAAACGTGGCATTGTTTATCTTTTCATATAGCTAGAAGTCTAAACTCTGGGACAAGGCCGTTATGTTTAAATACCTGCCATGCTGATTCCAAACAGACAGCTTTATCAAGGCAGTTTGGGCTTCAGATAGCTTTTACAAATCATGTTCCGCTATGAACGTGCACACACGTATTGTTTGTATCACGGTCGGTCAGTAAAGGAACAGTCGCAGTCTTAACGGTAGCGGTCGTTGCCGGTAACGTACTCGTATTACAGAATGCACGGACCGAAGCTTTGTGACTAGCATCTAATGACTAGCAAGCCCTGTCTTACCGCTGCCGGCGTCTTCCTTGAACATGCGCTGCAGAAGGTTGGTGGAACTCGTTTCATTGGTTGGTGGAAGTTCGATGATTGGTCAAAGCTATAGACAGTATGGTTAAATCTAGCGCATTAAAACAAATCCCATGTGGACTTTTTAATTTATTTATTTTTCTAAAATAGTCATACGGCACCAGGCCCGAGTACTTACACCCCCCCTCCCCTTAAACATTTTCCTCTCAAATCTACACGATTCCATGGGGTCACCTATTTTGGTTTCAAAACGGCGAATTTCGGAAAGGTGAGTGATTTTCATGTCTGTACATGTCATCCCCCCACTCTCTCTCCCCTTTCATATCTTCAGCTTTCCTAATAAAGGCCGAAAAAAAAAAAAAAAAAAAAGAACGACCGAAAGACAGGGGGAGTGCGATGGACTGAAGCGTATGCTAGGCTACTCAGAGAGTGACGGCGTTACACCAGTCTTGTGTAGGCTATGAAATGTCTGTATCGTCGCTGCGCTGCATTTTTATGAACTATGATCCAGCATGCTCCGTCTTACACGCTATTACTCAACGAACTGAAGTTAGTTTAATAATGTGTTTTTCGCCGTGGCGGCCGCAGTAACAGAGTTACCAGCGGAAACACTGGTACCAATACAGGTTTCCCTCTCTTATAATTAACAATATACACTGTGTTAAAAAAAAAAAAACAATGTCGGAGTTTGGAACAGCGGCGCTGTGTCTCTCCATGTTGCAGGTGAGCCGGCCGGTGTGTGAGTGAATGGGGCGGGGCTGCGCGGAGGAGAGATCCAAATCCAAACACAGGTACGGCTTTCCAGAAGGAATGGGTCATGTAACGCAACATTAAACCATATCGATATAAAAAACATTGCTTCGTTAGTGGAGAGGCAGCGGATGCGAGGACGTTAGGTGCACCGGTGCGACCTAGGAAAAATCTTAGTCGCACCCTTACAAATTTTGGTCGCACTCTCGAGCCCTGAGGTGGGTTAAGAAGTTTGTTTATTATAGAAAACCAGGGGAGCATGTGAAAGCAAAAACCAAAACATCATGGTACGAGGTAAATATCAGTAAATATTGAAAAGTGTTAGCTGCAAGGTCTGTGGTACATTCCCATTGCAAGATTGAGTTAAAGTGCCAAACATGTCTACATTGATTATAGCACCCCCTAATGGCCGATCTTTGCCAAATTTGGTGCAGAGCCTCAGAGCGGCATGCCAAACGAGTTTCGTGTTGATTGCATTTACTGTGGCAAAGATATTGCAATTGCAAATTTCCCATTTAAATGCATTGAGTTATTGGCCGAAACAAATAAATGTTGCTTATAGCGCCCCCTAAAGGCCGATCTTCACCAAATTTGGTACAGAGCATCGTAGTGGGATGTTGAACAAGGTTTTCATTTGGCCAAGATATATGATATGTGTGGTTGCTAGCTAGGAAAATTTGTTTGGTGGTCAAATGCGCATACTTTAACGTAGCAAAATTCCTTGGATAACTTTTCGTCAGGGCAATCTGGAGATGCTATGTACAAGGTTTCGTGCAGATCGGTCGCACGGCCTGGGACGAGTTCGAAAAAGTTGGTTTTGCGCATTGCGCGAAAAAACTTTTACGCGGAAATGAGCGTGGCCTATATCATGTGATTCAGCTTGATTCAAGGAACACATGGATGTAAGAATTTCTAATGTGCAATGTGTAATGTGGGCGTTAAAGACAAAAAAAACATTATAGCGCCAGCTAGTGGTCCACATGTGTAATTTTGGTAGGTGTGGTCCATGACCAAAATAATGCATGGCATTACAATTTGTTGGGCTCTGTGTTGCTCGTGTTGTTTTATAAAGTATTGGTGGCGCCTACTCTTCTAAACATTTTGAAGAAAAACATGCCTACCCTAAGCACAATGGAGTGGAAGACGCAAGAAAGCTTTCCTAAGTAAAGGAACACGCCACCCCTCTCATCATCATTTAAAGTTACTTGGGTTTTGTGGCGGAGTGCCGTTGTTTTCAACGGTACAAATGTACAGTAAAGCGAACATTTTCGCAGAAGAGTTGTTTCCAGTACCTCCAAAGTACTAACACGTTTGGATATGGACATGGTAAATTTTTCATTTTCACTGCAATCTTGGACAACGGGGTTGCAAGAACCGTTCGCAGCACTAAATCAGACATACCATATACTCGAAAGAAAAAGATGCTAGCCGTTTGGACAAAAACTACTAAAGTGCTATGTCTGCTAATGCTGTTAGCCGGTGACATTCACTTCAATCCAGGTCCTGTTACGCACGGCAACATCTCGTGGTCGCCAAGTCCATCGGCCGCCATTGCAGCTCGGTCTGCACTGGAGGTGGGGATGACACAGGTGAAGGACGCCGCCCGGCTGCGTACACCGTCTTTCCACGTCTCGGACACCGCTGCGGATGCTCTCCTTTCCACGATGGGTGCGTTGTTGCCAGAGGGAAGCTGTGCCCCGGAGAAGAGCGTGCAGGGGGACAAGCGCCGGTGAACGAGGCTGAACCGGTGCTACACTCTTCTGCTCCTGCGCAGAAGAGAATTTCATCGCAGGAGGATGTACTATTGCGCGTATGCCCTGTTTCAGTGGCAAGGTTGTCTAGCTCTGACAGTGGAACATTGTCCAGTATCATGGAGATGCAAGCGCAGTAGGACTCGGGAAATCATTGTTACCCATATCGGAATGAAAGACAGATGCCTGACATATCTTTAAAAACAGTGAGTAAACATGAATCTCACCAGTTTTTTTCCACTGTGAACCATGCGAAAATTTTATGGGACAGCAAAAGTAAACCTAAAGGCATTTTTGGAGGGTATTTGAACATTAGGAGCCTGTTGCCAAAGCATGATGAGGTTAAATAACTGGTAATGGACTTGAATTTACACTTTTTAGGCCTGAGTGAAACCTGGATTCATAGTGGGATTCAAACAGGTTTAATTGATATCCCAGGTTATACATGTTATAGAAATGACAGGAAAATTGGAAGAGGAGTGGCACTCTATTTAAGAGATTACATGACATGCACAGAAGTCACTTTTGATCATGAACTAAATATTGAATATATTTGTGTTGAAATCTCATTATCATCAAGTATGCATTTTAAAATTGTGATTTTATGTAATCCTCCCTCTTTTAAAGATGCGTTTTATGATGAGTTGAGTAAATTGTTGAAATTGGTGGCCCATAAGTCCGAAGTTATTGTACTAGGTGATTTTAATATAGACTGGTCTAATTCTGGTAAAAGGAAAAACTCAAAACCTTAATGACAAAATTTGAGTTCACCCAACTAATTAAGGGTGCCACAAGGATCTCAAAATCTTCAAGAACACAAATAGATCTAGTTTTTGATGGAGAGGATGATCGGATTTTGAAATCATACAATTTTCTAACTGGTTTGTCTGACCATAACATGATTCTTGTCGCCCAAACATTATCAAAAAAAACATCTGCTAAGTATAAACAAAACTCATTCAAATATATTGACCATTTTAAAGCGAGATTTTCCTGCAGTTGATAATGAATTAAATGCTCTTGACTGGAGCACAATTATGGAAAACAACGATGTGCATAGCTGCTGTAAAGACGTAATGAACAAGGTTGAAGGGATCATTTCTTAATTTCTTAAAAAGCAAAAGCATTTGAAGTAGAGAAGTAGATTACCCTGGATCAATGAGGAGTTGAAAAAATGAATGAAAGAAAGAGATCTGGCTCTGAAAAAATCGGTTAAGACCATACTAAGTAGTGATATAAATATTTTTAAAAGTCTAAGAAATCGAGTCACTAAAAATATAAGAAAATCAAAAGCGGAGTATTACATTACAACAATAACAGAAGCCAAGGGAAGTCCTCTCATAATGTGGAAGCGCATATAATTATGTAGTCCATTGTAAGTCGCAAATCAAAGATCATCCATGAACTTAGAAATGGAGACAGGCAGATCAGGGACAGTAAACAAATAGCACTGGAATTTAATACGTTCTTTGTTTTGTCAGTGGAAGAACTGGTGCAACAAGTTAATGTAGAACAGCAACTAAAGTTCACTAAACATCAATCAATAGACCAATACTCTTTGTTCTCACTTCAACAGATCAATGAAACAAAAGTGCTTGAAGCGATAGATTCAGTTAACAACAGTTATAGTAAGGATCATTTTCACATAAATACAGTCTTTCTGAAACAAAATAAAAACACTCGATCAATTTGTCTATTCAGAGCGGACAATTCCCCACAATCTGGAAACAGGCAAAAGTTATGCCATTATTTAAGTCAGGCATGCAATTATTGGCCTGTAAGCATCTTACCGGTATTCTCAAAGGTGTTAGAGAAAATAGTGTATGGTCAACTTATGACTTTTATACAATCAAATAACATTTTACACCCATTACAATTTGGCTTCCGTCCTCAATACTCCACTGAAACGGCAAATTGCTTCTTTGTGGAACAACTTAAATTTGCTATATATAAGGGATAAATTGTTGGCGCCGTCTTTTTGGATCTCAAAAAAGTTTGACACTTTAAATCATGACATCCTTATCCACAAACTGTCCAATTTTAACTTCACACCATTAGCTTTACAGTGGTTTAAATCATATCTTGAACAGAGAGATCAGTGTGTGGTGGTCAATAATGAAATATCTACATTCTTAAAAATGAATACAGGAGTACCACAAGGGTCCATTCTTGGGCCCTTGCTTTTTACATTGTATATTAATGATCTGCCAAACTCATGTCCTACAGCAGGATTTCAGATGTACGCTGACGATGCAGTGGTTTATGTGCAAGGGAAAAATGTGCATGCAGTTTCTGATGAACTGACAAAATACCTGCAGAATGCGGCGGTGTGGTTTCAAAATGCAGGTCTGACATTGAATGTTAAAAAGTATGTCTATTCTAAATATGTCTATTTGCTTTGCTTCAAGATTCAAGTCCATATCAGAAGAACTAAATTTACGGATAGATGGGCATAAGATCCAGCAGGTCTCAGAGGTCAAATACCTGGGCCTTGTACTTGACTCTCAACTTAAATTTGACAGTCATATTAAAAAAATGTTGAGTAGCCAAAGCAAATCTTTATACATTCAGATTGATCAGGGACTACCTACCGTTTTATGCTGCTCACACTTTCATGCATGCCATGATCTTCTCGCATATAAGTTACTGCATCTGCACATGGTCACAGTCAAGCAAATTCAAATGATTTATAACAGAGCAGTTAAAATCCTAGATAGGAAACCCAATTGGTCACATCATTGTGTTAGTCTGAGGAATTTAAACATTTTATCTTTTGCAAATTTCATTAACTTTTCTTTGTTGAAGTTGATGCATAAATGCTTAAATCAGCAAAACCCACAGGTCTTGAGTGAGTGCATAGTTGCTTTCAGGGCTGTGGGTTCAAGGACTAGAGGAGCTCAGAACGGGAACTGTCAGATCCCGAAATGTAGTACTTCATTTGGACAATCAGCTTTCTCTGTACAAGGCACAAAAGCTTGGAATTGTTTACCCACTGAACTGAAAGGAGAGTCAAACTGGGTCCTTTTCAAACATAAACTTAAAGACTCTTTAATCAGAGGTAAAAAATGTGACCACTGACTGTCGGCTTCGTTGTTATTGTGTTATACTGTATCATTATGTTTATTTTAGCTATGTATTATTGAACTTTATGTAAATGCCCACTAGGGACTGACATTGAGAATTAGCTTTGGCTAAAATGTTGTAGTATGTAACATGAGTTTACGTAACATACTTGTCCCTATTCAAATAAACTTAAATAAAAAAATAAAATAAAATGGCAACCCCCCACCATGTATGGTTTAAGCTGTAGTCGGAGTTTTAGGCGGAGAAGAATAAGTAAGATTAATCCTTAGAAAAACAAAAGGGTTCCACAGCTCCGCTGGAGATGTGAACCGCGTTGCCTTGCAATATGAGGTTCAATTCAATTCAATTTTATTTATAGTATCAAATCATAACACGAGTTATCTCGAGACACTTTACAGATAGAGTAGGTCTAGACCACACTCTATAATTTACAAAGCCCCAACAATTCCAGTAATTCCCTCAAGAGCAAGCAGTGCGACAGTGGCGAGGAAAAACTCCCTCTTGGGAAGAAACCTCGGACAGACCAGGCTCTTGGTAGGCGGTGTCTGACGGTGCCGGTTGGGGATGTGATGAACAGTGGCGATAATGGTCACATTAATAATGGAACAGTGACTTCAAATGGTAGTCGTAGTAGTTCATGTCATATCAGTGCGCTGCAGGGCGTTACAGGATGTAGCGTGGCCCAGCAGAGCATGGATGGACGTAGTAGGAAGCTGCAGGGTTCAGCAGGACACAGCATGACATTGCAGGGCACCGCGGAGCTCAGCAGGGAGTGCAGCAGGACCACGGCGACAGCTGCAACCAGGATCTTGGTGCCAACGTTCTCCAAGGAAATACGCTGGGGGAAAAAACATAAGGACTCCTGGGAGTAAACTCCCCAGAAGCTAGGATTAATAACAAGCATTTCTGGGACGGGATGCACACAAATGGTAATAGAAAGGGAGAGGAGAGAGCAGCTCAGTGTGTCAAAGGAAGGAAGTCCCCCGGCAGTCTAAAACTATAACAGTGTAACTAAGAGAGACAGGTCATAAGGTTCCCATGCCCCCTCGGGCTTGGACCCCTAAAAATAATGAAGAAGATTAATCCATAGAAAAACAATAGGGTTCCACAGCTCCGCTGGAGATCTGAATCGCGTTGCCTTGCATTACGTGGTTCCCATGCCCCCTCGGGCTTGGACCCCTAACTAGAACTGCAAGCAGTTATGATGCAGCCCGGTCTCATGGCAGTTCGTGATATGGTTACGTTATTGAATCTATTAAGTCGTGGACAGGACACGTAAATGTTGTTTGTTTCGTGTGGCGATAACGAATTTTAAAGCAATGTATTTCAATGGGAAGCATATTCCGTGATCACAGAACGATGACGGTAGCGAGTAGTATTGATAAGGCGAAAGTCCGCGCAGGGAGGTTGGTCGGGGTGGTCGATGGGTCAGAAAACACAGGACTTTCACCCCGGAGACCGGGGATCGCGTCCCGCTTGTTGCAGTACGTTTCCTCGTTATTTTCTTCCTAACCACAATCGTCCCTCTGTTGTCGGCGTGTCCCGCATGTGACGGTTCCTTTCCCCTTTCATCTTTTCCTGTGGCGTTTCATTTCCCCTTTGTGGCGTTTCATTTCCCCGTTGTTGTGTGCCTCTGCGCCCAGGGATCGTGTCCCGCGAGTGGCAGCCCGTCCCATTGTTGTGGCCGGCGTGTGGCGCCTCATTTCCCCGTTGTTGCGTCGTGACCTGTACACAAATTAATAAATCAAAATAACGTGACTATTTCATGACCTGGCGTGAGACCGGGTTGTATGACGGTGTCCAAGCCTCCGATGCCAGTCGCCACCAACGCCCCGGGGAACTGCGCCACTCGCCCCCGATGACCTGGGGAGCACGCGAAAGCGGGACCCAAAGCGTTACGTGGGGAGGCAAACAGTGAATAACGAGAGGTGTGATCTGCAAGGTCTGCTGTACTCTGCAGTTACAAATATCGCATTAACATTGATCAAGTAGAAGGGCCGAAACTGGTGTACGTTAGATACAGTGCCTCCTAATGGCTGATCTTTGCCAAATTTGGTGCAGATCCTCCAATCTTCCAATTTAAATGTGTTGAGTTATTGGCCAAAACAAATAAATGTTGTGTGACCACTAGTGCCACCTAGTGGTCCACATGTGTAATTTTTGGTAGGTGTGGTCCATGACCCATTGTCTATCTACCCTGTAAATTTAAAGTTGTTCACATGTGTTCACATAGTGTAAGTAGTAAATTTAGACTTGGGTCCCATAACTCTGCTACCGCTGGTTCTTCCAGACTCGGGCTAAAACAACCATATTTACACAATAAACAACCTCATATAAACAGACAGTATATAAACACAGATATACAGATGAGTAAGGTGTGAATGAATAGAGATGACATATTGCATAGTTGGAGGTGACACAGAGTAATAAATAGATACATGTGCATAGTGCAAAATATTGTCCAGTGATGGCTCATATTGCAGAAACAGCTAGCAGTGCTACATTATGATGTTGCATTAAAGAGTCTGACTGCTGCTGGAATGAAGGACCTGCGGTAGCGCTCCTTCTTGCACTGAGGGTGCAGCAGTCTCCTGCTGAAGGAGCTGCTCAGGGAACTCACAGTCTCATGTAGGGGGTGAGAGGTGTTGCCCATGATTGATGCCAGCCTGGCTAACATCCTCCTCTCCCCCACCTCCTCTATGGTGTCCAGAGGGCAGACCAGAATAGAGCTAGCCCTCTTCACCAGTTTGTTGAGTCTTTTCCTGTCCCTCTCTGTGCTCCCAGCTCCCCAGCAGGCTACTGCATAAAAGATTGCAGACGTAACCACAGAGTCATAAAATGTTTTTAACAGAGCCCTGCACACACCAAAGGACCTCAGCCTCCTCAGCAGATGAAGACAGCTTTGGGCCTTTTTGTACAGGACCTCTGTTTTTGGATCAGTCCAGTTTATTGTTGAGGTGAACACCCAGATATTTGTATGCCTCCACCATCTCGATGTCAACACCCTGGATGTTCAACGGTGTAGTATTTTTTGTCCATATAGACCTCCGGTATACCTGATCCTTCTCCTCTGATACCCTCCCAACAATGGTAGTATCATCAGAGAACTTCTGCATGTGACAGCTGCTTGTGTTGTGCCTGAAGTCCGCTGTATACACGGTGAAGAGAAACGGGGCGAGCACTGTACCCTGTGGTGCCCCTGTGCTGCTCATCACCACATCAGACACATAGTCCTCAAGCCTCACATACTGTGGTCTGTAAGCGAGGTAACTGATGGTCCATGCAGACAGGTGGGGGTCAACTCCAGCTCCCAATAGCTTCCCCCAGAGCAGTGATGGTTGAATTGTATTGAAAGCACTGGAGAAATAAAAAAACATGACCCTCACAGTGCTCCCAGTGTTCTCCAGATGTGACAGTGATCTGTGTGATAGATAGATAATGGCATCATCCACCCCTATGCCTGGTTGGAAAGCAAACTGTAGGGGGTCCAGTTCTGAGCTCACCAGGGTTCTCAGGTGTTGTAATACAATCCACCCCAAGGTCTTCATCAGGTGAGAAGTTAAGGCCACCGGTCTGAAGTGATTGGGCTCCCTGGGATGCGCAGTTTTAGAAACTGGGACCACACACAAAGTCTCCCACAGGATTGGAACTCGCTCCAGACTCAGGCTCAGGTTGAAGCTGTGCAGGATGACCTCACTGAGCTGATCTGCACACTCTTTAAGCAGTCTGGAGCAGATTCCATCCGGGCCCGGGGCCTTCCTTGCCTTGATCTTTTTTTAGCTCCTTCTTCACGTGATTGACTGTCAGAGAATACAGAGACAGCTAGAGGGAGGTGTAGGTGCTCCCTGGAGAGAAAGATGGGGGAAGGGGTGTGAAACAACCATAAATGAAGAATCAGAAGCAGTGGACATGTGTGAAGTGGGGGATGCTGATGTCTCAGAAGCCCTGGGGGATGAGGTGGTCTGCAGTGGCCAGAGAGGAAAAGATTGAGTCACTGACAGGTCTGAAGTATGGTTGGAGGGGGGAGGAGAGGGTAGAATCAAATCTATTGAAACAAAGATTTAATTAATTTGCCCTGTCACGGTCACCAGAAACAAAGCCTCTACACTGTCTTTCTTTTGACCAGAGATGGTTTTCAGTCCTCTCCAGACCTCTCTTGTGTTGTTTTGTTGGAGGCGTACCTGCAACTTCTTCCTTTAGCTGTCATTTCCTTTCCTTATCTCCCTTCTGAGCTGTGTTTGAACCCTCCTCAGCTCTTCTTTGTCCCCAGATTTAAAAAGTATTTTCTTTTCATTCAGCAGGGCTTTGAGCTCAGGAGTCACCCAAGGTTTGTTGTTGGAGAAACACCAAACCTTCTTCTTAGGTATGGTGTTCTCCACACAGAAATTAATATAGTCCGTAACACAGTGAGTGTTCTTCAGTGCTAACAGCTGTTCCTGAGTGTTGTAAACAATGGAGCCGCGGCCAAACGGGTCTCCCATTGCGAAGTTGTGAAGTCCAGAAAAAAGGAATAGAAACACAGCTAATCTCCACAGTTGTACATCCATATATGCACATACGTTGAAGAAAAGTGTGGAAGAAGAAAAAAACGTGAAAAAAGAAATACAAATATGAGAAATACAAAAAAAAATACAAAAAGGCTCAGAGCTGCTGCAACAGACTACCACTCACGCGGCGCCATCTTGATGAGGAAAAAAAGGAGCAGTTAACCATAGTCCTCATAAATCCACTGGAGTTTAAAGCAACACTATGTAACTTTTCCCGCTTCGGTCCCCCTACAGTTTGTCTCATTGGAACTACAGCTTGCGCTACCTGCCGCTTCGGTCCCCCTATAGGTTGTCTCATTGGAACTACAGCTGCAGCTAAAAGTTACATAGTGTTGCTTTAAAATTACGACACAAAGAAAGTGTGACATCTGGCGGAATTTCCAGCGGCCCCGGAACAATCCCGGAAGTGGAACATTGTGGATATAGACTAGGGTTTGTATGATATTGATAAAAAAAACGTATGCACAACAATTCTATGATATCTTAAGAAATTACGGCAACCGGTCACGTTATATTTAAGTTTAGCCACTAAAACGACTGATTAAGAGTAGTTTGTGGTTTGGATTAAAACACTAGTACCCTAAATTGTACTTCCAGTACCCGTTTCCTGGGTGAAAGTATTTTCCCCTTAACTTCTTCCCTTTGGCCCTTTGCTGCAAGTCATTCCACCCCTCTCTCTGCTTCATATATTCAGCTGTCATATTACAAATAAAGGCTAAAATGCCGCCAAATTTTTTTTTTTATTTGCGCTTGGCAAAGCTTTACAGATTTCCATTGTTTTTTTAACAGCCATGACATAGGTGGCTAAACGGCTGCATTCTCATTTGACGCATCACACTCCTCTGTTATGGTGTGGTGGCCATTTCAGTAGATTTACTCACTAACATTGTTGTGGAAACACAATAAGCATGGAAACTAAATGCACACTTGCTGCATTACTGCATTACTTCAAATACTAAGTTACTCCTCTAGTAGACTAGTATTCACATGAAATAAAACAATAAAACATTGAGACCATTCAGCAAAACACACTGGGTAATTCAACACTGGTTTCTATGGACTCGTCACTAGGCTTCCTCAGTCATTGTATATTTTAGCATAGGTAAAGCTGCCAAAGCTGAACATTATCCAAAACTCCATTTCTCAGACGAGCGTCAATTTGGGAGCTTGCATGCTACCACTCCTTCCTTCTCAAATCCCTTGAAAAGGCTGTCGTTTGCACAATTTCACAAATAATCACCGGGATAGAAAGGATATACCTCCTGTCTCATGCCTTCCCGGCTGCCGGCTGGTGCTATCGATAGCGAGAGTTTTGGCTTTTCAAAATAAAAGCTTGCGTCTGGTCAGCTATGTTTTTGTATGGTGTTTTGGATGTTTTTGAACTAAGCAGTACGGCAATCATGCTAATGAATAAAATAATTTTTTCAGCTTACAACAGTTACACCACGATTGAGCTAGCAAAGCAGTTTTGTGTTATGTGCGAGCGGGATTTATTCAGTTTGGTAAATCCCACGGTCTCTAAGCTACAGGTCTGGCTGACTAAATAGGGAGGTACCCATCTGCTAGCGATAGGGGCCGAGACTGAGAGAGCTACATGGAGCTACATGGATAAATATGCACCAAACAAGCCACTTTGAAATTTTGCTCTTCTCATGAATACAAAAGTTGGGAGACCCTCCCCCGTAGACTAAAAAAAATTGGATGGACCTCCCATCAACAAAGAATAACAACACATGACCCTCCCCTATTTTCCTCCGGTGGTCCATTGCATAAATACCGAACGGTCCCTAATAAAATATTGTATTTTATAAACGACATGTGTTTTATGTGCTAAAAATCTTACCTAATCTTACTAAAGATGTCAGATTAATGTACTGGAGGAAAAAGTACAATATTATAATGACCTGTACATGATGTCCAGCCATTATTGTTTCCTACTTCCTACTTTTAATTGAAATTAGGATGATTTTAAAATAAACAGCTGTTTATAGGGTTTAATGTTTTGTGAGGTAAAAATGCATCCCTATATATTTAGGATCCCTATGGATGTTTCATTTCCGAGAGTGTTCAGGTGAGCCGGAAATTCCACCGAAAGTCTAAATTTTCGGCCGGATGTCCGTCACCTTCTGCTTTCTTTGTGTTGTCATTCTAAACTCTGGTAGATTTATGAGGATTATGGTTAACTGCTCCTCAGATCTGTGCAAGGTAAATCCAGACAGCTAGCTGGACTATCTGTCCAATCTGAGTTTTCTGTTGCACAACTAAAACTACAGAGGCACTGCAGTCTCTGGCGCTTAGCACCGCCCAAGACGATTGTGATTATGTCTCTATTTTTCTTTTGAACAAGCACATGGATGGATTATTTCAAGACGAGGCCCCTTTAAACTTTCAACAATTCTTTTTCTTTTCTCTTTACCAGGGCAATCAAATTCGTCGATTAGCTGTGCCTGCTCCAGCCAGTTCTCTAGTGTCTCCTTACCAGCTGGTGTAGGCAACACCCCTGACAAAAATACACAGCCAGATGACTTACCCTCATCTATTATAATATCGGGAGACTGAAATAGTGACTGGAGGTGGTGGACCTTTGGTTTCAGGTGACCACACTGCCTACACTGCCCAGGATGAGACAAGATTGGTTTCTGAATCGCTCCCTCCGGCTTTTGCTCCTCCTCGTCCCCACTGCTGCAGATCAGCTGGTCAAGGTTGAGTCTACTGACCATTGTAGGGTACGACTTGGACCTCCTGAGGGCCATCAACGCTGCCCGTTGCTTGGCAAGTTTTATAATTCCCTTGTGATGCTCCTTTCTTATTTGCTGGTACACACTCTCCAGGTGCTTGTCCAGTTGAACATGAGCACACAAGACAATCCACGGGGGCCAGA
Organism: Perca fluviatilis; assembly: GCF_010015445.1. Lineage (NCBI taxonomy): Eukaryota > Metazoa > Chordata > Actinopteri > Perciformes > Percidae > Perca > Perca fluviatilis. The sequence goes on along the minus strand of NC_053118.1, from coordinate 5,845,089 downwards.
GTGAATGCTGAAAGCGTAGTTCATGACGAGCTGGAGCTCTTTCCTGTTCATCATCAGGTGCAGTTTGATGCAATGCTGCCTGAGGTCAAAGTTCCCAAGAAACACCTCCATGGAACTTTGTTCTCTCTTCAGACCTTCACCTTCAGACGCACAGCAAAGCTGTACACTGTAACGGTTTTTCGTAATTTTAACAGTATTATGCTGCCATAAGGGCATTAATATACTGTAATGATTAAATGCAGTACATTACTGCTAACCGCCAAGCATTATGGGAAAAATACGGCTATTTTTTACAGTAGTTATGTACTGTTTATCAATTTACAGTAATACATTTGCGCGGGGGAAATGGCCAATAGTAATGAGGTGTTTTTTTAAAAAAAGGGTACGTGCACTGCGTGAACGGTTGAGATAACGTCGACGAGGGAAAAGACAAAACGAATGAAGAAGACGGACGAGAGAGAAAGGCGGTGTTTAGTCGAAGGAGATAAAACATCAGTAGTCTGTATCAGTCTGTGTTCAATTCATGTTGGACCCGCAGAGCAACCATAAGGTGAGCCATTTGTGGACGCTTGTTTGAAATGTGAACATATGCTCAGATTATGAACTGAATTTTGTGCTTTAACGTTAGCCAACTCAGCTATCTAGCTAGTATACCTATAGTTAGCTTAGCGGTAGTTAGCTAGCGTATCGCTAGCGGTAGCTAGCTAGCTTGTTTTAAATATTGTCACTTTTATACAGTGTAACATTAGGTATACTAGTTGCATAATATTACTAAACTATGTAATTGCATTTGGTCATGTCAACCCTTGGTAACAGTTATAAAGTTGCTCAGCCGATATCCTTTGAGAAGTTAGCTAGCGATAGCTAGCTTAACAACTAGCAGCTAGCAGTAACATTAGCTAGAAGGTGGAACCGTCCACGTCCAATTTAACTACTTGGCTTTTGTTTTCTATACGGTAATATTGGTATAGTTTCTTGCGTTTTTATTTCTCAGTATTCTTTTGTGTTTCATCCCCGTGTGAGGCTCAAGTGAATGTAAACTGGTTGGTAGGAGCTAGGCTATTCTGTTGCTACTGCAGGTGCCTCGTGGTGGCTACTGCAGGATTTAGTGTAATGTTAGTGACGCCTGTAAGCAGCATTTTCTGCCACAATGGTCGTGCCCTTTGTGTGCAAACGTGTAATATAAATGTAACGACGCTTCCGAGATTTTATCAGCATGTAAAAACACATGGTAATCTCTCAAATTTCAGGTTTGGTTGTGGTTTGCAGACATGTCCTTGTACTTTTCCCACACTCCAAACCTTGAAATCACACATGCGTCGGAAACATTCCCCGCCATCTAAGCATTCATTGTCCGCTAGGGCTGGTCCATCAAGCGAGGTAATTTGTCAGGTGGAGGGATGTAGGCAAACATTTGACAATTTACCCTGCTTGTACAACCATTTAAAGTGGCACATCAGAGATGGGAAGTTGGTCAGATGTCCCTTTTGAGAACTGTGAGAAGCATTAGATAATCTTACACATCACATGTCACTAGAAAACACCCCCAGTGTTTAGAAAACCGTGTTGAAGTAGGCCTTCCTGGTAATGATGCCTCACAGATGACTAGGGGCAACTGCGAGGACAATTATACACATTTTGCATTTGCTTTTTTTTTTAAAGATATAATTCATGTGTTTTTATGCCTGTGTGTTTAAAAAAGAGGATCCCATAGAAAATAGGCTACTGTAAAAAATGACACAATTATGTCATCTTTGTATAGAAATTTGCTCTTTTTTGTTGTTTGTTTTTTTCTCTTAGGTGACCGCAACTGCAGCAGACATAAACGGCAGTCTCTCTGCTCCTAGCACCCCGAGGCTGATTGCTCATGGTAAGGCGTACACGCGCGCACGCACACACACAATCACACACACACACACAAATGCACATAAAATATTACTCAAATGGCCTCCTATGTCACCAGATATCTGTCCAATGGGACAAATTAGCTAAAATTATGTTGCCTATTTGTGTTATAGGGGATTCCGTTCTTGAGGCCAATGGTTGGATGCTCACCGTCGATGGCAAGGTAATCATCGGACCCCAGGAGCTGCCAGACTTTTATTCTGCTTTGGCGTTCCTATTCAGCTGCTTCTACTCATTCAACATCCAGTATCAGACGGAAGCAGAGAATACTCTTGAGTTCATTCAGAGGTTTGTCCATTATGAACTTAATTATTCGTAACAGGATCATTCTAGGATAACTCCAGGTTGTGCTTTTATGTTTTGGCTGAAATTAAAGATATTAGAGATATTGTACTCTCATATCATGTCAATACTTGGCCCAAAGCAGAAAATAAGTGGTCAGCACTGGTTTGAGAGTCTTTTGCCCCCCCCCCCCCTCATGCTTGCAGATTCATCGTCAGGATCAATCCCGAAGGCTCGAAATGCCAATCCAGAACACAGATCAGCCGACGGACAGGAAAGACTGTGCAACGAAAGAATGCCAACCTCAACCCTGTTGTGGCTGCATTCATAAGAGACCTGGTGGATTTTGAAAATTACCTAAAATGATCCATTTTATACATGTTTAGAATGATAATTGTGTGTTTCTGTTAGGGCTGCACAATTAATCAAATTTTAATCACGATCACGATTTTGGCTTCCCACGTACACGCGCACACACACAAATGCACATCCAATAATACTCAAATGGCCTCCTAAATCACCAGATATCTGTCCAATGGGGCAAATTTGCTAAGATGATTTTGCCTATTTGTGTTATAGGAGATTCCGTTCTGCTCATAGATTTAGCGGCAGACTGTTGTACGTCCTGCTGTTGGAATCCTCTACAGTGAAATAGTCACACTACACCGTTTAGCTGTCAGCATTTTAGCCATGTTTAATCCAGTTACTACTGTAGCTAATGGTAGGCTAACGTTAGCTGCTGTGTTTCTTGCGTTTTTATTTCTCAGTATTCTTTTGTGTTTCATCCCCGTGTGAGGCTCAAGTGAATGTAAACTGGTTGGTAGGAGCTAGGCTATTCTGTTGCTACTGCAGGTGCCTCGTGGTGGCTACTGCAGGATTTAGTGTAACGTTAGTGACGCCTGTAAGCAGCATTTTCTGCCACAATGGTCGTGCCCTTTGTGTGCAAACGTGTAATATAAATGTAACGATGCTTCCGAGATATTAGTGTTTACTAGTGTGACATGCAGCGGTGTTTCTGTTACCTCTAACATCTGTTTTGGAGCATCAGACATTTAAGTGGCACTATAATCCGCGTAGAAAATTGCGTTTATCTTTTCACGGCAAACTCACGTGTGAAACAGCTGAAATGGCTCCTTCATAGTATTCTTCAATAAAGGAGGAATGTAACACATTATTGATGTGAAAGCAGTTATAATTAGCCACTGACAATAAAATTTGTTTTGGTTAAAATCAACAAATAATCGTGATAATTAATCGTGATCAATATATTGATCAAAATAATCATGATTATCATTTTGGCCATAATCGTGCAGCCCTAGTTTCTGTTATGTTCAAGTTCCCAAGAAAGCAGAACACTGTTGAACCAAACTGTTCATATAGCTGCATTTTAAAGCCTATGTGAAGACACTTGGTGTATGGCTTGCAAGTCTACGATTACTTCATTTGTAGCTAACTTTTCTCTCTCTCGCTCTCTCTCTTGTCTCTCTCACACACACACTTGTTTATGTTAATGCTGTTAGTTTGTTGATTTCAGTTCAGTACATTTTATCTCCATCACACTTAATTCCATGTTTTCTCATATTTCTCTCTGTCTCTCTCTCTCACACACACACAGACACACACTCACACATGCATATACACACATAGACACACACGCATATACACACACAGTCACACACTCACGCATATACACAGACACACTCACACATAGACATAGACACACACACTCACACATTTGTTTATGTTCATGTTATTAGCTTCTGTTTTCCAACTTTTGATTTTGACTGCCTACACAGTGCAGACCCACTCTTTCCACAAGCCCCAGGTTGTTGTTACTGTAAAATTAGATTAACTTTTTAATAAAGTAATATTGTAACACATACTGGTAAATGTGTAAATCATTGAAAATAATATTGTAGAGGTAAACGTACTAGAAGTACTGTGAATGCTGTATATTGTGAATGAAGATACAATATTATGGATAGGTACTGTAAATTCATATACAGTAATAGGATAACTACTGTAAATGATGATACAGTAGTAAGTGAATACTGTAAATGGTTATACAGTAATAGGATAACTACTGTAAATTAATATACAGTAACAAATAAATACTGTAAATGGTTATACAGTAATCGGATAACAACTGTAAATTAATATACAGTAATGGTACTGTAAGTACTTTTACAGTAAGTTACTGGCATCCTGCTGCCAGTAAGTTACTGTAAAATCTACAATAGTCTTTTTACAGTGTACGCGTGAAATCCAGCAGCCTTGTCAACCCCGCCAATATCACTACCTTCCTCACCAAGGCGAACAAGGAGATACTGCGAGCTCTGCGCAACCTAGAGAGAGAGAGAGAGAGAGAGAGAGAGAAGCAGAGTAAGCAGGCGTTTCAGCATGTGTATGGTTTACTGAGTGGGTTTATTGTTTGCACCACCGGCCATAGAAAAGGGGTCATCAGCAACCTTCTGGTGGAGTTTATCCAGGCAGAGGAGGATAAGACAGAGCAGAGGTTCATCTGGGTGAAAGAACACAAAACCAAGAGAGCTGTGGCCAAGGTGCTGTGTGACAGTATAGTAGGGGAGCAAAGGCACAACACAGGGTGAAGGAAAGAAAATGACAAAAACAGTTCCATTCATGTTAAAGTTACTGCATTTTTCATGTATTAGTTTTACTTACGATTTAAAAAGTGATTAATTATTGTTAATCATACGAAGAAAAAAACTACCTAAAACCTGCTTTTCTTTTAACCATGTTCATGTTAAAATAAAGACTTCTGGAAAGTCAAAAGAAAAAAAAGGAAAAAAGTAAATTTTCATGTAAAACTATTCTGCCCTACAGGTCTTATGAACAGTGCCCAGATTTGTTTACTTACAGTCGATATGAATGTAGCACCTCTAACTGGAATTAGAATGATAGCTATATATCTATTACCTAGGCTCTGAGCAGTAATTGACAAGACTCACAAGGAGACTTCTTTTGTTTTTTAAACAGAACAGCTGGCAGGTTTATTACACAATCACAGTGTAACAGACTATTCACAGAATTTTACCTTACATTAGAAAATACCCCAAAATAAAATAGAGCTCTTTCATTTAAAAAATGAGGAAAACAAAATAAATAGTCCTTGGTAAAATAGAAAGTCACTCTACCCGGGTAGTAAACCAAAAAAACCTTCAAGTTTCCTTATCTGGAATCCATGGAATCCAATATCCGAGATCTGGATACGAATCAGTTCAGTCACTCCGCAGAAGAGAATCCGACACAGCTGGCCACACTGCGTCCAACGTTCCTTCTGTGGAATATCACTCACTGGGACAGGCTCGCCATCGTACTCGGTGTGGTTTGGAACCAAACTAAATCCGGAATAAAACCAATTTGTACGTAGCAGTACAGAATAGATAAAAACACAGTTATAATTCTTTCTATCTCTTTTTCCATATATGGTACCTTATTTACTTTTTCTCGATAAACCAGTTACACATTTAAACCTATTAGCTACGGTTATAAGAGAACTGTTCATATCACAGTACGACTATGCTCCATACAAGTCTGTTTGACTAGAGACCATACTTTGCATTGGCAAAGTCAAAACATGGTACAAAATTAAACAATAGCATTTCTTTTCCTAAATAAATGATGTTCCTTACAGGATTAATGCATTTTTAAATCATAATATATAATGAACTGTATGCTTTTAAACTATTGAACAACAATAAATGCATTATTTCCCCATTCGTCATTTTACGTCAGTGAACCACATTTATAACACAGTACTTAGCTGAATGCTCAAAAAAAAAAAAAAAAAAAAAAAAAAAAAAAAAAAAAAAAAAAATTTTTTTTTAATAATAGCATGCCCTCATGTTAGCTAGCAATATAGTAAGCTAATGTGCACATTGAGACAACAGAAACTCACCGGAGGTTTCGGCAGGAAAACACAGTGAATAACAACAGAAAAGCGTCCCCCACAATGCAGTCCTTGGGTTACTAGTACAAAATAATCTTATCCACACAACTCCTGATTAGAATTGACTAGATATCTTCTGTTTTTTCGATTTATTTCCACCAGATGAACTAGAGCTTTCTTCTAATGCAACTCGCTACAAATGGCAAATTCCTAATGACGAACGTAAAAACAGCGCTAGCGCGCCCTCTACTGGCATCATGTAATTTGACACTCGACTAGTTAACCCTTTAGTGACAGCATATTCTATATGGGTTACATGAATACTATCTGTACTATGTCTGATATATTTTTAATGTGTGACTGTCTACTTGTATAAGAATAAAAAACTCTCCATATATATGTGTATATGCTTTAACTCACACTACACCTTTAAACCCATATAAACAATATACCTTAATAAAATAGACCTTACTGCACCTTTAAAGTTTCAAAAATAAAACATGTATTAATCCTAAATAGGTCTCAACAATGATAGTGGAAATAATATGAAAATGGTTCAACTGCCCAATTACCAGTCTCAGGGATATTTACCTGACAAAAACAAGAAAATAAATGCAGCAGTTGCAGTTTCAACCTTTTGACCTTCATGGCAAAGCTAAAGTCTAGCAGTAATATAGCAAATGTATACTAAAGGCACTTTAAATACTCACATAGTTACGTCACTCAAAACATCAACAATCAAAATATGAATTAAAAAAAATGCACAAGATATAAGTGAGCCCACACAACAAAATAAACAAAAAAGACGGCAATTGTCTATTAAATTTTACCGTGAGAGCTAACGGTATTTGTCTGAGGTGGGAATTTCACCTCAGACAAAATGCCTATGTAAATGTGTATGTCCCTTCAAAAAGTCAAAATATTTGCAAAAACTAACTCATAAATATTCTATGAGGCCGTAAGAACATTTCTGTCATTTTGATGGTGGGTTATCATGCTTTGAACCAGTACATTGCTATGTTAAGTCTTTCCCTTCTGCCTGTCATCCTGGTGGAAGACCCTCACCTCGCCATTTTCTGAGCCATTAAAGGCGCACTTCGTAAACTCACGTTGATTTCTCATAAATTAATGGCTCTGGACACTGGAGGTTGGTCAGAGTCGAAAGAGGAAGAGACAAGGTGAGTTTCCAAAGTGCGCCTTTAATATATGTATATATTGCCAAACTAAATGAAGTTTTTATTCATAGAACTTGCGAAAAAAAAAGCCAAGTGTGAGCTGTCAGAAGTGTCCGGAATACAGTGAGCCTACATTACTAGTCGCAGTCTTTGTCGGTGGAGACCACGGGTCCTTGGTAAACAGTCCTTGAACAGTCTGGTGAAAAGAGACTCTCTCCTCCCACGTCGCCAGAGGTGCAGCTGGGCTTTACCTGGTCACCCAGTGCGCTATCTGGTTCTCTGTTGTCCTTTCCAAAGCTACCAAGCTAGCATCTGACGTTTCTGAAGTTCATGCAAGCTAGTGGCACTGTGGCTTGTTGCTAAGCTGGCGGCTAACACACGACTCCTTCAGTAAACAAACTGCACTGTGACTCGAACTAACAGCGGCTGCCAAGTTATCTTTCACGGCATTAGTAGGAGTATTACACAATTCCGTGAAAAAACATAACTGCTGCGGTATCCGCTTTATGTGTTGATTTACTCGACGTCTTCTCTCCGAGGTGGCTGGACAACGATAGAGTCACAAACTGCTCTCATGACTAGAGGTTGAATGCACAAACAGCATTATACAATGTGAAACTCATTAGGTTAGGTTTTAACACATCACCACATGTAATTACAGTACATTTCAAACTAATTTGTTGCATTTACTGTCTTTACTAAATTCCACTACTCCAATGTAATATGGATACAAACATTACATGACAAAAAAACCTAGGGTTTTCAGGCCAAATAACCCAGGGGTTACATGTAATTCAGAATTTTCTAAAATGCCTTTTGACTAGTACAAATTATGGATATCAACAACTGGCATTATGAATAAAATGCAATTTCAGATATATACAATCAGAATTATGTCTAGCATCTTTTTATATCTAAAATTAAATTATGACTAGTAACAATTGTATTGTAGATATCTGAAATGGGAATTCTAGTTATAATTATATTGCAGATATCTAGATGGTTGGTTCGGGATAGGAAGAATGTCATTGTGGATATCTGAAATGTTATTTTTGACTATAAAAAATAGAATTAACACATTTGCAATAAATATCCAGTCTAGCTATTAAATGTCAAAACAGCAATAGAAGCATTCCACATTGAAGATATGTCTCAGGACATCAGCGAGAAAATATGTGCAAAAGTTCCGTGGCCAGCAGCACAGACCTGATCAACGTGTTGAATGTTCAGCTTTAGGGAGGTGTAAGAGAGGCTGCCTGAGTATGCTGCACTTCTCGTGGAGGTTGATGTGGCCAAAGAATGCATTTTGTGTCAAAGCAATGAAAAGCGATCCACAGTGAAGGTTTTTTGACCAGTTCTGGTATTGCCCCAGTGGCCAGAGTCTTTCTGACTCCAATTGGTCACCTCACAGACTGCACCTTTAAGTTGTGTTCGTTGAATGGTAGACCAGAAATCAATACACAGGATTCGCTCAGTTAGTCTATAACAAACATTAGTAAATGATATTGCAAGGAAATAACAACTTATGCATAAGGATCAGATTTCCTTCAAGACAATTCTCTCTCGCCCTGACACCAGCAAGTCTATTCGGAGTCTGACACCGAACCTAACAATCCCTAACTCTTTATTCTTCTTTGCAGGATCCTTGTCCTTGATACAGGGAGCAGCAGTACTGTTTCCCACCGAAGGTCGCGCAAAACCATGACTACACCTTTGTTTCCTCTGCTTCCCTTGTCTGGAGATATGTTTGTTACAGTGTTAGTTATTTCCTGGGTGCATCCTGTTCCAGCGCACCCTACACGTTTTATCACTCACAGGCCTTATGAAACAGAGAAAACAAGGTGAATCATGGCTTAAGGCCTTTTACTCTACAAAATATATTCTTCAACAGTTAAGTCCACATTGATTTCTGTTCTGAATGCGTGTTTAAAAAAAAAAGTATCAAATGTGTGTTATTACAGTATAAATAAAACTAAACTGCAAAACTGTAAATTAATCCAAGCTGCAGCAGACTGACATAAAGTATCATGCCCTGTTCCCATCCTTCTGACTGTATACTAGGAGTGTGAATCTTCACTGGTCTCACAATTCGATTTGATTACAATTATCCTGTCAACGATTCAAATCAATATCACGATGCATTTTATTGCATTACGTTGCATCATGATGCATCACGATGCATCACCGCCTCAATATTATTATAGATTACTACACATGGTGTTCATCAACAAGTTCAAGCAGTCAGATATATAAACTCCCCTTTTTATTGTATCTGCTCTAAAAAAGACACTTCTGAACACAGCAGACAACAGACAAAAGGCAAAAACCAAAAAAGGAGCAACTATAAAATCAACAAGTAAGGCAATAATCAATTATGGTCTGTCTCTGCATTGATGCAGAATCGTCCACGTCCGCATAGCGATGCATCAATGCAATGATTAATTTCAACACCCATACAGTATACAGCATAACACACAAACAGCACAAGTGCAGCATTACTGTCTAGTGGAACATTTCAGATTGCTGTACAGAGTGCAGTAAATATATTCAAAAGTCACCTCCTAGTAGCCACAGACTTTTAGTATATAGGGAGGCCAAGTATACGGCCAGTGCTGCTCTCCAGCAGAGCCTGTTCCATTAACCCATAGCAGAGTGCAGGCAGTTAAAGAGACAATAGAGCCAATGCAGCCCAGCACATGCGAAACTCGATAACACCAGGGAGACACAAAGCCCGGCATCGATCCAGCAGGAAGCCACAGACTAAGCTTTACTCCCACCCGGACTCGTCACAGTGACAATGTCAGCAGCTGAAACGATCTCCTGTGGTCCATATGCCCAAAACAACACAGGAGATAGTGATAGAGATGGATCACTGAGGGCTATTGGAAATGGAATTTGTTGATGTGGGTATTGTTTCTTCCAACACATTCTCCCTCCCATTGCTTAGAAAAAACTACGCTTGGTCAGGTACCGTTGCCATTTTTTATTGACGTAAAAAGTCTCCTTTAGCGTCATATTTAGACAGGCTTGGTTCCGGAGTTTTGGCGTCACTTTATGACGCACTGGGTTGGTACTCTTGGCATCTCTTTTGACACTCCCTCTGGACTCGCACCTAGCCCTTTGGCGTCATATATAGACATGCTACGTTGGCATCACTTTTTAAAGCTCTGGGTTGGGACGTACGTTTAACTGACATGCGGCACAAGAACGGGACAGTTAAGTTTAGAAAAAGATGGTGGGTGGGGTTACAAAATGTACACTTTAGTGACAAGCGGGACAAGAATGGGATATGAACCCCAGTCTCCTGGATGAAAGTCCTGTATTGTTTGACCCATCCACCACCCCAACCTCCCTACAATGATGTTCGGTCTTGTATACTCCTCGCTTTCGTCGCTCTTAATACTACGTTATCTTACAGCGCTGCGGTCGAGCTGCTACTATGCCCGGTGCGTTCCATGCAGACGCTAAAGGTGGATTTTTGCGTCTGTATCCAACGTTGGGAGCCATTGACTAAGCCTCAGTATTTTACGTTGAGAGTAAGAATGAGCTGTTTCATCAGGCTGGCCCCTTAAGTAAAAAACCTAAATAGTTATTTTATTTGAAAACAAATATAAAAGGTTTGCTTATTAATAACTAACGTATTAAGCCTCACTTTTTAATTAAACTTGTAATCATGATTGAAAAAGTCTGGTAGTCTTGGCTGATGAGACTGGCTACTTCGTCAACACGCACACAAGGTGTGTGTATGTTATGTTCTGTAAGTAAATTAAAATATATACACACATCATTTCTAAGAGACAAGATCTAAGATAAACATATCCTTACATGCCAGTGTTGCTAAAAACAAACCTGTAACACTAATAAGAACATCTGGTAAAAATATACTGCCTGGCATGGAAAATACATAAGTAAAGGTAATATAAAGTGGATGTTCAATGAAAATAAAAAAATATACACAACAAGTCATCATCTAGGGTTAGGGTTGGGGTTTCTAACCACAGTGTGAACCTATAGTCATTAACCTGAGCTACTAGGTTCTGCACAACTACAGTAGTAACATAATGGTAGTTTCAATATTTAGAGTTCAAGTAGATGATTATATGCTCCTCTATTGGTTGAGAAAATTAAACATCTCTGGCATTAACGTACAAAAACCTTTCAGATCTCCCTGATCAACCTTTTCAGGGTTACAAAAGGATAAGGACAAAAAGAATACCTGTGCCCTGTACACGGAACGAGATAGAAGCCTAACTGTTTCCTTATATTTGTCATATAACAGCATGTGTGCATTTCTCAGTCCAATGACAGTACTGTTATGTTACGTCACACTCAATCACACCAAAATTCTGTGTCCTCTGAGGCAAGGGCACAGTGATGGAAGGTGATGGACGAGATGAGAAATAGCAAGTGACACCAAGATCTATTTTTCTGAACACACAGAAATTGTATCTGAGCAAGAACACATTGAATGTGCGTTATCAATGAACACTGTAGGCACCGGGCACTCTGTGTTTGCTAAGCAGTGTTTACCAAATGCGGCTACTTTAAGTCCAACAATACAAAATATTTCCAGGGAGCAACCAGCTTGTCATCCCTTTAGTAAGGAGTGAACAATGTTGCTGCACCGAGCAGCAACCACGGGGAGTTTATCTGAGTTACTGAAAGTGAACTGAGAACACCCTCGGAATCGCAGGAACGCCGCAGCTTTTTGAACGGGGGGGAAGCAGATTGTTTAAACTCGCTCTGTATTTCAAACAGGCAGGCACAATGCTGCCTTTTCTTGACATTCCATTAAAGAGGCTGGAGCAGCTTCCACGCAAAGGGGAACTGGGCTGGGCTGCAAGAGGGATAGGAGGGGTAGAGGAGGAGTGATGGAGATGGAATGTTGGCTTGAGTCATACTGCCATCTAGTGTGAGCCCAGACATCAACAGGTGCTGTCCATGGTGCCGACCATGCACACATAAATAGATCTGATTAGTAGTACTTTGGGGCCAATCATTATATTCTGTATATATTCAAGGTAAGATGCTTTTTGAGCAGCCACAGCACAAATATCACTTTTATTCAGCTGAAGGACAGGCCTTCCAGATTTTGGGTAAAACATGTTCAGATGTGTTAGATGAGTCTAATTGCAGGATTCAAGGCTAGTTCACAAACTCTCCCATGTGCATGAAGAATCCCAACCACCCTCATTCAGACATATCAGCCCCTGCAGGTTAAGTCTAATAGATTGTAGAACTAATTCATCCCTTGTTCAATTTAACTGCTAGAGCAATATATGAGCTTGCTAGAGGCTAAGGGCTACGTGCAGTGCAGTTCATAGAGAGAAATGTTTGCATATGTTGCCAGTGGTGAGTTAAAGTAGGTCATGTCATGTAGGGGATGCTATTGGGATGTAATAGTGTGTATTGTGGTATTATGTAATATATTGTTTGTTAATATAAAACACAAACTAAATCCTGGCATATATTTTAAATACATATAGAAATGTATTCATGTCAACTACTGTTGGGCAAGTTACTTTCAAAAAGTAATTAGTTACAGTTACTAGTTACTTCTTCCAAAAAGTAACTAAATTATTTACTCAGTTACAAATTATAAAAGTAAATTTTTAAATGCTCAAATGTGACCCCACCTCCACCCCTCTTTAACGTAACTTAAAATACATGAGCATGTTCAATTATTTATGATAAACCTGAATATTATAATAAAATGGACACTTAATACAATACATTATTAACAGAAACAATGTACACAAATCCAAACTATTTTAATGTTGCTGTGGGACAAAGTGAGACTAGCCTCCAATCAAATGCCATGTATGTAGATATTATGTTTATATAGTGGATTGATAGCCTAGAAATCTAGACGCACCCTAGTGGCAGCAAATTTATTTTGCAGCCAGAGGGGGTCTAGGCACTCTCCATTGACTTGCGAGCTGGAAAAACCAAATTTTGGTAAGGCCAATCACATCGTGTATAGAGTCGGTGGGCGGGGCTTATGGCTGCTGCTGCTGGGAACAGCGGTCTTCTGGAAGACTTGGAGTTAAGCTTTTCTTTGAGAAAAGAACTGCACAGAAATCATTCTTAAAAAAGGAAGATGTGTTCGGAGTTTTGCCGACCGGATATGGCCGGAAAGTTTAATCTATCAACTAGCTCCGCTACCTTCTTTGTTGCTCTGCCTGGTTGTAGCGCTATCCTATTACGTGCAGAGGGAATTTGAAAGACAACCATTTATCCCGCCCCTCGGATTGAGCTCCGTCAATGGTGAGTTCCCAGACCCTACATCTGGATGTGGGTCTGGCTTGTCAGGCTAGTGGATTGATACAAATAACACAATAGATGTTTTGGAACTTTTGATATTTATTGCTCCTCAACAGGCCACAACTGGGCAAAATTTAATTATGCTTGTTAAGCACTATACCAAAAATTAATAACAAATATATACACTCTTTGTAGCGCAAATAAAACAAAAAAAAAACTTCAGACAATTGATAGATAGATATACGGTACTTTCATGAAAAAGTATAACAGTGTAACTGAAAAGTGCAATGTATAGCAAAACTAAGGAATCCAAATATAAACAGATAATACATATAAAATTTGAAATACATCTCCATTAAAATAAATCTCTTTCTCTGGCCATTGACAATCTCACTTCAAGAGGCTGCAGCCAGCCAACAAATAAATCTAAATTTAATTATGCTCTTTAAGCAATATACCAAAATGTATTCAAAAAATATATACACTCTTTTTAGTGCAAATGTAATTAGATGCAACACAACTTCAGACATACTGTATCCAACTTTAGCTCCTGAACATTCATTCAATCATCTATCCATCCATGCATTAATTTTTCTATCCATTCATCTATCAATCCATTCAAGTCATCCAACCATCCATCATTCTATTCTCCCCATCCATCCAAGCTACCCTATCTAGCTATCCATCCACCCATTCTTGTCTTGTTAACCATCAAATTTTGTTAAATAAACTTCTTACTTTTCATTTGTCCTCCTCTACAATAGATATGTTTAGATCATATTTAAGTGATAGGTCTCAGACTGTGAAAATCGGTTTAGTAACATCACAGCCACGAGTGTGTTCCACGGGAGTTCCACAGGGCAGTATTTTAGGTCCTTTACTTTTCCTTATGTATATTAATGATCTTCCTTATGTGTTTAATTTTTCTAGCTCTCTGCTATATGCTGATGACACTGTTATTTTTTTTCTGGCTCAAATATTGATACAATTAATCACAAACTTAATACAGATCTCCAGCATTTACATAACTGGTTGGAAGAGAATCATTTAACATTTAATACCATGAAAACAGAATGCATGTACTTCTATTCACCTAGGAGACATTTATCCATAACCAATCCCATCATGTTTTCTAATCAAAAACTTTCAGTTGTATCCACTTATAAGTATCTTGGAGTCTCTCTTGACTCACATCTTACTTATTGTGAGCATGTCCGAACCCTAACCAGAAAGTTAAACCAAAAGTTATTTGTTTATAGTAAAATTAGACCATATTTGCTGCTTTCTGTTTCAAAGACTTATCTTCATGCCATCATTATGTCCACTTTGTCGTATTGTTTACCTGTTTGGTCACTTACAACAAATGAGATTCTTGAACCAGTAATAAGACTCTATAACAAAGCCTATAAGCTACATGTTAGGCTTCCTGTATGGACTCACCACTGTACTGCACTATCTCTGTGTAATGCCTTGACATTTGAGAATTATAAATTAAGCCTTGGGATAAAACTGTATTATCAAATTTTAAATGGTCACACTGTAGCTGCTCTGTCTACGTTGGTTCCAAAACCTAGTTCAAGGTCGCGGCGTATGCAGATCTGCAACAAATGGACTTTTGCCTTTACCGGCTTTTAGAAACTGTTATGGACAGAGATCTTTTTTCTATGTGCTCACTAAAGTCTGGAATGACATTCCACAGCACATCAGAACTTTAACGTCAATAACATCATTTAAATTAACATTTGCTCGCTATTTAATGGAGAGGTTTACCTGCGACCATCAAGTCAGCTTTATGGCTTTGCCCTGTTGCTCATTCTCCTGGTCTGTGTGTTTGTGACTGTTTTTGTCTAGGAGTTTTTGTTGTGTATATGGTGTTTATGTTCTGCAGAGCAGGAACCTGCTGAAAATCAGTTTTACACTGAGTCAGGCCCGATTGTCTTTAATCTTTTCCTGTTTAATAAATAAAAAATGAAATGAAATGAAAATGAAATGTCATTGAACCAGTGGTTGTATCTCAAAACCAAAAGCTTCACAAACTTCTGGTTAGAGAGCCTGTTCCTCAGTGGAGTCAAGACTAGCTTTCCCAAGCTAAAAAGTCTCTCTACTGGGGCACTGGATGGAGTGGCTGCATTATGCCGGAGTGACATTTTCTTTATCAGTGCTAATCCATTAAGAGAGTCTATCCCTTGTTCTCCTGATTTGAAATAATCTGCAACTTGACTTTCAGCAGTTGCAGAGGTGTCATCCTCATCCTCAAAGGAAAAGAACTCATCCTCTATGGCAGAGTCTGTGTTGAGGTGGCGTGTTGGTGGGCTGGTACCTGTTTGCTGGTCTTCTTGGACAATTTTCCGACACTCTGCCAGCAGACTTGCCTTGGCCTTGTCCTTCCTGTCCTGTGTCAGCAGCTAACGTAGTTTGAACTTGGGCAAAGTCACAGCAGCCAAGACAGCATCCTCGCTTTCCAGCACCTTTGCAAATCTTGTTTTGATTGCCTGAAATGATACATAAGGATGCAAAGTCCATATTATATTATCTGTATCTATCCCTATCCATAGAGAGAGAGAGAGAGCGAGAGAGAGAGAGAGAGAGAGCATTATAGACTTATGAACATATTTATAGATATTTAATTTTACATTAGCCTATATTTATTTCCCTATATGCCTATACATTCTATTTCTTTACAACAAGGCTTTGAAGATCCATCATCTGTAGTCATAATGTGTCATAACTGTAAATGCTTGGCTAAAATAGAATAGAGTTATCTTTTCCCATTCATAAAATATAAATGAATTTATCGGGTAATTTGTTAAAGATCTAAAATAAATTAAAGTTCTTACTGTGACAATTGCCTCTGGAAGGTCAATTAGGATGTGCAGGCCACTCTTCAGTTGCAGGGTCTTGAATATCAATGTCTCCAGCGTGGGTAGGAATGTGCCATGGAAACAATGATTTTCTCCCTGAAGAATGTATAAGGCAACTGAAAGTGGCTTCATGACCGTACAGTACTCCCTAATGAACTGGTGTTCTACTTGGACGAGATGGTGTTCAGCTCAACTATATGTAGCAGGTTGATTGGTCGCTATGTTTTCAATCACACTTACTCTCTCTGGACCAATCAGAAAGTAACTGCATGCTAGAAAGGCAGGGGGTTTGCCCTCTTGACACTCTACTCTTTGTTGCCGGAGCCAAGTTTCCACTCTGGGACCTTTCGCAGTCACGGTAATTCGACAGTGTCCCTGTCACAAACCCGACTATTCCTGTAACGGAACCGGGTTGAGTTTTGCTGCTGGTAGGTTGGGCAAATCTTTTCTCCTCTTGGATATTCTCCTGACTGAGTGTTTAAGTAATCGGCCGTTCTATTGTAGGCTCCGTGTAGCTGTACTATCGGCACTATTGGTGATTGTATGTATGTATACCAGTGGCATCGGGTGTATATTTTGTTTAATCATAAACTGTTACTGAATTTGGTTTGTGTGTACCCCAGGGTTGTAAACTGCTTCGCTTGCGCTGGTATCTGCACTAGCCCCTGCCTTCCCTGCCACGCTGCTGTTTTGTCTCAACCGACTTCGGTTTCAACAGGCTGTACATGAGCTCATTCCAGGCTTTGAACGCCTCCACACGCCTTTCAGCGCCAGGATCTGTTGCCCAACTGGGTGTCCTACAGGGCTGTATTTGAGTGATTGTGACACGGACGATAGCGTTGCCTTTCTTTGGCTTGCCCGTGCTTATTAATAATATGTGTGTGGAGATTGGGGTCTATGTTTATGGGTTTATTTGTTAAATTAGGATTAAGTGATTTTTGGTTAATTTCCATTTCTTTTAAATTCTGATAAAAAGACTTTAATTTCTGTTGAAACTTGATGATTTAACTGTTGTTAATCCTGGTTATTTTTGTTTGGTCTAGGCAGCTAGGATTAAGTGATTTTTGGTTAATTTCTATTTTTTGTTTAAGTTGTGATAAAGACTTTCATTTCTGTTAAACTTTATGGTTTATTTGTTGTTAATCTTTGGTTATTTTTGTTTGGCTCTAGGCAACGTGTTCTTTCTCCCACAGTTACTGAGTGCCGAAGGTGGTGGTGTCGGTGTCCCCGGTGGTGGTGTCTCCCTCCTGTGTGGTGTTTTTTTCTCCCTTTGGTTTATTTTGAGTTTTTCACCACCGTGTGTGTGCGAGTGTTCACGTGTGATTGGGGTGATCCTTCCCTGAGATCCCACACCCCTTGACACTGTCCCTCCACTGGTAAGGCCTCAGCACTCATCTTCCCTATTTCAGTGGGTATGGTATTTTATACTTGATGTTTTTTAGTAATTGTATGAATAAAATGATTGTCTTTAATGGAACTACGTCTCTGGTTTCGTGCATAAGTCGAACCTGTGTGCTTTCTCTATTTTGGTGGTTTAACTATCGAGCTAGTCAAATCCTATTCTCAGGGTGAAATTCCCCAGGTAGCGTTGTCGTTGTCTTCCTTGGGTCTGGGCGTTGAGCGGGTCAAAAAGGTGCTCCGCACCAAAAAGTCCCACTCGCCACATCCCAGGAATCCCAGATATACGAGCCAGGGCATCATAAAATGAGTTCCATCTTGCGGTGCATGGGACTAACTGCTTCTTAGAAATTACATCATGCACAATCTCTGCAGTCACCGTTGACCGACTAGCCTTATTCCACAACCCTGTCTCATTTTTATCTAAAGCTCAGTCAGGGTTTAGGAAAAGTTTAGAAAAGTTTAGGAAAAATCATAGCACCATTACGACATCTTTAAAGTTGGTAAATTACTTGGTTAATTAGTTGGTACTTGATAAAACATAACATGGTGCATCTCGTTTTATTGATTACCTAAGGCTTTTGACACGGTTGACCATCATATACTAAAACAGAGAATTTTTAACATAGAGCTCTCCAACAACTTCATTGATAGGTCTCATTACGTAAATATGATGGGAATTACTCTGATGTTCTGTCTGCTAGCAAGGGTGTTCCACAGGGCTCTGTGCTAGGCCCACTTCTATTCCCTATTTACATTAATTATCTTGGTCAAGATATGACACATTTTTATTTTTATGCTGATGATACACAATGTGCGTCAACCTTTGCTGAAGCCGTTGATCACTTGCTAACTAACTGCTTGTACTGTTCTCCATAACACCCTTTCTCAATTAAACTTGTTCTCAATGCTAAAGTAACCAGCACAGGAGTTGAGAAGATTAACTCCTAAAAATACCCGGGCATTCTGATTGATGATCGTTGGGGTGTCAGTGGCTAAACTGATATTTTGGATGCGTGGCTTGTATGCACTTTGTTCCTTGCAATACCATATATTGTAGTAGTGTCTGTTCTTCAGTCTTGCATTTGTTTAAAATCACTTGTTTGTATATTGTGTGCTGCATCCTATCTCCATTGACTCCATTGAATTTCTTTCTTATTTTTATCTTAATGGGACCTTTCCCGGTTAAAATAACATTAAATAAATAAAGTCCTAAAAAGATCCCATGTACAGATCCCATATCTTAAGAACCAAACACACTGTGCACAAGTACATATTGTTTTAAATTTTTAAAGTCCCATGATGATCTAAATGCATCTCCACCCTGACTGAATCTTTACGTCCTATACTGGTCTACAGCGTTGAGCCGTTATCATTCCATTGTGCCTGTCCAGTGTCTCACCGCTCTCAAATAGATCACAGCAGTTCAGCCACACACTGATCCACAGCAGAGGCAATACTCCACACGTAAAAAAACGCATCACCATCAGTCTTTTTGACTTGAGGGCCTATGTTTTTCTGAGGTCATGGAAGATCAATGTTGACTCCATGGTGTAATCATCTGAGGAATAAGATTAGCATATCTTAGCGCCGATTGAGTTGTCTCACTGGCTGCAGTGGGGAAGGGTGATTAAGGATTGATTGTCCCAGCAGGAACACTTGTAAAATTCAGGAGACAAGGATGGAGAATAGAGGAAAAAATAGAGCAGAAAGACAAAGAGAGGAGAAATAGTTTGACTATTTTTGAATGTGAGATAAAACAATCAATCTATGAACATAATTTTTTTTCAGGACAAACTGGGCTATTAGAATATGTGTGCTGCAGTGAGGTCACTTGAATGTCAAAAAAGTTAAAGACAAATAAATAAATAAAACATGAATCTCACAGATATGTATTGATATCACACACAGAGCAGTAAAAGCTGAGCCATATGTCTTTGGGAGTCAAACTGTGAAGAAATAAACGTTATAACTTATACAGTTGACAAAATATATACATTTTTTCAAAAAAAGTCCAGACGCTTTTGCCCTAATGACATTCACTTATGCCAATAATCAAAATAATAATGTCATATTTATTGATATCACACACACACAGCAATGCTACACAAGCATTTGTGTTGTCTAAAACATTTCTATATATTTGGAGTCATGCAGTGCAAAAATAACCATAATGAACATTATAACTCATATAAAGGACAAACTATTTACATTTCTTCAAAAAAGGCCCAAATGTATGCCAAATCTCAAAACAGTGACACAATTCTTCTCTGTAGAATGGTAATAGACCGGAGTGATCTATCTTTCCCACTATATACTCATACTCTTTGTTCTCGCTCAGATTCCCTGGAGTGATCTATCTTTCCCACTATATACTCTTTGTTCTCGCTCGGATTCCCTGGAGTGATCTATTTTTCCCACTGTATACTCTTTATGTGACAGACCTGCCTTCCCATTGGTTGAAAAACATCAACATGATTAAAATATGAATCGGAGATGCCGTTTTCAATCGTGTACGATCGTTTAGGGTCCAGAGGGTTTAATCAAGTTGAACCAAACCATAACCACTAGTGACAGATCTGAAAACAATTTACTCAAAATTAGTTTGAGTAATTCAGTCTGGATCAACAGAAATACATTTGCAGAATAATTGCCTGACATCCTTACGTGGTGTTTCTCACCTTCCGCTCTCTGTGTGTTGCCTTTCTCAAATTCCGTTCATTTCGGGAAACAACAATAAACTTTGAGATAACAAGCCACACACTGAAAATGGCAAGTGTTGATCATCGGTTCTTTCGGGGAATGATTGTAAAGACTTACAAAGAATATGTTTACGTTATATACTCTTAACTGGGACGTTTCGGGACCGATTGGTGGGATTGCTGTGGACAAAGTACACACGGCGATGCATTGGTAAGAGCAAATAAGGTTTAACCATGTATCCAGCTAATTTAAATAGCTCACGTTACTGTATTGTGTGAACAGTTAACTTCATTTAATATTGTATGTTGCGTTTCCTTTCGCCGGTGCAAATGTTCCAACAAAACAAGTTCCTTCCCAAGACTATTTTGCAGAGTAACGGTCTCTGCGCCCGGAGCTTAGCACCACCTAAGATGATTGTGATCCTATCCTGGAATGTATCTGTGGTGTAGCCAGACCTTAGTCTACAGTGCTGTGGAGATAGGTCTGGCAATGTGAGACTAGGCTGTGGAATGACTTGCCTCTCTCGCTACGTTGTGTGGATTCTGTCGAATCTTTTAAGGGGCAGCTGAAGACTCTGCTGTTCAAGCAGGCTTTTGCTTAGTCGATGGGTTTTCTATGGTTGTTTGTTATATTTTCTGTTTGTATTTCAATGTGCTCGTATTGTGACTTCTTGTGTTGAATTGCATTTCGTTGTGAAGCACTTTGTGATTTTTATCTGTGAAATGTGCTATACAAATAAATTTTACTTACTTACTTACTTACTAGTGATTCAGTAATCAGTAACCGTTTTGGAAGGCACATATCGATATTGTCATGCCTTTAAGGGCATCAGCTCGTTAAATACAAGGAATGTATTGAAGACTTGTTTTCTTTTTAGCAACTGTTGTCTTTTTTGTAATCAGTGCTCAATGAAATTTGACAGGGATATTTAGTGGTATGGGCTGTATAAACACCAAGCTCTATTTTTTAGGTGAATTTATCATGCACTGTACCTTGCTTTACCCACTTGTAAACAAAAAAAATGGGAATTCTCTACAAACTTGTTCCATTGCTCACTCCTTATCGTCTGGGTGTTTGTTCATAAATATTCATAAATAAATTCTAACCTCTGACTTTAACTGTCACAGGGGACAACAAAGGGCCCATCCACGTCCTATGCCAGTTGTTGTCAGAGAATATAAAGAGCCCATTAGTGTGTCTGTTTGAGTAGCTGTGAATAACATTACAGAGTCCTCTATGCCGCCTCTGAGTGCGTTTTGTGGCTCTCCAGTGGGGTAAAGGTTACATCACGTTCATTTATTGCAGCCATTACCTGCAATTCACACCTGCTCTCTCCAGATGCTGCTACATTTGGCTTAGATCATCAGAGTGTGACTGACAGATGCCAGGACTGATTAGATACAGTGGATTAAGGTGGATGCTCGTTGCCTGAAATACATCTCTGCAGTTCTCAGATGTCAGCCATGAAATGAGACAGACACTCCAAATGAGGGAACAGTTCAGGCTAATATCCCATTACAAATGCTGTTTACCCTGGGCGTCTGGATTTAGCCCGGCTGCCCATGACTGTGTCTGGCTAGACTACGTGTTGGATATAAGTGGCACTGCCAGAAACATTTCCCTTGAAACCTAAAGAGACATTCCCAACATTAGAAGCAGAAAGCTCCATATCTCATTTAGCCAATTCCCTGTCAGTCATGTCTGAAATCTTCCCACTAACGCAGGCTGAGAGGCAGTCACCGAGTGCCGCCTCCTAATGCAGGGGAGTGGCAAAGTGCCACAGCGACTCACCTCACAGCCAAAAAACAGCCAATAACATTAATTAGTGAGTCCTTTGTCCTTGTGTTTTTGGATGGTTTCCTCCCTTTTTGGATAAAAAGTGAAAACTCTACAACTTTAACCATCATTAAGAGAATATCGCACATTTTTGTCTTTGAATGCACTCTCCTGTGTGGGGAATTCGTAGGGTACAGATTCAATTATTGGCAAATTATCAAAGATGTTTTATCAATATGAATAAAGTTATGAATATGGTTATTAATAACTTTATCAAATCGACAAACAATCTAAACGGGGCACCACCCTGGAATCAGGGACCAATAATCAAACTGTGAAACAGTCTCATTTAGGTGGTGTTCCCTTTAAAATACCGATCTGAATTCATTTGATTAATTTATCTGGTATATTCTAAAGGAACAAAGAGAAGGGTGAATTTGAGCACTGACCTGTGTTCAACCAGCAATTATTACAACCAAATACACAATCACAGACAACTGCTATTTAAAATATAGTAGAATTTATTAACTTCAAAATTATCAATGGCCAATCAATAATCCTTCGATCAATTAAAACCAATATACAGTGGTCACGCCCAGATTAGCCGTTAGCTCGTTGAAGCTAGGCTATGTGTTAGCTGCACAAAAGCTATTTAGCCTCAAGAAGGCGGTGGTGGGCTACGTTTCAGCTCCACGTGGCTAAGCTAGCTCTTAGTTAGCTAGCTCTCCAACTAACGTGTGGCTGACAAAAAGACGCTCCAAGGAGCGCAGTTGTTCGTATATGTGTGTGTGTGTCTGTGTGTGTGTGTGTGTGTGTGTGTGTGTGTGAGCGGTTAGTGAAAGAACAAAGGGGAAAGAAAGAGTTATCGATAATGACTCAGTTCTGGACTAACGTGAAGTTAGGGCAGACTGAGAATTCCATCTGACTGAGGGGACGTTCATTATAACCGCTCTGGTGTGCTAAACAGCTGATTCTTCGGAGATAACATGGCTCCGCCGGTCTACACAGACCGCGGGGTGGCGTTCTCTTTGCTTCACAGCTGTGAACAGACGGACCCATAGAGATTATCTCGCCAAACAGTAACTAAACTCCTCAACAGTGGGAGGAGCAATGTAGCATTTACAGTCTGAACAAGCTACATATTCAACACAACATATCAACAAATGCACCATGATCAGAGTACATTCACAGAAAATAATGGGACACGCGGTCCCGATCACAGATTAATAATCAGACGTGCACCAGTAGCACATTATTAATCGAACACAATAATGGTAAACACCGGCAATATTAGCCTTTACACATTAATAAACATACTATGTTCTACATCTCTGCCCAGAACACTAACCCTTACTGTATGTTGTCCATCAGTTCATAGGTTTCCATGGAAAAACAGAACGCAATCCGGCCGCTCGTCAATGGGCTGTGTCAGAAGGTTTTATAGTTTAAGGCCCCATGCTGTGTTTGAGGAACCTCTGAACCAATTGGAAGAATCAAAGTTACAGGAAGGTGTGACCCTTATCTGCAGCCCCCTCCCTGGAGCCATTTTGTGACTCTTCTCCTGGTAGTTTGGTGACAGGGGCTGTGGGTTTTCCACCTAGGCCCAGATCTCTTTGTCTGTGTCCAAGATCTAAGATGGCGCCGCAGACGGTCGACTCGGTGTGTTTGTGTGCGTTGTTTTGTGTTTTAACTTTGTTTTTTGCGATGGTACCCGGATCTCTTTCTCCAGAGAAGAGCTCTTGAACATCAGGAGAACAACAATTTTTTGGCGGTATGGCTCTGTTCAGAGAGTCCTCTGGCCTTTCATGAGCACCATGAAATAGCAGAGAGTCAGAGAACAGCAGCAGCATTAGGGAACGCTCACACAGTTTAGGACTGTGTGAGCTGAACTATTCCCCCACATGAACAGAGCAGCAATGATGACATAGAAGCAAATGCCACGTTATACACGACAAGGAGGAGCTGGGGAGGTGGCGGGCGGCAGAGAAGCGAGCAGCAAGCAGGTAGGAGCAAACTGAATCTGCTTTAAATAGGGCGCCCTGTTTGAGTGTAGCCATTAAGCAGCGAGGGGTGTTGCAGGAGCAGATCAGCTGATGAGACCGTGTTGTTGGCCAATAGCATTAGCAGCGTCTTGACTACCTGGCCTGCCAGAACTGACGCTGACGCTCAATTTCTCTCTAAAGTGCGCTCACTGCCCAACAAAGTGAAGGAATTACAACTGCTGTTGGGGAAAAACAGGGACTTTTATTCATCTACTGTTTTGTGCTTCACAGAGCCGTGGCTCTGTGGATTAATACCGGACTCTGCGCTGCAGCTGGCAGGCTTCCAACTCTACAGAGCAGACAGAGACACGGACCTCTCTGGCAAAACTAAAAGTGGAGGAATCTGTTTCTACATCAACAGTGGTTGGTGCAACGACGTGACAGTGATCCAGCAGCATTGTTCTCCTGACCTGGAATCTTTCATCATAAACTGTAAGCCTTTTTATTCACCCCATGAGTTCCATTCATTCATTCTGGTCGGTGTTTACATCCTGCTGCAGGCCAACGTGCAGGTCGCACAGCGCATGCTCGCTGACCAGATACTATGCGTGGAGCAGACCAACCTGGACCCCTTGGTAATTGTCCTTGGAGACTTTAACAAAGGAAACCTCACTCACGTACTTCCTAAATACAGACAACACATTAAATGCCCGACCAGAGAGGAGAACATTCTTGATCACTGTTACACCACAGTCAGGGATGCTTATCACGCCGTCCCCCGCGCTGCACTGGGACTCTCTGACCATGTCATGGTCTACCTGATCTCTGCGTACAGGCAGAAATTAAAGCTCTGCAAACCTGTAGTGAGGACATCAAGGAAGTGGACCAGTGTAGCTGTGGAGGATC
The DNA here is from genome assembly GCF_010015445.1 of Perca fluviatilis. Classification (NCBI taxonomy): domain Eukaryota; kingdom Metazoa; phylum Chordata; class Actinopteri; order Perciformes; family Percidae; genus Perca; species Perca fluviatilis. Next base: position 5,819,927 of record NC_053118.1, on the reverse strand, counting down.
TCCAGACGTGCTTGGACTCTACTGACTGGGACATATTCAGGACTACTACCAACAGTCTTGATGAGTACACAGAGGTTGTGATGTCATACATCAGCTTCTGTGAGGACTGCTGTGTTCCATCATGCACCAGGGTGAGTTTCAACAATGACAAACCCTGGTTCTCAGCCAAACTCAGAAGGCTAAGGTTGGAAAAGGTAGAGGCATTCAGGAGTGGGGATAAAGACAGACTTAAAGAAGCAAAGTACAACTTTAGCAAGGCGGTGAAAGAGGCTAAACAACGGTACTCTGAGAAACTCCAAAACCAGTTCTCAGCAAAAAACTCTGCTTCTGTCTGGAGAGGGCTCAAACAGATCACCAGCTACAAGCCCATAACCCCCCCCTACTCCACCAACGACCGACGCCTAACCAACAACCTTAACGAGTTCTACTGTCGCTTTGATAGACAATGGGTCAGTCCTGTTACCATCCCCCTCAACACCTCCCAACAAAGGGTATTCCCTGACACCATCCCCCGCGACACCTCCCAACAGCTCCAGCTACAGTGCATCACCTTCACCTCCCCCACCTTAAAGGTCCCCCCCTCCACCTCCCCACCCACCTCAGTGACGACTCTCTCCATCAATGAGAAAGACGTCAACAGACTGTTCAGGAGACAGAACCCCAGGAAAGTTGCTGGACTTGATGCTGTCTCCCTATCCAGCTTGAAGCACTGCACTGACCAGCTGTCTCCGGCAGTGTTCGAACTATACCGTGGCCTTCGGGGGAGCCCACTTTTTTTCCACGTGGGGGGTCGTGCGCTTGCGACTTACAATGACTTACAAAGATACATAACAGCTACAAGTGTATGCACTATAGGATTTACCCTATTATACTTTATCGACAGGAATAGATAGGTCAAACTGCAAACAGCCACAACTAGTCTATAAACAAAGCATCGGGCTGTCTTTGAGATTTCACATGAACAACGGTTAAAGTTACTCAGGCTACCAAAGAATACCATAATTCCTCCGTTAATTAGACCTTAGCGACGCACCCCAGCTTCCATTCCTTAACAAACAGCCATGTATACGGGCTCTTCCAGTCTCTCCACTGCTGGCTGTTCCAATTTAACGGGAGAGAGAGGAGCAAGAGGGGTTAGGATCGTCTTCAGCCAGAGAGGACATTATTTCTTCAGCTTCTCCTTGCGTTGTCACCCCGGGGGGAGGTGTGCTAACTAACAGGGCGTGCAACAGGTGAATTAGTCGTGCTATTAACGTCATCGCTACACAATTTCTTAGTAAAACCAAAATGAATTAAACTGCCTTGTTTTCTTTTTGCCATGGCTATATGATGCTTAGCCTAATGCAGAATGGATTTCAAGGGCTTTGCGCGCCGATTAATGGCCTCCAACGTTTATATTTTTTCTATGAATCTTTGAGTTAACATGCACTAAACATGAGTTGAATTTGCACCGCCGCGCCGCCACGCCTTGATGCTCATAACAAAAATAGCATGTATAATATAGTATATAGTATGTATACTATAGTATAGTTATCTTTATTGAAGTGAATTAGGTTCAAATCGCCGACATGCATGAATGATATTTTTGCAGTTTTACACATAATAATCCACGATGATCACATTACACAAAACTGAAATTGCACGTCAAAATGACACATTGTCAATATTTTTAGAGACCCCCCCAAAATTTCACAAATCACGTTTTCAGGGGAGCCCATGTCTTATTAAGGGGAGCCGAGCTCCCCCTAGCTCCCCTGTAGCTCGCACCCTGGTCTCCGGTGTTCACAGACATTTTCAACACCTTGCTGAAGACATGTCACATGCCAGCCTGCTTCAAGTTCTCAACCATCATCCCTGTTCCCAAGAAGCCAAGGACCACAGGACTTAATGACTTTAGACCCGTCGCCCTGACCTCTGTGGTTATGAAGTCCTTTGAGCACCTTGTGCTTTCACACCTCAAAGACATCACCGACCCCCTCCTGGACCCTCTGCAGTTTGCCTACAGAGCAAATAGGTCTGTAGATGATGCAGTCAACCTGGCCCTCCACTACATCCTCCAGCACCTGGACTCTGCAGGAACCTACGCCAGGATCCTGTTTGTGGACTTCAGCACTGCCTTTAATACCATCATCCCGGCTCTGCTCCAGGAGAAACTCTCCCAACTTGGTGTGCCTGACTCCACCTGCAGGTGGATCACTGACTTCCAGTCTGACAAGAAGCAGCATGTGAAGCTGGAGAAAGACCTCTCCGACTCACAGACCATCAGCACCGGATCCCCTCAGGGCTGTGTTGTTTCTAATCTGCTCTTCTCCCTGTACACCAACAGTTGCACCTCCAGTCACCAGTCTGTCAAGCTTGTGAAGTTCGCGGATGACACCTCCCTCATCGGACTCATCTCTGATGGTGATGAGTCCGCCTACGGGTGGGAGGCTGACCACCTGGTGAAGTGGTGCAAGCAAAACAACCTAGAGCTCAACGCTCTAAAGACAGTGGAGATGGTTGTGGACTTCAGGAAGAATTCAGCCCCACCTGCCCATCACCCTATGTGACTCCACAATTGACATTGTGGAGTCTTTCCGCTTCCTGGGAACCATCATCTCCCAGAACATCAGCTGAACATCAGCTCCCTCGTCAAGAAAGCACAACAGAGGATGTACTTCCTGCGGCAGCTGAAGAAATTCAACCTGCTATAGACAATGATGGTGCACTTCTACACAACCATCATCGAGTCCATATACACAAGTTTTTGAGCTGTTTCCGCTCTACTTCCTGAACTCCTCCCGTCGATGCAATCCACTTCCGTTCTGGCGGGCTGGGTTTGTTTTGCTAGCTAGCTCCGTTGTGCCGACAAAGCACTGATATCGCAGTGACAAAGAGGATATAACAGTCAATTACAATTACAACATGAAGAAAAGTGGTTCGGGAACGACGTGTGCGGTAGTTGGTTGCAAAAACTCGAGAAAGCACCTGAACGAGTGGTTAGATAGAGAGTGCTACGACCACAAACCAGCTACGAAAAGGCAATGTCCATGCGCTCCATTGTTTACATTTTTTCGCAAGCCTGATACCGACTCGGAATCAAGGGCCTGGCTGAAGGCATTGAATCTAAAGAAACCACCCCTCAACGTTTTTGTTTGTTCCTATCACTTTGTTGACCAAAAACCTACCAAGGATAATCCTTTCCCAGAGTTGTGGTTGGGATACAACCGCCCTCCCCAGCCAAAGAGGCGTCAACTCACCCAGCGGACCACTGCCTCCCCCCAGATAAAGAAACGCAGATTTGAATCTGAGGGTAAGTTCAGCAACTTTAGCTATGAAGCTGACAATACTGTTAATTATGAAGAAGTAGTCATACATTAACATTGCTACTGGTATTTTGCTAAGGCAGTTGATTGTTTTGGAGATGGGACAAACAATGCCCACGATAGCTACATCATTAATTGTGTGTGTGTGTGTGCCTGCCTGCCTGCGTGTGCCTTAGTCTACATCATAAATACAATGCAAGGTGGCAGGCTGTTGTGATGATGATTGTGTGTGTGCAATGTTGTAGTACACATTTTTCCATTGTGATGTTTGTAGTGAGAGGACTCTATGCCTGCATTAATTTAGCTCCATCCATGTTTTCCCTTCCCCTTTTTAGATGCTCCTGAAACCTGTCAGCCTGTCTGTGAGGCCGAGCCTGCTACACCAAAATTTCGTGATGCCCAGACCCAATGGGAGGATCCGTCACATATTGATCACATTTACTGTTCAACAACACAGTCTGTTAAAGTAGACAAGGCCACACAGTGCGAGGCAGAAATGGGTCCTACTGTGACCAGCACCACGGTCATTGATGATGCTAGGTCCCGGCTGTATACAGGAGTGCTTATGGTTCAATTCTTCACTCTGGTGACGGTGTTGTTGCCTTTCAGTAAGCCATCAATTACCCTTCCTGTTGTTGACCAAATACTTATGACCTTGATGAAACTAAAACTAAACCTAATATTAGGAGATATTGCTCACCGCTTCAATGTGTCTACATCCATGGCAAGCATTGTGATTAGTCACTGGATTGACGTGATGGGTGAACAGTTCAAAGTCCTGATCCCCTGGCTTCCAAGAGAGACCATTCGTGCCACCATGCCCTTGTCGTTTCAGAGGAACTACCCTCGAACCACCTGCATCATTGACTGTGCCGAAAGTGCCATGCAGAGAGCCACAAACCACGACTCAAGGAGTGACACTTTCAGCCAGTATAAATCACGCAACACTGTGAAATATCTCGTTGCTGTGGCCCCTAATGGGCTAATCATGTTTATATCTGATGCTTATGCTGGCAGAAGCAGTGATAAGTTTATCACCATGGACAGTGGGTTCCTAGACTATCTGAGGGCTGGTGATGAGGTCATGGCGGACCGTGGGTTCACCATTCGAGACTTGCTTGATGAGAGAAGGGTCAGTTTGAACATCCCTGCTTTCACCTACAGGCGCAATCAGTTGACCAATGAGGAGACGACACGCACCAGGCGAGTAGCCAATGTCCGCATACATGTGGAAAGAGCACTCCAGAGACTGAAGGTGTTTAAGATTTTATCCCGGACTGTTCCCATCAGCATGGCACCGAAACTGGACAACATCTTAACCATCTGTGCTGGCCTAGTTAACCTGAGGAGTCCACTGATCAGTGAGGTTTAGAATCTTGCCCTGTGTCCCTGTCTAACAACACCCAGCCATGTTGTTCATTAAATACAGATAAACACAACAAATACTGCGTGCATTGTATTTTTTAATATTATATATGAATATTTTCATAGTGATGTAATTGTGTGGGCTGCTTTTGTATTTTACTTTTTAATACCTGTTAGGATTAAACACGCATTTTTTCTTGTTGAAGCCATTTGTTTAGTTTCCTCAAAACCATTAATTAATCCAGTGTTATTTATGTACAGTATGAGCTTACTATGAATTATGAACTGTGTTAAAATAAATTTTAGCACTCTAAGGATTGAAATTACATCAAACTTTATTTTCACTCAAACAGTAGGCACACTGATATATTGCACAGCATAAAGAGATCATGTAAACAATGGACATCTGTTGGCTCCTGTGGGCATGACCTAAACAAGGCAGTTTATTTTGGTTTTAAAATGCTGAGATATTTACTGCAGAACTGTAACCTTCCCTCCACAAAATCATCAACAATACAATTTTCGGAGCATGTGGGCAAAGTAGAATGTGTGCAGCCTTATGATATGCCCCTGGACAAAGCCTTGGTCGGGCGGGGTACTTCGATTTCTAGGTGCTCAGTTTTGTTCCAGATCACCAACTTGAGAGTGCAGAGCGCCTGTGCAGTGCATCCCAATTTGTACCTGCATGTAGTAGCTTGGACCATTGCAGGCAATGTGGTAATCTACCCTATCTCCGTTTGCCACAGTTGTGATTTCGCAGTTCTTTGTTGCCAAAAATTCTGCAAGTGACTTGTTTCCCATCACAGGTGATTTGATCTCCAACAGAATGTCGTTGTTTATCACTCCATCGGGAGATGCTGCAAGCCATGGTTCCTTTTCGCACACCACTAAGCCTTTGGTTTCAATGCTGTTGCCCAGAGTTTCCAAATAGTCCCTTGCAAGTTCCTCCCCCTTCGCTCCTTGACGGGTTGCGGCATTGCCACGGAAGGATGGGTGTAAGTGTTCTGACAAAAACTTGTCAGGCGCCGTGGTTGAGCGAATGGGCACCTTTCTAGCTGTGCTCGCTGTGATGCGCACTCTCCGCGCATCATGCCAGACCTGTTCTTTGCTCTGTGCTTCTGTAGCCTTCTCAATCTCCTCAAGCTGAGCTGTGGACATGTTAATGTATTCATCATAGAAGGTTCTGCATTTTACACAAGCCAGTGGTGTGTGGTGCTCATCATGGGTTAGGAGATGGAGGTGTGGACATGGTGTTGGCTCTGTGATGGAGGAGGTATTAGCATTAAAGCAGAGCTGCAGGAGGCTATTCCCAGGGCAATTGAAAAGTGCTGCCATTGGTGAGGCAAGTGCGTTCTTCCTCCACTCTTCATGAGTCCTAAAGAGTGTCACCTCCTGTGCCGGTTCTGGAGTGGTAGAGGATGGCGGTGAAGTTGGTGGTGGCTGGTAGAGATCCTTCCTGTTGTGTCGTTTGAAGCGCACATACTTCATCTTCCTCTGACCAGCATTTCTTTTAGACCCAGCATTCCACTGGTTTTGTCCGTCTGTGCAGGCACGCCCAGTTTTCCCCTGTCTCACAGCATTTTCTACCTAGAGAGATATAGTAAAAACAGTGCATAGATATTATAATGGGTTCACTGCACACATGTCGTATGATGTAATACATTGCACACATAGCCTACAATGAATATACAGAACATTGGGCTTGCAGAAATACACTTTATGAAGAAAATGCGTTATTATCATAATTCAATTAAATTATGAGTGCGCTTATGTAAACGGCACCTAAAAGCTGTCTCAAAGAACCATCAAAAGTGATAATTATGAATATGTAAAATATTGCAATGAGACATTTTAATTGTTTATTCATAAACAAGTGTTCGGTTCATGCATAAGCTCCAGTTCAGGCCGGAGCCTTATGTTGTCATTATCTATTGTCTGTCTGCTATATTTATTTTTTATTTATTAAATCCAGGAATTTGGTTAATGAAAAATTGATTAAAATTAAGATACAATTAATACAAAACGAAATTCGCTTTAAAGGCTTTGTTCTTTCTGTTTTGAGGTGTCTGTGAAAGTTTGAAAGTCTTTAGTGCCGCTTTCAGAGCGCTCACGTCCGTAATGGAGAACTGTCACGTAGGCCTAACATTGTTTTTTCCTCATAAATGCAAACACGAAAAATAAAAAAAATTTAAATAACAAATTGATGGATTTATAGCGTTTTGAAAAGAAGACATAGGCCTAGGCTACAATGGTCAAATAATTACCTTCCACAGGATCGCAGCTGAGTGGGAACAAGATCTCCCTGGTCCAGCAACACACGTACATCCCGCAGTTTTGACTTCTCCAGCTTCAGTTACCAGCACCCAAGCATTATGCCATGCATTGTTCAAACACTGGCTAGGCTCTACATTTGCTTTCAGATAAACAAAACGATCATGTTTGTATGACATGACACAACCGACTTTGTTGCTGTGCAGATATTGATATGCCTCGGAGGCTTTCAGATTGTCCATTGCTTTTCCATCTATTGCCATGGATTGCACGAAGTAGGAGCAAATCTTGCTGTACGTTATGTTGGGCCACGTCGTCATGTTATCCTCCCAGTTCTGCACTAAATTCGGGTGAAGGAGAGTAGCGCCATCTCCAGTCAAAGTAGTAGAACCGTGTTCCCAAGCTAGCGTCGACATCGCTGTGTTTACACCGGCAGACGTTGTGCAAACAACTTCCGGCGGAAATGAAATGCATTTGTGTAGAGTTATGGCGCCACCCGGGAAACAGCGCGTAAACTTGTGTATACATACACAATACAATACAATACATTCTGTGTGTGTGTGTGTGTGTGTGTGTATATATATATATATATATATACTTATATTGTTTGTTCTGTTTAACCTATTTGTTTAACTTATTTTAGAGAATGTGTGACATGCACCTACAACACCAAAACAAATTCCTTGTATGTGTAAAAAACATACTTGGCAAGCTTTTCTGATTTTGATTCTGATGTGCCACATGTGTGTCTTGTCTCCAGAGGTCAGTTTAATCTGAGGCCTTTTTGGTTAAAATCAGGTTTAACACAACTGCTGGTCCCAACACCTGATAAAAAGTTTTTCTGTACTGCACTTGAACACAAAGACTTTCCTTTACATCCTCATGTCAGAAGAACGTAAATTGGAGTTGTTTTTTGTATTGTATGAAATGGTCTGTTTGATTTATCTTGTTTGACTGTGATTTAGTTGTGGTGAAGACTGAGGTTAGAGGATAGACTGAGGGTATAGGACATGATAAAGCCTATGACTTCTACCTATTCCTTTTTGAATGAGTCTAGTGTTTTTATGTTTTTAAATTGTTCAAAATAAAGATTTCATTCATTCATTCATTCATGTTTAAACATTCACAAGAATAATTTGTATCACTGTAATTAATTAAAAGTTGATAAACCATGCTCTTATCAACACTCAAACAAAGTTTTAAACACTTGAAAATGAACTCTGTAAATGTTATGGTATAGCTGCTGGTATTTTCTGGAGATACCAGTTTTGTTGCAAAAATATGCAGTAGATTCAAGATTTAAAGGTTTCATTGGTCACATGCTCATACTTTATGTGCCGTCAAATGCAGGGTGGCATACTCTTGAGGTACGAGGGGTTTTGGTTTTTTTAGTGTCATCCACTTCTGCTATGACAAATATGATGTAGGTTAATTGATTACAAAATGAGTTGTGTGACTTTTAACTATTTCACAGATTATTGGAAGCTATTAATCTGAATGTAATGAGATTAAAAATCTAAAGAGTTGATTGTGACATGGAGCTATCTCATTTTTGTGCAGCTTTTTTGTTGTGACCCGAAAGTTGCAGTGTATCATTCTACACAACAAAATAGCTGCACAAAAATGGGATATGAAAATTCCAAAACCCTATTATAAATCCTGATTTCCATTTATAAACCCATTTTAAAAAATCGGATAAAGGGTTGTTTTTTTGCTGACATTTATAAAAAAGGTAAACTAAGGTGACATTATCAAGTGCTATGGATGTGAGCTAGCTAGCTAGCGCTAGCCTTAGCTGGTATATTAACTAATGGGTGACGTCACTGATGGTACAGTACGTCCACTATTTTTACAGTCTGTGGTTACAGGAAGAATGTCTGCAACCTTATTAGTGACAAATGTGGGGAAAAGCAACATTTTGTGGGTGCAAGGTAAAACAATTATGAATACTTTTACATGCATACAGCATACATCTTAAATTACTTCTATTGGGGTTAATATAAGTAGTCATACGATCAGTATTCATTATCATTATCCCTAGTATATTATAGGAATATCATATTCATTCCAGTGGTGTCTAGTAATGATGTAAATGAGGTTGAAGTTCACTGAGTATTTTGTCTTTTTTGTATTTTTAAGCCATAAAACATTGATACAAATCACTAACCATGTTTTTATCCACAAGTTTTTATGATATATTAAGTGGTGTTGAATGAAAAATGCCTTAGGGCTCCACAGCGCTGCAGAGGAAGGTCTGGCTAGTCCACACACCTTTTCGGGATGGGAGAAAAACGTGCTCTGGTTTATTGGCATTTCTTTAAACCAATCACAATCATCTTGTAAGCACCTGAGGGAGCAACAGTGCCTCTGCAAAATAGCCTCGGGAATGAATTTGTTTTGGTGGAACATGAGAGAAAACTCAGATTGGACAGATAGTCTAGCTAGCTGTCTGGATTTACCCTGCAGAGATCTGAGGAGCAGTTAACCATCGTCCTCATAAATCCACCAGAGTTTAAAATTCCAACACAAAGAAAGCGGAAGGTAACAGCATGGATATAGACTATGGAAACAGTAAAATTCAACTGAATTTAATGAATGTCGACACCAAGTTTGTACGTTGGATCTCATTGGATTTTCTCTTAATTGGTAAATGGAATATGAATCATTTGGAGGTAGACGGTGCGACCCATTTTGGCTAGCCATCTTTCTTCACAAATGTTACGTTTCAGTGCAGAAATTAATGAAAGCACCGTCAAATGTCTCAAATCTATTTAATATACCTATTTGACCGTCGCATGCATAGGTTTTTATTTGCTTTAAAGCCATTTGGAAACACACTTTCTTTCATTGTTTTAAAGATTATTTTTGGGGCATTTTAGCCCTTTATTTGAGAGAGGGGACATGCAGTAAAGGGCCGCAGGTCGGAGTCGATCACCCGGAAACACACTTTCACCGGCTTTATTCGCATGAATGTTTTTAGGGAACTTCAGATAATTCGACTGACAAGTGGATTGAAACGTAGCTACTGATAGTCCCGTGATTCCAGAAATATCTGTATAAGTTTCAAACCTGCGTTGGTGGCACTCTGCAGACAGTGTTTGTGACTGACTACATGTCTGCTGTGTGTGCTGTGTGTTGTGTCTGCTGCTGCTGTTCTCTGTGCAGCGGCGTGATAAGGGCTGCTGGGAGCTGATCTACACCTCGCCTTCATATTCAGTCTGTTTGTAATTGACTGTGAGTCAGTCCCGCAGCGAGGGTGAGACAAATGCACAGCTCTGACCTCTTTGACCACTCAGAGCACTGCTTCATCTCATCTCCTCACTCATCCTGTGTTTTTCTGGCATATGCCATAAATACTTTAGGGTTTTGTTTCTCTCATGAAATAGTGTGGCCTGTGCTTTGATGCCATTTTCCTTTTTGTAACGATACGGTTTGTGTTTTTGTGTGTTGCCAAGCAATCTGCTCCCTTCTCAAAACTAACACTGCATGAAAAGTGGGATTTCCGTCCTCGTAAACACCTGGAAACGCCCGGAAATCCCCCTAATTTTCGGCAGTTATCGACAATTTACAGGCTGTGAACGTCACGTTCGTCTGTGCCACATATTGTTGGAAACGAACCATGACGTATGTGGAGAGCTCCCGCGGAGGTGTTAATGGATCTAATTAGCATATGAATAGCAGCAACACCGCGCCTGAGGCCTGTACTACGAAGCAAAATCAACATGCCCTGGATCTCTTTCGGTTATCCGGCTTCACCTAACCTAACAACCGTAGTCCCGCATAAGCTGTATCACGACGCTGGTTATCAACTAGTTCAGTCAACCCAGGTTTTTCCAATCTAGAGACGTACGCGTTCACATAAAAGAGGCGTTGTTTGCGCACCATGACCAATCGCAAACATCTATCAGAGCCGCATACTTTAAACAAGAAGAGCAAACTATAATTCTACATAAATATGAAGAACACAGACTCGGTTTTACAGGGAAAACACAACAGCCTACAGTCGCTGCTTCCTAAAACAGGAGGAAAGCTGGCAAAAAAATAGCAGACGCTGTAGATGCGTAAATCACAATGCTTATCAATATCACTTCCCCATCAGTCAGGACCAAGATCTGACCACAATTACACTTGTGCTTTCCATAAACTGTCGTTGCTTTAGCCTATTATTTCAGTTGCAACCCTGGCAGTGGGAAGCGATCATGAGAGCAAATAAAAAATATAAAAACATAATTCAAACCGATGTGCTGCGGTGACACACAGCTCAAGAAGCCGATATGTAATTCCCTCCCATAAAAAAAAAATTATATATATATATATATATATATATATATATATGTATATATATTTCATAAAAATACCCATCAGGGAATGTTAACAGGGTTGTTGGTCTCTAAATGTTTTAACTTTTATGAGCGCACTCCTCTCTCCCCCTCTCTCTCCTCGCACCGAGCTCTGCCTGATCTTCTAAGAATAGTGACGCTGTTATCAATCGAGTATTGATTGGTCAGTAGGCAGTGCTTTTACACCGGTTGATCTCTGATCTCTAACTTAACCTGCTCCCGACCAGGTTAGGTGTTCAGCATAAGTTACCACGGCGATTGAACCTGATAACAAGTGATCCACCTTCGTGATACAGAAAATCCTGGGTTGAACCTAAAGTTAGCTCGCTAACGGCAAATCCTGCTTCGTAGTACAGGCCTCCGGCCAGAGAACGTCTGGCCTGGCTTGAATTTCCTCACTCACTATTGGATGAAACCACTACTTTAAAACAAGAAAAATCTCTTGTGATTGGTTGACAGGTCTGTCATGGGTTAGGCTATTGGTCACCCTGGGCCATTATTATTATAATTATAATAATGATAAAATTATATATATATATTTATACATATTTATGTATTATATATTTATTTCATATACGCTATGTTGTATATTCATGTCATTGTTATCCTTGTCACTACCCGATGTGAGTCGAGTGCAGATGTGAGTTGCGTATGCGTCACTTTGCGACAGCCCCACACAGGTAGGCTAGCAAGTCTGTTTTGCTGTTAGCCACAGAATAATGAGATAGGTACATTACATAGCAGTAATTTATTATTTAGCGTAAGGCATCACATTTTCACGGCATGATCCCTGATGTCAGTTCTAGATTAGAGGCTGAAGTAGCCTACAAGAACCTGCTAACGAGACACTGTAATATCAATACAATAAAAATGGACATACATAACGAAGTTCGTTCACTGCTGGCTACAAGTTAGCAATCAAACACAACAAAGGTTGTCACTTGTATGGCGTTTTGTAGCTCAAAACGCGATACAAGTGACAGCCTTTGTTGTGTTAGATACGTTAGCAATCAAACAATCATAGATAGTAAAACGTTTGCCGGATCCGGATCCCTTGGCGTTATGCCGTAAACCGTTTGAATCTGAGCATGCGCAACTTACATCTGCACTCAACTCACATTGGGTAGGAAAATGATTTGCCAGGAACGTGCTGTTTATTCAAAGATTGAGCTTTATTGACACAAAACACAAACGCAATCAGAAAAAACTATGTACAAAGCATAGGAGACACAGCACACACAAGAAATATCCCACGCTCACGAGAAGCAGCATTCTGTCTGAATTCGGTCCATTTTGCAAACGTCTGTGGTGTGTTGTCCTGTATGTCTATGGTGGCGCACTTCCAAATGCCCACCTCACCCGCAGCCAGCACACTCTGTCTCGCTTCCAGCAGCTGTAAAATCAATCAATAAAGACAATCAGTACTGCACAATGCACTGCTTATGGACACAAAACATCTATGAATGCACCTGAAAAATATTCACATTAACCAAACGGATCTAATCTTACCCTCTTTTCTTCTCGACCGACTCCGAGCTGAACTCTTCACAGCTTCTGCCTGCGATGCCAGATCTGTCTGTTTCTACCTGAAGCTCCTGCGTGCTGTCTCGTAGTTTACAGGCAGCTGGAAAACAATTAAACGAGAGTGGTATGAATAAAAAAAAAAAACATAAGTCACATTGTGACTTATGTAAGGAAAGATGAAAAAGTAAAAAAATACACAATGGCGTCATTATCAGCGTCATGTAAATCTGGACTTGCAGATGTAGCTCTGAGCAAATATAGGTCACAGCCTCATTGTAAGGCGAGGTTAGTCTGTAAAAAAAATAAAATAAAAGATCGGTATCTATTAACGTATCTATGTCCTTATACAGAAGAATGAATTAAATTCATTTAATGAAAGCATATTCTTCAAATCTTACCCTTCGTAGCGCCTGCTACAGTTTGTCTCCAAGTTGTGAAGACGGCGTACTGAATTCCTGTAAGACCAAAAAAATACACTTTTATAAAGCAACTCACCCACTTAGATCTGTAATGAATCGCACTGAAAGCAGCCAGGCACACAAACTGTGCCCTCGTTTAAACTTGCAGGTTTAAAACATTACTGCCAAGTCTAAGTAGCCTGTTTAACATCCAAATACAGTCATTGTACGATCAAGAGTTAATAAACAGTATACAGACTAGCTCGCTGTTTCATTAATAATCAAATACTTACGTTGTATTTTCCTTTTCTGTGAGCGCATCTTTATGGAGCACCGGAGGAGAAAAAAACAACTCCGTGTGTGTGTTTCCAAGTGAGGTTTGACAGAGTGTACAACTATTTTACCAGTTGGCCTAAAATAGTCCCATATTTCAGAAGCTTTTGCTCTAACTCTCGGGCTCATCTCCCGCCGCTATTTTTCAAATAGAGAGCCGAAGTCCCGCCCTTCTACTTCCGGCCAATGGGACCTATCTTTCAAAAAAGTATGAACTAGAGTCAATGGAGAGATAATAATTATTTTTTGATCTCGTTTGAATTGAGCCATGGATTAGAAATATGATGTTCGTCAATTTAAAACATTATTTTTCAACCGAAGAAAGTCTCAGTTTATTGTTAAACTGTTGAAGTATAAGACTGTGAAAATACGTAATTAGAAAGACTACAGACACACATGGATGACGTCTCGCTGAAGCTACGATGTCTCTGTGTATCGTACCGGGGATGTAACGTTACTCTAATGAGCAGAGGATCTTGCTTGTTATTTTGCTTATCTGCTGAAAACACTTCACTGGATAAAACACAGCAGTTACAATAACGTTACATGTGTTGTTTAACAGAGCTAAGCTAGCTAGCTAGCTAGCGAGCAAGCCGATCATCAAGCTAGGTGAGGTAGATTGTGTGAGACGGGAGATGTAGTTCACTGAATGGTTTCACACAAAACTAAGTGGTACTATGACAAACCTACAGCTAACTGAGACTTTCTTCGGTTGAAAACTTATCTTTTAAATTGACGAACATCATATTTGTAATCCATGGCTCAATTCAAATGGGATCAAAAAATAATTTGCCTCTCCCCATTCACTACCATTCATATCTTTTCCGAGTTTAGGTCCCATGAGGTCCACCGGAAGGGGCATGACTTCGGCTCTCTATCGAAGCAGTGAAGGCGGGGGTAGGGGGCGGGGCAGAGTGATAGAGAAAGACAAAGAGGAGCAGATTAACCAGCAGGGCGCGAACAGCGCACACACTGAATTACAGTGAGATTTAATGGAATACTGGGAAAGTTTAATAACAATAGGACAATTGAAGTCTAGATTATGAGGCCATTTCAGCAGAGCCAACAGCTTCATATGCCATGGACATGTGAATATGGTGCTGAATTTGCCAGTATTTTAAGAAAACAAATGGTTGGGACCTTGTCATGCAATGACAAAGCTGATATGCTTTATGTGAAGCACAGTGTTTTGGTGTCAGCAGAAAGACTTCTCTTAGAAAACTGTACAGTGGTGCCTCAGTCTCCATTCCACCAGACAATGATGGATGAGATTTTCTTACCTTTTAGAAAAATGTCACCTGGGGTAAAACTGCTGCTACCCTGATTTGCATTTGTATAGCTCACAGCATTTTCATTTACATGTTAAAGCCTCCCCTAGAATTAGAGGGAGGGGGGGTCATGGGGGGACAACTGCCAAGCAATGCCCATGTCAATTTCCGATAATTCACGGCAGTTTTCAGTGTTGCCTGTAAATTGCTGTGTACAGTCATAAACCTGAAGTTCCACGACAATCTACAGTGCTGCTTACTGACGAAAATCTCACTTTTCATGCAGTGTAACAACCAAGATATTGTTATTTTTATCATAAAAAAACAAATGTTAAATAGTTTATAATCCAATGCAAATTCTGTTACCAGTTGTATAGACTGAAAACTAAAAATGGTTTTATTTAATTCTTCTCATAGGTCTTTAATATGAAATAATATTTAATGTTGTTATGATAGTAGACTGAGAAAATGCTGACTTCATCAGCGGCAGTTAGTAGATGTGTTTACCCGCTACAGAGCCCTGCAACACCGGCTATGGTGCTCTGCAAGGTGCTCCGTCAGGTCAGCGGTAGTTGGTGGTTCAGTTACCTGAGAATAGGTGACTGGGAACTGGGAACAGAGCATGGTGGACATTGCGGTTAAATTTAGGCAAGAAACAATGACCGTTATGCGGCAAAGAAAGTTTAGGCACCAATAAATGATCGTGGTTTGGATTAAAACACTCCCAAGGAACAAGCATTTCCTGGGTGAAAATTATTTGCTTTTCCCAGGGAAGCGAACTCGAGCTTGAAAGTCCTGTGTTTCAACATCCACCCGTCCATCCGTATACCCGTCCATCCATCCATCCACTCACCCATCCACCTGTCCATCCGTCCATCCAAATTCAAAGTGGAGCTCTCGATTGTTTCTCATATGTGGTCAAACACTAATAAAAGTTAACAAAAAAAAAACATTCAGAACCACCAGTCGTCCATTCAAATAAAAGACATGAATCCATACAATGAAACATTTAAGCAATACCATGTCTCATTTATTTCTGCAATGTTGTTCTTTAACCCAAGCCTTGCACTGTTTGCCAATCATTTGGGCTGTGCAACAGTCAATAATGGGTGAATCAGACGCTGAAACGTAGGGGTGGGAAAGGCTGACAGCATGGCAATGTCGCCCCGTTTTAGCCTTTAGATCAGCCAGCATGTAACACAAAGTGACAGGCAAAGCCGACTCCGAAAATCAAAGCCTCCTTTAGCTTCCACATTCTGCAAATGGAACTGTTTGAGTGGCTTAGAAAAACTTCAAAGCCGGGGAGAAGGGGACTTTTTTAATTTCAGATAAGGCCCTGGAGCTGGATGTGAACTACTGGAATTGTAGAAGTTCACATCTTAATCGACGTGACCAGCTGAATTGAGGAGCGAAGCACTCATCTTCCGAGTCATTTTTCTTTCTCCCTCCTGTTTCTTTTCTTCTTCAAATTTGTATAATTGAAAGATGTTGCCAAACCTCAGTTGGAAGAGTGGATGTATTGACTTAAAAAGAGCTTTGGTTAGTGTTAAATGCATTTACTTAGTCAAGCTGCAGTAACATCATCAGCTCCATTGATTTCAGTGTGATGCTGTTGTCATTATCAAGCCAAGATAATCTCTCCTAAATCAGCCTTCCTGCATGAGCAGTTAAGTCAGTAGCTTTCAATGTATTAGGCTATCGACTCCAACTTGTTCTTGTCTTTTGTGTGTGGCTCTGTGTGTGTATGTGTGTGTGTGTGTGTGTGTGTGTGTGTGTGTGTGTGTGTGTGTGTGTGTGCTTATTTATTTCCTTGTTTGTACTGAAGGTCTGACAAAGGCCACAGTCATACAAACACACTGCGGACAAGCGGCGTTTATTTCCCCAATCGTTTGTTTAAATAACTCAACACATTATAATTACACACATTAAAAGATTAACTGAAACCTGTGGTAAGAGATTGCTGGTGTAACAAGCTCGCTGAACGCGCTCTCACTCACATACACTGGGCATTTAGCTAGCAGGAAGAGGGGAGTTGCAGGCCCTGGAGCTCTGTCAGGGCAGGGGCATTTGGTTGTCATTAGCCCAAGAGACGGTGACTTTGCGCGGATATGGAGTGCAGTGGGCTGCCAGTCGTGACGGAGCTCCAAGTACCTCATAGCAGGCCGGGGTCTGTGAAGGAAGGCAGGCCGGGCGGCGAGGCAGCAACACAGGCAGCACCGGCGCTGAACTCCGACACACAGTCGGATAAAATTTGCAATTAGCCATCCATTTTCATAAAGCGGCCCATATTTGAGCTTTACATAGTTGATAGCATATAAAAAATTTTCAGAAGTGAATTTTGTAATGGAATAGCCCGATAAACAATGTATAACTTTGCAGTGTCTGAAATATGAGATTCTCCCATGTGTTTCTATGTAGTTTGCTCAAACCAATCAGCACGTAGCTCATTCGGAATATTAATGAGCATACCATATTTGGAAGAAAAGCGCTTGTTCAAAATAGAGCCATATTCACAGGGTAGTTAAGGGCCTAATAAAATAGCATTCGGGCAATTTTCAGCCCAACCAATGTTACATACCTTATTATGAGACCTTAAGGAACAGTGTAAAATACCCTATATAATCATTCTATCACCCCTTTAAAATAAGAGCCAAGAGTTGACTAGCATTCAGCCTATCACATGGCATTGCAGACATGTACTCCCAAAACTAAAACCTTTATTTATCAAGTCCAATGTGGCCTTTATTTTGAGTGAGAGTATGTAGAACCTCTTATTATAAGCTATTATATAGTAAGAGATGTTTGTTTCTATTCCCTATACACCACCACATATTTAGCAGTTTCTTTACATATGTCCCAGTATAAACACAATGCAGGGAAGAGCACAGTCAAAGACAAACAGAAGATATAGCAATATTGTGAGCATATTAGTTGGAATTGGTTGTTCTAAATTCGAAGAGAAGCTGTAAGGCAGAGCCTAAGACAAAGTAACCACATTTTGCTGAAAAACAACAACCAATCAATTTTCTTTTTTAGACTAATTCCTTTGGACTCTAGTGATTATGGGCCAAGGATTTAGATAATTTGCTTTGTGAGAAAACAGCCCTTTGCTCCTTAAGCACACTAATGGCATGGGCAAGCAGCCATACATACGTATATTTAGACAGGCTGTGACCTGGAGCTCACCGTCTGCTTCAGTTAGAGGGAAGAAGGAAACGTTTGAGAAAATAATACATTACAAGTTTGCAGCTGTTATTGTATTATGTAAATATCTATGGTAATATCTACACATTTGTTAATATTTTTCGGTGGCTTCGCATTCAGAACATTAGTTGTAATTACTGTTATTTCTTTATTTTCACATTATAGGAAATGTGATGTAGATATGGATTGGGAGCCAGCAACATCTGCACTAGTGAGCAAGTGGCCACATGGAGTGGAGCAGCAGGACAGTTCATCAGGTGAGGAGCTTCCTTTTCCACAGAACAGCAGGAGACCAAGAGGTAGAGGACGAGGTAGAGGAAAATGGAGAGGCGTGGAGCGGCAGGACAGTTCATCAGGTGAGGAGCCTCATCTCCCCAGAACAGCAGGAGACAAAGAGGTAGAGTACGAGGAAAAGGGAGAGGCTGCAGTCAAGCCAGATCAACCAGCCCATCTGAAGAGAGGTGGAATGATGTTGACGTTCCAGACATCACACCACCATAGCCCACCTTCAGAACCCAGAAATGTCCCAGGACCCCAGCTCATACGTAGTGCTACGTACACAGCCGTGCAGTTGTTTCAACTCTTTTTTACCAACTCTGTTTTGAAGACAATACTTGAAAACACCAACAACTGTGGCTCAACACATCATTCAACACCCTCTATCCCGTGGATTGATTTGAAATTGCAGGACATGTTTGCATTCATGTCTTTAGTTGTTTACATGGGTGTAGTCAAATGCTTTTCTTTCACTGATTACTGGCGTGGGGGTCATCTTTATAGCTTGCTGTTCCCGAGACGGGTAATAACTGGTAAAAAGTTCCTCAGGATCTCCCAGTCCCTTCACCTCAGCAGCTCCGTGGGGGATGCTGCTAATGATGAAAGGAGAGGCACAGGAGCCTACGACCATCTGGGTAAGATAAAGCCGCTCTACGAGGAGATGAGGGACTCCTGTAGAAGAAACTATCACCCTGGCCAGGAAATCACCATTGATGAGTGAATGGTTGCTTCAAAAGCCCGCACTGGTCTGAAACAATATATGAAAAACTATGTGAAAAAATATGGGTTATAAACTCTTTGTTCTGGCAGACTCCAGGAACGGTTATACATGGGACTTTTTTGTTTATGAGGGAAAATGCCAGGGAAACAGTGGTAAGGGACTCAGTTATGAGGCAGTGATGGAGCTAATTGATGAACAGTTGCTGGGCATAAGGTCTTTGTGGACAATTTTTATACAAGTCCAATCCTGTTTCGTGACCTCCTTCTGAAGAGGATTTGGGCATGCGGAACCATCCGCACAAACAGAATCGGATTCCCAAGGTCAAAGGTCAACATTCTGGTCTCAAAATCTCCCCGTGGCAGCATATGCTGGATCAGGAATAACTCCCTGCTCTTTGTTCAGTGGCGAGACACAAGGGATGTTTTTCTGTGCTCAACTCTCCACAGGGCCCACGCAGAGGACACAGTGCAGAGGAGGGTCAAAGGTGCAGATGGGCAGTGGCAGTTGAAGGACGTCTCAGTTCCACTAGTGGTGAAGGACTACAACTACATTTTCATGTATGCTCTTGGAAGTGTTATTTGTGTGCTGTATACATTCATGTTTTTGTATATTGTCTGTTCATCTACTGTAGGTGCATGGGTGGAGTGGACCACTCAGATGCCCTCATAGGGTATTACAAAGTCCTGCACAAGACCCAACGGTGGTACAATAATCTGTTTTACCACTTCGTGGACATCGCAATTGTGAACGCCTTCCTCCTCCAGAAGGACCTTGCAATTGGCAAAGGAGAGGTACCTCTGCATCAGAAGGCAGTCAGAGAGACGCTCGCAGTGGAGCTGGCAGAGGCGGGGTCTTCCTCCACAGCCACACCCGAACCACCTCCTGCTCCATGTGGAGCACATCACAGGCCAGTGCATATCAGTGGGCACAGCACTGCTGGTCGGCTGAAGTGCAGGCAGTGTCATGCAAAGACACCAGTGAAGTGCTCCACCTGCGATATTCCTTTGTGCTTTGTCGCTGGCCGTGACTGTTATAATGACTGGCATGTTGCCAGTAACCTGTAATTGTAAATACTAGTACAGTGCCTGTTGAAAATGTGCCTGCTGCACATATCTGCGTTCATCAACCACCAGATGCGGACCGTGTGTGTCTGTGCGTGTGTGTGCACGCAGAGAGAGAAGGAGAGATGGTGTTGTCTCATGTCATATGATCGTTAACAAATTTAACACATCAGCAGAGGTGCTCATTTTCCATACAGGTTTATTTAGTGGCTTGACGGTTAACAGTGAAGTATGGATTTGATTTGCTGGGTTCCTGCAATTTATAGATATATGTATGTAAAAAGTTATATAGTAGTACCCGCAATACGTTTTCAGCATAGCACTTGTTTTACTTTGTTGACCATTACCAACGGTTCCTTTATGGGTCTTCAAATGTCCTTTTTGCTTTGTCACTTGTGATTTTTACAATGTCTGGCATGTTGCCAATAACCTGTAAATATATTTGGATTTACCAAAGGGTCCTTTTTGTTCTTTGTGCATTGTCGCATGTAGCAGATAAGTGTAGAGTGTATTAGGGTTAATAGCTGTAAATATTTTGTTACCTTTTATACACTACTTTTCCACCTTACCACTTGTTTTGACTTTTTTTACACACAAAGTTAGAAAACTGCAATTTATTGTGTTTATGCTTCTGTTACTCTGTGTCAGAAATACTGATAGTGATTCTGGATATGAGATAGGATATGTCTTAATGTAACCTTTCAATAGAGCCTTGAATGATGACTGTCATGTCAAATGTTCATGGGTAGCAGTCTTTTTAGTCTAGGTATGTGACCATCGTTACCAAGGGTCCTTTTAGAGTCACCAAAATGTCTGTTTTCGTGAACGTCTAGACATATACCCATACAAAAACGGGTGTAAAATATTCATTTTATGAGATATTGATATGGAATTTCAACTGGGACTGTGTAAGACTTCTTGCTATAGCCCCATTGTGTTTTCAGGCTATTAGGTCCCCGCAATAGTCATCTACAGGCATTGTTCTATAAAAAATAATTCAGGCGGACATAAACAAATTATTTTCCAGTATATTCAAACTTCTATTACTCAAAGCCAATAGCACTTACAGTAATTCTGCTGGAAAAGAAGCCTCAGAGGGTTACCTTTCAAAAGAAACCATAGACATGCATGTAGAACAAATGGTTCAAGAACAGCTTCCAATTTACTATGGGTATGCCTTGGATAGGCGTTTCTGGCTAATTTTACAGGAGTGTTAAGGGGTTAAGTATAGAAGACTTGCAACAATGCTAGGAGAAACATGTATTAAAATGCAGAAATGAAAAAAAAAAGTTTAAAAAATCTCAAATGGATTGCACTGCACTACTGAAAAACTTGGAATTTGAAATGTAAAAGTGTCAGTTGGAAGCTGAACTGCATTACCTTAATAAGCTAGCAGTGGAAAAACATTTCAATAAAAGCTGGAAGCTAACATGTAATACTGTCAAAAGTGGAAGTTCAAATAAATTGACTAAAAATGCTGAACGTTTAAATACTTTGTATTATTATCAGCCATATCCATTGCGTAGAACAAACAAGCATGACCCTAAAGAGCTGAGAGGTGAATATATTGCCTGAAAAGAAACGGCCTGCATGGATGAAATCACAAATCAGAAATGACACTGGAGGGAGGGAGGGAGAGAAACAGAAGGAGGGAGGGAGAGAGGGAGTGAGAGAGAGGAAGGGAGGGAGGGAGAGAGAGAGAAATAGTGATAGAGAGAGAGAGAGAGAGTGAGAAGGAGGGAGGGAGAGAGACAGATAGGTAGGGAGGGAGGGAGACAGACAGAGAGGGAGGGAGACAGAGAAAGGGGGACGGAGACAGACAAGGAGGGAGGAAGACAGAGAAGGAAGGAGGGGGACAGAGAAGGAGGGAGGTGGACAGAGAAAGAGGGAGACAGAGAAAAGAGAAAGAAAGAGGGAGGGAGGGAGACAGAGAACGAGGGAGGGAGGGAGGAAGGGAGACAGACAGAGGGAGGGAGGGAGACAGAGAAGGCGGGAGGGAGACAGACAGACATAGGGAGGGAGGGAGACAGACAGAGAGAGGGAGACAGAAGGAGGGAGGGAGACAGACAGAGGGAGACAGAGGGAGGGAGGGAGACAGATGGAGGGAGACAGAGACAGAGAAGTAAGGAGGGCTACAGAGAGACAGAGAGGGTGGGAGGGAGGAGGGAGACAAAGACAGACAGAGAGGGGAGACAGAGACAGAGAAACGGAGGGACATGTGATACTGAGCCGTCCCCTATAATTGAACCACGCCCACTTACTCAGGCCACGCCCCCTTTCATAACATTTGAACTGTTTAAGGTAGTGTCTTGTGTTTCATAAAGGCTGACCCATCTAAGGTAGACTCTTGTGTGAGGCATCATTGAACTCAGCAGAGAGTTCCTTTTTAATTGGTGATGGTTTTGCCCGCCCCCTATGATTTAACCACGCCCCTTTTCACAGCTAATTAACTATATGATGTAGAGTCTTGTGTGAGGTATCGTTGAACTCAGCAGGGAGTTCCCTTTTCATTGGTGACGATTTGCAGTGTCTGAGTGCCACGCAAATACACGGTCGCAAGGAGCGGCGTCCGCCAGTATCCCCGATACGCGCACAGGCGCGAGGGCCCATCCATCGCTGCTTGCAGCTTTAATGTTCATATTAATGCCTGTAGTATTCAAGTTGACTGTCTGTGAAAGGGTTGTCATGGCTACTAATGACCTGTGACCATGTTTGTAAACACCCTTTGATGTCTGTGATGAGATCTCTTTGATCTGTAATCACTGCAGCTATTCAGAGACACTGACAGCAAGAACTCAAATAAAGGCTCAGACTGCCAAAATGATAACTGCTATCAGTCAAATGACGTCATCCTGAGCAGCTTTGCGAACATATCGGTATAACATATATGTGGATAAACTTAAAAATGTGGGCATATCAGCGATTTAAAGTTAAGTTTGCTCTGCATTTCGCTCGGAAATGTGGAGAATGTTAAACAGGGCAGCCAATGGAGGAAGGTGTGGAACTCTTGTCATTTGGAAGCTCAACAAGCCAAAACTAAAAGGTGTATCACAAAACTGAGCACATTGCCTGAAACTACACAACAATACCTACATTTTGATGTATAAATTGTGTATGACAAGTAAAACTCGTGGGTCTACGAGCAATTTATAGAGAAGGGACAAAGATAATTTTTTAAGGCTCCACACTCTACTTGATGACATCACTCACTCTGGCAGACGCAATACACACTCTGTTTAATAGATAAAATTTCCTGAAATTATCACTAAAGATACAGCTTTTTCACAAAAACTGTAAAAGATATCAAAACACTGAGCACACCCCGAATACCTGAATATTTTGTGAACAGTTTAAAGTAGACCAAATTTGAAGTTGCTTGGATGAAATCTCTAGAAGGAGTTCGTTAAAGTATAGCATATATAGTTTTGGGCCTACTTTCTGTTGCCACTAGGGGGCGCTATGACTTTGAGTCAATTTTGGTTGGTAAAAGTCTCATGAATCATGAAAAGGTTCGAGCCAATTGGACAATGTACACTTGAGTTACACCCACTTCCTGTTTCGATGGGGAAACACACAAAATGTCTGCCCCGCCACGGCCATGCCCTATGACGAAAAGTTTTTCTTTTAACAACTTTTCATCTTTAACGGAGGAGTTCGTTAAAGTACGACATGTGGAAATGGCCAAAATCGCACTAATTTCGCATTTTCAATTCAAAATGGCTGACTTCCTATTGGGTTTAGGGTATGGCTCCAACGACGTTTTTTGTACGTCTTGACATGCTACATATGTGGACCAAGTTTCGTTAGTCTACGTTAAACGCACTGCAGGGGCTCAATTTTAGTAACTTTGTAGGGGGTGCTAGCGAGCCATTGTTGCGGGCCTATTCCCAAAACCCTTAAAATACGTACATTTTCACAAGACTTGATGCAACGGCCAATTTTGGTGAGCTTTTGAATATGTTAAGGCCCTCAAAAAGGCAATTCATTTGCAGGGAAAATAATTCCTTCAGTTCCAATAGGGCCTTCGCCGCTGTCGGCGCTCGGGCCCTAATTACAAGAGTCCTAAAATATACAAATTGAACACAAGTAAGCACTGAATAAAAAAAAAAAGAAAAAGCATAAGGCTGGCTACATAAAATAACAAAGGCATAAAATAGTTTAACAGAAAATATAGATACAATGATGATGTGTGGACTTAAAGAGAGAGGGTGGAGGAAACAGTGATCGCTAGCAGTGCTAATGGCAGCAGTACAAACATTAGCATTAGTTAGCTCAGTCACCGGAGCGATCTGGCTTCCGTCGGTGAAACGTGCTCTCCAGCGGTAAAGTTAACCACATGCAGGTAACCTCTGTATCAGTAGCCGTGTTGTCTGGCATTGCCAGACCTATCTCCACATCGATGCAGAGGAGGGTCTGGCTAGTCCACACAGCATTCCGGGATGGGAGAAAAATGTGCTCTGGTTTATTGGTATTTCTTTAAACCAATCACAATCGTCTTGGGCGGTGTTAAGCGCCGGAAGTAGCAACGGTGCCGCTGCTAAATAGCCTCGGGAAGGAACTTGTTTTGGTGGAACATGCTCAAAAGTTGTTTTAGTCTTGCAAGAGAAAACTCAGATTGGTCTAGCAGTCTGCAGTATAATGTAGAGCTAGCCGATCATTATTTAGCAAATTAGAAAACCCCTGATGCAGGACCCCTACCCTTCGCGTCGGGGTCCTGCATCACCCTGTCTGGGTCCTAATTCTCATTAATGACTGTCTGACTCTACATTATCCATTACTGTACATACAAATTGAACTAAGGAATTTTTCAGTGTGATCACATCACCAGAGGAAAACAACACCAAAGTGTACAGCATGTGTAACTAAGGTAAATCAAAACTGGGGATGGAGTGCTCAATTTGTTGGACAACTATGAAGGATATATTTTACAAATAAAATCTAGTTTGGTGCAGATTTTGAAGTAATATTACCCCGAAACACAAACTGTTTTCACGTGTGGAGTTTGCTGGGTTTGCCATTGTGTACTGCCTGGCCTGCGGCTGCTTAGCTTGTTTCATTATGTCAAAGTGTAGCAAAACAACCCTGTAGCAATCATAATCCTGTAGTCTGTGGGAGTCTTTGGAAAACTACAAAGAAAATGCCATTCCTGTGCTTTCAAAGATGGGCTTTCACACTTCAGAGATGACTTAGCTGACTTAGTAGCTGTAGGGAAGTGCCAGGAATCCACACAGCAGCCACACTACAGAGGAAAAATAATGCAGTCCTTTGGACGGACGGCAAAATATTTACTTTGGAGCTGCAGCAGGAGACACAGAGGGATGTTCTTTAACCTTGATGTTATCGCCTGGAGAGACAGAGCTTCTCAAACGTCTCTAACGTGAATTGTGTATTAGTCTGCATTCTGATGTGTGCAGAATCTGTTTTCCAAAGGCTGTATATTTGTCACAAATATATGCTACCCTGAAATTCTGCTTATGTGGTTGAGTATTCAGAAGGACAGAAAGTGCTGTAAGGTGAAGCTCGTCATAACTACTTACTGTAATGTCAATATCTCGGATGCAGATTTAGATATAAGATATTCTCAATCAACGAAAGTACATTTCCAGGATAAAGCCTGTCAGGCTTTGCCCCTCACCTTCCGCTCTCTGTGTGTTGCTGTTCTCAAAATCCCTTCACTACAGGAAACAACAACCTTTGAGCTAGCAAGCTACAAGCTGAAAATGGCAAGTTTTGAAGTAAATTTGGATTGTGCAATAGGGCAGGCCTGCTTGGTTCTTTCGGGGGAATGTTGGTAAAGATTAACAAAGAATGTTTACTGCATTTACTCTCTAACTGGGAGGTTTTGGGACCAATCGGTGGGATTTTTGTGGACAAGTACAGACGGAGATACACTGGTAAGAGCTAATGAGGTTTAACCATGTATCCAGTAGTGTTAATTTCGTCAGATGAGACAGAAATATAGAAATATGTTCGTCAACGACCTTTTTTTCCATGACTAAGACGAGACGATGACGAGACTGCGCCAATGTCCAAAAACGCTGACTAAGACTAAATTAACATGCATTATTGTTGACGAAAAAAGACGAGACTAAAATGTTTTGCATAAAATGAAAACTAAGATAAAATCTCTCTTGCTCTACTTTTTCATCATGCGATAGAATATTCAGCTACCAAGACCCGGTGCTCACGTTATGTGTGAACACACTGTCTTGTGTTCACACAGTTAATTTCATTTAATATTGTACGTGGCATTTCCTTTTGCTGGTTGCAAATGTTCCACCAAAACAAGTTCCTTCCTGAGAATATTTTGCAGAGCCACCGTCGCAAGACGATTGTGACTGGTTTGAAGAAATGCAAACAACCCAGATAATTTTTTTCTCTTATCTCAGAATGGATTTGTGGTGTAGCCAGACCTTACTCCACAGCGCTGAGGAGATGGCAATGCAGGGCTATGCATAAGATAAAAAACGTTTGCACGATTGTTTATATGCAAAGCCGCCCAGTATAATTATAATTCAACCTATGTACACAGGCATATGCACACACATACTCACACACACTTGCTTGCTTTGCTTGTAGTTGTCCATCGAATCCGATGATGACGTCCACTTCTGTCTGTTAACGGTGAGTTTTCTGATGGCTGTATAGTCCTATCCTGGATCCACAGGTTCTATTGCAGGTGGGGCATGTATACATGGTGTTGGTGTTACTGGCATTCATGGGTGCGGGTGTGGGTGTTCCTCCTCCGGATTCCGAGGATGCGCTGGAGACAGCAGATGTGGAAGCGTTCCACAGACTTGATGTGGCGGCTGTAAGTAACCCAGGCTTCACAGCTGTAGAGGAGGGTGGGGATGCAGACCGCTTGGTAGACGCAGATTTTTGTGTTGACATGAAGGTTTTTGTTCTGAAAAACCCACCGCCGGAGTCTCCCAAAGGCAGTTGATGCTTGTTTGATTCTGTTCTGGATCTCATTATCAATGCTATTGTCTTCAAAAATAATGCTCCCCAGGTATTTGAATGATGGAACAACTGACAGTTCTTCATCTGCAACACTGAAGATGGGTGGTGTGGGTGGGATGTTAGCACTCCACTGGCAGATTACCACTGTTTTAGTGGTGTTAATGGTCAACCCCATCCTGCTGTATGCCCTGACTGCTGCATCTAGGACAGACTGGAGGTCTTGGGGAGAGTGAGATACGAGAGCGCAGTCATCTGCATACTGCAGCTCAAGTATCCTCACTCTGTGCAGTTTGGTGGTTGCCTGCAGCAACTTGAATATAAATATTATAAATTTTATATATATAATAATATATTTTCAAAGGGGTACACTTTCCTCAGAGAGCTTTATTTTTGAAAACCTCATGAAAACACATTTACACATGAGTGTATGATGCTGCAGGTACTTAAACATGTTACCGTGCTCCCACTGATGGGCTAACCTGGTGCAGAATAGCAAAAAAACAATAAGAAACAACTTGTAAAACCCAGTCCAGATTAGCAGCAGGTACAGTATAAAATCAGAAACAGTTCTTGTTTAGGAAAATGATCATATCTGCCTTCTCAGGCAGGATGCATGAACGTTCTGGACAGATAGTATCTCCTGCTGTGGAGAAAACACGTTCGCTGGGTGTAGAAGAAGCTTGAACGCATAAATAGGAGAAAGCGAGATTTGACAGCAAAGGATAAGTCTTTTGTTGGTTCCACCACCATGCAGCAGGGTCCTCAGACATAAGGACCGGTGGAACTTCCTGGTATATCTGCAGATCTCTCTCCACTCGTTTCTTGATGGACATTCTCAGCGAACAGCTCCTCCAATGGAGTCTTCCTGGGCAGTTTGCAGGGAGGCTGTTGCTAAAAAACAAAACAAAAGGTTCATCAGTATTATCACAAAAAAAGGGAAAACCTCCATTAAAGGCATGATCATTATTTAAATTGAAAACCTATATAATATCAGCTATTGTACACTTACACTCTCCTGCTCATCCTCATTCTCAGACTGCATGGTGTCTCCATCAGCTCCACCGTCTTCCTCTGTTGACTACAAAGAACATAATTAGCATTTAGATTTTAATAGATGAAAAGGACAGTTTTGCATGAATGATATTTTACTTCAATCAGATTTCTCTGGATCTGGTCCAAGATGGTGTCATCATCCAATTTATGTTTAAAGCGTGGATCCAATGCAGTGGCCACTTGGCCAAAAGTTCCTGATCTCATCATTCTGCAAAACACATGTTCTTTAAATGTTTTAACAAGCCACAGGGTATTTCTATTCTAGAACAATTTCTTTCCCGGTGCCCTGCCTCAGTCACTTACCTGGTAGCGCTTAGATAGGTTTGCCCAAACCTGTTTTTTAAGGTTTGACACAAAGACTGTGTCTCCCTCTTTTGCAGCCAGGTGTGCCTCAAGCTTTTTGAGGATAAGCAGAATCTGTCCGCATGTGGGACTCTTTTCAGAGGACACGCAGAGTGTTGAGGTGTAGAGCACCTTCATCAGGTTGATGAAGTCTTCAGCTTTCCTAAAATCCTCCTCAGCCGAGCAAGTCTGTATGCAAAAGAATTAAAAACACATAGATTGGAGTTAGAAATATTCTCTTTTTTTCTTAACAAAACACAGCACCTCTTCATCCACACAACAATGGTTCGGACCTTGGCCACCCACTGACTCACTGAATTTAGGGAGTATAGACTTTGTGCTGCTAAATTAAGTGTGTGGGCGAAACAGCACAGTTTCACAAATCGCAGGCGCTTCATAGCCACATCCATGTTGGCAGCATTATCTACAGTGACTGCTACAATTTGATCTGATATGCCAAACTCTGACAGAACATCGCTAATTTCCTCTGCAACAACACAACCGGTCTGTGCTTTGTACACAGCCTTTGTTTTTAGCACTTTTTGCTGCATTTTGCCCTTTTCTATGTAGTGTGCTGTGATAGTGAGGTAGTAGTCCTGTGTGATGCTACTCCAGCCATCACATGTGAGTGCAACAGCGCTGACTTCACTGAGCTCTGTAATAATGTTAGACTTCTCAACCTTGTACCACGATGGGATTAATGTGTTTGACAGGTAATCCCTGGAAGGTGGTGTGTATTTGGGGTTAAGAGTTTTCGCCATGTCCCTGCAAACATAAACAAACATGTAATGTTGCTGTTACTGTTTAGGGGAGCGTTTCCCAAAACCATAGTTGCTAACTAAGTTAGCAACTTTGTTGGTTGCAATGCAATTTCTCATTGCCAACCAACTAAGTTGCTAACTGGTTAGCAACTATGCTTTTGGGAAACGCACCCTAGCTCAATATCAATTAGCTTAGCTCTATCGTTATTGCTTAACTAACCTAAATGTTGGTGATTCCACCTCTGAAAAAGGATGCAGCATTTTCACGATGTGTGCAGTGACCTTTCTGTAGCACTCTTCCTTTTGTTGCACAGACATCTTCCCCCTTGCCGCTATGGTGAACGGAGTAGGCTCAGCACATCACGGAGTCGTGGAGTCACCAGCCTGGCTAACGTTTGCAATCTCAGGTCGTAAATTGTCTATGAAAAACTACGTGGGCTAATTTGTTAGCTGCCTCAATGTTGGCGCAAGATATCTTATTTATTGTATATGTATTGTTTTACTTACCTGATTCGGACTGCAGTGCAGTCACTGCGGTGCCAGGCTGGGGGTCGGAGCCAGAGCCAGAGGAAGAGACAGCGGAGGACGGTCAGCGCAGCGCGTCAAAGATGGGGCACACATTTATTTCTACTCGATGATGAACTCGGAGGTGCTTTATCATGTTTGACGTTCACCCTCCTATGCACAAAACAATCTTGTTGAAAATGTTGCATTTTACAGAGATTTCGTTCTGTTTAGAAAAGTGAAGCCACACTTTGGACCGCCAATGCGTGCTATCCATGTTCGACTCACTCGGTTATGTCAACACTTCCGGTGGCCGCTTCTTCGTTGGTGTTCAGCGGTTTCTTCTTCCGGTCGGCGGACTGTGAATCGAAACTAGGAATCGAAATTTAAACTTTTGAACGATTCTGGGAAAATCGCAAAGCTAGTCCCAGTTCCAATCAATACTCGATACCCAAGCCTACTACTGTCACCCCACGATTGTCTTCGATCTCCTTGTGGAGAAGCTGGGTGACACATATGAGGAAGATGTTAAAAAGCAGTGGTGCCAGTACACACCCCTGCCTTACCCCTGTGCACACAGGGAAAGGACTAGACTGCTGCCTTCCTACTGTCACCCTAGCAGTCATTCCATCATGAAACTGACGGAGGATGTTGACAAACTTAGTGGGGCATCCAATCCGGAGGAGGACTTCCCACAAGAGATCTCTCTGCACAGTGTCAAAGGCTTTGGAGAGGTCGACAAATTATGTTGCTCCCTGCACTTTTCCTGAAGTTGCCGGGTAGTGAAGACCATGTCTACTGTGCTCCTGTTCTTTCTAAACCCGCACTGTGACTCGGGTAGGATAGACTCTGTGATATCATTGATCGGTCTCTGTAGCATCACCTTGGCCAGGACCTTGCCTGCCACAGCAAGAAGTGATATGCCCCTATGGTTGCCACAATTGGCCCTATCCCCTTTGGTTTTATATATAGTGACAATACTGGCATCTTTTTAGCAGTTCTGCAGGTATATTGTCAGAGCCAGGAGACTTGTTTTACTTCAGGGAGCGGACAGCTAACAGAACCTCCAGGAAGGTTGGAGGTTGGCTAAGGTTTTCAATAAGAGGAAATTCAGGCAGTTCATCCAGGATGGCATAGTCTGCATCCGAGTCCTGATTTAGTACTGACTTATTGGGCCGTAGATGGATTTGACTGCATTGTAAAAGTTGTGCATATCATTTCTGTCAGCGAATGACTGAATTTCATGAGCCTTCTCCATCCACCACACAGAGTTCTCTGCACTTCCCGTCAAGCTTTTTGCCATTGCTGTCTGGCGGTGCTGGATAAAGGTTTTTTTATGGATTCCTGATGTAGTTTGTGCATAGTACTTAGTAGGTTATGGATGAGCTTGGAGTTATTATCAAACCAGTCTTGATGGTTCTTGCTCTTATAGCCGATTGTTTGGGCTGCTGCTTCATGAAGGGCTTCAGTAATAGAGGCCCACTGCTGGTCTGTGGCGTTTTCACCCCTCAGGAGGAGTTCTAGCTCCCCTAGTTTCTCAGCCAGGGAGCGACGAAACTCATTCCTTATGGCAGTGACTTCCAGGCGGCCAAAGTCTAAACGTCTCCTGCTGGGTCCACGTTTTTGCTTGGGGGGGCACACTTTCATGAGGACCTTGGTCTTGATCATGCGGTGATCTGTCCAGCACTCTGCACCTCTCATGGCCCAGGTTATGAGAACGTCTCTGATGTCACAACGTCTGACGATGACATAATCAATCAGGTGCCAATGTTTGGAACATGGGTGCATCCATGATGTTTTGTATTTGGTCTTTTGCTGGAAGATAGCGTTGGTTATGGTCAGGTCATGCTCAGAGCAGAGGGTAAGTAACCTCATGCCATTTGAGTTGGCCTGACCAGTCCCATGCCTGCCAAGTACTCCTTTCCATATCCCACTGGTCTGCCCAACATGAGCGTTGAAGTCCCCAAGCAGGAGGATCTTGTCACTCCTGGGGATCTGTTGGAGAGCCTCATCCAGTATCTGGTAAAAGGAGTCTTTAGACTCACTGTCAGATGGTAGAGTTGGAGCATACACACTTAAAAGTGTGGCATAGCGGTTCTTCATCAGGGGGATACGGAGGGTCATCAGTCTTTCACTGATGCCCACAGGTGTTTCGGTGAGTCTTGGCAGTTCTTAATGGCCAGTCCCACACCATGCAGATGTTGTCCACCTGGGGGATAGCCTTTCCAGTAGAAGGTGTAGCGCATGCCCTCCTCTGTCAGAGACCCCTCATCAAGGAACCTGGTTTCACTCAGGGCAGCAATGTCAATGTCATAGCGTCTCAACTCGGCTGCAACCAGGGCTGTCCTTCTATGGGGTCTTTCAGACCTACCATAGGAGTCCAGGAGGGTTCTTATGTTCCATGTTACCAGTTTAAGATTGTAGGATTTATTTATTCTATTTCGACCGCAGAAGTGGAATGACCCGACAGGCGTGGTATCCTGTCCAGGTGTGAGTTGAGTGGCCATTTTTTAGGCCACCTTTTCTAGGCCTTTCCTCAACTTGTGGTGAGCAGTGCGGCTCCTGAATAGGGCTGCTCAGTCGCACAAGGGTCTGCCGAGAACAGCTGCCACTCAGCCCCAGCTGTTAGCGACCAATACCCTGTGCCACTGACGTGCAGGGCTCTGACTAAGAGCTCCCGGTCTATTCAAACCTGCCCCCGTCGTCAGACACCCCATCGCCGCCAGTCTTCAACCAGTCAGAGGTGGATACCTGCGCAACAAATTTTTTAAAGTGCTAAAGTGGGTGCGCTCTCCCCAGTAGCACTATCTTCACCAAGATGAGTTAGGTCTGGTGGCATGGGTGAGCCCAGGACGACCAGCTCCCCATCATGGCTGCAGGAGGCTGCCGGGACCTAGCTTTGTTTAGGCCCGCCTATTACGCACCGCCAGTGCATTGTTTTTCTGTTGGGATGTGCTCCCTTAGCCTTGCCTCAAGAGGCTAACTCACAAGGCAGTGGGGCTATTTGCCCATAGCTGGGGCAGTGGTTGTTGGGCGTCAGGGCATGTCCACCATGTGGTGGGCCTGCACACCACATCTTTGGGGCCCACTGCTGCTCCGAGATCCCCTGCAGTTTAGCCTGGGACTGCGAGGTACCCAGTTACCATGTGTGGCCGCGAGGAGGCACTGCATAAGTCTTGGTGGTGGCGAGGCTATGTACTGGCGGAGGAGACTTGTGCACTCGGCTCCTCTTTTCACCCCCTATAAGGGGGCTAGCCAGCGGCAGTAGCTAAAAAGCGAAGCTACAAGCAGAAAGCAGCAAGCACTAACTACAAGCATCTCCACACTACTGCACTAGACTCTTCACACACACCCTGTGCGAAACACACACAACACACACACGTCACGAATTTTGAACGTGTACAGGTCACGATTTTCCAACCTGCTCTTGGGGAATGCAACAATGGGGAAACGAGGCTCCACACGCCGGCCACAACAACAGGACGGACCGCCACATGTGGACGCGATCCCCGGGCGCATCCCCAGATGCAGGGGCACACAACAATGGAGAAATGAAACACCACAACAACGGGACGGTTGTAGTTAGGAAAAAAAGAACAGGGAAAGGAACCGTCAAACGCGGGACACGCCGACAACACGCGGCGCGCGATCCCCGGTCTCCGGGGTGAAAGTCCTGTGTTGTTTGACCCATCCACCCCCCTGACCAACCTCCCTGCGCGGACTTTCGCCTTATCAATACTACTCGCTACCGTCATCGTTCTGTGATCACGAAATATGCTTCCCATTGAAAAACATTGCTTTAAAATTCGAAATCACCTAAAAAAAAAACGGTTTGTGTCCTGTCCACGACTCAATAGATTCAATAACGTGACCATTTCACGCCCTGCCATGAGACCGGGCTGTGTATCCACATCATTTTGTGGATACAGGCTTTGAGACGGCACATTTCATACACAAATTAGCCTTTAGCACAACACATCTGCTGGCTGAGTGCATTTCTCTCAACTCGTCATCAAACTAATTTCTGCTGAAGGTTAAAAATCAAGCTGTCACAATAAAATGCCGTCTGTTCAAAGATTCAAAAGAATGACTTATTTTCCAAGACAGGCCACTGTGGCTAACTAATGGCACTCTAATAGACTGTAAATTTGCTCACAATAGGGATAAATAACGATGCACAAATTGGGGGACAGGTGTGTGTGTGTGTGTTACCAATAATTACAACTTGTGGTTACATAGTTTAACTATGAACAAAAACTGTTAACTTGCACAACTCTTGAATGCACCGTTTTTATTAGTATCACTTGGGCCTTCTCAGTGACACTTTTCCAGACAATCTCACAGGAATTTTATTTGACACTGTCCAATTTGTTCTTAATCAATCCGTTGGGTGTTTGCTGTTAAGATGTTTTATGCCTTGCCGTGTTTTTGTGGTTTTTTGTACCTCCATCTGCAAATCAAATTACCCAAGAGACAATAAAGAACTGTGAACTGAAATCTGAACTCTATCTATGCAGTCTATATCCATGACGTTCCACTTACGGGATTGCTCCATTGCTCCACTGGCAAACTCCATCTTCTCTTTCTGGTTTACGTGGATCTTTTTCTTTCACAAGATCCCCTAAAGTGCCCCACAGCGTAAACACGGATTGCCGGAATATCTCATCAATGGCGTGGAAGCGTTCTGTTCTAAATGACAGAAAATCTTGTCAATGGCGGGGAATGTGTTCACTCCACTGATATAATCAAAGTTAAGGTAAGATCAAAGACATGTCCATCATGCATGTCTGCAGGTAATGTAACAGTGTACTACATGTCTGTTTACAGTACCAACGATGGCGCCAGATGGCACCAGTGTGTTTGGCTCGCCATCTCTCTCTGTCAATACTGTGTGTGTTTGTGCTGTTCGTGTCAATTGTTGTTCAAAACATTGATTCAATATTGGTTTACGATCGCCAAACACTAATGGATTTTTGTTTCTCGGCCAAAGACCTAGTAAGGGTTTGTCCCCATTCCTATCGGGAATACCTGCTTGCCTTTGCTGCCCTGAGACTCTACATCTCCGGCGTAGGCCTAAACACTACCGCTGCCAAGGAAAACGCAGCGGTCAGCTGGTGAGGCTGAAGGCCTGCTCAGCACGTTCTTCTGCTTCCTGGACTGAGTATTGAGCGGTGCCTCGACTCCTCGTTTCTTGGCGAGTGCTGGACCCTGTCGACGCCTGGTTGGTACCTGTTGTCAGCCAGGATGAGGTGTTCCGGAGGTCTCCTCGCCCCAGCTGGCGCGGGGTAAATCGGATGAACCTGCGGCCACTGTGTCGGGCTCCTCAGACAATCAGT
Source organism: Perca fluviatilis (assembly GCF_010015445.1). Lineage (NCBI taxonomy): Eukaryota > Metazoa > Chordata > Actinopteri > Perciformes > Percidae > Perca > Perca fluviatilis. The sequence goes on along the minus strand of NC_053118.1, from coordinate 5,784,905 downwards.
GCTGCAGACCTGCCGTTTTCTGTCATGATTGGACTGGTAAACGCTAGATTGCTAGCTAATAAAACTTTTATCATTAAGGATTTCTTCACGTCCCGGGGATTGGATTTTCTCTGTGTGACTGAGACAGGGCTGAGTGTTGGTGAGTCCAGTGCCTTTTCTGAACTCTTACCGCATGACTGTTGCTGAACTCCCCGCGAACGTCGGGTAGAGGAGGAGGAATAGCTACTGTTTATAAGAATGTCTATAAATGTAAGCAGTTGTTGCCATCATCCAAGTTCACCAGCTTTGAATTGAGTTTATTTGAGCTGGGTCGCTCTCACACAGTGTTATGTGCAGTAGTCTACCGGCCTTTCTGGCTGAAATTATGCCTAAATACGATCGTGTCCTTATTGTTGGGGATTTTAATGTTCATGTGTGTTGTCCAGAAAACCCGCTGGCAAAAAACTTTTTACACCTCATTGACTCTTTTAATCTTGTGCAGTCTGTGTCTGGCCCCACGCATGAACGCGGACACACACTTGATATTGTCCTATCTTATGGGTTGCCTATCCATAATAGAGATAATTAGAGATCTGAGATGCTGTGTTTTCTGACCACATGCCAGTATTATTTGAGATTGTGCTTGCCTGTAATACAGCTAAACCGTGCGCAACTGCACGGCGCTGCCGTATTATTAACTCTTCCACTGCTGTTCAGTTCTCCTTTATTTTCAGTCAGCACTGTGACATACCAGATTCTATATGTAATGATGCAGAGGAGCTTAGCTTATGGTTTCACTCCACGTGCCAAACTGCTATAGACTCTGTGGCTCCATTGAAATCTAGGCAATCTAAAACTAAAGTTGAACCCTGGCGAAATGACTCTACCCGTGTTGTCAGACGTGAGTGCCGAAGGGCTGAGCGCAAATGGAAAAAGGATAAGCTACATGTATCTTTGCAAATGTTAAGAGACTGCTGGAGGTATTACCAGACAAGTTTGAAAGAAGCTAAAAGGAAATATTTTGCTGAAATTATTCTGTCAAATTGTAACAAGCCTCGTGTTTTATGTAAGACTATTGACTCAGTTCTCAATGTACCGCTAACTGTCTGTTTTGATGCCTCCTATGGTGTATGTAAAAAGTTTCTTCACTTTTTTATTGATAAGGTCACTACCATTAGGGCTCAAATCTCACCTTCGGCTTATGACCCCTCAATCCCTGTCCTCTGCTCTGCTGTCTTTGACAAGTTTGAACCTGTGACTTTGTCTGTCTTACAGAAGATTGTTGGGCATTTGAAGCCCTCAGGTTCTCCAAATGATACTATCTCTCCTCGACTTTTTAAGGAGGTTGTTCCTACTATAGGGCCATCTATTATTGCAGTTTTAAATAGTAGCCTTTCCTCAGGGGTGGTCCCTAAACTTTTGAAACATACAGTAGGTTGCACTACTGTATGTTTCAAAAGTTTAGGGACCACCCCTTAATTAAAAATTCTGGGCTGGATCCTGCAGATCTGGCAAATTTTAGACCTATATCTAAACTATACTTTATGGCAAAAATCCTTGAAAAGATAGTTTGCAGTCAATTAATGGCCTTCTTGGATGAGCACAATATTCTTGAAGTTTTCCAATCTGGTTTTAAAAGCCTACATAGCACAGAATCGGCTCTTCTAAAAATTTTTAATGATATTCTTTTAGCTACTGACTCTGGGAATTGTGTTATTCTGATGCTTCTTGATCTGGACTGCTGCTTTTGACACAGTGCCGTAGTGTACCATGAAATCCTGATTTCTCGTTTGGAGCGGTGTGTGGGCATCAGGGGCATTGCACTGAAATGGTTCAGGTCCTATTTGGAAGGTAGAACTTTCTGTGTCAGCTGTGGAGATTTTGTGTCCTCCTCTGCTCCTCTGTCTTGTGGGGTCCCACAGGGCTCAATTTTAGGCCCTCTTCTCTTCTCTCTTTATCTACTTCCGCTTGGTTCCATACTTAGGAAGCATGGTATGTCTTTTCACTGTTATGCAGATGATAGTCAGATCTATGTCCCTCTTAAAAAGAATGAAACTGTTGGTCCATTACTTAAGTGTCTTGATGACATAAAGGCCTGGATGGCTCTTAACTTTTTAAGTTTTAATGAAAGTAAGACAGAAGTGATGTTTTTTGGTGGCACCGCTGGGACCCCTTGTGCTGATTTGGGTTCCTTGAGTCAATATATTAAGCCAACAGTCACTAATCTAGGGGTTAAAATTGACCCAGTTTAAGAGCTGGACAGACAGATTAGGTCAGTGGTTAAAACAAGTTTTTTTCATTTGAGGCAATTGGCCAAAATAAAGCCATTCCTTTCTAGGCAGCACTTTGAGACAGTAATCCACGACTTTGTCACCACTCGGCTGGATTACTGTAATGAACTGTACGTGGGGGTCAGTGGGTCCTCTATTGCTCGTCTCCAGTTGGTGCAAAACACTGCTGCACGTCTTTTAACTGGAACACGTAACTACAAGCACATTTCCCCCATTTTATCATCATTGCATTACCTGCCTATATATCAAAGGATCCATTTTAAGATTATTTTATTTGCTTTTAAATGCCAAAATGACCTTGCCACTCCTTACATCTCTATACCCCTATAGACCCACCCGTTTGCTCAGGTCAGCCGATCAACTGCTCCTAATTGTGCCTAAAACAAAGCGCAAGCTAAAAGGGGACCGTGCTTTTTTTGTAGCAGCTCCTAAATTGTGGAACGATTTGACAGGCATTAGACAGGCATCTTCACTGTCTATTTTGAAGTCTCTTCTTAAAATCCACCTTTATTCTTTGGCCTTTGAAAACTGAAATTGACAATTCATGTTTGGTTATATTGATCGTATTGGTTCATTGTATGGTTTGTTATTGTTTTTATTTGTATTATATGGGTCGTGTGAGTTTTGTATTTAGGGCTTTTATGTATCCATTTATTGTTTTACTGTACAGCACTTTGTGTCCTCTTTGGATTTTAAAGTGCTCTATAAATACATTTTTGATTGATTGATTGAACGAAAGTAACCAAATTGAGACGTAGCACCAGTCATTTTAGCTTTGCTTAGTAATTCCAGACTGTTATTCTGCAAGTTTGTACACTGCATCATTACTGTAATTTTAACACTGTTAAGACATCTTGAAGAAAAACTTATGTTAACTCAAGGTCCACTTAACTGTCCCGTTTTTGTGCCGCATGTCAGTTAAATCGACCCAAAAAGTCACGCCAAGAGTCCCGACCAAGAGCGACTAAATATGCTAAAGGAGACTTTTTGTGTCAGTAACAAATGCAGAGGGCACCTGACCAAGCGTTGCCTTTTGATGCGCTGGGAATGAGAATGTGTCAAGTTAGCAACTTTTTATGCCTCTGGGCCGGCTAAAAACTGTGGCCAGAAGCGTTATGTTATTTGTGAATGCAATGTGTCAGGACCCCCTGGAGGGAATTTCTTCAAATTTGAACTGATTGGCTTCTGAAGGTCAAAGGTCAAGGCCACTGTTACTTAAAAAAATCATGACACCATTTCACACAAATCTGTAAAAGTATAAAATATTGAAGTGATAACATTTTATATCCAAAAGATCAAAAGTCAACGTCACTGCGACATCTTAATGTAGTGTTTGTGGCCATTATTCAACTCCTCCTAAGTCTGCACCATTAGCATGCTTTAGCCCATATTTTCACAGTTAATGCCATGGTTCAAATATACAATTTTTCTAAAACATATCACAGTACACATAGTGTATAATTTACTTAAATGTTTTTATTACCTTCCATTCAGCCATGTCTTTCTAGGAAAGAAAAGAATAACTATTTTATATTCTAGAACAGTGTTTTCCATGTAATAGTAGGACAATAAAGCAAAACCTTTAGCACGGTCCTTAAAATTTATTTCTAAATTGCATTGGCACGGTTTGTATCATAAATGTATTATAATTAAATAACCCAGTGTTTGATGCTTATTCATTTAAGTTCAGTTTACACAAAAGACGTGTGTCTTTGCTTTTCTACTGATTGACCTTACAGCTAAATAGTGTGTGAGTAAATTAGTGTGTGTATGTGTGCTTCACATGCTTCCATGCACACCTTTGTATTTCAGTCTGTGCCAGTGTGGTTGCGCCTGCAGGCGGCATGGCATTGGTTTGATATTCAGTGCCATATGCCAACAAAATTAGACCTGGGAGAGGGCAGCGGGCCGCTGCCGACAGATGGCCACAACCTCTGGACGTAAGAGCACTGAAACATTTGGAAAAGACTGCAGTGCATACTGACTGCTTTGCATGACCAGCAGCAGTGTTCCTTCAGGAGACTGGGAGGCTGCAGAGCAGTGGGAGGGATCCATTAGACGGAGCTGCTGATGTCAGTGCTTGGCTGTCTGCTCCTCTGAGGAGAGAATAATAGTCTGGCTGCTTCTATAGAAATACATGACAGGATCAAAAAGAAACACTGGGGAAGATTACCTTCATGCACTTGCTTTGATTAATTTGTTTTCTTTCAAAAAACATTTTTTGTTTGTCTTGAAGTACGTAATGTGTCATTTTCATGGTGATTTCTAAAGGTTAAAATGTTTACCCTATTCACGTGAGAAAAATAATTAATAGGCGTATGAATAGGCTATATTTGGGTCTTTTTCGAAACCCTAATGGGATTTATCAGGGCTTTTTTTTCCTTACTCAGGACATATTGAGGATACAAAATCAGTTGAGCTTGCTTCTGTTGCAATTTGGCCTAGGTTGACATTTGTAGACAGCAAAAAAGCATTCCAGCTGACAAAAGTAATTTCTCATGTTAAAATTGGAGTATATATATATATATATGACTAAGGCCATGCTTTGCATGTGGAGAAGTCATACTGCAGCTTCACAGAGAATTGCAAGGTCAATTAATTGCTTCTTATTCAGGCCATCGATTCCATAAAGTGGTTTGGCTGAAAAGGTAATTTCAGAAACCGATCCTGACAGTTAACTTTGGCTCAACCTTCGAGGTAATTTAGAACTGTTTAAAATGCGTCAATAGGAAATATTTATCTTCATATGAGTTAATTGCGTGATGCAAGAAATCAATATTTGTGACTTATCTTTTCCCCCCTCCCACTCAGAGACAAAGAGATCACTGCAGGCTGAAGCGTTCTCGCTCTGATACATTCGCAACAGTCTATCCATGTTTTATTATGTCTCTCTTGTTCAGTTTCCCCGTCTTTAAGAGCAGAGCTCAAAGACAATCCCAGGAGTGATTAGAGACTGTTAGGCTGGAAGCAGATCTTGTTTTATCTCCCTAACATCCCTCTGCCTTTATGAATCCATTATTATTCTGAGACTGTTGCCCAGAACAAAGGAGAGAGGAGAGTAGCAGCCTCAGGTTAGTTGTTTAATCAGTCCAACAAACGTAGGGGGACCAGGGAGACTGCCTTAACGTTCGGTCCTGGCAGTCTGGGCAGTCTCTGTGTGTAATCACTGAGTACGTTAACATTAGGGTTGGGTATCGTTTGGGTTTTTTCTGATACCGGTGAGAAAACGATACTTTTAAAATGGTGCCGGTACCTAAATGGTGCCTGAACCGATACATAAATATAATTTAAAAAAAAATAAAAAAAATATGGTAATAGAGAATAGGGTATTTTACAGTAACTTTGAATGCACCACGAGGGTACTAGTTTCAAGTGAATGCACCGTCTGTGTTGTTTTTCCAACAACGGCAGCTGCAGACTGCTTAACGTCCTGCTGTTGGAAACCTCTACAGTACATTTCAGTATACATATTAATTCACATAGCCAGTAACAGAACAATTCACCATACATAATCAAATTAATTTATTGGTTTCAACTTCAGTTACCAAATGTTAAAGAATAGACTTTATTATACCTGATTAAATCTCACGGTGGAATTCGGCAGAGGCTAAAGCTAACTCCACATCGACTCGCCAATGTTCGCTCGCTGGCGAACAAACTGGATGAACTGCGTCTGCGGATCACCACACACAGAATGATTATGGACTGCAACATCATGATTTTCACAGAAACTTGGCTTAACAGCGGAATACCCAACATCGCTATCGAGCTAGCTGGACGCTGCCTCCTCCATGCGGACAGAACAGCTGTTGACTCCAGCAAAACCAGAGGTGGGGGTTTGTGCATTTATGTTAACAAAACGTGGTGCACGTATCACTATCACTGAGAGTCACTGCTCAGCTAACCTTGAGTATCTCATGGTTAAGTGTAGACCTTTCTATTTACCCCGAGAGTTTACATCAACTGTAATAACAGCAGTTTACATACCTCCTGATGCTAACGCTATGATTGTCATGAAAGAACTGCATTCTGCTATTAGTAAACAACAAACTGCACCCTGAGGCAGCCTACATTGTTGCAGGTGACTTCAACCACTCAAATTTAAAGACTGTACTGCCAAAATTCCATAAAAATGTATCATGCCCTACAAGAGGAGAAAATATTTTAGACCAAGTTTTCACTAATGTAGCTGATGCATACAAAGCTGCTCCCCTCCCCCATCTAGGCCACTCAGACCACCTCTCTCTGTTTCTACTGCCCAAGTACTTAGCACTAATCAAATGTGTAAAACCAACAGTAAGGACGGTCAAAGTGTGGCCAGAGTGAGCTGACTCTGCACCTCAGCAGCGTCTTGGTAACACTGACTTTGCAACTCAGGCCATCCATGACTCCCACACTGACATTGACTCATATGCCTGCAGATCACCAGCCCCTCACACTCGCCACCACTGACGTGTGTGTGGCACTGAGCAGGATGAATGCATGCAAGGCTGCTGGTCCTGATGGTATCCCCTGATGCATACTCAGGGCCTGTGCTGTGCAGCTGCTGAGGTTTGGACTGACATATTCAATCTGTCACTAGCCAAAACACTCCACTGCAACAAGCCTTAACGACTTCTGTCCAGTTGCACTCACCCCCATCATAATGAAGTGCTTCGAGAGGTTGGTCCTGGCACATCTCAAGACCTACTTACCACCTTCACTGTACCACTTCCAATTCACCTTCCTTCAGAACAGGAGCACAGAGGATGCCATCTCTACGGCACTCTGCCATGTCCCACCTTGACGATAGCAACACCTATGTGAGAATGCTGTTACAGGCATTGTTACACTTTAGTTCAGCATTCAACACTATCATCCCCTCCAAACTGATCACCAAACTCAGTGAACTGGGCATCAATACCTCTCTCTGTAATTGGATTCTGGACTTCCTAACCAACAGACCTCAGTCTGTTAGGTTAGATAATCACACCTCCTCAACAATCACCCTGAACACCGTACCACAGGGATGTGTGCTGAGCCTTCTCCTTTACTCCCTCTTCACCTACGACTGCACACCTGTACATGGCTCTAACACCATTGTAAAGTTTGCAGACGACACTACAGTGATTGGTCTCATCAGCAACAATGATGGGACAGCCTACAGGGAGGAGGTCCAGTACCTATCCTCGTAGTGCACTGACAACAACCTGGCTCTCAACACCAAGAAGACCAAAGAGCTCATTGTGGACTTCAGGAAGTCTAAAGCTGGCACACACCCCCCCATCCTCATCAACGGGACTGAAGTGGAACGTGTCACCAGCTTCAAGTTTCTGGGTGTTTACATCTCTGAGGACCTCTCTTGGACCCTCAACACCTCTACCCTGATCAAGAAGGCTCACCAGCGTCTCTTCTTTCTGAGGAGACTCAAGAAGGTCCACCTGTCTCCTCAGATCCTGGTGAACTTCTACCGCTGCACCACTGAGAGCATCCTCACCAACTGTGTCACAGTTTGGTAAGCACTGCAGAGGGTTGTGATAACTGCCCAATACATCCCCGGTTCCTCACTCCCTTCCATCGAGACCATCCAGGGCATGCGATGCTTCATCAAAGATTGTTCTCACCCCAACCACAGCCTGTTCACCCCACTCCCATCCGGGAGGTGTCTCAGGTCTCTCCACACCCGTACCAGCAGGTTCAGAGGAAGTTTCTTTCTTGCGGCTGTCACCCTACTGAACTCTTGCTCTGCATCCCGGTGACAATTTAACCTACTAAGCCACCCCTACCCCACGGACAATTTGCACTAGCCTACCCCACCCCACCCATACTGTTCTATTTATTTACAGATGTGCATACTGTAATTACACCTATACATAGCCATATTCTACTGCTCTTCATACCATTCATCCTGCACATACACTTATTCTTACTACTCTTATATTACCACACTGCACATAGCTATACATACTGTACATATCTGTCTATATGGTTCATTCAGTATATCCATATTTATTCTGTTTTTCATATATATATACACACACACACTATATTCTGTTTTCATTTGTTTCCTTTTGTGTGCTACCATTGTAGTCACTGTTCCATTATCTTTATTATGACTATTATTGCTACTGTTCATCACACCCTCAACTGGCCCCGTCAGACACCGCCTATCAAGAGTCTGGGTCTGCCGAGGTTTCTTCCTAAAAGGGAGTTTTTCCTTGCCACTGTCGCAATAGCCACTGCTAATGCTTGCTCTTACCACACTGCACATAGCTATACATACTGTACATATCTGTCTATATGGTTCATTCAGTATATCCATATTTATTCTGTTTTTCATATATATATACACACACACTATATTCTGTTTTCATTTGTTTCCTTTTGTGTGCTACCATTGTAGTCACTGTTCCATTATATTTATTATGACTATTATTGCTACTGTTCATCACACCCTCAACTGGCCCCGTCAGACACCGCCTATCAAGAGTCTGGGTCTGCCGAGGTTTCTTCCTAAAAGGGAGTTTTTCCTTGCCACTGTCGCAATAGCCACTGATAATGCTTGCTCTTGAGGGAATTACTGGAATTGTTGGTTCCAAAATTGTTGTTTGGAAATTATAGAGTGTGGTCCAGACCTACTCTATCTGTAAAGTGTCTCGAGATAACTCTTGTTATGATTTGATACTATAAATAAAATTGAATTGAATATATATAGTTACCATCTGGCTCAAAGCCGGCAACAAAAGGGAGGTTACACACAGATAGAGTAACCAAAAAGTAGTTTATTTAACTAAATAGACTAATAATACAACTTAACTCAACATAAATGCAATAGTGGGGTGTGTAAATGTAGATGACATCAGTCGTGTTTGCCATGTGTGGATGAGTGAATGAATGGTGTGATGTGTGTTGTAAGGTGTAACAAACCAAACAAAGAACAAAATGGTGGATGGATGCAGTAGGACCAGCTGAGAGAGAGTGAGACTCCCAGGAAGGCAGTGTTTTATGCCTTCTGTAAGCCACACCCAGATGGCCAGCTCCACCTACCCGCCCACTCCCAGTACCTGCAGACAAAGGAGCAGAACATGACAGGCAGGCAGATTGGGAGGGGTCGTCACAATATATATATATATATATATATATATATTCTGTTAATACACTGCATATATCTATATCTATATTATTCTTACTACTCTTTCTATTCTTACTAATGTCACTGCTACTACATTGCACATATCTGTACATGTTGTTCATACATTATTCATATTACATAGCCATATTTATTCTGCTCTTATAACACTGCAATATAGTTCTTGTCCTGCCTATGCACCACCTGTGTATACTTGTATATTGCACTTTTCTGCTTTTTTTGCACTTCTGGTTGGACGCAAATTGCATTTTGCTGTCTTTGTACTTGTACACTGCACAATGACAATAAAGTTGAATCTAATCTAATCTACATGCTTAAAACTGGATTGTACAATAAGGCAGACCTGCTTGGTTCTTTCAGTGAATGATTGTAAAGATTCACAAAGAATGTGTTGAGCTGCATTTACTCTCTAACTGGGACGCTTTGGGACCAATGCTGGGATTGCTGTAGACAAGTACACACAGCGATACACTGGTAAGAGCAAATTAAGTTTAGCCATGTATCAGCTAATTTAAATAGATCAGGTTACTGTTTTGTGTCAACAGTTAACTTAATTTAATATTGTACGTGGCGTTTTCTTTTGTGGGGTGCAAATGTTCCACCAAATGAAGTTCCTTACCGAGGCTATTTAGCAGAGGCACCATGGCTCCGTCCGGTTCTTAGCGCCGGCCAAGCCGATTGTGATTGGTTTAAAGAAATGCAGGCAGCACTGCATATTACGACTCCGTAATAAGATGGTAATAGTGGGGTAACAGTGAGATAATAAAGAGGTAATATATAGGTAATATCATGTAATTACCAAAGTAATAACGTGGTAATACATCACAGTAATACTGGGGTAAAAAGGTGATATATTATAGGCTACTATCAGCGTAATACCTTCCAAATTAGATTAAACTTATTTAATAATTATGGTAATTACCATATTATAATGCTGAAATTCATCCACCCTTTATGTTCCAAACATTTCCCTTTATGTTAACTTATGTTAATGTTTAATCTTTTAACTTCTTACCTGGAAATGCTTCTGGTAGTTTCTGTGTAACAACCATGAATCAGTGCCGCAAAATGCAAAACTGCCTGTTTCTATTATATTACATGGTTATATTAGAATAACAGAGGTGTAGATATTACCTGGAAATGCTTCTGGTAGTTTCTGTGTAACAACCATGAATCAGTGCCGCAAAATGCAAAACTGCCTGTTTCTATTTTATTTCAGGGTAATACAATACAAAAAACATTTTATAGTATTGATGTATGTAAAACTCCAAAGGAATGCCATGTATGAACAAAGGAAGGCCATGTATGAACATCTTTATACTAATATCCATCAATTAATTATTTACTTAAAGGTACAATATGTAATATTGTATGTAATACTGGCAGCTAGCGGTTAAAATAGTTACTGCACTACCAATTCAAAATACTGGAGAGTCGTTTCCCCCGCCCCCTCCTGCCCAGACTCGAAGTTCACGGGGGTTGCCAGGCTGAGACCGCAGCATTCACAACAATGTTGCTAGACGCTTTTCTCACATAGCCAGACATTACTCCATAGCACAGCAGAGCATAGATATATACGACAGCAGAGTAGCTAACGTTAGATGCTAGTCTCACATAGCAAGACATTACTTCACAGCACAGCAGAGTAGCTAACGTTAGATTCTAGTCTCACATAGCCAGACATTACTTCACAGCACAGCAGAGTAGCTAACGTTAGATGCTAGTCTCACATAGCCAGACATTACTCCACAGCACAGCGGAGTAGCTAACGTTAGATGCTGGCTATATTGACAGTCATAAAAGCACGCGGAGCTCTGTAAGCAACTGACAGACACACTTTTTCGGCTTAAAATTACAGTATGAACCGCTAAAAACACAACAGCCTCACCGTCCTCTCCACACGCCAGTCAGGCACACTTCCTCGGCTTAGAATTACAATAGGAACTGCTAAAAATACCACCACCATGCCGACTGAACAGCCCAGTCTCATGGCAGTTCGTGTAAATGTGACGTTATTTTAATCTATTGATATGTGTTCACGGAGACGTTTTTGTTGGTTTTTACGTAGCGGACAACACGAATCGGCCGCCTCCCGGCCGCCTCATCCAGCGCATCCCCAGCGGGCCGCCTCGCGGGCGCCTCCCGGTTTATGGAACTTCCTTTTCGGCCGCCTCCCGGCGTCCTTTCCCCGAGAAAATAACGTGACATTCGGCGTCCTTTCCCCGAGAAAATAACGTGACATTTACACGTAAAAAACGAGAAAAACGTCTCCGTGAACACGTATCAATAGATTAAGAATAACGTTTATATTCACACGAACTGCCGTGAGACCGGGTTGGAACTACACTTTGTAAACAGCCATGGCCCGCTTGCCTGGTCCTCCTGGTAACGTTAGCAGGGTTAGCATGGCGGCGTTAGCCAGGACCAGTCGGGATCACTTTACTGGCTATGTCTCAATTGTTTTTGCGAGTAACCAACTCGGGTACTCTAGCTATATAATTCAATGTGAGTACACAAATGTTGAAATGACCTAAAATGCCCATCCCTAGTGGCTGTGATAAATTAGCCTGAAGCTATGCTTACCTGTTCAGGAGGAAATAAGCCAATTCTGCGTCCTTTTGGGATCTAAGCTGTCTCCATCTTTCAAATACATCTCCAATATTTACCAGGGGGTTGTTACGTCTCTGGTCACGCAACTGTTTTTTTAGGTCGGGTAGAATCTATCTCCATTTATCCTGTTCTTTTGTTTGCTGCTTTCATGGCTGTACTATCGTTACAGCTGTAGCGCGCTGGGTTTACGTTTTTACAGGTATATCTGGCAACCCGGCCTGCCTGTCAAACTGGGCCGTTGATAACAACACACAGATCAAAACATAAACAGAAATTCCGTCACGGAATGTAAATTTCAAAAAGAAAAAATAGTGACATTAGCATTGTTGTCAGAAAAGATAGTATTTCAGCTTAACATGTTTCCTTAATATCTGATGAGGCATTGGTGTCATTTTTGGATTTATTACAGTACAAATATTACATATTGGACCTTTAACAAAACACAAATGGCTGATTTTGATACAAATGGGGAAAAAAATCAATGTAACCTCAGCCATACCTTATAAATACAAATATTTCCCCTAAAACTAAAATCTGCAGCATTCAACTCAAAATTTTACATTTTTTCTCAAATATTAAACAAAAACGAATTAGGTACGTTTTACTTCATATTTTTTTCAATTTTTGCAAAATTTGGCTCCCTGTCAAGGAAAAGCTTAAGTTACTTCCCATATTTTAGGAGAGAGCCACCTGGAAAGGGTGGAACCCTAGCTTTCTCCTCACTATCAGCTGCCAAATGGACCTCTGCAATCACAGCAGTATAGGCGATGGTGTTTCGATCCACGTTGTGTTTTTCACAACTTCTGTTGACACTTCGGGTCTTCTGGAAGGTTTTAAGGACCGCCATGTACCTGTGTTGGACATCTTCTGGGGTTCTGGGGCAAAGAAAAAGTTACAACATATAGGGTCTTGAGTGGCTCCCAATCTGTTTTATAATGGACAAAAATCACACATTGGCTTGTTTACCAAGCCATAGTCCTGTCACCCTGAACATCCTGCAGTTCAATAAAGCATTGCTTCTTGCCACACATATAATGTTGTATAATGTAAAGGACTCTCACATGTTGGGCAGATGGGCTTGTCACAGTAACTTTGATAATGAAACCCTGCACTGTGCAACAAATTAGACTATTTGCCAATTAAAAGTTCGAACAAAACATTTAGCTTACTTCTTTTGCCAAACTGTGCCCCTTTATCCTTTTTTATGCTCTTCCTCTTGGTCTTCTTCTTCCTCTTCCTCCTGTCACTGGATGAAGAGGAAGATTCGGAGTCTAAAGAATATGAATCAGATGAATCTGAGCCTGAAGGGGATTGATGTTTTCCTGGAAAAGTAAAAGAAGTTAAAGAAGAATAATATTGTACTATCCAACGTTGAAAAATAAATTGATTTGTTAGGTAGGAGGAGCTATTTTTTATGTTTTTGTTTCTGGAAGTACTGCACTGTATTAATATAAATCATTGCCCCGTAGAAAATGTTATGTGGACATGGTTGGAGCTTAGATCATAAACATTGAAAACTAAGTGCTGTGTTTAAGTCAGTTACATTTAGTACATACACAAAAAGATTTGAAATGGGAGTAAAATTGGGGAAAATGAAACCTGCGGCCCCTCTCATTGCACAACAATTGTAGCATAAGAACATACTGTATATACAGTATACTATGTTGAAAAAAATGAAAACCCCACAAATACAATTGATGTTATTAAGGCTTGCAATCTGTCTACAAGCTTATCAACCTTCTTTAGTGAGCTTGCGATATATCACCTGCAGCAATGGGAGGTTTGTCCAGTGCTTTTTTCAGCTGTTCTCTTAGGAAGTTTCTTTCATCCTCAAGGGCTGTTATTTTCTGTCTTTGCTGCTCAATTATTGCTTTGGCTGTCGGAGCCAATGTGGATGAGGTTCTTGGTGCTTTAATTAAGAAAAAAAGAAAAAATACATGTCTACATGTGATTTAAAAAAAAGCATTAAAAGAAATCACAAGGAAATAGATTCTGACAGTTCAGTACAGTATAACGTTTTGGTTTTCTCTGTTTTGTGCTTTACAATCACAAAAGGGAAAATACTACACCAATGCTTATTGATTATCTACATTCATCTAATAGTTGATATTTTTTTTTACTATCTGCACCATTGCACTTTGTTTTACAAAGGATCAGTGTGATAAATAACATACTTACTTTCGACTCCAGCTTCCTGTAACATTTCATTTCCTCTACATTGTGAAGTTCCTCAACTTCTGCAGATCCACCAATGCTATCTGCGTCGATGGATGAAGGAAACTGCTTGGCTCTTTTGCCTCTTCTTGTAGAAGGCATTGTTCTGAAAAGTTTGAATATCATTATGAAAATATTTAGTTGTGTAATGGTGACTTGAGAACAGTAACTACAGCAGTAGTAGTATGCTGCCTTCACATTAATTAATTAGTAGAAATACAGTAACCTAGTAATATAGTTCAGCACTCACATGGGACATGTTCTGAATAGAGATATATCTAAAATACATTTTGCCCAAATTTTATTTGTAATGTAGTATTTTTATGTTTCACCACAAGGGACTGGCTTAAAGGCATTTCTTGAACAGTAAACACCACAGATTACATTAAAGACTCTAGCATGATTGACTGCAGCCTTACTCGACAAGATGTGCACTTCCACTATATCTGTAATGTTAGCCATTTTAAGAAAGTCTACAGTAAATCACCCTGCATATAGGGGCTTTATAACATAGTGTGTACCTCAGAATACACACCATCACAACACAGGTGTGTATCCACAGGTAGGCCTATACAAGTTAGTAGTGCAATATCGTGTGCTGTAATTAACATCCTTTAACATCAACATTAACATCCATCCTTTGAGCCTATTGTACACTAGAGCAAGAGCAGCAAGAGACTAATACAAACTTAAACAGTTTATTTATTTTACCCATTTTTTCAAAAAACAATGTGTCTTTTAAAACCAAAAATGGATGTGTGCAGTTAACAGGCCATGTGTTATAAAAACGTCTCACAAAGTAAAAATACATACATGTGCTTGGAATTCTAAGATATGAACATTAACTGAAAAAATACAGAATCCCCACATTATATATACATATAAGTCACAGCCCAAATAAATACATCTCACAAATACTAAAATGTATATTAACAGAATTCAATTCAATTTTATTTATAGCATCAAATCATAACACGAGTTATCTCGAGACACTTTACAGATAGAGTAGGTCGAGACCACACTCTATAATTTACAAAGCCCCAACAATTGCAGTAATTCCCTCAAGAGCAAGCAGTGCGACAGTGGCGAGGAAAAACTCTCTCTTGGGAAGAAACGTCAGACAGACCCAGGCTCTTGGTAGGCGGTGTCTGATGGTGCCGGTTGGGGATGCGATGAACAGTGGCGATAATAGTCACATTAATAATGGAACAGTGACTTAAAATGGTAGTCGTAATAGTTCATGTCATATCAGGGTGCTGCAGGGCGTTACAGGATGTAGCGTGGCCCAGCAGAGCATGGATGGACGTAGCAGGAAGCAGCAGGGTTTAGCAGGACGCAGGATGACATTGCAGGGCACCGCTGAGCTCAGCAGGGAGTGCAGCAGGACCACGGCGACAGCTGCAACCAGGATCTTGGTGCCAACGTTCTCCAAGGAAATACGCTGGGGGAAAAAACATAAGGACTCCAGGGAGTAAACTCCCCAGAAGCTAGGATTAATAACAAGCATTTCTGGAACGGGATGAACACAAATGGTAATAGAAAGGAGCTCAGTGTGTCAAAGGAAGGAAGTCCCCCGGCAGTCTAGAACTATAACAGCGTAACTAAGAGAGACAGGTCATAAGGAGAGGTGGCCTGTTCGGGCTTGAAACTTCCCCCTGCCGGATCGGGCTGTGCTGGCCTGCCTCCCTCTACTTTTGTTATATATTATTAATCTAACAATTATGAAGAGAAGCAGGTGGGCCAGTTAGGTGGATACTGTAACTCCTCACTCCCTAACTATAAGCTTTATCAAATCTCCTATCTCCTATCAAATAGGAGAGTTTTAAGTTCATTCTTGAATGTGGTGACAGTTTCTGCCCCCCGAACCCAGATTGGGAGCTGGTTCCATAGGAGAGGAGCCTGATAACTAAAGGCTCTGGCTCCCATTCTACATTTAGAGACTCTAGGTACCACAAGTAACTCTGCATTCTGGGAGCGCAGTGCTCTAGTGGGACAATAAGGTATTAGGAGCTCTTCTAGATATGATGGTGCTTGACCATTTAGAGCTTTGTAGGTCAGGAGAAGGATTTTAAATTCAATCCTGGATTTTACAGGAAGCCAATGCAGAGAAGCTAATACAGGAGAAATATGATCTCTTTTCTTAGTTCTTGTGAGAACACGTGCTGCAGCATTCTGGATCAGCTGGAGAGTCTTAAGGGACTTATTTGAGCAACCTGACAGTAGGGAATTACAATAGTCCAGCCTGGAAGTAACGAATGCATGGACTAGTTTTTCAGCATCGTTTTGAGACAGGATATTCCTAATTTTGGCAATGTTACGAAGATGGAAAAAGGCTGTTCTTGAGGTTTGTTTTAGATGGGCGTTAAAGGATATATCCTGATGAAAAATAACCCCTAGATTTCTGACAGTAGTGCTGGAGGCCAGGGCAATACCATCCAGAGTAGCTAAGTCTTTAGATAATGAGGTTCAGAGGTGTTTAGGGCCCAGCACAATAACTTCAGTTTTGCTAGAGTTTAACATCAGAAAATTATAGGTCATCCAGGATTTTATATCTTTAATGCACGCTTGAAGTTTAGCTAGCTGATTGGTTTCGTCGCCACTATTCCCGTCCCTTTTGACGCGCTTGGTCGGGACGGGTGAAGCGCGACAATAACGGAATCGCGGAGGTTGGGTTTAGGAGAAAAACAACGGGGAAAGGATGCCTCAAAAGCCGGGAAACACACGCCGGAGACGGGGGAAACAAAAGAAAAACAACGGGGAAAGGACGCCTCAAAAGCCGGGAAACACACGCCGGAGACGGGGAAACAAAATGCCACACGCGGGACACAAACCCGAGTCTCCTGAGTGAAAGTCCGGTGTTTTACCCATCCACCACCCCAACCACCTTCCTTACACAGCAATTTCCTCTTACATACCACTCGCTAAATCTCATCCAACTGCGGTTCTCCCCAGTACGTTACACAAATACGCCGAAGGGTGCCTTTTTCGTCGCATCAGACGCTGAAGGACACTGCCCAAACGTACTTATTTTACGAGTTCGGCATGAGAACGGGTTGCTCAGTGGGTGTATCACTGAGTAGGGAGAAACTGTTAGAGAGGCGAAGATGCTCCGGTTTAGAGCGACCGTCATCATGTGCACTCCTTGGTAGGGTTGGGCGATGTCCCCTAAATTGGCAGTTGACGATGGTTACAGTAAAACACCGTGATGGACGATGATATCGTCGTCGGGCACGGGGGGGGGGTAGCGGTAGATACATTTAAATGCCCTCTGTAAATGGTGCCCTGCTGGTAGGTTTTACAACATGACCTACTTTCACTTAACTACGGTGCAGTAAAATCAATCAGATGTCCGTGATCTGCGTAACGACAGTGGGACGTCTGCCTTCAACAGAGCGACAGTAATAACCTAACATACCATCATTACTGAGTTTAAACTACATTCACGGTTATGTTTGCACTGAATAACGCATTAAATAAACAGAAACACAACTCTTGCAGCGCACATGAATAGATGCGCAATATTAGCTCACACGTAAAATAGCACCCTCGTGAATTAGTTGCTAACGTACATTCATAAATCCTGCATAACATCGTCCCGTACCTACAGGACCTCAGACTTACTTATTGATGCACGCACACAGACAGTAGTGTCGGCAAACTTAGTCCAATGAGGGGAGAAAGGAAAGTGTGATAGCGCTCCACTTTTAACGCTTTTTTCTCTCTCACTCGAGACCGCTGTGTCCAACGTTAGAAGGTAGAGCGAGCTACAGCTGACAGGGAGAGAGAGAATGTATCACTACAGCCAATCTTGTCTTTGTGTCTTTGCTAGTTTAAGACCAACGCACTTGTCAATTTCCCGTCCAGCGCCCGCGACTAGGATTAGTGTGTTTGACCGGGGGGGGAGACACATCACGATGGTTGCTCTCCATCGTGATGTCGGGCAGCCATCACGATGGACGATGATATCATCCATCGGCACAACCCTACTCCCTGGTTTAGATCTAACGCTACGCTTCCCTCGGACAGTCACCCACTCGCCCGGCTGCTCGGGGTCTGCCGGGGGACAGCTAGCAGAAGCTGCAGAATCTACAGTATGAGCTACATGGCGCTGGCTAGCTACGGAAGCATATGATTCTGATTCCATGGTGCGGAGCCGAGCCTCAAACTCACTAAGCCTTGCCTCAGGAGCAGCGAATATACTACATTTATTACATGTATCGTTATCACTAAAGGAGGCAGAGGAATAGCTAAACATTTGACACACAGAGCAAGAAAGAGCAGAGAGAGGGAGATGAATTAGCCATTGCTAATGGCTAAGCTAAAGTAGCACAGCGTTTGAACAATTGTAAATTCAGCGAGTCAGTCGCTGTAAGTGAAGCTAAGTATAAAGTGCTTGAGTAGAACAATTGTAATTCAAATGCAATCCAGGCAAATAGCCGCTAATTTAAACAATAAAGCAGAGTTGAGTACGTTTTTGCTGGAGCAGCAAACTAGCGTTTGTAACACGGGAACACCGGAAGTGACACAACACGCTTACCTTACACGTCAGCACGTTATTCCATGTCAAGTGGTAAGTATGCACACAGAGGTATTTCTTTTACCTCTGGAGAACAGTCAGAGATGCTGAAGAATGCAGAATGAGGGTTAACCGGGGTAAAGCTTGTATACAGTATGGGATCATTAACATTACCTAGGAGCGATCAGGGTCCTCGGGGTCCTCAGCAAGAATGATGGCGTTGGCGCCTAAAGTCTTGTTCGTGTGCTGTCTTTCTTCATGAAGCGCAAATCAGCGTTTAAGTCCCGCTTCCGCCGCCTACTGGTAGCAAACTCCTGTAAGCTGTGTACCTTACAGTCTATGGTTGAGATGTAAGAAGAGGAAGTGCCAGGGGCCGATGGATAAGATAGCCAATAGTTTTTCATCGCACCAATATTTTAAATTCCGGTAACGTTAGCTAGGTCGACTATAGAGAGCCAAAGTCCCGCCCCTTCTACTTCCGGTCCATGGGACCTTAATTCGGGAAAAAATATAAAAGAGTCAATGGAGAGATAATAATTATTTTTTGATCCCGTTTGAATTGAGCCATGGATTTCAAATATGATGTTCATCAATTTAAAACATTATTTTTAAAACCGAAGAAAGTCTCAGTTTGTTGTTAAACTGTTGAAGTATAAGACTGTGAAAATACGTAATTAGAAAAACTACACACTTCATGGATGACGTCTCGCTGAAGCTACGATGTCTGTGTGTATCCTACCGGGGATGTAACATTACTCTAATGAGCAGAGGATCTCGCTTGTTCTTTTGCTTATCTGCTGAAAACACTTCACTGGATAAAACACAGCAGTTAAGATAACGTTACATGTGTTGTGGAACAGAGCTAAGCTAGCTAGCTAACGAGCAAGTTGACCATCAAGCTAGGTGAGGTAGATTGTGTGAGACAGGAGATGTAGTTCACTGAGCGGTTTCACACAAAACTAAGTGGTCATATGACAAACCTATGACTAACTGAGACTTTCTTCAGTTGAAAAATTATCTTTTAAATTGACGAACATCATACTTGTAATCCATGGCTCAATTCAAACAGGATCAAAAAACTAATTTGCCTCTCCCCGTTCACTACCGTTCATATTTTTTCCGAGTTGAGGTCCACTGGAAGGGGCATGACTTCGGCCCTCTATACTAACTGAGGCTGTTGATTCTGACGCAGTGTTCATCATGAGCATCGTAAAGAAACTGTTAGAAAAAATCGTAAGAGGAAAAAGGATGGATATTAAACTGATGAAATGGCTACAACAAAAGAAACTGCTATGTAAAAAAAAAGAGATGCCCTAGGTGTGGAAAACGGATGGAAATGAAAAAGTGTGTAAACACCAAGGTTGGATACTGGTGGTGAGTTCTTGATCTCTAGCTATATTCCTTCCTTTTTATGTATTTATCAATGTGCCATGAATTAAGATAGCTGACCCTACTTAATCAGTAACCGTTAACCAGCAGTCGTCCGAGAGGCTCAGACATTTCCGCGGTCAGCGCTCGTGTACAGCTGTCCACGGACCGTATGTCCGAGTCTCTCTCCACTGCATACATTAGTTTAGCTGCGAGGTTGTCAGCTCTGTGTCTGCCTGGCATACTCTCTGTGCAGGACGGTCGATGAGACTGGGCTTTAGTCTGTTTAAGGAATAAACATGATCATGGTGTGTGGAAAAAGTCACAGATAGATATAAAAATGATTTTAAAAATATATAAATTGGGGGAATATGCCCTTATTTAGTAGTGTAGTAGCCTACTGAGTCTACTGAAGTGCTAAACGTTTTGACAGCTCTGTATAATTTTTATCATGTCTTGCATTTTATTCTTAGGATGTGCAGGAAACATCAAAGACTTGTGTGCAGATCCATAAGAAATGGGTCAGTTTTCTCTGGCTCTCATACTTCTTTAACATCTTGGATGATGTTTATTCATAGGTGAGTTATATTAAACAGTTAATATACATATATAACAATCTATTTGCATTCTGCTTTTTTTCCAAAAGCATTTGTCGAGAATCACGAGTGTCTGTCTGCATGTTAGGTACTATTCTATCACAATTACTTTATTTAAATTAAATATGCTTTTTTATACATGGAAAACACAAAATACAATGACACATTTCTATGATTCTGGAATCAATACTAAAGTGTGCTTTTATTGTAATACTGTAGATTATCATTTTATTGATTTAAGAATATCTAATTCCAAACAGGGAAATAACATTACAAAAGTTGATCACAGAATTGTTGCATGTTGCAGGTTTGCTCAAGGATTAACCCTTGTGTTGTCCTTCGTGTCACGGGGACTTGTTTAGTTTATGTACTGTCCTACTACCCCGGCGTTGCGCTTTGGGTCCCCGGGACCCTTTCGTGTATGGTTTCACATCAACCGCCGTCGCCTCGTCCTTCGGGTCAACGGGACCCCGGCTTGTGTGTGTGTGTGTGTGTGTGTGTGTGTGTGTGTGTGTGTGGGTGGGTGTGTGTGTGTGGGTGTGTGTGGGTGCGTGCGTAACATCATCTCACATCTCACACAGCAGATATATGTCAAAGGGTTTTTATTCAAAAGATTTTCAACAGTGTTGTTCATGTCACTTTGTTGCACACACACACACACACACACACACACACACACACACACACACTGCGTTCACGTCATTTGTCCATTTGCTCGTTGTGCAGAGCACACAGTCCAAGCTCACACCGGTGCCAAGAGGCTACGGTCTCACACATTCCGCGCAGTAGGTCCGCGTGCAGCTCCTGCAGACGTATCTCTTGCAGGCCCCGCACACGGTGTGTGTCTTGCGGTCCTTTGTCCTCGGACAGAGCTGACACCTCTTCCTGTTGCCGGACACCCGGGGCGCGGTCGGCTCCGAGTCGTCGGCGTCTTCGTCTTCGTCGCCGTCTTTGTCTTCGTCTTCGTCTCCGTCAACCTCTCCGCCGGCCGCCGCCCTGCTCGTCGCAGCTTTGACGAGCGCGGCGGACGCTTTGGTGCGAGGCAGACGCCGGCGTCTCTCGATGAGCGGAGTCACGAGAGCCCGGCCCAGCCGCTCGAGGAAGGCCCAGCGCCTGTCGAGCTTGCCGCGCAGCCACTCGGGCCTGAGCTCTCGCCAGAGCACAAGGGCGTTGTAGGCGGACACGTCGAGGATGTTGTGGAACACGGCGAGGGGCCAGCGCGCCGTCTTCCTGCGGCAGCTGTACGTGCCGACGAGCATGTCCAGGTTGTCCACGCCGCCCTTGGTGCTGTTGTAGTGCAGGATGATGTCGGGCTTGGCGTGCCTGGCGGCGCTGACCCGCGCGTCCCCCGTGTGCAGCGTGCTCAGCAGCACCACGTTCCTGTTCCTCTTGGGCACGTAGGACACCAGCGTGACGGTGGGCGTGAAGGCAAACTTGGACGAGAAGACCGCGCGGCCCTTGGTGTCGAGCAAGGCGCGCGGCAGCTTGGTCTTGTTCTTGCGCATCGTGCCCACCACGGTGAGGCGCCTCTCGTGGAGCAGCCGCCGGGCCAGCTCGTAGGAGGTGAAAAAGTTGTCGCACGTCACGTTGCGCGGGCCCCGCAGGCCCTCGGTCAGGTCCATCACCACGCGGGCGCCCTGATTCCTCTCGCTGGCGCCGCTCGCGGACTTGCCCATGTAGACCTGCATATTCCACACGTAGCTGGATGCGGCGTCGCAGGCCGCCCACACCTTGAGGCCGTACCGGCCGGGCTTGCTGGGTATGTACTGGCGGAAGGCGCATCGACCTTGGTGTCGGCGTCCGTGTCGTCGTCAACAATGGAGAACGAGAAGGAGCAAGGGAAAGGAGTCGGCGGGCGAGGAACCAGAGTGCAAAGAGGAAATGAGAAGCAGAAAGAGATAAAAATAAACGAGGATACCAGAAAGAAGAATCAAAAATTTAAAAACATCCGTGTGCGCATACGCACACACACACACACACACACAAGCATTGTACACTACGGGGGTTGACGAAGAACAAAACGCGACACAACACCCAACACGAGACACGACTTGTGCCACGGCGGAGGGTGAGAAGAACAAACGGGGACAACGTGAAAGTGGCCTAGACACGTGCTCCGCAGGCAGCAGACTAGCAGTCTGTCTGGCAACTCTCGTCCATGGTGGCGCGGAAGATGGCCCTGCCGTTGTCCTCGTGCCACAGGCTCGCCACGGCCTCGTGTCGGGACCTGAACACGCCGGCGAGGAGCAGCAGCCCGAGGTAGGCGCACAGCTCCGTGGCGTCCACGGCTTTCCAGTCTGCGCCGTACCGCCTGCGGCCCTCCAGGTTCGTGGCGGCCAGTACCTTGTCCTGTATTTGCGGCGTGACAAACAGCTCGAACGCGGAGAGTATGTCGCGAACGCGAGCGGCCGCGTACTCTGTGGGTCCCGGCTCTTGTCGGTGTCGTCCTCGGCGTTGGTCTCGTTTGTCGTCTCGTCCGTCGTCTCGTTCACCGTCGCCGTCGCCGTCGTCGTCGTCTCGTTGTCGGTCCTCTTCCTCCTCTTCGCATTCGGCGCCACAGCGGCGGCGAGGTCGAGGGCGACGGGGATGATACGTGGTCGAGGACCATTCGATTTCGCCGTTTCTCGACACGAACCTTTCGCTCTCCTCCTCGTCGTCGTCGTCGCCCTCGTCGTCGTCTGCGCCCTCGTTGTCTTCATCTCCCCTGTGCCGTACACCCTCTTGGGGTTCTGCGATTGCACCTCATTCTCCTCCTCCTCGTTCTTGTCCTCCTCGTTCTCCTCCTCTTTGTTCGTCTCGGTTGTCGGCGTCGGCGTAGTCGTCTTCTCCTGCGTGGTCGTGTTTGTCTCGTTCCTCGTCTGACTCGCACCCGCCTGATGACCATTCGTCGTCGGACTCGCTGTCGTCGTCGTCTTCTTCTTCTTCTTCCTTTTCTTCTTCTGTGTCTTCTTCTTCTGTGTCCTCTCCCACCTCTTCAACTTGGGGGACATTGCGTGCCGCGAGGGCGAGAGCCCGACGCAGCTTCCAATCTAGAGTCACACAACGGGCCATGCCGGCTGCTGAACCGAGTACAAAGGTCCGAAAGAAGAAGAAGAAGAAGAAGAAGAAGCAGAAGAAGCAGCAAATATGACAAAAACAAGAAGACGAATGTGTACAGTGTATACGTGTATGGGTGTGTGTGTGTGTGTGTGTATAATAAAAGTGTTTAGTAGGACAATACGAGGTTTGTTTTTTTTCCCTTACCCTTTCTGTTTTACTACTACAAGACAGGCCAGCGTCCCCCGTATACCATTGAGCACACGCGGGTCACAGAGACCCGAAGGCCAGAGCCGCTGCAGTGGAGAAATACCATCGAATAACGCATGGGGTCACATTGACCCCGAAAGCCAGGGCCGCGGTAGTGGAGAAATACCATCGAATAACGCATGGGGTCACATTGACCCCGAAGGCCAGAGCCGCTGCAGTGGAGAAATACCATCGAATAACGCATGGGGTCACATTGACCCCGAAGGCCAGAGCCGCTGCAGTGGAGAAATACCATCGAATAACGAGGTAGCAAATTGACCCGAGGCCAGAGCTGCTAGTGGAGAAATACCATTGAATAACGTGGGGTCACATTGACCCCGAAAGGGGCGCGGTAGTGGAGAAATACCACCCCCCAGAGCCGCGGTAGTGGAGAAATACCATCGATAACGCGATGGGGTCACATTGACCCCCGGGCCAGAGCCGCGGTGGAGAAATACCATGGAATATGCGGCCGGGGTCACATTGACCCCGAAGGCCAGAGCCGCTGCAGTGGAGAAATACCATGGAATATGCGGCCGGGGTCACATTGACCCCTAAGGCCAGAGCCGCATGGGGTCACATTGACCCCGAAGGCCAGAGCCGCGGTAGTGGAGAAATACCATCGAATAACGCATGGGGTCACATTGACCCCGAAGGCCAGAGCCGCGGTAGTGGAGAAATACCATCGAATAACGCATGGGGTCACATTGACCCCGAAGGCCAGAGCCGCTGCGGTGGAGAAATACCATGGAATATGCGGCCGGGGTCACATTGACCCCGAAGGCCAGAGCCGCTGCAGTGGAGAAATACCATGGAATATGCGGCCGGGGTCACATTGACCCCTAAGGCCAGAGCCGCATGGGGTCACATTGACCCCGAAGGCCAGAGCCGCTGCAGTGGAGAAATACCATGGAATATGCAGCCGGGGTCACATTGACCCCGAAGGCCAGAGCCGCGGTAGTGGAGAAATACCATCGAATAACGCATGGGGTCACATTGACCCCGAAGGCCAGAGCCGCTGCAGTGGAGAAATACCATGGAATCGCGGCCGGGGTCACATTGACCCCGAAGGCCAGAGCCGCGTGGGGTCACATTGACCCGCGGGCCGCGCGGCTGCAGTGGAGAAATACCATGGAATATGCACGTCGGTCACATTGACCCCGGGGCCAGAGCCGCGGTAGTGGAGAAATACCATCGAATAACGCGGATGGGGTCACATTGACCCCGAAGGCCAGAGCCGCGGTAGTGGAGAAATACCATCGAATAATGTATGGGGTCACATTGACCCCGAAGGCCAGAGCCGCGGTAGTGGAGAAATACCATCGAATAACGCATGGGGTCACATTAACCCCGAAGGCCAGAGCCGCGGTAGTGGAGAAATACCATTGAATAACGCAAGGGGTCACATTGACCCCGAAGGCCAGAGCCGCGGTAGTGTAGAAATGCCACGGAATACTGGCCAGGGTCACATTGACCCGAAGGCCAGGGCCGCTGCAGTGGAGAAATGCCATGGAATAAAGTGGGGGTCACATTGACCCGATGGACAACACAAGGGTTAAGTAAGTGTGTGTACTATACTGTATGTGGCAAGTCTAATTGCATACTGATTCTGTTTTTACACAGTTTTTTGTTTTGTTTTTTTGACCCTCATGTTGTCCTCAGGTCAAATTTGACCCGTTTTCAAAGTTTCTATATCATAAATTTGGGTTTCTTTTAACCAACCTGCCCCATAATAACATGGATGGTTCCATAACATCTTATGGAACCATCAAAAAGGAAATTAAGGATCAGATCTCTATTTTCATAGAATTTTGGGTGTTGTAGTCAATTTTATAGCATTATCCTGACCACTTTGACAGATCTGTTATTATCCATTACCTACATTCCTCTGATCTTAACTATTAGTCAAAATCATTGATAATTTCTGCTTTTTTCTTTCAATTTGAATTCATATAAATGAGGTTTATTGACCATGAATTCCAAAAGTAAATGTAAATAAATAGGTCTACTGTTGAGTGCCAAAAACATTGAAATAAGCAACAAAAACGTAAAAACAGTGTCTAAAAAAGTGTTAAAGGGGTGATAGAATGATTATATAGGGTATTTCACACTGTTCCTTATGGTCTCCTAATGGGGTATGTAACATTGGTTGGGCTGAAAATGGCCTGGTTGATATTTTATTGGCCCTTATGCATCCCTGTGTTTTGGACCTATTTGTAACAAGAGCTTTTCTTCCAAATATGGTATGGTCATGAATATTTAGATGAGCTGCGCCCGCTGATTGGTTGAGCGACTTGCCATCCACATTATTAGAGACGCCGCTGATTGGTTGAGCGAATCCCCAATACACATACATTAGAGAAGCGACAGAATCTCATATTCCAGACACTGCAATGTTTCATTACCAAATTCACTTCTGAGACTTTTTAAGCGAGAAATCAACTATATAAAGCTGAAATATGGGCCGTTTTACAAAATTTGATGGCTAATTGCAAATTTGGTAAGACGTGTCGGACTTTAGGAGCTCCACACAGTCTGACGAGAGCGGCGCCCCTGGGGCTCCATACCCAGGGCAAATTAACCCTTTGTGGATACTGCACTACGGGGCTCCGCCGCCCAGCTGCCGGCATAACTATAATATATTTACGGTTTGAATTTCGTCACGCCACTTTGATTTTAAGGCATTTTTATGAACGTGAGGCGTCTTTGTAGGACGAGCAGCTGCTTGCAATATGTCCCATTCATTACAATGGGGAAATACCGCAGCTAGCTAGCTACACTGTCGCCATAACTAAATTATATTTACAGTTTGAATTTCATCACGCCACTTATATAACATCTTTCCCCAATGTCTTATAAAGCTAACTGTTGTGTCCGATTTGATTTTAAGGCATTTTTATGAACGCGAGGCGTCTTTGTAGGACCAGCAGCTGCTTGCAATATGTCCCATTCATTACAATGGGGAAATACCGCAGCTAGCTAGCTACACTGTCGCCATAACTAAATTATATTTACAGTTTGAATTTCGTCACGCCACTTATATAACATCATTCCCCAATGTCTTATAAAGCTAACCGTTGTGTCCGATTTGATTTTAAGGCATTTTTATGAACGTGAGGCGTCTTTGTAGGACCAGCAGCTGCTTGCAATATGTCCCATTCATTACAATGGGGAAATACCGCAGCTAGCTAGCTACACTTTCGCCATAACTAAATTATATTTACAGTTTGAATTTCGTCACGCCACTTATTAAACATCATTCCCCAATGTCTTATAAAGCTAACAGTTGTGTCCGATTTGATTTTAAGGCATTTTTATGAACGCGAGGCGTCTTTGTAGGACGAGCAGCTGCTTGCTATATGTCCCATTCATTACAATGGGGAAATATCGCAGCCTGCTCACTTTCGCATAACTAAAGTATATTTACAGTTTGAATTTCATCACGGCATGAATATTACAGGTTCCTCAAGGTCTTACAAAGCTTAGCTAACACTTGTCCGATTTCGGATATCAATTGAATGTATTTTTGTGAATGTCAGAGTTAGGAGGAGGCTAGCTAGCTCTCATTGATGGACTCCATCTCACCGCGGCTCTATCAATGAGACTCGCGGACAAGAGGCTTTATTTCCCCGATTGTTTGTTTAAATAACTCAACACACATACCCATTATAAGATTAACTGGAACCTGCGGGCTGCGGTAAAAGATTGCGGGCGTAACAAGCTCGCTGACACTGCGGTCAGGGTGGTGATGTAGCAACCCAGGCAGCACCAACACCGGCACTAAACTCCGACACACAGTCGGAGAAAATTTGCAATTAGCCATCCTTTGTCGTAAAGCGGCCCATATTTGAGCTTTATATGGTTGATTTCTCAAATAAAAAAGTTTCAGAAGTGAATTTTGTAATGGAATAGCAGAGATCTGCGTGACCTAGCTAGATTCAGAAGACTACCTGATCTCAGGTCAGTTGTGTAGCCTATGTAAATATTGGGGCGTGACTGTTCTCTTAAGGTTCCGGATTTTGAGACGCTTGCGTAAGCAACTCAGCTTTGTTGGGATTCGCCCGTTTTCAATATGAGATTTTCATAGTAAAGGGGTGTCAGTGGGACTTTGAGCTTCTGTGTATGTCCTATTTACCCACCGAACTGTCGTTATTCAACTATGACAGGGTAAAATCGGTTTTGCATTCTATCACCCCTTTAAAGGAGAATTCCGGCCAATTTTTACATTAATCTTGATCGCTATAGCTACGCGAGTACTTTCGATAGAAAAAACCCCGACCCGAATCAGTGCAGGTAACACGGAGAAGCTGCAGCTACGTACTACAAGCGTCCCCTGAGCTAAAACGGCAGTGCTCGGGGCAAGTTTTAGAGTGCCTTTGTGCCTCTTAACAGACACAAAATGCAATTAATATGTCTGTGCCACATGAATAGGGCCCTTACGTGTCAACAAGATGCGTTTTCAACTCAGACATTGTTTAAATTCACCTACCCTGGTCCCTGTCTCGATCCTGCCGGTAGCTAGATTGCCCTGCTAGCTGATAGCCGTTCGGTGAGTGTATTCAGACAGGCTTCTGTGATAATCATCCCAATAACAATCCACAGAGCGGTGGTAGTGTGGCTATGTCCTCCAGAGGACAGGTCATGTCACGTCTTGAAGTGTATTCCCCCCTAAAAAAAACAGTAGTGCGGTAGTAGCTGTTAGCTGCTAGCTGCCCTCCGGTGAGTGTGTACAGCCAGATAGCTGTTAGACGTTAGCTGCTAGCTGCCATCCGGTGAGTGTATTCAGCCAAGCAGTTACTGAAGGCTAGCTTTAGCTTGTGCTTGTGAGTTGTGTTAGTTCTTCGTCTGTATACTCGGGTTCGAATAAATAAGGACGACCATCAAACTCAAAAGGCTCTTCTGTGTGTTGTATATCTGCTGTATTCTTCATACTCCAAGCTTCTTCCCTTATAAACAACTCCGCTTTTCACTCTTCACACACTACGCTCCAATCTGCACACTACTGTTTACCTTTTTCTGCTACAAATGAATTCCCAGGAGACAGTGCGATGCAACAGCTAAGCTTCAGTAACGCTATTACTGTGCAAGCCACAGACATCGTTTATCCCGTTTCCATGTAGTTACATAGTCACTGATATGGTCATAACCACTACAGTGCTCAATTACCTATTTTGAGGGGGAAATAATCTAAACCTTTCGCTGCGAAGGCATGATCTGTCCTATGCAGGACATCCACCAGCCCACCGGGCGCTCCATGGATTTTTATTGGGATGATTATCACAGATGCCTGGCTGAACACACTTACCAGACGGCAGCTAGCAGCTAACGGCTAACAGCTATCTGGTTGTACACACTCACCGGAGGGCAGCTAGCAGCTAACAGCTACTACCGCACTACTGTTTTTTTTAGGGGGGACTACACTTCAAGACGTGACATGACCTGTCCTCTGGAGGACATAGCCACACCACCACCGCTCTGTGGATTGTTATTGGGATGATTATCACAGAAGCCTGTCTGAATACACTCACCGGACGGCAGCTAGCAGCTAACGGCTATCAGCTAGCAGGGCAAGCTAGCTACCGGCAGGATCGAGACAGGGACCAGGGTAGGTGAATTAAAACAATGTCTGAGTTGAAAACGCATCTTGTTGACACGTAAGGGCCCTATTCATGTGGCGCAGACATATTAATTGCATTTTGTGTCTGTTAAGAGGCACAAAGGCACTCTAAAACTTGCCGTACGTAGCTGCAGCTTCTCCGTGTTACCTGCACTGATTCGGGTCGGGGTTTTTTCTATCGAAAGTACTTGCGTAGCTATAGCGATCAAGATTAATGTCAAAATTGGCCGGAATTCTCCTTTAATTTTGACCCGGCAGGACAACACAAGGGTTAAATTAGCTGCCATAGCAGTTTCTTTAAAAAAAAATTTATGAGTCAATTACTTTTGCAATTGTATACTTCAGCCTAAAACAAAATAAATAATAGTGATGCACCGAAATGAAAATTCTTGGCCGAAACCGAAAAAAGAGGAAACCAAGACCGAAAACCGAAACCGAAACACCGAAAGAAATTAAGCCAATTATTAGTACCATTGCATTTATGGCTATGACTGTGTACTAACTTTACTAAAATCAAGGCATTGCAATTGTATAAATTAATATTAAAGTTTAATTAAAAAAATATCTAGCAGAAATATGGCTACAATCTGATAGTCACATACAGTATACAGTAGCCTAAGAACAGAATAGCTTACCTATTGTTATTATTATTATTATTATTATTATTATTATTAATTGAGGCACTTTCTTGCAGGATTTCACTGAACATATCAGACAATGAGGGTGCATGCCCCTCATCTGGTGCAGAGAGACGGGCGCTGCTCCGTCTCCGTCTCCACGCGGGTTCTCCGCATCCATCGCGGCCTGGATCATTTCTCGTGCGCCCTGCTTTATTTCCGCATCCAAGTAATGGTCTTTATAACGCGGATCAAGTACAGTCGCGATGAAGTGCAGAGGATCCGAACAGATCTCACTGAAACGTGTGCTGACAGACTCTAAGAGCGTACTTTTCATTGTTTTCACTCCGTGGTCCGTCTCAACCTCTTTGCTTAGGAGACGCTTTGCAGGTGGAACGGATCGGGTACTGACACACGTGCAGGTCGCGTTTTCTGTTTGCGTCATCACAACATTTTCGGCCGTATTGTTTCGGTGATAAAGGTATTTCGGCCGAAAACCGAAAATGCCCTTTTGGGCCATTTTCGGCCGAAAATTTTCGGTAGCCGAATATTCGGTGCATCCCTAATAAATAACCTTATTTATGAAGTAGTATTTCCACATGATTCTTTTTTTCATATCCCTATGGTCACAACTAAATTGATGAAGTGGCCCTGTTATGCAAATTGGGGCTAATATATCACTCTACATTTCATAATTTAGGAAATGTTTACAAATGAACCTCCAATAGTGACCTATGCAAAATTTGTCAGCAAAACCTCACCATTCATGTTGTGCATTCATCTATCTGTATGTATTTGGATCATTAAATAGAGAAACATTTGCTCAAAAAACTCATTAATCCTACACCGTCCTTGTTCTGTTAACTGATTTATGGTTGTGCGGAGGCTCCACGCAGAGCTTTCACGGTAGCCTACGTGTTTAGCCTGAAGTTTATACTTGTGCATCGAGCCGGCATGTGTGTGGGGAGCGTGTGGTAGAGTGAGGGAAAGTGAGAGAGTGACGGCTTTATCTTTGGAGCAAGTAAAGCAACTCTAGAGTCATAGTGAGAGAAACAAAGTGTCTCTCCTGTTCTTTCTGACCACGGTGGGAAGTCTTTAGCAGGAAAAGTTAACCCTCTCCTTGACTTCATGTTGTTTATGGAGAAGGAGAACCAGGAAATGAGTTGAGGGTAGGGCTGGGTATCGTTAAAAATCTTTCGATCCGGTGCCAATTTCGATACCTCAGTTTCGATACCGGTTCCTAACGATACTTTTTTCGATACCATATGTTTTAAAATCCATTTCAACATCAACAAAAATCCATTAAACACAAAACTTTTATTTTCTACCTTAATTGTGAATCAAAACAGTTATCAAAATTTTAAAAATCTGTTAACACTGCTCACTCAGAGTAACATTAATAACACTGGTTGTGCTTTTGGATAGGGGTGATCCAGTCAGATACTCAGGATTGGTAAATCACAACTTTAAAAATTAACAAAAAAGGAGAAACCTTTTTGCCACAACATGAACATATTACAAATAATAAATAAATAAATGACATTGTGTACAGGCTAATATTGAACTAACTCAAATGCAAAGGAATGTAAAGAACAATGACTTTTTAGGTCAAACTGCATAATGACTCAAACCTTTAACAATAAACTTGGTGATTGCCCTGTAGTCAACATTGAACTAATGAAGAACTAACTTAAGTGCAAAGGAATATAACTGAATTGTCTTGTTGTTGAAAGGTGCTGTTGAAATAAAGTTGCCTTGCCTTACAACCTCAGCCTGTCAGTCAGTCATCAGGGCACAGAAACCACCGTTGTGCCTGCTTGTTTCACAGGAAGTGTAAAACTTTTCGGTGCCATAAAAGTATCGTCGTTCGGTGCCCAGCCCTAGTCGGGGGAAATGCAACGCTACCAAGCCATGGCCGAGCAACATATGTTGCCACGACGTTTAGTTACATTTTTCGAGAGGTGAACGTCAGGCTACAGTGTAGGGTCAGGCGTAGGTTTGTGTCTCCACGTACCTACGTACATAGCAACGGCGTGGATTTAACGCAGAAGTATATATCCATGTCATCCTTATAAATCTTTCCATTTTTCAGCATGCACGTGGATGGTTTGGTGCTACTTGGAGGAGGAGAGGATGGGTCTTTGGACTGCTAGAGGTCAAGCAACGACAAAGACGGCCTATCTTGAAGTTTCTTCGCAGACGAAATGCAGACAACCTGCTTCCCATTATACAGAGATATTGCAGACCAGCAAGTACGATTATGAGTGACTCCTGGCGCCCCATCACAGACTGAGTGAATATGGATATATCCATTACCAAGTCAACCACCAGAGGTTCTTTGTTCACCCAGCAACGGGAGCACACACACAACACATAGAGAGGTCCTGGAGGACCTTCAAGAATGAAGTGTACCGCTTCAGGGGCAACATGAAAGAGGAAGAGAGAAACCCTACAATTCATTGAGTGGAACTACTGGCTGGCTAAAACACACAGGGATGGAGCCCTTGGTCGCCTTTTCAAGGACATAAGAGCAATCTATCCTTTATAACACACACACACACACATACACACACACAAACAGGGGTGTCGGACTGGGGGTAAAACCAATACTGATTACCAGGGCCCAAGGGGAGAGAGGGCCCTTGAAAAGTCTGGAATACATTTTATTTCACCTGGATATTTTCATTTCCTAATTAAATTTCATAATGTATGTCAGATGGAATGTAAAGTTAGTGTATTGGCTGAATAATTTGATTGATTGACTAACTACATTTTGTATACAAAAAAGACTATCTAAGGTTCACCCCTTGCTAATGCGCCAAATGGTTTAGTCCATCTGCACGCATTTTGTTTATGTTAGATCAGTTGAACATCTGGTGGAGCGCAAACTTCTGCTGTAGAAATGTCTTTCTCAAAGAAAGTCAAATCATGCTACCAAAAAAGAAAGGAAAGACAGGAGGAGGAGAGAAAACAAAAGGAGGGGAAACAATTAGTAACTGACTAATTTTCAAAGAAAGGTGAGCACAAACTAGAAAATGAAATCCATGGTGCTAAACTGCTTGAATATCTCTGTGACTGTTGGTGCTAAAAACGGACTGAGACAACCCATATACAGAGCAGCAACATACACATTCAAATGATAATTTGGTTATACATGTAATCTGAGGTAAAGGCTAAATAAATAAACTACACTAGCAATGCTGTTTGCATACAACACACCATTGTAATAGCTTAATTTAAAACAGTCAGTCAGTAGAAGCAGATGTTAACATTGTGGAACACATGGCCCTCAGTTTCAGAAACTGTCACACCAGGGAGTGGAGTATCAACGGACCCTTCATCCTCCTCTTTGGATTTGAGATAAGGTGAGCTTATATCAAAATTAAAGCAAACCACATTTAGCCATTTTGACTGAAAGGTGTTAAGTAACACTAACATGTTGTGTTGTAACACAACATGTTAGTGTTACTTAACACTGTGTGTGTGTGTGTGTGTGTTGTGTTGTGTGTTTTATTAGGTTACAATTAGGATAAGAGGTTAATATCAAATGTATCCTTCATAGAGAAAGATCTGATTGAGGATGATGGGAGTGAAGACAGCAGGGAGCTCTGAGCACAGTGTGGAAATGAGAGATGAGGAACTGTGAAGTAGGCAGAGCAGTGCAGAGCAGTTTTTGCCAGAGGATCCAGGACTTTGGCCAGATCAATTAACAGATGATCAGAGAGACACCATAGTATGCAGGCTGGCAAGTAAAGGTACAGAGAAAACAAACAAAATGTAGTAGTAACCACAGTAAAGTAGGCTAGAGAATGTTGAGAAAGGAGGTTTGAAATGTGTGTTATCAGGCTACTCTAAGCATTACAGTTAATAGTTATTACCCTATAAACATCTAGGCCTCCAGATTCATGTGTACAGAGGCCCGATTATTTGTTTTATTTTTATTTTTTGGGAGGGGGGATGTGTGTTGAGGAACATGGGGGCCCATCAGGACTGCCTATGCATAGGGCCCAGGGTCTTGTGCTACGCTCCTGCACACAAACATGACCACACACACACTCAAACAGACACAGTTTAGTTTCAAGAGAAATATTTTTATTTATAAGGTGTGGCTAACATTAAAGTTATTTTTTTCCCGTTTGTATCAAATCAGCCATTTGTGTTTTGTTCAGTAAATAATTAATTGATGGATATCAATATAAAGATGTTCATACATGGCATTCCTTTGTTCATACATGGCATTCCTTTGGAATTTTAAATACAAGGCATCAATACTATAAAATGTGTATGTATCAAATATTACCTTGAAATAAAATAGAAACAGGCAGTTTTGCATTTTGCGGCACTGATTCATGGTTGTTACACAGAAACTACCAGAAGCATTTCCAGGTAAGAAGTCACAAGATTAAACATCATTAACATAAATTAACAAAGTATTACCTATATAGTAGCCTATAATACTATGAAAACATCAACATATTATATATTATATATATTATTACCATGTTATTACAATATAAATATAACTGTATTACCATTACCTAGATATACATATGGTTATTATCAAATATTACCATTACCTAGATATACATATGGTTATTGTCAAACCCTTTCTTACTTATTACATTGGTAATTGCACGTTATTACATCTGTTACCTTGTCACCTTATTACCCCAGTATTACATCTTATTACTGTGATGTATTACCACGTTATTACTTTGGTAATTACATGTTATTACCTATATATTACCTCTTTATTATCTCACTGTTACCCCACTATTACCATCTTATTACCGAGTCGTAATATGCAGTGCTACCGAAATGCAAACAACACAGAGCATTTTCCTCTCCTATTCCAGAATGTATGTATGGTGTAGCCAGACCTTACTCCACAGCGCTGGAGACTTGTAGTTGTGGCCTCAGTCAACACTTCAGGAAGCTTCAGGAGTGAGGAAAAGTCAATCTTCAAATCATCATTCTTCATCTTCATTCAAAATGCAATCTCAAGATCTTCATGTTTCAGTTACCTTAGTTTAATGTAACCCAGTTGAAATGTATTCATAGTTATAAAATATACCAGCTTAAATAAATAACTTCATGGTTTAATAAATATAAGTTAAGGTTAAAAAAAGTTAAGATTTATTGA
This sequence comes from Perca fluviatilis, assembly GCF_010015445.1. Lineage (NCBI taxonomy): Eukaryota > Metazoa > Chordata > Actinopteri > Perciformes > Percidae > Perca > Perca fluviatilis. The sequence goes on along the minus strand of NC_053118.1, from coordinate 5,749,540 downwards.
TCAGCAATGAAGTTATTTGCCCACAGAGAGAAATGCATATTGGGTAATGTTCATGTTTTACTGAATATAGCATTTAAAAGGTTAAATATTTGTTTTGTAATAATGTATGTGAAAATGCTTTGAAATGCCTGTAAGAATAGGAAGAAAGAGTTACACAAATGTTTTGTGAATTTATTTCATTTGTGACAGTTTTGTGAATGAGCCAATCACATTTGAGTTCAAAGTAACAAGGAAGTGGGTAGAGCAAGAAAGACGTAGATGAAAACAGAGAGGTAGAGAGAAGAAACGAGTATGGGAGAAGCGTGATGTCTGCTGAATGAAACTAGAGGTTAATGTTAATGCACCAGTTTAGTGAGAGTGTTAAACCAGGACTCTTATACGAAACGTTAATGGTGATAATTCTGTCTGTTTGGGTGGACTACTCAGCACAAGAAGACCGAAATAAGTTTAAGTTAGCTGCCGGCTAAGTGGCTAATGCTTTCCTATGGACTTTGCTAACAAGTTAGCGGCTAGCGGCATGGACTAGTGAAGCCTGTGTGGAACTGTGATACGGACGGCGGACAAAGACCCTGACGGAGCTGGATAGCGTTACCGAGAGTGGACTTTGCCAGGATCGTCAGCTGTGTGAGTTTTCTCGTCAACCCTGTGAATCTTCTCTTCAACCGTTTTTCTCTTCATCGTGGATTTTCTCGTCATATCTTCTGCGGTTGTCGCCTTTCATCCTGCGTGTGTGAAGCTACATTCCCATTAAGTAAAGGTACTCCCTCTGTTTTGGCCTGCGTGTTGGAGCCGCCATTCTGAAAGGATACAACGTACCCGAGCTACATACAGGCCTGCATCATTCGGACATTGGAAGGGTATTTCAAATTAGGCTAGGTTATTGCCGGCTATTTTATTTTCTTGGGCCCTTATGTTTTGAATGTGAATGTGAATGCATTTGTGATCTGACAAGTGTTTTTCGCAAGATACATTTAATTACTAACCTATTTTGCTAAATAAATCTTTGATAGTTTTTTTTATAAAAACAGTTGTGGTTAGTGACTATTTTGATATTTTAAATTAATTAAGAAAAGAGTATTTTTGGTTTAAAAGTTGAGTTGCTTAAAGGCTAAAAGTAATCCATATACATTTAATTTCATGTTAAGGTGTGAATAGAAATGCTTAGATGGTGATTTAAAGAGAATATTTTATGCAATAAGTTAGTGAATACACGTTACACACTGATAAGGTTATTAGTGAAACCCCACTTATTTGAGTAATTGGATAGAAGTTTTAAAGAACTCAGGTTAGCCACCTCTCACTATAGCCAGCCACGCTAGAGAGGCGCTACATTAAGAATGCCCAGTTTTGGGAGATGATAAAGATTATAGATTTCTGTATTCATAAAACGATGGATTGAAAAGTTTGTAAGTACAACAGAAGTTTATGTAAATAACACTTGCCTGTTGGCTTCTGTTCTCTGCTGCTACTGCTACCGGCAGTAAGACAAGTGCTTAGGGACGTCCCCATCTTTCAGCACAGTATGACATATGTGTCATTACAAGTGAACATGCAGTATCTGGAGTGCTTACCAACTCACAAACTGTGAAATGAGACAACCTAGTCAGTTTTTTGTGGGCTGCCTAGATCAGAAAACATGGGATTCAACTAGCCATTCCGATTTGGCTCCCATTCCTATGTCACATGCAGAATCATTAGAATATGCCGCCCCCAATATCTGAGTATCTCCGCCCACTGCTTGAAAACTACCTTTGGAAATGTGTGCCATACTTCTACTTCTACTCCGCTACATTTCAGAGAGAAATATTATACTTTTAGTTCTTCTAGCTTTAGTTACTAGTTACTTTACACATTAAGATTTCTGCACACAAAACACATGGAGTTTGTTTTATGTTATGTGTTATTATAAATGAAAATAGCCAACAATATAAATGTGGTGGAAGTTTTCTATGAAGCATCAGAGTAAACAAATATCAATGATAAAAATGAAAACGAATAAAGACTGTTTGAGATTTTAAACCAAAGTCTGGTCTTTGAGCATTTATTATATTTTGCAAAATATGAGAATACAGATTCAAAGGTACATGCAGTACAACTGAATGAGCATTACTAAACTAAAATCTAAACATCACATCATCATATAGTCAAAACCTCTCTCAAGCCACCCCTCTAACTTTATCTTTTAGCCTGGCCATAGTTGAAAAGAGGACATCACCAAAAAGTCAAACCATCCTCACCTTCCTCCCTGCTCTCTGTTCCCAACATTAGTCTAAACAATAGTTTATCTCAGGAGGCAGTAGGAGACATGGTTTGTGGCCTTCTCGACTTTGTCTGCTAAAAAGTTAAACAAAATGAGAAGCTAGAGTTTCTTAAACAAAAACCACTAGGCTAATAGTTCATGGCTGCAGATGTCCCTCTCTGGCCTTTAAGAGTCTAAGAGGAAGGAACAGCATTTTTGTGGAGGTTTAAAACAATCTTTAAGCAAATGGTTATAATCATTAATCAATAATGGTTAAAATAAAATTTGCCACCACATAATGGCCTACAAGTCCAGCTGAAATGATTAGACCATTAAACACACAACTGTTTGGATCCTTTACACTTTGTAAACTGGGAGGATTTTTCTGCATTGAGTATTTTACCTTTAATACTTTAAGTACATTTTCCTGATGATACTTAGATACTTTTACTTAAGTAACATTTTCAATGCCGGACTTTTACTTTTTACAGTGTGGTATTAGTACTTTTACTTAAAGATCTGAATACTTCTTCCACCGCTGGTATGATCAAAGAATCTTTCAAAGATATGCACTTTCTTCATTATGAAATAAAAAATATTACAAATAGATTTCACATAGGTATATAGATGTAAAGCTTTGACTTGATTTCTAGTGCAAAAAGGCCTGCTTTTTCTAACTGGTTGGACAAAAGGAGGCCTCTTATAAGATCCTGTGTAGCTTGCTTTCTTGCTTGACGATTTTATAGGCTTTAGTTATCTCCCTCACTTATTCATTTCTCTAAAAATGGCCTGGCTGACTTTCCATTTCTGTGCTTTTCCTGCATCTCGTATTCCTCCCTCTATCTCTCCCTCCATACCTTGAACACTGATTGTGTCCCATGGTGACCAGCGCTGCTCTCCCAGACAGTAATTGGACAGTGAGTAGGTAACAGGGAAACAGCTTACAGCATAGTTTAGAGGTTGCTTGTAACAATAAATGTGTTTTACACATTTGTCAAGATCAATGTGGGTTTCTCTCATGCATAATCAGCTCTGCCTTTATTCCTGCATTATGGTAAAAATGTTTGGACAAGATTGGGGGGCTGAGAGTTACAGATACCTATACCCAATCAAATGTTTTTGTTGTGTTGATGCTTATTCTGTTCTTATTTTTGTTGTTTATGCTTTGTTCTAATGTGTATGCTACATCTTTTATATTTTGTATTTTAATGTAAAGCACTATGAGGTTACGTGTAATGAATGGTGCTTTATCTACAAAATTGCCATTGCCAATTTGAAATTGTGTTCCTGTTTAAAGGTCCCATATTGTAAAAAGTGTATTTTTAATTATAAAGCAGGTTGAGTTGCTACATTGACACTGTGAAAGTACCAAAACGCTCAACCCACAGGGAAATGCGCACAGCCTGTATTTAGAAACTGTGCCTTTAAATGAGCTGTCAGGACTTCTGTCCGGTTGGGATGTCACAACTATACTTTATGAAGCTCAGCGTAAATTCTTTCAGGAAGATTTCTAAACTTCATTCACTCTCTCTCTCTCTTCCTAAACTGATCAGCTGACTCGTGGCATTCTCTTTTTAGTTAAACCAAACAGAATTGGCCATGAAATCCACGAGCCAATCACAGCATGGCATCCCTGCTTAAATCTATTCTTCCTCTTGCTGCTGTCAGTTGTCATTTCAGGCAATGCGTGCAACCCTCTTCCTCCCTTTTCACCTCCGGTCATCGTCATCCACGGCACCCTGGGTCCTCCTCCAGCGGACCGCTTCCATCACCTCCTTTCACCGGTCTTCAGGCTCCTTCACCACCACCACCAGTGTCTAGACTCCATCGGAGGATATGCCTACTCATGGCTGTCATCTACCCCTTATAAATTATTTAAATAGTGGTGGAGTCAAATCTCCGAAGACTCTGTACATTTCATATTATGCATATGTAACAAATAAACCTTTTGCATATTTGCAATGAAGTCTCTCCTGAATGAAATACAAATATAGGTAAAACTGTCCACTAGTGTTCCACTATTCCTTGCTTATATGAAAAAATATATATATATATATATATATATATATATATATATATTATATATATATATATATATATATATATATATATATATATATATATATATATATATATATATATATATATATATATATATATATATATATATATATATATATGTTATATATATATATATATATATATATATATATATATATATATATATATATGTATATGTATATGTATATATATGTATATGTATATATATGTATATGTATATATATGTATTATGTATGTACGGTGGCCGGGAAGTGCAAAGCAACATTACAAAGAATGAAACACTTTTACAAAGCTCGAGACAAATTTACATTTTGGAAAACAAATTTACATTATGGAAAACAAATTAACAAGACGCAAAACACTTACCAGTCCCGAAACAAATTTACAAATGACAGATTCTTCACGGAAAGGGAATGTACCACATACCGGAAGTGACACGGAAGTGATGAGCTCGGTGTTTTCGTGTTGTCGTTGTGGAGTTTATGGCGTCAAAGAAGTTTACGGTGACCGTCCGAACATGGACTGCGGCCGAGGGATGTTTTGCCCGTTTTGTGGCAAACACATGAACAGCTTAATGCGGTTTTGCTTTATGTGTGGTCGGTGTTTGGAGTTTTTAAAGGATGCGGACCAGACGGAAACATTGGAAACACAGGGGACGTCTCGACAGCCGGACAGTGCTATGCAAAGTAAGTTTAGCAAAACAAAAACGCTAGCTATCTAAGGACATGTGAATATGTCAGTAACGCTAATGATTTTTTGAGCGGCTTCTAACTTTCTGCTTTGAAACGGAACTCTGTCCATTTCAGCAGAACAACCATGCCCATCATACAAACAGTTCATGGAGTACAGAAGCTCGAAGTCAAAAGAACGACAATCTTTTAACTATGGGCCAAAAGGAAGATATAGGCCTAAAGAAAGAAAACACGTCCACTTAAGTTGTACTGACCGTCCTATACAATTTTGCAATGCTCTATATGTATTTGTGTGTTTGTGTATATTTATTTCACCTATGTATACATTAATTATATCTTTGTTATTTTACTAGATAAACTTAGGCTTGATGGTGCCAAATGGAACTGATTTAAAACCTCTAAGAGGGAAAACACTACCGTTATTTACAGATCCAGAGGTAGCAGCACCTGATCTACTGAAACAAGCTGTCCAGAAAATGAGAACATTTAACCAGGACATGTACGAAGGACCTTACGTCCTTTTGTATCCAGACTGCTCAGAGGTGGTCCATGTGCCTGGGTCAGAAAGGCCATTCAAATTGGCAGAATATAAAAAGGAAATAGGAAAGGCATATTCCAGGATCACTTTTTTCATTTGCCTAGAAAAACACTATAAAAGAGGTTAGTGGCTCTCATGATTCAATATTTTTACATATTTAGATACTCTGCTGAAGGATAGGTAATGGTTGTTGATTTTTTTCAGTGGATGATACCTCAGACTCTGATTCT